>NW_027361863.1:792500-1542500 GCF_039654945.1 Dendrobates tinctorius | reverse complement strand
GTGACAAGGAGCCTTTCTTCGGGAGGAATGGCACGCCGGAGCTGAGTGTCCCTTCTCCGGATGTTTCCTTCAACCATACCCAGCAAGTCAAGGAAGCTTTCCTGGGACATCCGTGTATAGTCAGCAAATTTCTCCGGGTTTTCCTGTAGCTCGCTGTACAGCGTGTGATATGCTCCACGGCTTGGCCGGAGTTCGATGATTGGATGTCTCCAAAACCTACGCCGCTGCCGTCTCTGCTGTCTCTCCCTCTCCCTTTCTTGCTGGCAACAAAAGACATACGCCTGAGACAGCGCAATGTCAAGATCCAGCTTGAAGCGGAAATTATCCAGACGCAAGTCCATCTTGACACCGGAAACAGCAGCAAAATCTGATGAATTCAGCAGTACAGGGTCTATAAAACATTCCAATGAAACACGCCCACTGGTGACCCATTGGTGGTCAAAGATTTTGCTATTGTGAAATGTCACACCTAAAAACGCATGCGCATAAAAAACGCAACCGCATGCAAAAACGCATGTAAAACGCAAGTAACACTGCGTTATTTTGACGCATCAGCGTGCGCATGAAGAAAAAAAAACGCACATTTGTTTTGCGTTTTTCTTTGCGTTTTTTATGCGCACGATGCGCTGCGCAAAAAAACGCTAATGTGAAACTAGCCTTAGCCTCTAATTGGGGGACACAGAACCATGGGTGTTATGCTGCTGTCCACTAGGAGGCGACACTATGCATAATCTGAAAAAGATTAACTATGGCTCCTCCTCTGCAGTATACACCCCTGGACGGCGTCAGCCTTCTCCAGTTTTGTGCAAAAGCATTAGGAGGAACGTAACAGAAACAACATAACCATGCCTGTAAGAAGGCTATGTATGAGCTCAAAGAACAATACGAGAACGCAACCGTAAACAACGGCCCGTAAGGGCAACAGGGTGGGAGCTGTGTCCCCCAATTAGAGGCCATGAGAAAGATTTTACGGTGAGTACACAAAAATCTCCTTTACTCTGTTGCCTCATTGGGGGACACAGAACCATGGGACGTCCCAAAGCAGTCCCTGGGTGGGAAGCAAAGGACGAATATTGTGCTAGCGGGAGCCTAAACTTGAGGCACTGCCGCCTGCACAACCCAGGCTCGCATCCGCTGAGGACTGGGTATGAACACTGTAGTGTTTCGTAAACGTGTGCAGGCTAGCCCAAGTAGCCGCCTTACACACTTGTTGTGCCGAAGCCTGGTGCCGAATGGCCCAGGAGGCCCCTACTGCCCGCGTAGAGTGTGCCGTGATACCGGCCAGAAGAGAATTGTTCAGTCGGTAAGCCTCTTGTGTGGTGGATTTGATCCACTTGGCAAGGGTAGCTTTGGAAGCCGGCAGACCATTGCGAACGCCTTCCGTAAGAAAGAAAAGGGAATCAGACTTCCGGAATGGTGCAGTCCTAGACACGTATATACGCAATGCCCTTACGAGGTCAAGCGTATGCAGAGCCTTCTCCACTCTATGAACCGGAACCGGGCAAAGGGATGGCAGTGAAATTTCCTCATTGAGGTGGAAGTTGGACACAACCTTCATAGAATCATAGAATCGTAGAGTTGGAAGGGACCTCCTGGGCCATCTGGTCCAACCCCCTGCTCAAAGCAGGATTCGCTAAATCATCCCAGTCAGATGTCTGTCCAGCCTCTGTTTGAAGACTTCCATTGAAGGAGAACTCACCACTTCTCGTGGCAGCCTGTTCCACTCATTGATCACTCTAACTGTCAAAAAGTTTTTTCTAATATCTAATCTGTGTCTCCTCCCATTCAGTTTCATCCCATTGCTTCTAGTCTTTCCTTGTGCAAATGAGAATAAAGTTGATCCTTCTACAATGTGACAGCCCTTTTGATATTTGTAGACAGCTATTAAGTCTCCTCTCAGTCTTCTCTTTTGCAAACTAAACATTCCCAAATCCTGCAACCTTTCCTCATAAGACAGGGTTTGCAGACCGGTCACCATTCTGGTCGCTCTTTTCTGAACTTGCTCCAGTTTGTTGATGTCTTTTTTAAAATGTGGTGCCCAAAACTGGACACAATATTCCAGATGAGGTTTGACCAAAGAGGAGTAGAGGGAAATAATGACTTCACGTGATCTAGACTGTATGCTTCTGTTAATACATCCTAGAATTGCATTTGCCTTTTTTGCTGCTGCATCACACTGTTGACTCATATTCAGTCTGTGATCTATTAGTATACCCAAGTCTTTTTCACATGTGCTGTCACTTAGCCCTATTCCTCCCATTCTATATATGCTTTTTTCATTTTTATTGCCCAGATGTAGTACTTTGCATTTCTCCCTGTTAAAAACCATTCTGTTAGTTGCTGCCCACTTCTCCAGTTTATTTAAATCTTTTTGAATCCTCTCTCTCTCTTCTCTAGTATTAGCTATCCCTCCTAGCTTTGTGTCATCAGCAAATTTAATCAGTTTACCCTAAATTCCTTCATCTAAATCGTTGATAAAGATGTTGAACAATACAGGGCCCAGGACAGAGCCCTGTGGTACCCCACTTGAGACATTCTTCCAACTGGATGTGCAGCCATTTACGACCACTCTTTGGGTCCGATCACTAAGCCAGTTATGAATCCACCTAACAGTTGCCTTGTCCATTCCATACTTAGTCATTTTTTCAATAAGGATTGTATGAGAGATTTTGTCAAATGCTTTGCTGAAGTCAAGATATACTATATCTACAGCATTTCCTTGATCCACCCAATCAGTGATACCATCATAGAAGGAAATTAAGTTAGTCTGACATGACTTATTAGTTACAAACCCATGCTGACTCTGTTTAATCACTTCATTCTTATCCAGGTATTGACATACATGTTGTTTAATAATTTGTTCAAAGATCTTTCCTGGTATAGAAGTCAGACTCACCGGCCTATAGTTCCCTGGGTCCACCTTCTTCCCCTTTTTGAAGATAGGAACAACATTTCCTCTTCTCCAGTCTTCTGGCACTTCTCCTGTTCTCCAAGAATTTTCAAAGATTATGGAGAGGAGTTCATAAATTTCTTCTGCTATCTCCTTCAGTACTCTGGGGTGTAATTCATCTGGACCTGGAGACTTGAATTCATTTAGGTTAGCTAAGTGTTTCCTCACTATCTTTCTGTTTATAGATATCCTGGATTCTTCTATTCCCTTAATAGGACAGTGAATAACAGTTGATGTTACATTTCCTTTCTGAGAGAAAACAGATGCAAAATAGGAATTTAAAAGTTCAGCCTTCTCAACATCCTGTCTTACCATTTCATCATTTTCATCCTGTAAAAATCCTATAGCATCTTTGACTTTTCTTTTACTTTTGACATATCCCCAAAATCCTTTATTATTGTTTTTGACATCTCTTGCAAGCCTCAATTCATTTTCAGCTTTAGCTAATCTGATTTGTGCCCTGCAGGTTCTGCAGACAGCATTATATTCTTCTTTAGATATGCCTCCCTCTTTCCATTGTATAAACATTTTTTTCTTCCTTTTTAGCATGTGCTTAAGTTCTGTGTTCATCCTTCCTGGTTTCCTTAAATGCTTCCTATTCTTCCCTCTTTTCGGAATTGTTAACAACTGTGCTTTGAGAATTTCATTTTTCAAGATTTCCCATCCCTCCTGGACATTTTTGTCTTTTAGGATATCCAGCCATTGGATCCCTCCAATTCTCTTTCTGAATCCCTTAAAATCTGCCTTTCTGAAATCTAACCTTGACATCTGAGTCTTCACAGGTCTTCCGCCTCTAGTTATCCAAAATTCTAAAATAGCATGGTCACTACCTCCTAGGGTCCCAGCCACTTTTACCTCCTCAACCATTTCCTCCCTGTTTATAAGGATTAGATCCAAGGTAGCAGTTCCCCTTGTTTTCTCCCTTACCTTTTGGAAGATAAAGTTGTCAGCAAGAGAGGATAAGAATTTCCTTGACCTGTTAGTTTTGCCTGAGAGAGATTCCCAACAAATGTCTGGATAGTTGAAATCTCCCATGACAACTATGTCATATTTTTTGGAGAACGTGGCCATTTGATGCATAAAGAGTTCATCCATATCTTCAGCTTGCACAGGCGGCCTGTAGTAAATGCCTACAATGGTGTCCTTTCCATTGTTCTGTCCTTGTATTCTTACCCAAACAGTTTCCACAGAACTCCCAGTCTCTGAAGCTTCAATCTCTGTGCAGATATACGTGTTTCTAACATACAATGCGACACCCCCTCCTCGTTTATCAAGTCTGTTTCTTGCAAATAAGTTGTATCCTTCTAGTCTTGTATTCCAATCATGTGTATTGTCCCACCAAGTTTCAGTGATTCCAATGACATCATATTTCTTTTCCTGTGTTAGTAGTTCCAATTCTCCTTGTTTGTTGCCCATGCTTTGTGCATTAGTATAGAAGCATTTTAGTTTGTGATTGGTTTCTCTTTCTCCAATATTTTTATTAATTAGATTCTTTCGTCTTTGTTCTTCCTTTCCACTTCTAATAGCAGAGTTCTCAATAGCATTTGTCAGGTGTATGGCTTTTTCTGGTCTTTTGCTTCCCTTCCCATGTTGTTCTAGTTTAAAGCTCTCCTTACAAGTGTAGCAAGGCGACTTCCAAATACATGCTTTCCAGTCTTCGTAAGGTGCACCCCATCTCTAGCAAGTAGTCCATCGTATAAGTAGTTCACTCCGTGATCCAGAAATCCAAATCGTTGCTGACGGCACCATCAACGTAGCCAGTTGTTCACCTGCAGAATCTTATTCCACCTCCTTGTTCCATGGCCATCCACTGGGAGAATGGAAGAGAGGACCACCTGCGCTCCCAGTTCTTTCACTTTCTTGCCTAAGTCTTCAAAGTCTCTGCAGATGGTTTCCAGGTCGTTTCTTGCGGTGTCATTTGTCCCCACATGTAGTAGCAGGAATGGGTAGTCAGCTGTAGGTCTGAAGAGTCCTGATATCCTGTCAGACACATCTTTAATTTTTGCACCTGGAAGACAGCACATTTCTCTTGAAGTTATATCCGGTCTGCAGATAGCGGCCTCTGTTCCTCTCAACAGGGAATCCCCCATGACCACCACTCTCCGTTTCTTCTTCACAACATTTTTCTTTCTCCATCCAGGAGGACTCTGAAGGCGTACAAGGTTGCTGTTTGTGGGCAAAGTCTTATCCTGATGTATTTCTTCATCGTTTTCCTGCGTGAGAGCCTGGTACTGGTTTCTGAGCAGTATGGGTGCTGACTGCCTCCTGATCCTCCTGTTTCTCTGGGTCTGGGTCTCGGAAGGAAGGATGGTACTGTACGGAGAACCACCTTGTCCTGGTGGAAGGCTAGGAAAGGCCGTCTGCAGGAAAGTGCTGACAATTCAGACACCCTGCGCAGCGAGGTGATTGCCACCAGAAAAACCACCTTCTGCGACAAAATGCGGAGTGGGACTTCCTTAAGGGGCTCGAAAGGTGGTGCCTGCAATGCTGTCAGGACAAGGTTGAGGTCCCACGTTTCCAGTGGACGTCTGTAGGGAGGAACTAATCAGGAAACTCCCTGGAGAAAAAGTCCTTACTTGCGGCCTGTTAGCAATACGCCTTAGGAAAAGCACTGAAAGCGCTGACACCTGACCGAGTCTAGGGATAGCCTGGCGTCCAGGCCTGATTGAAGAAAACCGAGTACCTTCGGGAGGGAATACGGGAGTGGGACCTGTCCGCGAGATTAACACCAGGTAAAGAAAGCTCTCCAGGTACGGTGATAAATCTTGGCGGAGGCTGGCTTCCTTGCCCTGATCATGGTCGTAATGACATCCGATGAGAGCCCTGCCTGGGTTAGAACCCAGGTTTCAAGGGCCACGCTGTCAAATTGAGAGCCCCTGAGTTCTGATGGTAGAACGGACCTTGTGACAGAAGGTCGTGACGGTCGGGGAGACGCCAGGGGGCGTCTGCTGTAAGTTGTACGATGTCAGCGTACCATGTACGTCTGGGCCAGTCCGGCGCGATGAGGATGGTTGGAACTCTCTCTTGTTTGATCTTCCTCACGACCCTGGAGATTAGGGGGAGGGGTGGAAAAATGTACAGAAGCTGGAACTGGGTCCAGTCCTGAACCAGGGCATCCGCTCCGAGCGACCGCGGGTCCTGGTCATGAAATTGGAGACCTTGGCATTGAGATGGCATGCCTTTAGGTCCACGTCCGGGGTCCCCCAGCGATGGCAGATCTGGTGAAAAATTTCGGGATGGAGAGACCACTCCTCCGAGTCCATTCGTTGTCTGCTGAGGAAGTCGGCTTCCCAGTTGTCCACACCCGGAATGTGGACCGCAGAGAGTACCGACCTCGCGTCTTCCGCCCAGTGAAGTATATGTGCCACTTCTCTCATCGCCTGGGCACTGCGGGTCCCGCCTTGGTGATTCACATATGCCACCGCCGTGGCATTGTCCGACTGTATCCTGATATAAGAGGCTGCCAGCAAGTGATGAAAGGCTCTCAGTGCCAGGAAGACAGCCCGAATTTCCAGGAGATTGATGGGCAAGGTCGCTTCCGCGGGTGACCACTTGTCTTGTACCCTGTGATGTAGGTGCACCGCACCCCAACCTGTCAGGCTTGCATCGGTGGTCAGGAACTGCCATTGACCTGAGAGAAAGGATTTGCCCCTTGCAAGCAAAGTTGGCTTGAGCCACCAGTGTAGGGACCTTCTGGTTGACGATGTCAGTCGGAACTGCCTGTCGAGGGAGAAGGGATTCCTGTCCCAAGACTTGAGGATGGCTAGTTGAAGAGGCCCGAGGTGAAACTGGGCAAATGGTACCGCCTCCATTGCTGCTGCCATCCTGCCGAGGACTCTCATGGCAAACCGGAGAGATTGGGGAGGATTGCGGAGGAGTATGCGAACTCCCAGACGGAGAGCCAGTGCCTTGTCCCTGGGAAGGAGCACCAGACCCCTGGAGGTGTCGAATAGCATCCCAAGGAAGGTCAGGGACTGACTCGGGGTAGTTGATGACTTTTGTAAGTTGAATAACCAGCTCAGGCAACTCAGAGTGTCGACTGTGATTGAGACGCTGACCTCGCAGTCCTTGAAGGTGGAAGCCTTGATGAGAAGGTCGTCCAGGTATGGAACGACTACAATGCCTCTGGAGTGTAGAACATCCATGGTGGCTGCCATGATCATGGTAAACGTTCTGGGAGCTGTGGCGAGTCCGAAAGGGAGAGCCACGAACTGGTAGTGGTCCTGGTTGATCGTGAACCTGAGAAATCTTTGATGGGCGGGAGCAATTGGTATATGCAGGTATGCGTCTTGTATGTCTATGGAGGCGAGATATTGTCCCTGCTCCATGGACGCAATGATGGACCGAAGGGACTCCATGCGAAAATGACAGACCCGTACATATTTGTTGAGTTGTTTTAAGTCTAGTATGGGCCGGACGCTGCCTCCTTTCTTGGGGACTACGAATACTGTAGATTGGAGTACAACCCTCGGAAGCGTTCGGTCGCGGGAACCAGTACTACGACTCCTGCTTGAAGGAGAGAGGAGACTGCTTGGTGGAAGGCACGAGCCTTGTCTGGCGGTTTTGGTGAAACAGAGGGGAAGAACAAGTTTGGTGGACTGGAAGTGAACTCTATCTTGTATCCGGAAGACACTATTTCCCTGACCCACCTGTGATCTGTAATAGGCAGCCAGACTTGCTGAAAGAGTAGAAGTCATCCGCCTACTGGTGGGTTGTCTTCCGGAGTTCGTGAGTCATGATGAGACGAAGTTCTGAGGTTTTCCTCCCTTGGGTTTCGCCTGGCCTGCTTTCTACTGCCAGGTCCTGTCCGGCCTCTGCGCTGCCCGTGGGTTGTCCCTGCGTGGAGAGCGGTTCCGATTTTGTGCTGGGCGAGAGACGGACCAGCCCGAAGAATTCCGAAAGGATCGGAACCGTGTTTGGTTACGTCGTTTTAGTGTGCGCTTAGGTTTCAGCTGAGTGAGAGAAGTACTCTTTCCCCTAGTGGCATTGGATTTCATTGTGTCCAACTTTTCACCAAAAAGTCGTCCACTAAGGTATGGAAGATGCCTGAGGGACTTTGAGGCTGCATCGGCCTTCCATTCCCACAGCCAGAGGATACGCCGGATAGTGATAGCGTTTGCTGCTATCCCCGCTACCCCTCTTGCAGAGTCCCAGGGCTGCATGAAGCATGTAATCTGCTACCACTGCTATTTGAACCGCTTGGTCCAAAAGCATGGGATTTGAAGCTTGAAGACCGTCTTGCAATGTTTTGGCCCAGGCCAAAATGGCTTTGGCCGCCCAGACTGAAGCGAACGCGGGAGCCAAAGAGGCCCCTGCCACTTCGAAAACTGAACGAGCCATGCGTTCTACCTGCCGGTCTGCTGCGTCCCTGAGGGTTGAGCCATCTGGTAGTGAGAGTAGGGTCTGTGCTGCTAGCCTAGAGACTGGGGGGTCCACTTCGGGTGGATCTGTCCACCCCTTGGTGTCCTTCTGTGGGAAGGGGTACCTCGCTTTCAAATATTTGCGATTGGTAAATTTCTTCTCAGGCTGGGAAAACTGCTTAGCAAGTATCATCTGAAACTCCGGGTGATTAGGAAAGACCTTGGGTGGTTTCAGGACACTTTCAAAGGAAATCTTGTGTTCTGGGACTTCAGGGGTTGGATCAGAGATTTCCAGCACCCGATGGATGGAAGAGACTATGTCCTCAACTAGCGCTGTATTGCTAGGGGGACAAGGTACCGCAGACCTCTCCGTTTCGTTGTCTGAGTCAGAGTCACAGACACCTTCCGAATCCTGCATGTCACTAAGGCGTTCCCTGGTGGGCGAGCTGGGGTGGAGGTCTGCTGTGGTTGGGGATCGCCGTGGAGATCTGCGTTGTCTGTCACTGTTAGGGGACGGTGTAGGAGACCTGTAATCACGGTGTCTCCCCCTGGAGGGTGATGACCGTGTGCTATGGGATGACGCAGATGATCGCGACCTGTGGGTCCGCTTTTGTCTGTGAGCGTCGGAAATAGCATGTTCCCGAGACAAGCTATCCTTTTGCTGGGTAACGTTCATAGCCGAGACACGACCCTGCAGCAGTGTGGAGGTTAGGTTATCTAAGGACTGTGTCATAGACTGCGACATCAGAGTAGCCCATTCCGGCGTGGTAGCAGACGCAGAAGCATTGGTAGGGGCTTCCTGGGTTTCAGACCCAGTGTTTAGGATGCAATCCCGGCAATGCGGGTACGTGCTGCCACTGGGGAGGGTGGTTTTGCAGGCTGTGCAGAATGCATAAAAACAGTCCTGTCTGGTTCTCTTTCTTGAGCCCGGCATAGTTCACAGAGGCTGGCTATTAGGGACCTTACAGAGGTGACTACGCAGAGGAAACCTATAGGAGCGCCTTATAGGTAATGTGGATTCACAGCAGAGTAAAGAGAACCCAGCTGTGATCTTACCCCACCAGTGTGCCCCTAGGTCCAGCGCCGACAAATCACAGTCCTGTGCCCCCCGGAGACTGCTGACGTTGCTGTGGGCGTCCTGACAGATGGCTTGCGTCCAAAGATGGCCACCGGGATGCTGAGGAGGAGAAGGGGGCGGAGAGCTGAAAAGGGCTCGCAGGGCTATGTAAAAACGCGCCCTTTCTGCCTCGATCCGCCCCTTCTATGACACTATAAAGTGTCAAAATCGTCATCCGGGGGGCGGGGAGAAGGCGGCAGCTTCAGCTAGGCCGAAGCCGCGGTCTAAATTAGAGTCCTGATGCCGAGGAGGGCTCCAGGGCGGCGTGGATGTCTGGGAGGGGGTCGGATCTGAACCTGACCCCCCCGGATCGGGAGGCAGAATAGCGGTGGGGCCAGTAGCGATAGCGGTGTCCGTATGGGGGGTCCCCCTGAGACACTATGGAGCCGGTGCTGCCGCAGAGACAGGGGCACAGGGAGCCCTGTCTCTGTATGTGCCATGTCTGCCTGCACTTTCCCCCGGCCTCAACATTAGCCCGCAGCAGGGCTGGGGTCCCCGGCTGTTTAGCTGCAGAATGCTGCCATATATAGACCCTACCTGATGTGTCTCAACTTAATGCCCCCAGAAGGGGATTACGAAGGATGCATCTGTCACCATCAGGGGCCTTCATCCTCGCCTCGACCCAGACCCCAAAGGGGTTGGGGAAGGAGGGGGGTCTCGACTTCGAACCAGTACCCGAGGGACTGGGGAAGGAGCAACATGGGGAATAGCCATCTCCACTTCAACTGGGCACCCCAAAATAGGGGGCCAAGGAAGGAGCCATGCTGGGAGTCTCGCTGGAGACCCACTTTTCTTCATCTGTAATCCGTCGAAGAAAAAAATGGGAGAAAAAAAAAAAAAAAATCTTCAGGTGTGACTCCTTGCGACACTAAGCAAAAACTGGAGAAGGCCGACGCCGTCCAGGGGTGTATACTGCAGAGGAGGAGCCAAAGTTAATCTTTTTCAGATTATGCATAGTGTCGCCTCCTAGTGGACAGCAGCATAACACCCATGGTTCTGTGTCCCCCAATGAGGCGAAAGAGTAAATAAAATATAATAATCTTCAAGTTTGTCATCTCCATAATTGTACTGTCCTGGAGAATTAGGTTAGTAGGTAATTTTTACAGTATAAAGAATGTTGCAAAAGCAGTTTACAAACTGCATTTTTTTTGTTTACAACATTTCACCATAATTTTCCCCCATTTTTCAGTGCAGTATGGGCTCAAATTATTATTATTAATAATAATATTTTGCACATTTTTTCTTTTTTTTAGTTTTTTGCATTTTTTGCCCATTTTTCATTTGCACCTTTTCTTTTTAATTTACACACTTTTAAAAGTCTATGTTATATGTGTTCATCTTTTTTTTCTTTTTTTAAAGTTTGTCATTTTGGGCACAGTTTGGTGTTCTCTATGTTTTGGGCTGATTCTTCAATTGTGACTAAGTCACAAAATTTTTGTGCAAATGTCCTTCTCCTCTGGTGTAATTTTGTAACTGGCAGGAATTGTTGCTCAAAATTTGGAACAGAATATTTTTACTTGGGGCAAAATGCATGATCCATGTGCAACATTCTGGAGAATTTGCCTAAAACAAACAAAAATAAAAACAAAAAAAACCACATCAACGGATCATAAAAAAAAACAAAAAAACAAACGCAAATAGTAAATCAGACCTTATGTTTTAAAATAAAATGTTGTAATTTAAAATGACAACTCATTGCAAAAAAACAAAAAACCCTCATGCGGTGAAGTTGACAGACAGAATATAAAAGTTCTGTCTCTTGAAAACGAAGGAAGAAGCGAAAAGGACAAAAGTGCAAATTGGCTGCGCCATTAAGGAGTCAAGCTGCCTTAACGAAGGCCGGGATCACACTGCCGTGTGTGATGCGAGAAACTAGCACGAGTCTCTCGCATTAACACCCAGCGCTGCCACCGGCACTAAGGACCGGACCTGCGGCTGCATAGAAATACATGCAGCTCCGGTCCGAGTGCCGGCGGCAGCGCCAGGTGTTGATGCGAGAGACTCGTGCGAGTTTCTCGCATCACACACGGTAGTGTGACCCCGACCTAATACTCCACTCCCTAAGGCTACGTTCATAAGACCATTTATTTTTTCATGAAAAAAATATGACCAATATTGTTCATTTGGCATGTTCAGATATGCTTTGTTTTTATTTTTTTGTTTTACTTTCAAGAATCAAATCTGCTAGTGAAAATAAATAAATCTACTGAGAGTCACATATTCAAGACTATGGGTGCGCAAAAAAAATAAAAATAAAATGAAAAAAAATAACCACAAGAATATTGTACACTGGAACATCTTAATGGTGTAGCGTAAAAAAAATAAAATTGCAGTATAGCGGCTGTAAAGATGGCATTCATCTGTGCTTGGATTGCTTGCCATTACATAGCTAATAGCCGGGGCAGAGTTTGGACACAGACTACGGCACTGTAAGCATCTGGCAGCTACAGAAGGAGATGCAGGAGAGCAGAACACACAGTAAGACGTTATTTTGCAAGGCTTGGATCGAACCTGGGAGATTTTTTTTTTTTTTTTTTTTTGGGAGACGCAATAGGAAAAAAAATTAAATCTGGCCTTTACCTTTCTCCGCTCCACTCCAACATCAATGACAAAGTGAACGTTGCTCATCCAGACGAGGGACTCGCCAAGACTGGTCGTTAGCACCACTTTCCTCCTGTGGTCTTTACATCCATAATCCAGCCCCTCGTATGGCAAGTATTGCGGAAGGCTTTGATGAGGGTACAGTGGAATTGGAAGCAATTCACCTACTTTAGGATTTGGGTGTATAGTCTCCTGGTGGATCATTTCATAGGCCTGTTTGATTTCCTGAAAATAATTAAAAATTAGTATCTGGGAGAAAAATTTCTAAAAAATAAAAATAAAAAGTTTAGGTAACTTTTATATAAGCTCAAAAAAAGGTTGTTCCTTCCTGCACCAGAGAGTTTGCAGAGTTGTGAAAACATGTAATGCTTCACCTTCCCTGCGGAGGCACTGCAGGCAGATTAAACGCTTTTTGTTGAATTCCAAAAATGTACTACTGTTGATATTAAAAAGGGGTTGGTGCACCTTTTTTCCCCCCCTCATTTAAATGCATGCAAAAATCATTTTTTGCAATTGGGATTATTGATCACTTTGCACAGTTTGCCTTTTACAGGCTCTTTGTTTCCCCTACGCATCCAACTTTGATGAGGTCAGTGGCCATAAATCAGTTTAAAGAAGCAGATAAGAGCTAAAAACTCCCCCCCTCCCTTAGACCGGTATAGCGGGCTTGACTGATGGATTCTCAGTTAACTCATTCAGCAGCCAGGAAATGGACAGTGCAACACAGAGGCTGTAGAAAGCGAAGGGTGGAAATTTTTTAATGAAACTAGAAAAATATTATCACATGTGACAGTTAAACCCTATTAGATGAATAGTGGCCAAACCTGCAAGATTTCAGCGAGACTAGTTGACTAGTGTGCTCCAACTCCTCCGCCTCTTAACGTCTCCAGAAGGGTGTAAGATCAGGCATGCTAAGTTTCAACATGCTCAATCCTTTGCTCTCACGAGAGATAAACTGCCACTTAAGGTATACGGCAACATCTTATTCAGATCTTTAACACTTATTCTAGTTTACCAGATATGCCCCCAATAATCACTACATTACGTGTTATACCCTTATGCATTTCCCTAGGAGAACATGCGCTACCATGCCCATCAGCTGAGCTTTTAGATGGGACCTACTTGATTGATTTCTCAAAAGGGGACATGGGAAGAGGTTGTCCCTTAAGAGATAACTCTTGCTTAGAACTAGAAAAACACAAGATGCCAATTATTGGGGTCCAATGGACAGATCATCTAACATCTTCTATAGAATTAAGACCTGAACCACTTGCTAAGAAAGTCATTGGAAACTCTTCAAAATCTTGTTAAAGGTTTTTGGTTTTTTTTTAGTTACACATAGAGGAAAATTGTAAAAAAAAATTGTTCCCAATCTCTCTCAGCCCCACTTAAACAACTACTTTGGAGCTCCTTTAATAGTAAGAAAAAAAAAAAAATAGGAAACCTTGGAGAAAGTTGTAAGCATTATAAGGTCATTTTTTTTCCTGCTCATAAAACTTTATATAAAAAAAGTAGGACCCAAAGTGATCAAACGCATAGAAGTAGCCCAGAAACTACTCACACCCACTTACTTGCTCACAAGCCAAGAAGACAACAATGTCCCCTTTCTCTTGTGTGTGGTGGATTTCATAAAGGAGTCTTAAAGCCGCGTGGAAATAGTCTTGTTGGATTGCAGAGGTGTATACTACTTCTGCTGAACATGTGCCTTCCACCTCGACGAGAGGAATGTTTCCGTAGTATGAGACTATTTTACTAGACAGTTCAGGAGGGGAGATGATCACAACCTTCAGTTCGGGTCGAGCTAAAAGCATGTCTTTAAGGAAAGCGAGGAGGACATCAGTAGATACAAAGCGCTCGTAGACATCATCGATGATAATTACTCCGTAGTTGGACAAGAGGGGATTGGACATCATCTCACGCAGTAGCATCTCATCTGTACAGTACCTGCAATGTAGAAAATAAAATAGTCTAGAGGCTTTAGATTTACTTATTTAATTCATTCATACCGCAGTGCCGTATTCCACAGCGTGGGGGAAGAGATGGTCATCACTCACACTGGTGCCAGTCTCCATTGGAGCCAACAATCTTCCTTACAATTTAAAGGTTTAATCCCAAAACAGAATGTTATCCACTATATACAGAATAGGGGAAAATTTGTTGATGGCCTCAGTCTGACCTTTGGGACCTCTATTGATCCAGAATCCCATATTCGATGGAGTGAAAGATAGTAGGCTCGGCATCCGCTCCACCTATTGTCTATGGGACTGCTGGAGCTACGAGTACAGCACTCCGCTCCATTCCTTGTCTATAGGGCTGCTGAAAATAGAAGACGCCTCAGAAACAGAAGGATTACAAGTTAGCCATAAATTATTTTGGGAATAACCCTTTAACCTATCAGGGGCAAGGCAAGAACTTGGCAAATACATAAAACACGGGAAGAACGTACAAACTCCATGTAGACATGGAAGATTCCCACTGCAGATGCACAGAAAAATTAATAATGTCTAAAACTTTAACCATAACATTCATAAATTTCAATACATGGGCATGAAAAAAAGCCCAACACCCATTATAGTCCCTTACAGTTGGTATAAACCCATCTGTTCCACCATCAATATCATAACAGGTGAACAGAAAAAGCACAACTTCAAAAACTATTTAAAATATCATTTTACTTTCCATGATTAAAAATTAGTAAACAGCAAAATCACACAGGTAAAAATCACTAGGTAACCTCTGTTGTGGGACACAAAGGCTATAGACGCCCCCTGAAGAAGAGGACGAAACGCGCGTCAAGGTGATTAGTTTGGGTGATTATTTTGCAGTTTTTTAATGTACCAGGCTCAGACACGTTAGCATGTCCCATTGTGTCAGGGGTCAAGGACGCTTCATTTTGTCCAAGTATGGACCATCAATGGAAGGGCTGATAAGCTAGCGCTAAACAGAAGATCTGAGAGGGGTATTAAATATTGCGCCATACCACTGACTAGTTGTTACACCACCCTAAGCAGATGCCTAGGGTGCCAACACCTAAGTCCTGGTGCAGGCTGGAACTAACAAAGGATGCTTCCGTAGGTCCAGTCTATAAAAGGTGGTGTACATTCTACACTGTATTGGGCCGAAGGCTCGTTCGGTTATCAGCTATTCCACGTATGCTCAGCTTGGCCCAGTGTGCATGTGTTCTCAATAGGGAGAACATTGACAGACATCTCTGGTGCCAGCTTCCATTATCGTAAGGACAAATTGACTGGCCATGTTGTCATCCAACATGCCCGATCTTTGTCTCTACTGACTTTCACGGTTAAATGCCGTTACCAAAACTAGCCATCATTCGTCTTGAGCTGAACTGTACGATGGGCACTAAAGGGACCAGCAGAAGACAATTCTATTTGGATCCAATCAGTCGAGGCCAGGGTCTATTTCTTACAGGTTAATTCACAAATAACCTATTAGACATTATTGAAGATACGTCCTCGGTGTGGACTGAGCATCTACAGCTACAACGTTACATTTAATTAATGGATTTCTTCAGTGTAATAAGCTTTTAAATCCAGACTGAATTCAGACAAATGAGGCTTCGGACTTTCCACCATGACAGCCTGATCTAATAAAATTCTGCTCTCGTGGCAAATTTTCCTTCCCTGAAATGTTAAAAAAACCTCGTTATCTAAAACTTATTTGTTTTTACAAAAAGAGGGTTGCGCAATTTTAAAACGTCTTGTCACTGAAAGCAGCTGACAAAAGGAAAAACGCAATCCAACGTCATCGCAGTCGCCGGACCCTTTCGTCTTCTCTTCTACCGTGACATTTACAAAAAGCTGGCTGGGTGACGTATTGGAAAAATACTAGACGGGGCAGCACAATTATGTCAATACGGATGAAACAACAAGCTCATCTTCCAGGGAAAACGCTACGCTTAGCAAAACAAACCAGAGGAATTACTGGCAATAGGAGCCCAAACGGCCAGTTGTCAGTGCGGAGTTATGTGATGATGAATGTTGATGTCCTCTTTTGTTAGAAATGGACCCAAAAACAGAGTGATCCATTCATTAATTTAAATGAAGCCCCTCAGTCCTGATACAGTCCCACCAGTTTTAGTCTTCCTTGTCCACAGGCATAATCCCATCCCACGCTTCAGACCCACACTCCCTCATTGATGCCAATGTGCCTACAAGAGCCAAGTTGCTTCTGTCCCTAAGGGCGCGTCTCCCAGCCACATAAGTAAGGCTCAACTTTTTTTTGTGTTATGTCCTTTCCTATTGTAGTAAAGATCCCAGATTTCCAGATGGCAGCCTCAATGTATATTGTAACTCTTCTTTTCAAAAAGGGGACCCACATACATTCCAGTCATTGCACCTAGTGGGCAATCCAGACTGATGACGCTTATTGATATATACAACTAGAACTACCAAAAGAAGGTTAGTCGCGAGAGCTATAAAAGTACAAATAGATAACGTGGGCATCCATATGGCTCCTCACTCCGCGACGCCATACCGGAACCTAGTGTGCATTGGCATTCTGATAAAACTGTCTCGGCTAGTAAGGAGCAATGAGGATGAGGATGCAGCACCTCCGGAAAGGACATGGGCCTGGAAACCAGAAGTTGTAAACAAATGTTGGCATGTGATTTTTTTATTTTCTTAGCGGTCTGTCCTCGAGTATGGTATATACTTACCCAGTGTCTTAGATCTAAAGCATGTCAATGAGGTTTCTGGCAACAAAGAGTAAATGTCACATAAGGTGCTATCCAAGCATGCTCGAGTGCTAATACAGTATCTAGGGCATGCTCGAATACTATGCCCGAGTTGCCGCAGTTGCATATCTCGAGGCTGTCTGACAGTCACAGCACATGCAGGGATTGCCTGTTAGGGCTATGCTGTAGGGGGATATTTTGGTGAAGAGCAGTGTACATGGGAGGGTATTTTATAGAGGGGCAGTGTGTGGGAGCAGGTACTGAGGTTGTTCTGGAGCTGAATTCATGTACAGACAGTAGTTGTGGGGCTGCATTCATGCCATGATGGAGGTTCTGATGCTGCATTCATTTTGGAAGAAGACAGACGAAACGCGCGTCAGGTGAGGGACGAAGCCAGCATTTATATTTCCTATGGCCTTTATGTAGGCAACTATCTATGCAGCACTTGACTTCTCTACTGAGTATACATTATACCCAACAGGCATTAATATCACTAAGCACTTTGTGATCTAACTGTTTTGTCCTTGTATTTTAAAATACCATACCATACTTTATATATCAGTAACAGACTATGTAATCATATAGAGTTGTGCTCAAAGGTTTACATACCCCGGCAGAATTTTTGCTTTCTTGGCCTTTTTTCTGAGAATATGAATAACATCAAAACTTTTTCCCCACTCATGGTTAGTGGTTGGGTGAAGCCATTTATTGTCAAAACTACTGTGTTTTCTCTTTATAAATCATAATGACAACCCAAGACCTTGTGGGGGCATCAAAACACAGAACCAGACCCCAGAGGACAGGACATTAAAATTTCCACTCCTTATCTATGAACTGGTCCAATATTTATGGCCATAACTGTCTGTCACTCCCCCATAATGAGAGTTCTGCTTCAGGTCACTTTTCTTATCTATTGCATTTTTTCTGTGCTGTGTTGTGCATAAATATGTGATTCTTTGGATTTTGTATTAGTCAATGCCTGATGAAGAGACCTGAGTAGTCTCGAAAGCTTGCAATTTGTTATGATCTTTTCAGATAGCCATTAAAATGTATCAACCACTGAGGACTCTCAATTCTGAATATTTTTCTATCTACTGGCTAACATGGTACAAAGATATACATCTTTCCTGTATCAAAATGACAACCCAAAACATCCAAATGACCCTGATCAAAAGTTCACATACCCCATTTCTTAATACTGTGTATTGCCCCTTCTAACATCAATGACAGCTTGAAGTCTTTTGTGGTAGATGTGGATAAGGTTCTTTATTTTCTCAGATGGTAAAGCTGCCCACTCTTCTTGGCAAAAAGCCTCCAGTTCCTGTAAATTCCTGGGCTGTCTAGCATGAACTGCGTGCTTGAGATCTCCCCAGAGTGGCTCAATGATATTGAGGTCAGGAGACTGATATGGCCACTAAAGAACCTTCACTTTGTTTTGCTGTAGCCAATGACAGATCGACTTGGCCTTGTGTTTTGGATCGCTGTCATGTTGGAACATCCAAGTACATCCCATGTTCAGCTTCCGGGCTGATTGCAAATTTGCCTCCAGTATTTGCTCATGACATGCTGCATTCATCTTTCCTTTAACTTTGACCAAGTTTCCTGTGCCTTTGTAGCTCACACATCCCCAAAACATCAGCGATCCACCTCTATGCTTTACAGTAGGAGTGGTGTTCCTTTCATCATAGACCTTGTTGGCCTGTCTCCAAATGTAACATTTATCGTTGTGGCCCAAAAGTTCGATTTTGGTCTCATCACTCCAAATTACCTTCTTTCAGAAGTTTTGAGGCTTGTTTCTGTGCTGTTTTACATATTGCAAGCGAGACACTTTGTGGCATTTGCGTAGTAATGGCTTTCTTCTGGCGACTCGACCATGCAGCCCATTTTTCAT
Source organism: Dendrobates tinctorius (assembly GCF_039654945.1). Lineage (NCBI taxonomy): Eukaryota > Metazoa > Chordata > Amphibia > Anura > Dendrobatidae > Dendrobates > Dendrobates tinctorius. Next base: position 1,523,888 of record NW_027361863.1, on the reverse strand, counting down.
CAAGTGCCTCCTTATTGCACATCTTGAAACAGCCACACTGCTAGTTTCCAGAGAGTACAGTATTGCAACTGATGTTATTTGTGGGTTTTTCTTTGCATTCCGAACAAATTTTGCTTGCAGTTGTGGACGACATTTTTGTTGGTCTACCTGACCGTGGTTTTGTTTTTACAGAGCCCCTGATTTTCCATCACAGTTTGAATGATATCTTTTTGTGTTCCTTTCCTGTTTTATACAGTTCAACTACCTTTTCTCATAGATTCGTTGACAATTCTTTTGCTTTTCCCATGGCTCACAATCCAGAAATGTCAGTGGCTGGATGAAAGATGCAAGAGTCAGTCTGGATCCCAGAAACTCACTCAGCTTTTACGCACATACTGATTACAAACAGGTCACAGGTGAGGATGTTACCTTAAGTAGCCATTCAAACCCATTTGTGTGAACTTCTGTGCATGTTATCAGGCCAAAATCATCAGGGTATGTAAACTCTTGATCAGGGTCATTTGGATGTTTTGGGTTGTTGTTACGATTTAAAAACAGAAAAACACAGTAGTTTGACAACAAATGGTTACACCCAGCCACTAACCATGAGCGGAGAAAAAAAAGTTTTGGTCTTATTATTCATATTCTCTGAAAAAAGGCCAAGAAAGCAAAAATTCTGCCGGGGTATGTAAACTTTTGAGCATAACTGTAAAACTTTAGGCCTTGGCTTACTCATGTAGATATAGTGCTTACTGATTTGGATACTTGTGGGAACACCATATATGCCATTGACTTAATGTAAACTATACAAGCATTCATATTTACAGCACTAAGCACTTTTTTTTTTTTTTTTTTTTTACTTGTTGTAGGTACAGTATATTTTCCCACATTTACCCAAGTTTACCAGAAAAATATTTTAATCATGTGTATGTAAACTTACACGAAAAACAATATAGATTTGTGTGTTAGATCTATATATATATATATATATATATATATATATATATATATATATATATATATATATATATATATATATATACACACAGTGGGGCAAAAAAGTATTTAGTCAGTCAGCAATAGTGCAAGTTCCACCACTTAAAAAGATGAGAGGCGTCTGTAATTTACATCATAGGTAGACCTCAACTATGGGAGACAAACTGAGGAAAAAAAAATCCAGAAAATCACATTGTCTGTTTTTTTTCATTTTATTTGCATATTATGGTGGAAAATAAGTATTTGGTCAGAAACAAGCAATCAAGATTTCTGGCTCTCACAGACCTGTAACTTCTTCTTTAAGAGTCTCCTCTTTCCTCCACTCATTACCTGTAGTAATGGCACCTGTTTAAACTTGTTATCAGTATAAAAAGACACCTGTGCACACCCTCAAACAGTCTGACTCCAAACTCCACTATGGTGAAGACCAAAGAGCTGTTAAAGGACACCAGAAACAAAATTGTAGCCCTGCACAAGGCTGGGAAGACTGAATCTGCAATAGCCAACCAGCTTGGAGTGAAGAAATCAACTGTGGGAGCAATAATTAGAAAATGGAAGACATACAAGACCACTGATAATCTCCCTCGATCTGGTACTCCACGCAAAATCCCACCCCGTGGGGTCAGAATGATCACAAGAACGGTGAGCAAAAATCCCAGAACCACGCGGGGGGACCTAGTGAATGAACTGCAGAGAGCTGGGACCAATGTAACAAGGCCTACCATAAGTAACACACTACGCCACCATGGACTCAGATCCTGCAGTGCCAGACGTGTCCCAGTGCTTAAGCCTGTACATGTCCGGGCCCGTCTGAAGTTTGCTAGAGAGCATTTGGATGATCCAGAGGAGTTTTGGGAGAATGTCCTATGGTCTGATGAAACCAAACTGGAACTGTTTGGTAGAAACACAACTTGTCGCGTTTGGAGGAAAAAGAATACTGAGTTGCATCCATCAAACACCATACCTACTTTAAAGCATGGTGGTGGAAACATCATGCTTTGGGGCTGTTTCTCGGCAAAGGGGCCAGGACGACTGATCCGGGTACATGAAAGAATGAATGGGGCCATGTATCGTGAGATTTTGAGTGCAAACCTCCTTCCATCAGCAAGGGCATTGAAGATGAAACGTGGCTGGGTCTTTCAACATGACAATGATCCAAAGCACACCGCCAGGGCAACGAAGGAGTGGCTTCGTAAGAAGCATTTCAAGGTCCTGGAGTGGCCTAGCCAGTCTCCAGATCTCAACCCTATAGAAAACCTTTGGAGGGAGTTGAAAGTCCGTGTTGCCAAGCGAAAAGCCAAAAACATCACTGCTCTAGAGGAGATCTGCATGGAGGAATGGGCCAACATACCAACAACAGTGTGTGGCAACCTTGTGAAGACTTACAGAAAACGTTTGACCTCTGTCATTGCCAACAAAGGATATATCACAAAGTATTGAGATGAAATTTTGTTTCTGACCAAATACTTATTTTCCACCATAATATGCAAATAAAATGAAAACAAAACAGACAATGTGATTTTCTGGATTTTTTATTCTCAGTTTGTCTCCCATAGTTGAGGTCTACCTATGATGTAAATTACAGACGCCTCTCATCTTTTTAAGTGGTGGAACTTGCACTATTGCTGACTGACTAAATACTTTTTTGCCCCACTGTGTGTATATATATATATATATATATATATATACACACACACACTCACTGGCCACTTTATTAGGTACACCTGTCCAACTGTGTGTTAAGACTTAATTTCTAATCAGCCAATCACATGGCGGCAACTCAGTGCATTTAGGCATGTAGACATGGTCAAGACAATCTCCTGCAGTTCAAACCGAGCATCAGTATGGGGAAGAAAGGTGATTTGAGTGCCTTTGAACGTGGCATGATTGTTGGTGCCAGAAGGGCTGGTCTGAGTATTTCAGAAACTGCTGATCTACTGGGATTTTCACGCACAACCATCTCTAGGGTTTACAGAGAATGGTCCGAAAAAGAAAAAAAATCCAGTGAGCGGCAGTTCTGTGGCCGGAAATGCCATGTTGATGCCAGAGGTCAGAGGAGAATGGGCAGACTGGTTCGAGCTGATAGAAAGGCAACAGTGACTCAAATTGCCACCCGTTACAACCAAGGTAGGCAGAAGAGCATCTCTGAACGCACAGTGCGTCGAACTTTGAGGCAGATGGGCTACAGCAGCAGAAGACCACACCGGGTACCACTCCTCTCAGCTAAGAACAGGAAACTGAGGCTACAATTTGCACAAGCTCATCGAAATTGGACAGTAGAAGATTGGAAAAACGTTGCCTGGTCTGATGAGTCTCGATTTCTGCTGCGACATTCGGATGGTAGGGTCAGAATTTGGCGTAAACAACATGAAAGCATGGATCCATCCAGCCTTGTATCAACGGTTCAGGCTGGTGGTGGTGGTGTCATGGTGTGGGGAATTTTTTCTTGGCACTCTTTGGGCCCCTTGGTACCAATTGAGCATCGTTGCAACGCCACAGCCTACCTGAGTATTGTTGCTGACCATGTCCATCCCTTTATGACCACAATGTACCCAACATCTGATGGCTACTTTCAGCAGGATAATGCGCCATGTCATAAAGCTCGAATCATCTCAGATTGGTTTCTTGAACATGACAATGAGTTTACTGTACTCAAATGGCCTCCTCAGTCACCAGATCTCAATCCAATAGAGCATCTTTGGGATGTGGTGGAACGGGAGATTCGCATCAGGGATGTGCAGCCGACAAATCTGCGCCAACTGTGTGATGCCATCATGTCAATATGGTCCAAAATCTCTGAGGAATGCTTCCAGCACCTTGTTGAATCTCTGCCACGAAGAATTGAGGCAGTTCTGAAGGCAAAAGGGGGTCCAACCCCTTACTAGCATGGTGTACCTAATAAAGTGGCCAGTGAGTATATATATATATATATATATATATATATATATATATATATATATATATATATATATATATAAAATTTGAATTTGTAATTTATACATGCTGCTGTGTCCTCTTTTGACATTAGGCACTTTATTATTATAAATGGTACATTTAAAATGAAACAAAGAATTGGTTTTAGGCTATGTGCACACATAGTTTTTTGTCTCTGCAGATTTTGTAGAGAAAACCGCAGGTAAATCCGCAGGACAAAGACCTGCGGTTTATCTGCGGTTTTGCACCTCATAATGGATGAGGTGTAAAACTGCAGCGTTTCTGCACCAAACAATTGACATGCTGCGTTTTGAAAACAGCCGCGGAAAAAAACGCAGCATGTGCACAGCTTTTTTTTTTTTTATTTCAATAGGAAATAAAAGTACTGTACAACGCAGCAGAATCTGCTGCGTTTCTGCAGAACCAAAAACGCTGCGGAAACGCAGCAGAAACTGCAAAGTGTGCACATACCCTTAGGGCATGTGCACACGCTGCAGATTGGGGTGCGGATTTGGCCGCGCGGGTTTTGTAAAATCCGTAGGTAAATCTGCAGGTCAAAAGACCTGTGGTTTTACCTGCGGTTTTGCCCTGCTGTTTTTCATCTCCACAATGGAGGAGATGGCAAACCGCAGCGGAATCCGCAGAAAGAATTGACATGTCAATTCTTTCTGCGGTTTTCAAACCGCAGCAAATCCGCGCGGAAAATTCTGCAGCGTCTGCACTGCGGTTTTTTTTCCCCATAGGTTAGAATGCTACTGTACACCGCAGCAAAAACTGCTGCGGATCCGCAGCAGAATCCGCAGCGTGTGCACACACCCTTATTATTCTCCGTTTACACTTCTTGACTCCAATCCAGTCTGTGTTTGTTTATGCCATTTGAAGTTTGACCTTCATGCATAAGGTCTTTGGGCTAATATGTTTTTTAATGCCATGATGGTGGTTCTGCCGCTGCATTCATGTACTGACGGTGGTTCTGCCGCTGCATTCATGTACTGACTGTGGTTCTGATGCTGCATTCATGTACTGACTGTGGTTCTGATGCTGCATTCATGTACTGACTGTGGTTCTGCCGCTGCATTCATGTACTGACTGTGGTTCTGCCGCTGCATTCATGTACTGACTGTGGTTCTGCCGCTGCATTCATGTACTGACTGTGGTTCTGCCGCTGCATTCATGTACTGACTGTGGTTCTGCCGCTGCATTCATGTACTGACTGTGGTTCTGATGCTGCATTCATGTACTGACTGTGGTTCTGCCGCTGCATTCATGTACTGACTGTGGTTCTGCCGCTGCATTCATGTACTGACTGTGGTTCTGATGCTGCATTCATGAACTGACGGTGGTTCTGCCGCTGCATTCATGTACTGACGGTGGTTCGGATGCTGCGTTCATGTACTGACGGTGGTTCGGATGCTGCGTTCATGTACTGACGGTGGTTCGGATGCTGCGTTCATGTACTGACGGTGGTTCTGATGCTGCGTTCATGTACTGACGGTGGTTCTGATGCTGCATTCATGAACTGACGGTGGTTCTGCCGCTGCATTCATGTACTGACTGTGGTTCTGCCGCTGCATTCATGTACTGACGGTGGTTCGGATGCTGCGTTCATGTACTGACGGTGGTTCGGATGCTGCGTTCATGTACTGACTGTGGTTCTGATGCTGCGTTCATGTACTGACTGTGGTTCTGATGCTGCATTCATGTACTGACTGTGGTTCTGATGCTGCGTTCATGTACTGACTGTGGTTCTGATGCTGCGTTCATGTACTGACTGTGGTTCTGATGCTGCTTTCATGTACTGACTGTGGTTCTGCCGCTGTATTCATGTACTGACGGTGGTTCGGATGCCGCGTTCATGTACTGACTGTGTTTCTGATGCTGCGTTCATGTACTGACTGTGGTTCTGATGCTGCATTCATGTACTGACTGTGGTTCTGATGCTGCGTTCATGTACTGACTGTGGTTCTGATGCTGCGTTCATGTACTGACTGTGGTTCTGATGCTGCGTTCATGTACTGACTGTGGTTCTGATGCTGCGTTCATGTACTGACTGTGGTTCTGATGCTGCATTCATGAACTGACGGTGGTTCTGCCGCTGCATTCATGTACTGACTGTGGTTCTGCCGCTGCATTCATGTACTGACGGTGGTTCGGATGCTGCGTTCATGTACTGACGGTGGTTCGGATGCTGCGTTCATGTACTGACTGTGGTTCTGATGCTGCGTTCATGTACTGACTGTGGTTCTGATGCTGCATTCATGTACTGACTGTGGTTCTGATGCTGCGTTCATGTACTGACTGTGGTTCTGATGCTGCGTTCATGTACTGACTGTGGTTCTGATGCTGCTTTCATGTACTGACTGTGGTTCTGCCGCTGTATTCATGTACTGACGGTGGTTCGGATGCCGCGTTCATGTACTGACTGTGTTTCTGATGCTGCGTTCATGTACTGACTGTGGTTCTGATGCTGCATTCATGTACTGACTGTGGTTCTGATGCTGCGTTCATGTACTGACTGTGGTTCTGATGCTGCGTTCATGTACTGACTGTGGTTCTGATGCTGCGTTCATGTACTGACTGTGGTTCTGATGCTGCGTTCATGTACTGACTGTGGTTCTGATGCTGCGTTCATGTACTGACTGTGGTTCTGATGCTGCGTTCATGTACTGACTGTGGTTCTGATGCTGCGTTCATGTACTGACGGTGGTTCTGATGCTGCGTTCATGTACTGACTGTGGTTCTGATGCTGCATTCATGAACTGACGGTGGTTCGGATGCTGCATTCATGTACTGACGGTGGTTCTGATGCTGCATTCATGTACTGACTGTGGTTCTGATGCTGCATTCATGTACTGACTGTGGTTCGGATGCTGCATTCATGTACTGCCGGTGATTCTGCCGCTGCATTCATGTACTGACTGTGGTTCGGATGCTGCATTCATGTACTGACAGGGGTTCTGATCTTGTACGCATGTAGCAATCCATAATGTGTTTCATGGCTGTGTTAAAACTTAAGAAGTGCCAAAGCTTAGGGATTTGAGATTTTGAGGATGATTTGGCAAGTTTCTGCTCAAAAAAAAAAAAAAAAAATCAGTTTAAGTTAGTGTGTGTTTACACTGTTTTTATTGTGTAGCAGAAACTCTCCAAATCATTCTGAAATACTCAAAATTTGGTTCTGGTTATGTATTAATACAACAATGGTGGTTTGGTGATGTATTCTTGTAATTACGACAACAAAAATTGTGGCACCTTACTCTTTACTATGAGGTCACCTTCCACTAGGAAGCCACCTGAAGAATGAGCAGGTCACTTCTTTTAACCATTTCAGGGTTTCCGTGGCATAAGCCAGAACACATATACAGTAATGTGGTTTTGACATCGCTGGGTACTATGCTCATTTTATGGGGCACTTTTTGTGACACTTTTTCAGGTGGATTTCACCTGAAAGACATCTTGTGACATATCCAAAGACTCCTCCAAAAAATGGAGAAGTGTTTCCTGTAACAGTTTCTGCTTGAAAAAAAAAATAAAAAAAAATGTAAATGCCTCAAAAAACTCAATCTTGTAGGTGAGCCTCCACATTTTTTAAGTCATCATGTCCCTCTGCATTTATTGTCCTAAAACTTCCAGTTTCCAGACCGCTGCCTGCAAGTATAAGTTTTTGTAATTTTCTCTTCTAAGAAGGAACCCAAATAAGTTCCAGACATTGCTCAGCACTAGAAACAATTCTCAGAGGGAGCTGCTCCAGACTGGTGGTGCTTATTAATATACATAACCTAGTAAGCCCAACAGCTTCACCAGGCCCAAAGTGAAAGGGAGAGTAAGGTCCCACTACCATCTTCCCTGCCACCCCATAAAAAAAACACAGGAACGGCAATAAGAGTTTAACAAAAACTTTCCGTGCCAAGAAGCCCACATGTCTGGGACTCGTGGATGTCAGTACGTCTCCTGCTGTGCGCTCACATATATAACACCCACGCCGACTATACACAGATGATAAATATATATTCTCTCTCTCTCTCTCTATCTGGAGCTCTGAACGCTGCCATATTGCTGTGACAATCCAACCTATAACCTTATTCAGTGACTTTGATAAATTAAGAAAATGTTATGTGAATGTGTGCAGCCGATGCTGCCTAAATGTCACCATTTATCTTTCCTCCGCGCATGAAGCATAATAATGAGCACCGCAAGATATGAATATGACAGAACAAGTCAGGAAAAAGCAGAAACTGGAAATATAGTCGAGTCAATAAAAGCGGAGTCAAATTGAATGAAATCATTCCGATTTTTTGCAAAATTTGTGTGCGATTGTTCATGGGCCGTGCGGGCCCAATGGACGAGGTTCTTTTTTTTTTTTCCCCCTTCCCCTTTTTATCATTTACCGTATAAACATATAGTTTATTAGTCTGAGTAGTTATGCAGCAAGAGCAAAATGTAATTTTTAAAATTTTATTGACATTTGGGGTAAAAAAAAAAAAAAAGAAAAAGAAAAGAGAGGATAATATAAACTTATGTGCGATGAACAGTATCTGCATCCACAGATGAATACAATGGTGGAGCAGGGAGCCGTCGGATCTCTTCTCCACCATTCAGCCCGTCCGGAGGAATCTCAGCGCAGCAGGCGGTATGATATTACTAAAATCGCGCCTGTTGTGCAGAGCCTCGGTCCACACACAGCCCAGACATGAGCAGCGCATTTGGGGATTTAGCGGGGCTAGGCAAGTCGCTTTTTGTAATTATTTTGGCCAATCAGTATGTGTGTGGAGACTGCTGTAAAGCATATCCCTAAAAGCTGCAAACAGAAGCGCAGGCAAGACGACTCTTCCCATAATTACCGTATGTGCAGAAAGGTGAATTTAAAAAAAAAATAAATAAAAAAAAAAGTACGACTATTTCATTTTAAGTAGTAAAAATGATTATATATAATTTAATTTCCTTTTAAAAAGCTTTCAGGGGGAAAAAAAAAAAAAAAAAAAAAAATACATTTTAGATTTTTCCAGGACTTTTTCAGATACGTGTAACATCTGCCGCTACAATTCCCCGTTGAGAAGGAAAAAAAAAAAGGAATCAGAACAACACAATGAAACTGATCCATAGAGATATCTGACTTCTCGTAACCTGCGGAGAGATTTGTGACCCCTTCCTTTGCTTTTTCTCAGTTCCTTTGTCACAGACTCCTGGCGTTGCGTTTCGCTGACCCGTTGGACAAAAGGCTGAAGGGGGAAAGCAGCCGCGCGGGCAGAGGATGAATAAAAGCCGTAGGAGATTAACTGGGCACAAACCTGAGAATGGTGTCGTTTGTACAACAGTTCTCGAAAGGCACGACATAGCCAACTTCATGTCCGATGTTAACATCCAGCTCGTCCGCTACCCTCATGGCCAGCCAAACGGCGGTCTGTCGCTGCACCTGAGTGCACACCACTGTCCCGTGCTGATTGTGCGCAGACAGGCAGAACTCCGCGCACCACTGAGGAATCTGCAAGAAAAGAGGCACATGATGAGCGACTGTCTCAGGGCTGAACTATAGGCACAAGACTGCGTCGTACAGATATCACTTGGCCTGATTTTAGCCACCACTAGGGGGAGAAGTACAAATCTGAATGCAGCGAGCTCCAGCCACGGGCAGTTGCAGAGAGCAGCCAAGGCAATATCAGGGAGATCATTTACTCATATATTAAGAGTCAGTATTTCCAAGGGATTTTTCCCCATTCTTTTGGCCAACAATGCACCCTATACTTTACTGTGTATGTGTCATGGCTTCTCCCTGTTCATATATATCGTAAAGTTGGCGGAAACAAGAAATCTGCTTCTTTCTCCACTTTTGAGCCACTTCTCTCGTCTGCTTTATGAATTAAAAGGGGGTATATTTCCATCTCCAAGATCCTATGTCACTATATAATAGATGCAATAAAAATAATAGACAATATCTACAAATTAAAAATGTAATATAGTTCTTCTGATTTGCTATGTTGATTACCCAATATGCAGGGCATTGCAGTAGGTATCCATGGTTATGACCACTAAGTGACAGGTACAGTGACAGTGACAGGTATCCATGGGTACAGCCAGTAAAAGCTAACTGTCACTATATGAGTGGTCATATAACCATGGATATCTTAGCTACTGCAATGCCCTGCGAGTCTACGACATAGCAAATCAGAAGAACTAGACTACATTTTTAATTTCATTGCTAATATTTTTATTATTACACCTACTACCTATTGAGATAGCATCTTGAAGATGGGAATATCCCTTTACTGACTCAATCTTAAAAAATAAATAAAGCAAACTAAAAGTATATCTTTCTCAAAACAAGTTGGACTGCCAGCTCACTGAGAGATCAGATGCAAACCGCATATAGAAATCTACAGAGAGGAGGAGGAGGCTGAAAACGAGAGAGAATCACGGACACACACAGACGGTGCAGCGGCTTTGCAATAAAAAGGTTTTACTTTACCCCAGAGCTGGATTAACAGCTACACTGCTCACTAATGCTGTATAATGTTCTCCATGCAGTTGCTGTCTCCTAACATGCGCTACACTGAGCAAAAATCCCTCATTTGTGTGTATGATAGACATCATGGCAGCTAGCCTCTACCAACAAGCTCAGAGACAACTAACAATTAAAGATTGAGCCTGCGAAGGGGTTTAAAAAATGAAAAAAATGCAGGATACAATCATATAGAGGCCAGAAATATCATCCCTCATGTACACACAGACAGCTACGTACACATGACGGCTTTTAGTCTTAAGTCACCTGAAATGACAGGACTCACTGGGACTTTGTATCCCAAAATTATGTTGTATAAAAAGTAATAAAAACAGAAAAAGGAAAAAAAAAAAAAAAAAAAGGCCAAAAAAATAAATATATTAGGCCTTAACCAAAAGGGTTAAGCAGCGCAGCACGCGACCAGTTGTTCCATTCTAAAGGACTGGTCAGTGACAAGTGAACAGGGAAATAAAGGTATATTAGCCGGCAGCTCACACCAGATGGCCGCGCCAGGAATATATTACATGCTTCGAGAACAGACAGACATTAGCTCAGAAAAAAAAAAAAAAAAAAAAAAATGAAAGATTCTTACAAAGACCTGGGAGGGAGAACAAACATTTATAATGTGACAGGCCCGGAATGAAAAGGCTGCGGTCAGGACTCCCAACTATTTTCTGCTCAGGTAGAAAAGAGTTTTACTATATTATTCACATTATTTGCATTTGTTTCCAGGAGCCCTGGGTCAGAAGCAATGTATTTGCATCGCACCTAGCAGGGAGGCCGACAACCAGCGTCTTGGGGTTGCCACCATGCTTCTCTGGTACATTATTATGGCGGGGGGGTCTCATGTTCAGCACCCACCTATACCAACCAAAATGGAGCGCCCCAGTACAACAGGCACCAAGACCGCCGTGCATGGGACATCCTTTTATTATAAGGATGGATTTTGTAACTCTAGATAAGGTGAAGGTGAGCTGTGACATCACCTATTATGAATGGCGTGTTATCTACTGCCTCTGCACTCAATGTAATACATCTTAAAGTGTATCTTTAGTTTGTCTAAACTTCACTGCATTCCTGCGATTAGTCATTGCCTTGCTGGAAGGACACCAGATTGTATTTACCATACTTCTCGGTTATGCTTGTGTTTAACCACTGCCCTGCTGGAAAGAAAAATACAGTTTCCTAAACTGCTTATATTTCTGTGTATAATATATATATATATATATATATATATATATATATATATATATATATATATATAGTACAGACCAAAAGTTTGGACACACCTTCTCATTCAAAGAGTTTTCTTTATTTTCATGACTATGAAAATTGTAGATTTACTCTGAAGGCATCAAAACTATAAATTAACACATGTGGAATTATATAATTAACAAAAAAGTGTGAAACAACTGAAAATATGTCTTATATTCTAGGTTCTTCAAAGGAGCCACCTTTTGCTTTGATTACCGCTTTGAACACTCTTGGCATTCTCTTGATGAGCTTCAAGAGGTAGTCACCGGAAATGGTTTTCACTTCACAGGTGCACCCTGTCAGGTTTAATAAGTGGGATTTCTTGCCTTATAAATGAGGTTGGGACCATCAGTTGTGTTGTGCAGAAGTCTGGTGGATACACAGCTGATAGTCCTACTGAATAGCCTGTTAGAATTTGTATTATGCCAAGAAAAAAGCAGCCAAGTAAAGAAAACCGAGTGGCCATCATTACTTCAAGAAATGAAGGTCAATCATTCCGAAAATTTGGGAAAACTTTGAAAGCGTCCAAGTGCACTGGCAAAAACCATCAAGCGCTACAAAGAAACTGGCTCACATGAAGACCACCCTAGGAAAGGAAGACCAAGAGTCACCTATGCTGCGGAGGATAAGTTCATCCGAGTCACCAGCCTCAGAAATCACAGGTTAACAGCAGCTCAGATTAGAGACCAGGTCAATGCCACACAGAGTTCTAGCAGCAGACACATCTCTATAACAACTGTTAAGAGGAGACTTTGTGCAGCAGGCCTTCATGGTAAAATAGCTGCTAGGAAACCACTGCTGTTGTGAATTCCCTGGCTCAGACATTTGAGCCGAAGCCCCCCCTGCTCCCTCCGGTGGTTACTGGCCAGATTGACAGAGGTCTGCCACCTGATGATGATGATGACGACTGGAGATCTGGGGTTACTGATTAGAGTATTTATGTCTGCAGACTGCTGGTGATTGCTTTCCTGTGCATTCAGAGGTCTCATGTCTCCTGCCCTGATCCTGCATTGTTCAGCTAAGTGGTCCATTTGCTAATCCTTTGCATCTGATCTGGTTTTGTCTCTCTCTGCTTGTTGTGCGGGTTCAGCTTGCTCCTCTGGGGGCTGTGCTGGACCACCGCTCCATAAGTTACAGCCTGTGTCAGTTTGATCAGTCCCCTGTTATATTGGTCTTTTTTGCTTTGCTTCCAGTTCATACCGGAGTGCTGATATAGTGGGGGCGAAGTCATGCGACTTCAGTGTTTTTTTTGTACATCAGACATGTTGGATTTTTCAGGGTTTTTGCGTGATTGTAGACAGTGTCTTTCCTTTCCTGTCCTGTCTAGTCAGCTGGGGCCCCATCGTTTGCTCAGTCTATTTTTCTGCCTGCGTTTGTGTTTCATCTTGTCTCACTAACAATATATGTTTGGGGGCTATCTATACCTTTGGAGTATTCTCCGGGGCAGTTTAGATTTCACCTTTCTTGCTTTAGGCTTAGTTAGCTCTCCGGCTGTGCCAAGGCATCTAGGGCATCGTAGGTACGCTCCACGGATACTGCTAGTTGTGTGGATAGGATCAGGGGCCTGCAATCCGCTTAGTTACCAACCTCTCTGGTTTTCTGGTGGCTTAGCCTGTTCCTGCCATCCTCCTCGGTGACCCATTTATAACACACTGCTAACGACAGGCAACAAGCAGAAGAGACTTGTTTGGGCTAAAGAACACAAGGAATGGACATTAGGCCAGTGGAAATCTGTGCTTTGGTCTGATGAGTCCAAATTTGAGATCATTGGTTCCAACCACCGTGTCTTTGTGCGACGCAGAAAAGGTGAACGGATGGACTCTACATGCCTGGTTCCCACCGTGAAGCATGGAGGAGGAGGTGTGATGGTGTGGGGGTGCTTTGCTGGTGACACTGTTGGGGGATTTATTCAAAATTGAATGCATACTGAACCAGCATGGCTACCACAGCATCTTGCAGCGGCATGCTATTCCATCCGGTTTGCGTTTAGTTGGATCATCATTTATTTTTCAACAGGACAATGACCCCAAACACACCTCCAGGCCGTGTAAGGGCTATTTGACCAAGAAGGAGAGTGATGGGGTGCTACACCAGATGACCTGGCCTCCACAGTCACCAGACCTGAACCCAATCAAGATGGTTTGGGGTGAGCTGGACCGCAGAGTGAAGGCAAAAGTGCCAACAAGTGCTAAGCATCTCTGGGAACTCCTTCGAGACTGTTGGAAGACCATTTCCAGTGACTACCTCTTGAAGTTCATCAAGAGAATGCCAAGAGTGTGCAAAGCAGTAATAAAAGCAAAAAGGTGGCTACTTTGAAGAACCTAGAATATAAGACATATTTTCAGTTGTTTCACACTTTTTTGTTAATTATATAATTCCACATGTGTTAATTCATAGTTTTGATGCCTTCAGAGTGAATCTACAATTTTCATAGTCATGAAAATAAAGAAAACTCTTTGAATGAGAAGGTTTGACCAAACTTTTGGTCTGTACTGTGTATATTATATATACACATACACACTGTAGGGATTTGCTTTGGTAGGCAGTGGCAGGGCCGCAGTAATGAGGCAACACACAGGCTTAAGGGGGCTTCACACATAGCGATATCGCTAGCAATATCGCTAAAACGTCACCGATTTTGTGACGCAGCAGCGATATTGCTAGCGATATCGCTATGTGTGATACTTACCTCCGACCGACTCCCCCGCTGGCTATCGCTGATCGCGCGAAAACGTCCTGGACCGTTTCTCGTCGGCCGCTTCCTGCTGGCGCCAACGAGCGACGCGTGGATGCGGGTGGACGTCTTCATCGCCGCGTCTGACAGGTAAGTAACGACCGCTGCTACGTCGCTGGTGAGATCTGCCCGTTTGGCAGCTCACTAGCGACCATTTAGCGATGCACCAGCGATCCTGACCGGGTCGTATCGTGGTCGGCATCGCTGGTGTATCGCTAAATATGACGGGACCCTTAGAGTCCAACTTCAGTGGTTTAATGTCACTTTAAAACAGCAGGTTAACAGAAAGTAAAGAAAAACACAAATATACTCCAGCTTGGAGAACCACTTGTCTCAGACTCACCCTTGCATGGAAAGGGCTTAATTGGCTGCCCGATCAGCGGCGTCTGCCAAGTGCCATTCCCGGGTTGTTTTGAGTCTGGCTGCTAAAGCTCTGGAGCATGGTTGGTCCAGCAAAACAAATTCAGGCTAACTCCAGCCAAGTTCCTAATATCTTACACACACACTCACCATGTGCCAAACACCAACCTCCATTACATAGCCCATAACCCCACCCACAGGTGAGGTACACATCACATGGGCTGATCACGTGACATCATCACAGGTCCTTGACTTTAGGGAAAATCCTGTCCAAACTTTATCCTGCTGGGAGAAAATGTATCTTCCCTGGATGGGCGTGGCTATGTAGCGGCAGCAGACGGACGCGCTCTGAGAGGGAGCTCCTGGAATCCTGACATTATCCGGTCAGTGGACCCTCACCACCGCGCTTTACCTGCCTTTCTCTGGACCCCCTGGATTCCGGGCACTCCTGGACCCCCGTGGGAGAGCGCTGCTGGGCTCCTGTGAGCTGGCAGCATTTGAAAGCTGGGGTGGCCGGCGGGGCCTGCAGAGGCAGCGGCCATCTTTGAAGCACACGCGCTGCCTGTGAGACGCGGTGCTGGTCCCCATTGCTGCAGGGTTAAGGACGGGTGAGCACATATCCTTCAAGGACTGTGGAGGACAAGCAGTGAGTGCCCTGAAAGATTGGGCTCCGCGTTCCTCCTCTTCGCTACGTCACCTAGCCTGCTGGTGCTATTACTTTAAGGGCCTGGGTCCCTTCCTGGCTGCTGTCTTGTGGGGCGCTGTGGTCTCCCCCCCCCCCCCCTCCCCGGGTTATAAGGGCCCTTGTTTGCTGCTTGGAGCCGGACATTGTTTCCCTGCGTGGCCTTACAGATCTGTGTCACCTTTGGGGCTCTGCTACCACTGTATAATAGCCCTGCTGCGCCTATAATAGAGGTCTCCAGTGTACGGTTCTTAATAACCAGCTGTGCCACATTGCTGTTAAAATGAGCCGCTCTAAGGGGTCAGGAGCAGCTGAAAGACTGAAAGAATATGCTAGATTAGATCATTCTGACATCTCAAGACCCCTTAAAAATAACCCCTCACAGGCTCAGCGTAAAAGCTGCTCTTCTGGAGGCGAGATAGCAAGAGGCGTTAACCCTTAAACAGGCGTCTGAACAACTGATGCAGGACATCTCCTTAACCAGGACATCTCTGACTGGGAAGATTGAGGACGTGCACACTGAGGTGGGACGCCTCCAACAAGATATGCAAGCCATGAGGGGCCGCATTACGGAGGAGACACGGGTGTCCCAGGTAGAAGATACCATCACACCTATGGAAGCCAAGTTAACGAAAGAGCCAGGCTCTATGAATGTAAAAAGCGGACGACGTGGAGAACAGAATGCGTCGGAATAATATCCGAATTATTGGGCTCCCAGAACGTTCGGAGGGTCAACACCCGGAGCAATTTCTGGAAGATTGGCTCAAAACTACTTTGGGAGACGAATTCTCTCCAACATTTGCGGTGGAGCGGGCCCACAGAGTCCCCACTAGGCCTCTTCCTCCTGGAGCCCCACCTAGACCTTTTCTGGCACATTTCCTTAACTGCAGGGACAGGGATGTGGCTCTGTATTTGGCACGGCAGAAAAGCCCCATCAAGTTCAACAATGCCACGATCTCGATTTTCCCTGACTTCTCCATGGAACTTCAGAAACAACGGGCACAGTTCATGTAGGTCAAAAAGAGCCTCCGGGCGAGGAATGTTATGTACTCAATGATTTATCCGGCCCGGCTTCGAGTGGTTCCACCCTGTTTTTCACGGATCCGGTGGAGGTGACTGAGTGGCTACAGTCCCACAAAGGGTCTGCTGCAAAGGAATCCTAGTGCATATATTGCTAGTCAATACCTTTGCATCAATGGTCTGATTGGAGCTCCATCCGAATGCGTCCAATTGCCAACAATACCGGACACTGTGCTCAGTGATGGTATCCCCTTGTTTGCTTCATGACGGGAGTACAGGACTCTGCTCCCATACTGTTTGTTGTTTATTTACTTTGTTTGTTCTGGTTCTATATGTTTTTTAGGTAAGATTCGCAGCCAACGACAATTTTCATCTTTAGGTGATGTCTCTAAATTTTGCCTGGGTAATGATGTGCCCCATATTCAGCAGAGTAAAACATGGGGTCTGAGTTGATATGTATGACATGAAATGTGAGGGGTACAAAAACTCCCCGGAAAAAGATTAAGGTTTTCTCGCAGGTCAGACATTATCACCCCCACATTGTGGCCTTGGTGGAGACGCACATGACCAGGGATACAGTTCGGTATGTGCAGAAGCCTTGGGTACAATGGTCTGTTCACGCATTCCATACCAGCTACTCGAGAGGGGTTTCATTGTTGGTATATAGAGACGTTAGATGGGAAGCTAGGAAGACTCGGAGGGATCCTGAAGGTCGCTTTGTTTTTGTGCATACACTGATAAATGCCAGGGAATATGTAATCCTATGTGTCTATAACCCCCCCCCGGCTAGTATGTCCCTTCTTCAGAGGGCAATGAGTTTTGCCCTGGATTATCCAGATGCGGATGTTATTTGTATGGGAGATTTCAATATGGTTATGAACAATTGCCTTGATAAATTGAGACTGGATGATGGAATGACTGGGGGGCCTCTTCACTGACTACAACTTCGCTGTCACCATTTATGGGGGAGGGCGGGTTGCTGGATCTGTGGAGAATGAGTCACCCTGAGTTGAGAACATACCTGTCACTCGTCCACTAAACGCTCTCTGTCGCGCATAGATTACATATTTGGTTCCAGCAGTCTGGCGATGTGGTGGATAACAGAGCATGGCAGTAAGGGGATCTCAGACCATAGCCCGGTCATCCTTAAACTTAAATATGGACAATTAAACAACAGGATAGTTTGGAAGTTGAATCCTTTCTGGCTAAAGTTAATAGTGTCCTCCCGATAGAACGATCGATCAGTTGCATTGTTTCAGCGAGTCTCATCCGGAACCTCAAGACATTAATTTATTTTGGGATGCCCTTAAGGCATACTTGAGATGTTGCCTGTCCTCCACGATCTCTTATATTAAGCGGGTAACCTCAAGGGAGGATGAGGAAATGGAGCGGCGATTGAAAGACTCAGAGGCTACATATATATCCAACCAAACTAGTGGCAATAGGATCGAGTGGTTGGCTGCCCAGAGGCTGTACGCTCAGCACATAGACACAAAATCTAAGCCTAAACTATTCTTCACCCGTCAATCTTATTTTGAACTGGGAAACCAGGCAAGTAAGTGTTTGGCCTATTTTGTGCGCCAACACAATACCTCCAATACAATACTGCAGATTCGTAGGGCGGATGGTTTACTGGTGTCTTCGACCGAGGAGATACTTGGTTGTTTTTATGACTATTACAGGTCACTATATGAATCTAAAAGGGACTTTGATAGTTCAGGCATCCCAAATTATTTATCAGATGTGACATTCCCTACATTAGATCCTGAACAGCGAGCCCTTATGGACGCTGCATTCACCGCGGAAGAGATAGAAAATGCTATAACGGACATGGCTTCTGGGAAGGCCCCTGGACCAGATGGGTTCCCCATTGAATTGTATAGGAAATACCGGGATATACTGATACCACATCTGGTGAAGGTATTTCGGGGAATTTGGGAAGGGAAGTCTATGTCTGATTCTTTTTATGAGGCCAATATCATAAATCTTAGGAAGGAGGGAAAGGACCCCTTGGAATGTGGATCTTACCGTCCTATTTCATTAGTGAATGTGGACTATAAAATTTTTACTTAGATCCTAGCTACCAGGCTGAACTCAATTATACTGAATCTTGTACATCCTGATCAAACGGGTTTAATGCCTGGTAAGAGCACTTCCATTAATATCAGACGGGTCCAATCAATAGCCCAATATAGCTCCCTAATACCTGACAACAAATGGGCATTGGCGTCATTAGATGCCGCCAAGGCTTGACTCTCTTGAGTGGCCTTTTCTCTACGCGTGCTTGCAAAGATATGGCTTTGGTGATAAATTTATAAAATGGATCAAAATACTATATATGAAACCCAAAGCCCGTATCATAGTAAATAACTCTATATCTGAGTCTTTTCCATTACATAGGGGGACTCGTCAAGGCTGCCCTCTCTCCCCCGCCCTCTTCGCTCTTGCAATTGAGGCACTGGCAATACGTATAAGGTCTTCCCCTGGCATTAAGGGAATTGATGTAGCGGGTCGGGTGGACACTATAGGTCTATACGCTGATGATATGGTGGTATTCATGGATGAAGCGGAAGAAACTTTGCCGCAAGTGATAGCCCAAATAGACAGATTCAGCAAATATTCAGGCCGATATATAAGTTTGGAGAAGTCGGCCTTGTTACCCCTTTCTCATGCCCCGATGCCGCAGCTAGAGGCTCTCTCCTCACTGTCTATTGTATCTAATTTTAAATATCTGAGTGTCTATATATCCCGTGATAGTGCGTTTGATTCACAACTTAATATCCACCCACTGCTGGAACTAGTTAAAGTTAAATTTGCATCCTGGAGCAAACTTCCATTGTCTGTAGCCGGGCGCATTAACTTGATTAAAATGATATTACTTCCCAAGCTAAGCTGCTCCCTTCAGCACAGTGCAGTGATGGTGCCCAAATCTTTCTTTGTGAATCTCAACTCCCAGATCACGTCTTTTATATGGGGGAAAACTAGGCCCAAACTTAAATTGGCCACCTTACAAAGACCTAAAAAGGGAGGTGGAGCGGCGCTACCAGATTTTTTCCTGTATTATTTGGCTGGGCAAGCTAACGCTTTAAGTAACTGGATGCCGGGTAGCTACATTCCCAACTCTGAAAGTCACCTGCTTCATGCTGCACAGACGGATTGCTCACTGGGTTTCCTTGAGTTAGAAAGAACTGGTGCCCCTCGTCTGCTGCCCTGCTCCGATTGGCACGATTAACATGGAGGCAAATCAAGAAAGTGACTGGGTTTAAAGATTTTATAGCCGAAATGCCCCTGTGGAATAATGATTATTTTCCAGAATTGCTAAACCACCCATCCACTGAATTTTGGATTCAGCATGACGTCTCTTCGATGGGAGACTTATATGAACAGGGGACCTTAAAGTCTTTTGAGCAATTACAGGTCAGGCATGATATCCCAAGATCCCAATTTTTCCGCTATTTACAACCGGGATCAGCTCTTCAATCGCATGTGAGATGTAAGGGTGTAGGCCGTACTATTTCATCTCTACCTCCGATAGGAATCCTTAAATCGCAGGGCCCTCAGGGTCTCATCTCCTCTTTATACACATACATGCTGTCAGCAGGAGCAGAATCTGCCATAAGTTCTATCAAGAGAAAGTGGGAACGACTCATCCCTAATACGCAGGACGAGGAGTGGGAGGAGATTCTGTCTCCGATTGGAGTATCACCATCTATTAACAACAGAATGATACAATTATATATAAAATTAATCAGTCGTACATGACTCCGACACGACTTTTTAGGATGGGTCGAATCCAATCATCAGAATGTTTATGGTGCCACTCTCCAGACGCAGATTTTATTCATATGGTATGGCAGTGTCCCAAATTACTGGAGAGAGGTGACATCATTACTGTCATCCCTAGTACGGGCCCTGGTCCCTCTAGAGCCACTGGTCTGCTTGTTTGGGGTATGGGATGAGGAGATTTGGGATCGATATAATGGGGGTCTTCCTGCGTGAGACGTTATTTATGGCACGGAAGGTACTGGCAATACGGTGGATGGGAACTTTGTCCCCATCCCTTAGAATTTAGATTGACTTGGTGAATTCGATACGAGCACATCTTATACCAAGATAGGGGATGCCCGGGTAAATTTGAAAAAATTTGGGGGAGGTGGAACTCCTCTCATCTTACCCTGCGGGGTTGAGACATCACATACGAGATAGTATGCTGTAGGATACAAGGCTGCGAAATAGTAGATATAGGTTGATGTAGTGGTAGTCGTAGTTTAGGAATTTCTGATTAGATTTCCTTATCCGAATAATATGCTAAAGGCTTATGAGATTTGTTCGATATACATGTTTTATGACATACAGCCAACTGTCCTTTGCGCATACTGGGAAGGTTATGTACAATGCTACCTTGTTTTTTTAAAAAATAGTGTGCAATTTCTTGGCTCTATATTTTATAATGGACGGAACCATGCATGCTCTGTGGAAAATGCTTACCATAGGCCAATTGTATGTTGTGCATTTTTTAGGTCCTGAAGTTCAATAAACGAATTTAAAAAAAAAAAAAGAAATGTATCTTCCATCCAGCACTACACCCTTTGCTGTACCACAACACACACACACCTGACTCTGTTTAATCTGTGCTACCTGCACTGTACACTCTGAAGAAGTAGACCTTGCCATCTGTCCAGCATACCCTGCTGTCTTGGTCTTCAATGATCCACACGATGTCCGCCTAGACTCGCTCCACCTGCACTGTCACCTCCTGTCTGAGCTACTCAGCCAGACCTACGGTATAGACACTCCACCTCGCCAATTGAGCCCATAACACATTCAACACTTATACAATAGGCCATTTTCTGATGACACATGCCCTTTAATTCTAGAATTCATTGGTGTTCAGACTCCACCGATGTGATCTTTTTGCCATGTTCCTGTGACACATCAGAAGATCATTTTTTAGATCAAAAACTACGTGCAGTTTACTGAAGAATAGTCAGATTTTCACCATCGATTTTAACGTTTGAAAGACAAAATCTGCCCTGATTTAGCAAAGTTTTTGTCGAAATTCAGGAGTTAAAAACGATTTGAAACTTACAATTTTTTTTGTGCAAGTAATAGCTGAACGAAAGTTTTTGAGCAACTTTTGGCGTTTTTAGGTCAGTCCCAGGCTCCGTTAACTTTTTGAAAAAGAGTGCAGTGAATAGTGACAAAAGGAGGAGGCTCTTTGTGCCTGATCAAAACGCACAATGCAAAAATGGATGGCCACTGAAATACGGTCTGCAAAAATGAACATGGGGTCTCCATAAGATCTCATTCAAACGCTGTGTTTTTGCAGAATGATTTCTTATCGTGTATTTTCATGGACAGATTATGAACTCATTATGGTCTTAGGGCATAATTAAATGTTCATTTCTTTCTTGGGCGCCACTGTTAAAAATGGAGACTTGTTTGTCTAATTTTATCAAAATTGGCCATTCAACTCAATGGCTCATTCACCATATTTTCGGTCTGAGTGTGATCCAGCAAAACATCGAAGCGCACGAATTCCCAAGTAATTCTATATGGCACATATCCGATTTATCTCAGACCAAGCCTCTCCGAGCGGAGACATAAAAAAAAAAAAACAAAAAAAAAAAAAAAAAAACACACATTATATACTGTATTATAGCATGCACAAATTGCATGTGTAAATCGGATTGTACTTGGCCATACAAGTCAATGAGTCCACAGAATGCAGAAATTCCCCCACCACATCCGAGAAAAATCAGATCACACTATGATCAAAATCTGATCAGAGTGTGACTAGCGCTAATCAGATCAATTTTCTCGTAGGTGAGGGTCACACGACTGTCTTAAAAAAAAAGAAAAAAAAAAAAAAAAAAAAGTCTTCATCTTCTCCATTCTGTCAGTCCATATAAATGTTGTATCTCAGCAGAGTGAGGTCCGATTTTTTATTTTTTTTTTTTTGACAGACCCATTAACTTACTTGGCTGACTGCGATCTGATTTACGGGTACAAATTGTGCATGCTGCAATTTTTTCTCTCCCCTTTGACACACACTGTCCAAGGATAAAAACAACATCAGACTTTTGCACAGCCACATACGGGTGCTTATCACAAAATATCATCAAAAGTCAATTTCAGTTCCTCAATACAAAAAGTGAAACTCTTATATTCTATAGAGTCATTACAGAGTGATCTATTTCACGTGTTTATTTCTGTTAATGTTGATGATTATGGCTTACAGCCAATGAAAACCCAAAAGTCATTAACTCAGTAAATTAGAATAATTAACAAAAAACACCTGCAATGGCTTCCTAAGCATTTTTAAAGGTCCCTTAGGGTATGTGCACACTTTGCGGTTTCTGCTGCGTTTCCGCAGCGTTTTTGGCTCTGCAGAAACGCAGCAGATTCTGCTGCGTTGTACAGTACCTTTATTTCCTATGGAAATAAAAAAAAGCTGTGCACATGCTGCGTTTTTTTCAAAACGCAGCATGTCAATTGTTTGGTGCAGAAACGCTGCAGTTTTACACCTCATCCATTATGAGGTGTAAAACCGCAGGGCAAAAACCGCAGAAAAAAACGCAGAAAAACCACTTTGTCCTGCGGATTTCCTGCAGTTTTCTCTACAAAATCCGCAGAGACAAAAAACTGTGTGTGCACATACCCTAAGGCTGTGTTCACACACAGCGTTTTTTTAGCGGTTTTTACCGCGGTTTTCACTATAAAACCGCTAAAAATAAGGTGCACAGTCATTTCTATGCATTTTGCACTTTTTGTGCAGATTGATGCGTTTTTTACCGCATCGCGGTAAAAACCGCAGCATGCACATTAATTTTGCGTTTTTTTTCCGCGGTTTAGGCTTCTCCCATGCTTTTAGAAACCGCTGCGGTAAAAAACGCATCAAAAACTGCGCAAAAAACGCACAAAAACCGCCGCGGAAAAATAGGTGCAGTTTCTGGGAAGGGATTCAGGTTTTTGTGCAGAAATTTTCTGCAACGTGTGCACATACCCTAAGTATGTTTCAGTAGAGAATCTATGGGGTATTGTCAAGAGGAAGATGAGAGACACCAGACCCAACAATGCAGATGAGCTGAAGGCTGCTATCAAAGCAATCTGAGCTTCCATAACCCCTCAGCAGTGCCACAGGCTGATCGCCTCCATGCCACTCCGCATTGATGCAGTAATTGATGCAAAAGGAGCCCCGACCAAGTATTGAGTGCATTTACTGAACATACATTTCAGTAGGACAACATTTCGAGTTTTAAAATCATTTTTCAAGCTGGTGTTATTCTAAATTTACTGAGATAATGACTTTGGGGTTTTCATTGGCTGTAAGCCATAATCATCAACATTTAGGGTATGTTTCCACGCAGCGTCATTCATCTGGATTTGCTGCGGATTGAACACTGCATACAGATGTTACAGCATACTGTAGGGGATTTTATGAAATCCCGTCTCCACTATGCATGCAGGGTGTCTGGGTCCTGTCAGCGCCAGCGTGCAGCCTCTGCTGAGCAGGGACTCCCCCGCACTGTAGGGGGCCCGGGGTCAGGTAAGGCCGGAAAGTACAAACAGGACCTGGGGACGCTGAAGGTTAGCAAGCAGTGAAGGACCTACGGTCATGTGACTGCAAGGGGCGGGGCTTAGCGTCCTGCTTTCAGAGATGGCAGGACACTAAACAGAAATACTCAGAGTCAGGCAAAACGGGGGTCATACACAGAGATAGCAGTAAAGTACCAGGGATGAGACAGAATGGATAGTCAGGGCCAAGCAGGGGTCAAAACTAAACAGACATAGAAGGTACCAAGCTGAATCCAACAAGCAGTATCCAGAGAACAGACCGAGTCATACACAGAGAATCAAGAAACCAGAACACAGCACAAACACACTCAGGGGTCACCACACTATGCCAAGGGCGAAAGTATAACTGACGGGGGATTGGAGCTTCCTGAGGCTATAAGAAGCCTCCCCCAGAACCAAAAAGAGGCCACAATCATTAACCCCAGGTGTGCAGGTCAAAACCTGCACTGAGCTCCAGACATTAACCCCTGCCGGGCAGCTCAAAAACCTGCACTGGGATCATGACACGGGGAGACCGCAGCATGTCTATTTATCTTGCATAGACGCTCCATCTACGCAAGATAAATTACACAGTCTATGGATACGATGCGGTGATACCGCATGTGTTCAATGAACACATGCGGTATCACGTGGCGTTGAAAGGGGGGGCGGAGCTTTGGGCGGAGCGGGGTTTCCGCAGCGTCCAAAGCGCCAGCAATCCCGAAAGTGGAAACCTACCCTAACAGAAATAAACACCTGAAATACATCACTGTTTGTAATGACTCTATATAAGAGGACTTTCACTTTTTGTATTGAAGAACTGAAATTAGCAAAATAGATGATATTCTAATTTAGTGAGAAGCACCTGTAGGTCTGAGTGCAATCTGATATTTTGTTGGATCGCTTTCGGACCGAAAATCCAGTGGTTTTCTGCACCTGCCCATAATGTGGACATTTTGCTTTATCTTTCCGGGTGTGTGGCGTCTTCGGAGTCCATGTTTGCCAACATTTGTCTTTGCAGCCCAATACAAATACGCTGGGAGCAGGATGAAACTCAAACACCGCACAGGTAGTAAACACAATGCAGACAAGCTCTGATGATCACATACAGAGCATAGGACGGCATGTAATAATAAAATACCCTACAATGATGTTGGCCCATAAATGGAAAAAAAAATAAAAAATAAATAAAAAGATGAATATATATTAAATTTTGAGCCCAAAGTTTAAAAGGGGATGAACAGGATTACAAAAACATGGCTGCTTTCTTTTAGAAATGGCGCCACCCTTGACCATGTGTTGTACGTGGTATTGCAGCACAGCTCCATTCACTTCGAGGAGTAGCAGTGATTGGCTGCAGCAGTCACGTGCCCTGTAGTCGTGATGTCACCACTGCATCCTGTAGATGTGGGAGCAGAGGGAAGGTAAGATAATAAACCCAGAATTACTTAAACAAGATGATGTTAATTTAAAGGAGACCTCACTTTTTTTTAATTAATCCGAGTAACTTCTCCAATAGGTGCTGTCTCACAGATTCTGGAACAGTTTTTCCTTTTCTTCTATGCCCTGCCGTTCCAAAGTTATGCCTCCCAGGAAAGATAGTACAGATTTACCCTTTGACCAAATGGGTGTGTACGACAGGGGGCGTTTACCTTTTCTCCTCTGATGCTGGCAAATCACAACACGGCCACGCCCACAGAGAATTTCTGTGGCATACACCCAGTTGTTGAAAGACAAATCGTGCACCTTTATTACTCGGAGGCATAACTTTTCAATGGAGGGGCACAGAAGAAAAAGAAAAACTGTTCCAAAATCAGTGTAGCGGCTGCAATTGGAGGAGGGACTCATTAAATTAAAAAAAAAAAAAAAGATAAAAGAAATGTCCCCTTTAAAAAAAAAATAAAAAATACAGAACTCCTTTATTATAAGGAGTCTGTGCTACAATACACCGCAGAATGGCATACAGTAGTAATAGTGCCGAACAAATAAAATACCCCCATGCACACAGACATTGACGTAAAAATTTATGGCGTTAACAAGAGCCCCAAAAGTGGCGTCTATTTAACTAGTTGCAGATAACAGATTGAACACATCTATAAAAAGTGGCCATACTCCATCAGATTGATGTCAGACAGACCTGTGGCTTTGGGTGGAACAAGCCGATTAAATGTGTAAGGCCGGGGTCACACTGGCGAGGAATACGGCCGAGTGAGAGGCGCTAAAAGCACGCATTACACACGGACCAATGATTCTCTATGGGGTCCCTCGCACCAGCCGTATATTTCTCATCCGTATTCTACGCTCCGTGCCAATCGCAGCATGCTGAGATTGTCAGCGTACTACGCCCGTAGTACGCCAATGCAAGTCTATGGGTGCGCAAAAAATACGGATTACACACGGACCAGACATGTGACTTGCGAGAAATACGCACCAGGTGTCTTTTAGCAAAGGTGGCAATTCAGTGCGCGATACAGTAAAATCACACTGACAGGTTTAATAAAGATAGAAAGAATAGATATAGACACATAGAATACATATATATGTATTCTATGTGTCTATATCTATTCTTTCGTTTCTGTTATAAACCCTGTCATAGGGCTTCATTATATGTCCATTTTGCAAGCCTGCGAGAAAATCTCACCATACGGATGCCATACGGATTACATACGGATGCTGACATGCGCAAAATACGCGACCACACCTTGATTACGGATGACATACGGAGCACTGTTTAGGGGCCATTCATCCTTATTACGTATGTAAAATACTGACCGTATTTTGCGTTGGTTAGTGTGACCCCGGCCTAAGGGGGTTTCCCCAACTTTAACCTGGAAGGAAGGATCAGGCTGCTGGATTTCAATATGCCCAATCCTCTTATTTTTCTCCCCTTTTTTCAGAAAAAAAAAATGCACCTTTTGTTTAGCCAAGCCAGGGATGTAATGGATGGGTTGTAAGGAATAACGGACCATGAGCTTTCCGCCATCAGGCATGGGTGGGACTGCAGCCTCTGCACCCCCAAAGATTAGGACCCTGACAATGATTGTGCAGAGTACATAAAGTCATCTGAAAAATAATATCGGAATGATGGCAGGGAAAAAACGCTGCCTAAAACATATCCCCCCCCCACTCCTTGCATTTTATTCTTTTTATTCATATGAATGTCAAAACAAAAAAAAAAACAAAAAAAAACAAAAAAAAAAAACCTCACACACACACAAGAACAACACAGCAAAAACTGGCTTGTTGCAGACTGAAAAAAAAAACAAAAAAAACATAAATAAATGGTTCAAGTAAAGGATTTCAGAAATCTTACCCACTTTATTGGTACTGTTAAATGCTAATAAAAAAAAAAAAAAAAAAAAAAAAATGCAGTGTGTGAACAAGCCCTAAGTGGTTTTTAAATCTGCCATATATACAGTATATTTATGATGGAAATATGGCTCCAATAGACTTAACATGCATGTTGGCCAAATCAATGCGACTGCACAGAGCCGGGCGGATGTCGGGGAGCTGGGCACATGCCGCTCACTATGTAAACTCACGAAGGAGTAAATTCTGCAATGGAATCCCAGGAAAGGGAAAATGACAATACGACTGCAGCGGCGGCCGCGGTGCAGAATGCCTCTTCTAGCGATAGGAGATGTCAGCTCACGCTGGGAAGGTAAGACAGGCAGCCGCGCCGCTCGCCCTCCGACACGGAGAAACGTGTCTTATAGCTGCAAGGATCCTGGTCCATTCATCCTGGAGACGTCTGATCCCCCCGTGCTGCCGCCGGGTGTATGTCCGGCCACATACGAGCGCTATTCATGGCTATATAATATTTTATTAGAGGATTTCTGCATGTGGATCCGCGTGCAGATTACTCTTATTCGAGGGGCTGACCGCATGCGGTAACAGACGTTGGGTCCGCACAATTAAGAGACCGGTCACATTTCTTGTTCGTAATGTGGATTTCGGATTTGCAGCAGGTTTATACATCAATGATGCTGTAGCAAATGCAATGGACAGGGATATTTTATACCCATCCGTGTGCACCAGGGAAAACAAAATAAATTAGTGACTTCAGACTTGTGAAAACTCACAGCACACACAGTGCGCACTGTCAGGATTCTCCGGTGCCAGGAACCGGCAGGCAACAGGCAAGCGACCGCAAGTATGTAATTTGCACAGATGTGGTCACATGCAGACCAGACATGCGCGACCTCGCTCAATACAAGTGAATGGAAAAAAGCTGGATACATCTAGTCAGAATTTGGCCGGAAATGTGCAAATACTTATGGTTACTCGACCACCTGCATTGTGCGCACCGTGCGGATTCACAAGTCTACTGTCACGCAGAGTGACTGCAGACTTGAGACGCAAGCCTGCACACCCCCTTTAAATTCACGTTAGAATTAATCCATGTGCGAATCTGGAGACACATCCGAGGCAGAAATCAGTGTTTGGGTGCAGTCCGGTGTGCATGCAGAGGAGAGTCACAGTGACGCTAGTGATGAGGGGGGGGGGGGGGAATGGCGAGCGGGCTGAGGAGATCGGTGTCGATGCTAGTGATGAGGGGGATGGCGAGCGGGCTGAGGAGTTCGGCGATGACGCTTGTGATGAGGGGGATGCCGAACGGACTGAGGAGATCGGCGATGATGGTAGTGATGAGGGGGGGATGGCGAGCGGGCTGAGGAGATCGGCGATGACGCTAGTGATGAGGGGGAGGTGGCGAGCGGGCTGAGGAGATCGGCGATGACGCTAGTGATGAGGGGGAGGTGGCGAGCGGGCTGAGGAGTTCGACAACGATGCTAGTGATGAGGGGGATGGCGAACGGGCTGAGGAGATCGGCGATGATGCTAGTGATGGAGTATGGCACATGGGCTGAGGAGAGAGGCAACGACACTAGTGATGAGTGGGGAAATGGGCTGAGATCGGCGACGACGCTAGTGATGGGGGGGGGGGATGGTGCACGGGCTGAGGAGAGAGGCAACAATGTTTGTGATGAGGGGGAAATCATGCATGGGCTGAGGAGAGCGGCGACGATGCTAGTGAGGAGGGTGATGGTGAGCGGGCTGAGGAGGGCGGCGACGACCCTAGTGAGGAGGGAGGATGGCACACGGGCAGAGTACACGACTTCATTTTTAGTCGGTTCTGCACCAAAGCAACCACTTAAATAAAAAGGCAAAAATAATGTCAAAACAGCTCACTGTGCACATGGTCAGACTTTTGAACTTCTATCAACTGTTTTAGGCTTCAATAACAGCAAAGCGGATAAAAGAAGTGACCGATCCACTCTTCAGGCAGCTTTCTATTATGCAACACAATATACTGTATTATAATAATAATAATAATAATAATAATAATACCACACACACAATGCCTTAAAAAAAGATCAGCGGTTTGGGCAGTATGAGTCAGGTGACAGGTTCCCTTTAATTATACAATAATTAGCCTTTATTCACATAAAGTTCCCAGCACACACCAGGGTCTCATGAACCATAACCCTTGTCCGTTTTACTAACAACCTGCCACAGCCTCAGATCCTACATGAGACAGCATTATTGTGTCCACCCAGGTATGTCCGCCCCCGAAACGCGCCGTGAGCACCTGACCGGGTCATGTGATACGTGGAAATGACGGGGCAGAGTTCACTGAAACTCAACGCAGCAAAACAAATGAGGTCTTGCCGTTTATGACCATTTTATGCAACACATAATCCGTGGGTTAAGATAAAGACAGACCTGACTGCAGCCACTTACAGCGACCCGAGCAAAGTTTTACTGCACAAACAAACCTGTCAGAGTAATCCAGGGCGGCTCCTGTGCACTTAGCCCTGGTTTCCCTGTATATAATTATATTCCACCAGTTTTTTGCAGTCACTTCGGCTCCGGCAATAGGTTTTGGGTAATATATGCTTATAAAACCAGAATACCATAGTAGCTATTATATGACATGTGCATGCATAACAGCACAAGTGGGGGGGGTTCCTAGCAGGGGGTCCCCAGGCAAGGGTCTTGTCTACCTGCCCCTAAGGCCGACCCCGAGTGCACGCATCACAGCACAAGTAGGGTCCCAGCAGAGAGCCCCAGGCAAGTGCCTTGTCTGCCTGCCCCTAATGCCAGCCCTGAACGTATGTAGCTGGATAATAGCAACTCCAGGTAAAGAGTCACCTGCACAACAATAATATACTTTTTCTACATGTATGTGCAGTAAGTACCTACAGTTGTTTTCCGGTGTCGTTTGACCATCTGACGTAGCGTGAGGTTCCTGAGGGTTTTAGCAGCAACTTCTCCACCCTAGGTGAGAATGATAATAAACATTGCACCATGCAATTCTCATTGCTGGCCCCATATGCAATACTCTCCATGGCTGCACTGCAATCGTGCTGCCTAGTACCCAGGAGAGCCACATCAAGACAGATTGAGTGCAGACAGCCCTCGCCCATATGTCTTAGATACCTACTTGACCTCCACTGTGGTCTTTACCGCTGCCCGTGATCGCTGCTTCAGTCAAAACCGATTCATTGAATGGCTGCAGCGGTAACATTCCCAGCTCCCAATTATCTCCTAGCTCCAGGTTCCAACTGAAGAATACCGCTGCAGCCAATCACAATTCACTGATTGCATGTCTGCTGCAGCCAATGTCACCACAATAAGAAGAAGACTGGATAAAAGGCGGGGGGACCCCAGCAGTGAGGCGAGTGTTGATGAATCTGCCGGGTAAGTTTCTCTCGACTCCCTCATACACAGGAACGCTTGTCCAAGTGCTCCTGTGGTCTACCAAAAATTTCTCACCAAAATGAATAAAAGGATCGAGAATTTGAATTCCAACCGCCCGATCCTTAGGTTCCATGACAATCTATTGGAGGACAGTTGTGGAGGCTGCCATAAACATTAGATGGCCAGAAGCTCCTGACTTATCTAAGGTCTATGGGGGGCCTTTACTCTCGCCGAACACTTTTATTGCTGCGTACAACTATTAGAAAAAGCAGAACATGGAAGGAACAATAAAAAAAATCCAAAAAAAAAAAAAAAAAAAAAAAACAACACACACACACACACACACACACACACACACACACACACACACACACACAGGAAAATTAAAACAGATCTTCCAGTTTCTGCAAATGAAACGTACTCAACGTATTTGTTGTCGTTTTCAAAATCTCAGCTTGTGGTCACTGAATCATTGATATCTCTCAATCCTTTAAAAATTAATCAAGAACTGACAGCAAAAAAAAAAAAAAAAAAAAAAAAGATTTACGCCTGCCTGGGGCCACAAATCTTGGCCCAACTGCGGATCTAATTCTGATGTCGTTGGTTCAGGCCACTAGAATCCAGGTCATAATATGGATGCCGAAGCGAGCCGGGATTATTCTGGTATGAAAGTGGCATTATGATCCTGTTGATGACCCTTAGGAGAGAAAGGAAGCAACCGCAAGGACCATGGGGTATATAAGGTCATACACTATACAATACTGGGGACACCGGAGATTCAAAAGGACCGCCCCGTCGGAAGGCACTCTGACCTATTCTGATGCATTCTTAATACAAGTTTTTTTTTATAATAAAGTGGACGACCCCTTTAAGGCTACCAGAGGGTAGGGAAATTAAAATATAAAAT
The DNA here is from genome assembly GCF_039654945.1 of Dendrobates tinctorius. NCBI lineage: Eukaryota > Metazoa > Chordata > Amphibia > Anura > Dendrobatidae > Dendrobates > Dendrobates tinctorius. The sequence goes on along the minus strand of NW_027361863.1, from coordinate 1,492,271 downwards.
AATATTATTATATCCAATTCTGCCCCTACTTCCAGGACTGCTGCTTAGATGGACTGGAAATGAAGATGTCCCGACCGCCAGTCACCTGACCCTACAGCCATTAGTGGCCTCAGCAGTCCGGTTACTGGTCGGAAACGTCATCATCACTTCCGCTCCAGTGGAGACAAATGCGGAACTGGAACAAAGGGCAAATTCAGTGGCAAGTATTGTCAATTCCATTCTTTTGGAAGGATTTCTACTCTTGAGGAACTTAAAAAGTAGCAGAAAACTCTATAAAGTAGGTGTCACCTAAGGGAAAAAAAAAAAAAATCCTAATCAATTGGCACTGCAAGTTCTATATAGATGTAGACGTCCAAAAACACGGATCAACTATAAACCAATAGTGATTAAGTGAAGCAAATTTGGCTGAAGGACTTACTTGAGAACTCTTCCCGCACTTGGCCCCTCCAGACACCACCACGATCTGGTTACGAAGCAAACTCTCCAAGAAGACATATTTCGATTTCCAAATCGGAAGACTTTCCCTTTGTTTGAGGAGTTCATAAAACCGGGAAGAGTACGGTAAACCGTCAAAAGGATTTAGCTCCAAGTCATCGAGAAGCCCTTCGTCAACGTCGCTCGAGTCGGGCTCATCCAAGAAACAGCTCTTCTCTGGAGACACCGTTAGCAAATCCCTGGCTTCTCCCGGAGATCCCTGCAGAAGAGCCATCATCAGGTCCTTCCCATTAATCCAGGGACTTATTCAAATCGACTCCAATCCAAAAGTTTTCACCATCTGATTCCTTAAGACTTTCACGAGGTTTGGAATGTCCTCTTCAACTGCTGGAAGAAGTTTTGGAAGAGGTTAGACTTGTAGAAGAAGGCCATATCTGCCACACATGAGAAGAAGCTTCTAAAAGCACTTCCCTAGTGTCCTCATTGTACAAGTAGTCTAACTGTGTAGAGAATGATTAAGCAAAGAACCGGCCAGGCCAACCCTCTGTTACACGTGTCTGGATCCTGATTGAGTGTGAATACTAAGCGACAGCAGAGAAGTGATTGTGATCGCAGAGATGGTCATGTGGTGACCTAATCCCAACACAATAGCCCTCGACCAGGCCCTATGGGAAGTAGAAAAAAAAAAAAAAAAAAAAAAAAGAAGCTGACGGAGCACTGGAGTTTTACCGGTCACCATGTTGCAGCTGCCACATGAGAGGACATGGGAAAAAATATATTAAGTGTTATATGTAACAACGGATACAGAAATGAGGCTGGTGTGACAGCTCCGTGCAATCTAAATAAAGGCTTCTGGCATTTGATATGAGAGGTTGACCTACATATACACACAAGACAAATATGCAATTCGAACAAAGGAGTGGATAAAGTATAAAGTGTAACAACAGAACATTATAATACCAGCCATACAAAAACAAATGCGGCAAACATTGCTAAAAAGAAGGGACAAAGTATAAAGTGTAACATAAAAGTAGTAGATCAACAGAACATTACAATACCAGCCATAAAAAAAAAAAACAAAAAAAAAAACAAATGAGGCATTCAAACATTGCTAGAGGAGAAAAAAAAAAATTATAGAAAAACTACATACAAGTCATTCAAACAAAGCTGAAAAAGGGGGGATAAAGTTTAACATAAAAGTGTGAAAACATATTATACAAGTCCTAAAAACAATAACCACAAAAGAGGATTTCATACAAAAGCTAAAAATAGCAAATAAAGTGTAACATAAAAGTAAATCATCTGAACATGATACCAGACATGTAAAAGAGGAAAAAAAACAACAACAAGGCATTCAAAGGTAAAAAAAAAGGGGATAAAGGTTAACGTAAGAGTATGAAAACATGGATATTATTAATCGAGTCCTAAAAGCTATAAACAGAGGAATTCATACAAAAGCTAAAGTTAGTGGATAAAGTATAACATGGAGTATAACAATAAAAACTTCAACGGAATAATAAAATATCAGCCATAAAAAAAATCATAATAAACTAAGCATTCAAACAAAGCAAAAAATGGCAGATGAAGAATGAAATAGAATATACAGTATAACAACAGCAACAGAACATTACAAAACCGGTCATAAAAACTACAATAGAAACATTTATTCTACGTATTATATATATTTCTGAAAAGTTAATTAAGCATAATCGTGTAATTACTTGTGCAGAATCTGCTGACTATTTCATCTCCCTGTGAAGAACGCCCATAATCCTGATAATTAGATTACAATTTGGGAAGATACGGAGACACAACACATGCGAGAGCAAGGAGGAGAGACGAGATGTAAAAAGGTTTTACCCCATAATGGGGATGGAAGGATCATCAGGAAAATCCCTTTTTGGAGTATGTTCCTGCGTTGCGAAAATGCAGCCGCCCTATGCTGTACCTTTGTGCCTCCTTTCATAAAGAAGCATTTACACGTTCGCCTCACAATCCATAAGTGTTCCTTAGAAGAATATGGCGACGGCAGACAGCTATTCGTTATGACGGCTCTCCCCTTACCCACAGACCTGCTCACCACATCCAAGAATAAGCTGCTGCCAGACACCGCTGACAGATGTAGATTTCCCTTTAGGATCAAAGGATTGAGCATATTAAAAATTGAACATGCCTGATCTATACATAAAGTGACTGCAGACTTGAGCCCCAAGCTTGGACATCCCCTTTAAGTTATCAATCAGACATCAGTTTTTCACTTACAAGTTCTATCCGTGTTTTTGAGGATGGAGGACATCATCACTGGAAGGGGTCAGGGATGGGAAAAGACCGTCATTACCGGAAGGGGCCTGGGATGGAGGACATCATCACTGGAAGGGGTCCTGGATGGCAAGAGACCATCATTATTGGAAGGGGTCGGGAATGGGAAGGAACCATCACCACTGGAAGGGGCCTGGGGTGGAGGACATTATTACTGGAAAAGGCCCGGGATGGAAAGGGACCATCATTACTGGAAGGGGTCCGGGATAGGAAGGGACCATCATCACTGGAAGAGGCCTGGGAAGGAGGACATCATTACTGGAAGGGGTCCAGGATGGGAAGGGACCATCATCACTGGAAGGGATCTGGGCGGGATGGGAATGGATGACATCATTACTGGAAGGGGACTGGGATGGGAACATCATCACTGGAAGAGGCCTGGCATGGAAGACATCATTAGTGGAAGGGCCATCAATACTGGAAGTGGTCCAGGATGACGGAGGACATTATTATATTATAGGGGGGGGGGGGACATTATTGTCTTTATAGGATTTGGAACTCTACAGTGTAAGTAGGGGCTCAAAAATTCTGCACCGGGGCCAATCAAACTCTAGTTACGCCACAGAGTATAGATGAGGGTTTTATAAACGGTATGTGCACACAGTGTCTTTCAGCCGAGTCCTGAAGAAAAAAAAAAAAAAAAAAAAAAAAAAAAGCGCTCGCTAGTTTAAATATATACACTTTACAAAAGAAAAAGAAAAGCCACGGCTTCAGGAGACTTCGTGTGCACAGACCACATGGGAGATTTGCTGTATTTTAAGAAAAAGAAGACATGGTGGTTCAAAAATGAAGAACAAGAACCTTTTTACTGCGCCCTCCATTCCTGGGCCCCATTCGCACTGCGCAGCGCTGTACAGGCCGCTTCCATCAGTCTGCAGCTCACATCTCGCAGGTGCTGACCTGACTGCTTTATCTAATCCATCTCAGAGGTAATTTGGCTTACATGAGTGAAAGGTCAGTCTGCAGGGCTGGGCAGGGAGCGGACACCGTGCGGAGTTCCCGGCAGAAGTCAATGTCTCTGTTGCTTTGTTCCACATAAGAATTTAAAGGGAGATTCCATCAAAGACAAAAGCGGCTTCATCTTCTGCAGTCTGATAATGTAATGCGGTCCCACGCGGGATTCTATGGCGGGAGGGGAAAAAGGCAGATTTACACGAGACTTATTTATTTGTTTCAAAACTTTTCTTTTAGGTTCTGTTCGCAATTTCTTTTGAATTTCCGTGGTTTTTTTTTGTTTGTTTGTTTTTTTAATTGTGATTCAATTGAGGAGCAGAAAACTTTTGTCCAGGTCAGTATTCTTCATTGGCCCCTATTTGAAATAATAATGATAAAAAAAAAAAAAAGCAACTACATATCAATTATTTCAAAGTTCCTCATTATGGCCAGGGTTTATGGTTTCCAGATGTTGTCGGCAGATTCATCAGTTGTGACCATTTAAAAGTGTTGCTACCTGCTACGTTGTTGCAGAAATGTCGTCCAGCCCTCCCCATGGAGTGTTTTTTTTTTCCACAAATTTTGCAACCTTTTAGCGAGACATGCAACTTTTTCCCAGTAAAAATTACCAAAAAAAAAGGTTAAAAGCAAAAATAAAAGAGCAATTTTTCTATTTTGCTCAAAATTCATGATCCACCATTTTGAAGAATTTGGTGCAAAAAATATCAAAAAAGAAAAAAAGAGGAAAAAAATTTCACCAATGATAAATTGGGCCCTATTTGGGAAGGAAAAAAAAAAAAAAAAAAAAGAGCAAAAAACAAAAACGACAAAAACAGCAGTACATAAAGAAAGGAAACCTTTTTTTCCGCTTAACATTAAAGTCTATGGGAAATGGATCTGCTTATTGTGTAATGGATCCGTTTTTGAGCACCGCGGAATATGTTCACAGCATAATAAGTTGGCGTTCGCATTAAGAAAAAGTAGACTTAGGGTATGTGCACACGTTGCGGAATCATCTGCGTGGAATCTGCAGGTCAAAATGCCTGTGTTTTACCTGCGAATTCCTATGGAATAGGTGTAAAAAAGCTGCGGAATCCGCACAAAGTTGACATCCTGCGGAAAATAAACCGCTGTGTTTCCGTGCGGATTTTTCCGCAGCATGTGCACAATGTTTTTTTTTTCCATAGGATAACATGGTACTGTACACCGCATGGAAAATTGCTGCGGATCCGCAGGACCAAATCCGCTGCAGATCCGCAGACGAATCCGCACTGTGTGCACATAGCCTAACAGTGATGAGCAAGCGTGCTGGGATGAGGTGTTATCTGAGCATGCCCGGGTGCTAACCGAGTGTCTTCAGCGTGCTTGAATAATATGTTCGATACCCCGCACCTGCTTGTCTCGTGGCTGTTCGACTGTTCGATAGCCACAACACATGCAGGGATTGCTTAAGAAACAGACAATCCCTGCATGTGTTGACTAGCAGCCGCGGGGACTCGAACGTATTATTTGAGCACACCAAAGTCACTCTGTTAGCACCCGGGCATGCTCAGATAACACCTTACCCGAGCGCGTTCTGCCATCACTATAGACTAACAGTGCAGTAAACAAAATGCCGTACTGAGAAAAATTATACCCTCTAAACCATGAGCGCCCACGTTGCACAGAATGATGCCACTCTGCATAGCCCAGAGCTATCTGCGGCACCCTATATGGCCCCAGAGAACACGAGATGGCTCAGCACAAACGCGGCTCTCTCCATCTTAGTTTGGCTGCGTCCGTGACTTTCACACTACAATGGACGTACACTGGCTCAGTGTGGCCTGGCGGGGTACCGGGTAAATGCCCAGTGGGCCCCGAGGGTCCCTTTAAATTTGCTGCCCCTTTAAATTTGCTGCCCCTTTAAATTTGCTGCCCCTTTAAAAGCCGCAGGGCCACGCCGCGCGCATGCACATACCCTAGCGCAGCCGCCGCGCGCGGTTGGGAGGCGACCCCCTGGCTGGCTGGCTCCGGCGGCTCCTGACAGTCTGTGATGAGACTGATGAGTCACTCACTGCTCATCTTACCTTGGCCGCCGAGTGACCTTGCTGCTGCAGACATTTGGTTCACAACAGCGGCGTGGCCTGTTCTTGATGGGCGGTGACAACCGCCCCGCACTCTTATTTCCTCTTCTGTAGCTGGCTGCTGCCTGGCTAATAGCAGCGCCAGCACACAGACAAGAGGACGCCGCCGGCCCGCCACGCTCTGCTGCTCCCGCTCCCTCTGCGCCTCAGTGTGTACACAGCCCTCCAGTCCGGTGAGTAGAAAATAGTAGGGGAAGGGGAGAGTCAGGGTCTGTGCTGCGTCCAGTGTTCTCGGCTGTGTGGTGGAGCCCATAATATACTGTATGGAGGAGCAGGAGGCCCATAATAAACTGTATGGAGGCGCATGGGGCCCATAATATACTGTATGGAGGACAGGAGGCCCATAATATACTGTATGGAGGCGCATGGGGGCCCATAATATACTGTATGGAGGCCCATAATATACTGTATGGAGGCGCATGGGGGCCCATAATATACTGTATGGAGGCGCATGGGGGCCCATAATATACTGTATGGAGGTGCATTGGGGCCCATGATATACTGTATGGAGGAGCAGGGGGGCCACAGTATGCTGCATGGAGGAGCAGGGGGGCCCATAATGTGCTGCATGGAGGAGCAGGGGGGGCTGGGGGCCCCATAATGTGCTGCATGGAGGAGCAGGGGAGGCCATAGTGTGCTGCATGGAGGAGCAGGGGAGGCCATAGTATGCTGCATGGAGGAGCAGGGGAGGCCATAGTATGCTGCATGGAGGAGCAGGGGAGGCCATAATGTGCTGCATGGAGGAGCAGGGGGCTGGGGGCCCATAATGTGCTGCATGGAGGAGCAGGGGGGGGCCCCATAACACTGTATGGCGGACTATGTGGTTGCCCATAACACTGTATGGCGGACTATGTGGTTGCCCATAACACTGTATGGCGGACTATGTGGTTGCCCATAACACTGTATGGCGGACTATGTGGTTGCCCATAACACTGTATGGCGGACTATGTGGTTGCCCATAACACTGTATGGCGGACTATGTGGTTGCCCATAACACTGTATGGCGGACTATGTGGTTGCCCATAACACTGTATGGCGGACTATGTTGACCCAATCGGCAGAATGTGGAGCTTTTATCCCCATTAGACTGGAGTGGCATGTCTGACTTGATCACAGATCCATTCATTCCCTCCGTGGCTGCACTTGTTTTTTTATAGACACCCCAAAGAGAATGAATGGAGCTGCTGTCAGACATCCCACCTGCCGCTCCATTTTAAAATGGGGATAAGTGTCCTATCAGGGATAAAACTTCCTCATTCTTCCGATCGGTGCAGTTTCTAATGGTCGGACCTAAGCGATCACCTATCCTGTGGAGTCCATGGATCGGTGATAACTTGTTTTAACCAAAGAATCCCATTAATGTAAACTACCGTAATTATACATCCCAGTTATGGGGGCGCACAGTCGATGTGCAGGAGCCGCCTGTGTTTTACAGCCGATACTCCACTATATTGGGGATAACGACTGACAGATATTTGCATATAACCGTAGGGTGGGCCCCTAGAGTCCATTCCCCTGGTGGGCCCCAGTCCGACCCTGGACGTACACCCTGAAGAGTTGCAGAAGAGTTGAGCTGAGGATGTTTAATTTGCACAAAAGTGGAAGTTCCAAAAACAGATACATGTCTAATTGTTGCCCCTTACAATCTATAGATGAGGGTCCAGAGTGGACAACAGACGTGACCCCTGTTGTCCACTTTGGACCCTCATTTATGGGATCATTCTTGCGTCTGACTCCCTCTAGGTAATATATTTATGCTGGGTGCCGCCATTAGGGCCCTCATGGGAGGTTTTCCTAACTACATGGGCCCCTCTCTAGGCTTGTTGTGATTACCAGTTATTTTGCTGCTGATCCAGGTCACTTTCCTTTATTACAGCTTTTCATACTTGGGGGTCTTTACTTCACCAGGCATTTTTGGTGGTTGGGGATTCAGGATACCATGCAGATGGATTCACATCCAGTTTGCCCCATGAGCCACTGGGAGAGGGTTTTTATGATCATGGTTATTGGACGTAAGTCTTTGTATTACTCTCATGTATGGGAATTATTCATGGGTTCATTGTTTTGAGTGGACACAGCTAATTGGTTTGTAATGGTGTTTTATTGTGTGTGCCAATAAAGCTTGTGTGTATTATTTTGTACATTGTTGTGGTGTGCATAACTCCAGTAGTGCTTTTCTTATGAGGTCATGTATCTATTTCCTACTGTGGTTGCACCCCGGCATTATATAATAGGTATATTTTTCTATATTGCGGTGCGCTGGGTGTTGTTTTATCATATCAAATCTGTTGACATAGTGTCTCTCTCCTCTGCAGCCTGTACGCAATAATCAGAGCAGCGGCGAGAAGAAGCAAAGGACTCCTGGTGGGTGAATTAAAGCTCAGCTTGTTTTTCTTTGCCTCCCTAAACCTTTAGGACCAATAATCGTATAAAAAGGGACAATCCCTTTAACTGGTATGAAAGATCGCTTGCAGTACCAATCATGGCCACTACACAATGCATGGCACTGTCACTTTCGGTATGCCGTGGTCCTGGCAATCAGTTGATCCGTGGGGATTACTAACTAATATGATACTTATGAGCTAGGTCACCAATCTTAGTGTTCCTGAAAACCCTTAGGCCCTGTTCAGATCGTACATTCATCCCTCTGATTGACACACAGCTGTCAGTGGCCATCAAAGTCCCTACCCCACTGTGCTATATAATCATACATTCAGAGAAATGTTGCCAATAGGCTTCTATTGTGAAAAGACACATATACTATAGTGTGTAGCAGTTTATTAAACTATTTAAAGGGGTTGTCCGGGACTTTAACATTGACGGTCTGTCCTTAGGATAGGTCACCAATGTCTGATTGGTGCAGGTGTGACACCCGGTGACCCCACCGATCAGCTCATTTACGGAGCTGCACAGCAGCACAGCTCTGTCACCTGTAGGGTGGCCACGGCCGGGTACTGCACACCCGCCCCCTAGATTTACCAGAATACGCTATGCCCCTACTACACGGACCATTAAAGGCTATACACAATCCGATAGAAAAGTAAAAAAAACAAAAAAAACAAAACAAACCTGTTTAGACGAACATTCTATGTGCACAGAACGACTGTTAGTATGATTGTTCTGTGCAGATAGAATATGGTGCTGTCAGCAGCACATGTCCTGTTTACACAGGATGATGTGCCGCCGAGAATTATGGTTTTGGTAAACCGGCATAAAAATCGTCTCAGCTGATGAACGAACATTTTTCTGGTTATTGCCATCTGGTTTAGGCTTCATTCCCACATAGCATCTCCGCTGCCAACCTCCTGCGGCGATATCTGCAGCAGCGTTTACCGCTGCAGACACCATGGCGAGGAAGGAGCAGGGAAGACGCACAGGTCACCTTCCAAAAGCACCCGCAGGATAAGTGGACATGCTGCAGGTCTTATACTCGCAGACCTTGTCAATTTGCGCGGCACAGGCACGAGACTTCTTAAATCCACGCCCTTTGCTGGCACTGTAAAATGCAGAGGATTAATATGAAGATGGTTTAACATTATTATTTTTAAATATCAGCTTTGCCACAATTGCAAAAAAACCAACAACAGTCGTCCGATACTTGTAGCAATGAAACGGGTCCATATTCATGGTCAGCAGTGTCATCGTACAGGGTGTGTGCACGCCGTCCGCCCGGAAATCTGATGACGGTGTGTGCACCATAAAGTACAATGCAGGTTTTTTTTTAAAGTTAGAGGGGGTGTCCACTACTTTGAGATTCACGGCCTGTCCTTAGGGGCAACATGCACAAGATAATGCTGTCAGTGAAATGATGGTTCTGCTGACGGTTCTCTCCCCCAATTCCTCCATACACCGAAGCCGATGAGAGACGCCGACAGGCTCCTCTAGCTTATCCAAGGATGGGTAGGGGGAGTCAGGAAGACCCCACACATATCAGACCATTGGCTGAGCCCACCAATATTGTCAGGATTGGACGACGTTAGTCTAATGTGGATGGGGGTCTTAGAATAGGGCATCAATATCACATTAGTGGGGTCAAACACCAAGTATCCCCACCGATCTGATATTTTCAGGTCCGGCTGCATGTAAACAGCCCAGTCCCGCTCTGGATCGGGCGCAGCACCACTCTGGATCGGGCGCAGCCCCGCTCTGCATCGGGCGCAGCCCCGCTCTGCATCGGGCGCAGCCCCGCTCTGCATCGGGTGCAGCCCCGCTCTGGATCGGGTGCAGCCCCGCTCTGGATCGGGTGCAGCACCGCTCTGGATCGGGCCCACTCCCGCTCTGGATCGGGTGCAGCACCGCTCTGGATCGGGCCCAGTACCGCTCTGCTGCTGATCAGCTCCATTCAACCCTTACATCTCACCACCAGACCTGATGACAGCGCCAGGTGTCAGTCACTCCCCGATCTGGATATTGATGACCAATCCGAGGGATAGCTAATCAAACTCGTAGTAGTGGGGACAATCCCTTCAAAGTAGTCTGTTAAAAATGTAATCCAAGGGGTTGTCCCGCCCGCGGCTACAAGTCTGCAGCTTGTGAATCCTTGCATCGTGCACTGTGAGCGGACACATCCCGACTAGCCTGTATCCGCCATCGCTCAATACCCACTTGCATAGCGCGAGGCCACGCACGTCTAGTTGGCATGTGACCGCATCATGGCTGTTGTTTTTTTTCTAATTGACGAATGGGCGATTTTGATCCGTGACATGAATCAAAACTGACCGGTCTCTAAACATTTTTCTTTTTTCCCAGAGACACAGCTTGCAAAAAAAACAAACAAAAAACTGACAGCTGCACGGAATATGAGAACACAGAATGGTCAAGAGAAAAGCGGACTTCTATGGCCGAGTTCGGACGGGCGTGTGTGCAAAATCAACTGCTTTTCTTCCTGACAGAAAAAAAACAACAACTTTTTTTCTGACACCGGGCCATTTGTCTGTGACCTGCCACAATGGCTGCATTGCTCCGTGTACACACATACACTCCGTGTGTGAGCTCCTGCCACGTGTAACCCTGCCCTGACTGCCAATGGGGGCGCGCGTTGCGCCGCTTTTTGGGAGCCGCGGGCTTCCGTACTCCGCTCCGGGCCGCCCGCTGTTACTATGACAACAAAACTACGGTTTGGTCCACGTTACCAAAACACCTGGAGAAAGAGGAGCCGGGCAGCAAGACCGGCATGGAGGCGGCGGGTGAGGATGGTGCAGATAATACAGCGCTGGCTATAAGGGAGGCATGTGCGGTACATACATTACCGGGCACGGAGAGGGCCGTGTCCGCCCGCACTGTCGCCGGTCTCCGCAGCTGAGGAGGGAGGAGTGTCCGCCGCTGACGACTGCAGGCTGCTGCCGCCTCCTCCAGCTTATAACAGGCAGAGACTTGTCCTGTACGGAAAATAACCCGGGGAAGGACTACAACTCCCAGCAGGCTGTGCTGCCTGCGCTCTCGGTGGTGCATGCTGGGACATGTAGTTGTCCTACAGGAGGTGGGTAGCAGGTTGCAGACGTCTCAGCTGCAGACATAACGACAGAGAAGTACGTTTAGGTAAATGTAGGCGATTTTGACAAGATCTCTGCTTGTTGTCAGTGAATGGAAACATTCCAGGCCGAAAAGCCGCTCAGGGACGCGGGATCCTGGAATTAAAGGGTTATTCCCGAATCCCGTTACTTGTTGTGCTGGGATGCGCTGTCGCTTTACACAATGGTCCAGCACCCGTGTCTGGTGATGACGTAGGCGTAAAGTGTAAAAACGGCATCAAAAACGCTGTGTGTGAACAAGGCCGTACTCTGCGCGGTCACCGCACCACCGAGACATTCAGTCAGCTAGAACTATGCTGCAGTTCTCCTGCACAGCCAGAGGGGCTCCACTGTGCAGACGAAGCCAGGGAGTCGGTACGGCGTCCTCTTCATTCTAAGTATTTGTGGGGGTCACAGAGGTCGGAGCAGCCACCATTAATAAGTGGTATAACCCAGCACTATGGCATCTATTTATGGGAGGGGTATAGCCCTTAAAGGAAAATTCTAAAGTCACTCTACGTGACTGCAGACTGCCGCCGAACTTTGACAGCGTGCGAGTTGTCAGGATTCCCCGGTATTCCCCATGTGGGCAGGTGGTCTCATGACCGCATGTGTGTATTTTGTATAGTTGCAGTCACAAGCCGACTAGACTCCTGGGTGTTCTCTCTAAAGAAGAGATCAGTCTATTTGGCATGTGACCGCAACTCTGCAAATCACTCGTGGTCACATGACCTCCTGCTCACATCGGGAATACAGGGGAGTCGTGACAGCGCCCATCACACACTGTCATGATTCGGCAGTCTCCTAGAATGACTGCACTCCAATAAATCATCATCTTAGTGGGTGATGGCATATATACCATGGCATGTAAAAGTTTGGGCACCTCTGGTCAAAATTACTGTTATTGTGAACAGTTAAGCAAGTTGAAGATGAAATGATCTCTGAAAGGCCTAAAGTTACAGATGACACATTTCCTTTGTATTTTTAGTAATATATATATATATATATATATATATATATATATATATATATGTCATTTTTTACACTAAAAATTACAAAAGGGAAAATGGGCAGATGCAAAAGTTTGGGCACCCTTGGAGATTTGTGTGCTCAGATAAGTTTGACCAAGATTTCAGACCTTAGTTAGTTTGATCTGGTTATGGCTTGTTCACCATCATCATTAGGAAAGGCCGGGTGATGCAAATTTCCCAGCTTTATAAAAACCCAGCCTCCTCTAACCTTGTGCCAAAAAACAGCAGCAGTGGGTTCTTCTAAGCAGCTGCCTAGCACTCTGAAAATTAAAATTATGGAGGCCCACAAAGTCGGAGAAGTCTACAAGAAGATAGCAAAGTGTTTTCAAGTTGCCCTTGCATCAGTTTGAAATGTTATTAAGAAATGGCAGTTACCAGGAACAGTGGAGGTCAAGATAAGGTCTGGAAGACCAAGCAAAATTTCAGTGAGAACTGCTTATAGGATTGCTAAAGAGGCAAATAGAACCCCCTCTTGTGTGCAAAAGACCTTCAGAAAGATTTATCAGACTTTGGAGTTGTGTATAGATGGTATCTCTCCAGACTCCCCTATACACATGAGCACTCAGTGGAGTGTCCATGTGTTTTCAGCAGGGAGAGAGAGAAAAAAGTTGCTGCCAGACTCCTCCAGCAACGGCTTTATCTCCCCCCACTCCTGAAAACAATAGTATTAGCTGCTGAAGTTCCATCATTCCAATCGCCCTTTCCCCGACGCCACCTGTCCGGTAGAGTCGGAAGGCTCCCATAAACATCAGGTGGTGAGCCAGACCTGCTGAGATCATTGGGTTCAGATAACTTTCCTCTAATATGTATGGGGGGGCCTTTATTAATCAGGGAGGTCTAGCTGCCAGGATCTTCATAATACGGAAAATGGGGAGTGAGGAGAGGGGCACGAAGTCCAAAACTACAAGAGCAATGGTTGGTAGAAAAGACGAGCGGCATGAATTGACATCAAGCTTCATGACTACCGACGGATGCGGCATGCCAGAGAAAAGATGGCTTAGATGGGAGCGAGGAGATACGTCACCAGGCTTATCTTCCCCTGGCTACACCCTACCGGCCCAGGTTGATTGACTGGTCTCTCTACAAATAGAGGGAGACCTGTCCGTCAAGCCAAGCGAGCCTGTAAAAGTCGCCGGGGAGTCACTCGGATGACTAGTCTCCCCATTCCAAGCTTCTTTCTAAAGGGAATGTGTCATCAGAAAATTACCTATTGTTTAAATCAGGTTTTTATGTTAAATATATATACAGTATATATTTTTCTTTCAAAATAAAGAAGATAGGCAAACAGGCAATCCCTGAATGTGTTGCTGCTGTCAATCATAGAACCATAGAATGTTAGAGTTGGAACGGACCTCCAGGGTCAAAGCAGAATTCACTAAACCATCTGTCCAGCCTCTGTGTGAAGACTTCAATTGAAGGAGAACTCAGCACCTCTCGTGGCAGCCTGTTCCACTCATTGATCACCCTCACTGTAAATATTTGTTTCTAATATCTCATCTGTATCTTCTCCCTTTCAGTTTTTTTTCCATTGCTTCTCGTGTTTCTTTGTGCAAATGAGAAGAAGGATGATCCCTCTACACTGTGACAGCCCTTCAGATATTTGTAGCCTTCTTTTTTTCCCCAAGTGAAACATTTGCAGATCCTTTAACTGTTCCTCGTAGGACATACTTTGCAGTCCACTCACCATTCTGGTAGCTCTTCTCTGAACTTGCTGCAGTTTTCCAATGTCTTTTTTAAAATGTGCCCAGAACTGGACACAGTATTCCAGATGAGGTCTGACCAAGGAGGAGTAGAGGGGGATAATGACTTCACGTGGTCTAGACTGTATGCTTCTCTTCATATATCCTAGAACTGTGTGTTAGGCGCCAGGATTCTCCCTCTGCACAAGGTAGATCTCAAGCCTTACCTCCCTCTGCGGTCTCCCATTCTGCTTCGACCGCAGTGAATGCTGCTCAGCAGAGACGTTGATCTCATCGTCTTGCTCAGACTCATGCTGTTCGTTTGGTTACTGCTGCCTCTCCAGCTTCAACTATAATAACTAACAATAGGCAGCGGCAATTAGATGTTCCTGAAGCTAAGTCCGGGAATCACACTACTGAGCATGCTCGTGAGGTGGCGACCTCTTATTGATGGTCGGCCGTCAGCTGCTCAGATCATGTGGCGGTTCCAGATTGGTCCTTGAGCAAGATCCTGTCTGAATGGACATGTGTATAAAAGGGTCTCAGGTGCGCACGCCCTTGCACTAGTATCATTCATGTAACGTGTCTGTGTGATCCTTGGCAGTGTGTGCTTAGGGGCGGCTTTATGCCGCTAGGAATTCCGGCCTATCGGGAGAGGAGTTCTATCAGTGCACTCGCTGCTTGTGTGGGATCACAGTAGCTTACACCCGTAAGCGGGTTACGTTCCCTGTGAAATTCCTCTGAACTGTGCGCCAAGTTGCCCCGGTCTGTTTTGGGGCGGTGCTCACCCCTCTGAGATGTTATCAGAGTAGGGTAATTCGCACTCAGTCCACACAGGGTGTCGTTTAACCCTGTGTGTTCTTTGTGATCGCTCGCCGCACGCCTCTGCCATTGTTTATTAGCTGCGGTTTCTCCATCACCGCACGGTGGACCCCAGATCATGATCGTACCTTTTCATAATTTATATTTGGTGCGATCTGCAGACCCTAACACTATGTTTGCCTTTTTTTGCTGCTGCATCACACTGTTGACTCATGTGCGGTCTGTGATCTATTAGTATACCCAAGTCTTTTGCACACGTGCTATTGCTTAGTTCTATTCCTCCCATTCTGTAGATGTAATTTTAATTTTTCTTGCTCAGATGTAGAATCTTGCATTTCTCCCTGTTAAATACCACTGTATTAATTGCTGCCCATTTTTCAAGCTTATCTAGAACCTTCTGAATCCTTTCTCTGTCTTGTCTAGTGTTAGCTATCTCTACTAGCATTGCATTGTCTTCAAATTTGATTAGTTTACCTCCAGTTCCCTTATCTAGGTCATTTATAAAAAATATTGAACAACGCTGGGGCCAGGACAGAGCCTTGTGGTACCCAACTTGAAACACTCTTCGAATTGGATGTACAAACATTTATTACCACTCTTTGAGTACGATCACTGAGCCAGTTATTTTTTGTCATTTTTTCAATAAGCATAGTATGAGATACTTTATCAAGTGCTTTGCTGAAGTCGAAATTTACTATATCTACAGCATTTCCCTGATCCACCCAGTCAGTGATTCCATCATAGAAGGAAATTAGATTAATCTGGCATGACTTGTTTGCTACAAACCCATGCTGGCTCTGAATAATTACTGTTTTCTCATCCAAGTACTTACATACTGTTCATTACTATTATTTATTATTATAGCGTCATTTATTCCATGGCACTTTACATGTGAAATGGGGTGTACATAGCAACAAACAAAAACATACATGCTGTTAAATAATTTGTTCAAAGATCTTTCCTAGTATAGAAGTAAGGCTCACTGGCCTGTTATTTCCTGGCTCCATCTTCTTTCCTTTTTTTGAAGATAGGGACTCTTGCTAGTCTCCAATCTTCTGGGATTTCTTCTGTTCTCCAGCCGCGAGACATGCAGCCGTGGGGACCCAAACATCTTTTCGAGTAAGCCAAAGTTACTCAGCACACGAGCATTCTCAGATAACACCTTATCTCCGAGCACGTTCGCTCATCAGTATTTGCAACCTTTAGTCTGGAACCTCTTATCTGTTATTGAGTCTTCTGCTGCTTTTTTTTCATAAATCCTTCCTTCCTCTCTTCCTTTATCTTTCTCCATTTTGCTCCTTTTTTTCTGTCCTTCCTTTTTCCTCTCTTTCTTTCTTTCTTTCTTTCTTTCCTTCCGTCCTTCCGTCCTTCCTTCCTTCCTTCCTTCCTTCCTCCCTCCTTCCCTTTTTCCTTCCTTCTTCGCTCCATCCTTCCCTCCTTTCTTCCTCCCTCTCTCTCAAGTTAGCCAAAGGGAATATAAGAATTAAGTAAAAAGAAAAAAAAAGGTTATGGAAAAAGGGGTGTTGGGTGTTAGACCTCCAACCATCTGATAGAATATTACTATCTTAAAATTAGCTAATGAATATCAGTAGCCCAGACAACCCCTTTAAAGGTTGTTGCTGTCTATACTGAGTGAGAGCAGTATGATGTAGGGACAGAGACCCTGATTCCAGCAGGAGATTATCATTACATGACTAGGTGTCGACTGTCTCTTTAAAATAATCTATCAGTAGGATCCACCCTCCTAACCCATCTATATGAGCATGTGGGTCAGAGAAAGCTGAATAAAATGATATCTTGTTATCTGTCATCCGAAGTGTATTCCAGGGAAATCCACATTTTTCTTAATATGCAAATGAGCTGTTAAGATCTACGGGCTGGACATAGATTACCCTAAGATTTTTCCTCCACAGCTTATTTTAATTAAGGTAGGGGGGGTTTAACCTCACCCCGACCGCTGATCAGCAGCTTTCTGCTTTCCCTTGATGCAGCTTGAGGCTTTACTGCATTGCAAAGTATTGCTTGCTATAATGTATGAACAGTATGCAGTGAGCTCCCCCTAGTGGTGGCTGCAGTCAGCCTAAAAGTTATCATATGAATTTCTGGTTCTATAGAGGAATTAAAGATATATATTTAAGAATGAAGGGTCTAGTGTTTTAATAGCATGGATTCCTGAGATAGAATTAGAGAACACCTCTGCATATGTTCGCCAATCACTTGCGCCGTATCCTGGGCACCGTGTCCGCTCAGCATGATAGATGGTAATCCGCGCGCACACATCTCGGCTCTCCTCAGAATCTGTCTGTTGGGAGTTATTCTCTCTTATGATTCACTTGTTTGCAGCAAAATTGCTATTTCAGGCCGTGATAGTCCCCAGGGTCTATTAACTAAGTCCTGACTTGCTGTGCAGCTGCCTCGGGTTCATATGATATTACAGAAGCCGCAGAATTATTACATTGTATCTCTCGCTATCTGCAGGTTTTATCCGGCTAGGGATGAATTGCCAATAATTCCAAGATTGGAAAACATGAGGGGATTCCACATACAGTGGGGCAAAAAAGTATTTAGTCAGTCAGCAATAGTGCAAGTTCCACCACTTAAAAAGATGAGAGGCGTCTGTAATTTACATCATAGGTAGACCTCAACTATGGGAGACAAACTGAGAAAAAAAAATCCAGAAAATCACATTGTCTGTTTTTTTTTTCATTTCATTTGCATATTATGGTGGAAAATAAGTATTTGGTCAGAAACAAAATTTCATCTCAATACTTTGTGATATATCCTTTGTTGGCAATGACAGAGGTCAAACGTTTTCTGTAAGTCTTCACAAGGTTGCCACACACTGTTGTTGGTATGTTGGCCCATTCCTCCATGCAGATCTCCTCTAGAGCAGTGATGTTTTTGGCTTTTCACTTGGCAACACGGACTTTCAACTCCCTACAAAGGTTTTCTATAGGGTTGAGATCTGGAGACTGGCTAGGCCACTCCAGGACCTTGAAATGCTTCTTACGAAGCCACTCCTTCGTTGCCCTGGCGGTGTGCTTTGGATCATTGTCATGTTGAAAGACCCAGCCACGTTTCATATTCAATGCCCTTGCTGATGGAAGGAGGTTTGCACTCAAAATCTCACGATACATGGCCCCATTCATTCTTTCATGTACCCGGATCAGTCGTCCTGGCCCCTTTGCAGAGAAACAGCCCCAAAGCATGATGTTTCCACCACCATGCTTTACAGTAGGTATGGTGTTTGATGGATGCAACTCAGTATACTTTTTCCTCCAAACACGACAAGTTGTGTTTCTACCAAACAGTTCCAGTTTGGTTTCATCAGACCATAGGACATTCTCCCAAAACTCCTCTGGATCATCCAAATGCTCTCTAGCAAACTTCAGACGGGCCCGGACATGTACAGGCTTAAGCACTGGGACACGTCTGGCACTGCAGGATCTGAGTCCATGGTGGCGTAGTGTGTTACTTATGGTAGGCCTTGTTACATTGGTCCCAGCTCTCTGCAGTTCATTCACTAGGTCCCCCTGCGTGGTTCTGGGATTTTTGCTCACCGTTCTTGTGATCATTCTGACCCCACGGGGTGGGATTTTGCGTGGAGCACCAGATCGAGGGAGATTATCAGTGGTCTTGTATGTCTTCCATTTTCTAATTATTGCTCCCACAGTTGATTTCTTCACTCCAAGCTGGTTGGCTATTGCAGATTCAGTCTTCCCAGCCTGGTGCAGGGCTACAATTTTGTTTCTGGTGTCCTTTGACAGCTCTTTGGTCTTCACCATAGTGGAGTTTGGAGTCAGACTGTTTGAGGGTGTGCACAGGTGTCTTTTTATACTGATAACAAGTTTAAACAGGTGCCATTACTACAGGTAATGAGTGGAGGAAAGAGGAGACTCTTAAAGAAGAAGTTACAGGTCTGTGAGAGCCAGAAATCTTGATTGCTTGTTTCTGACCAAATACTTATTTTCCACCATAATATGCAAATAAAATGAAAAAAAAAAACAGACAATGTGATTTTCTGGATTTTTTTTCTCAGTTTGTCTCTCATAGTTGAGGTCTACCTATGATGTAAATTACAGACGCCTCTCATCTTTTTAAGTGGTGGAACTTGCACTATTGCTGACTGACTAAATACTTTTTTGCCCCACTGTATATCCCACCTCCGACTATAGAGCTGATCTCTCTTCTGATGCCACAAACCTTTCTTGTTTGTTTCTTAAAGGGGGAAATCCTATTCTCTTCCCCCTATTAGGGAATTACGACCTGTCTTAGCAGAGAGCCGTGTGTGTCTCTTTCTTTACGACCGGCATGTCCATGCATTACATGGAAAACCCAATAGTTATGATGAGAACTGTGCAATGCCTCATATTTCCTGTGGATGCGCTGTCGAAGAATTCATTCTGGTTTCTTTCATAGTTCACAGTTCTAAAGATTTCAGAATAGTTAAAGCGCCACTGCAGCATTTTTGCGTTTTTTTTTTTTTTCTTTCTCCCACTGCTGGATTGGCGCTTTTAAATCTAATCTCTCTGCCCCCGGTCATACACTCGCACTCCGGCATCTACACAGTGTCTTCTGTGCTGCGCCGGTCTCCGTGCACCATCGTGTGAGCGCAGCTTCTGACTGGCCGGAAGTAAGAAACTATGTCACAAGAGCGCCATGCGAGTTTAAGAGAGTGAGAACGACGCTCTCCTAGACTATTGTCCTCCGCGTAGCTCCATTAAACACTGGAACTGCCGGCAAGACACTGACGGGAACGTCAGCGAGAACGGATGAAAATGCCAGAAGGGAAGTATGAAACGGGGCAGGGGACTTACATTTAAAGCAGCACCAGTACTCCACCGGAAGAATAGTGAGTGCCGCTCTGGAGTATAATTCAGGATGAGTACAGGATCGGTAATGTAATGTATGTACACAGTGACTGCACCAGCAGAATAGTGAGTGCAGCTCTGGAGTATAATTCAGGATGAGTACAGGATCGGTAATGTAATGTATGTACACAGTGACTGCTCCAGCAGAATAGTGAGTGCAGCTCTGGAGTATAATACAGGATGTAACTCAGGATCGGTAATGTAATGTATGTACACAGTGACTGCACCAGCAGAATAGCGAGTGCAAGTCTGGAGTATAATACAGGAGGTAACTCAGGATCAGTAATGTATGTACACAGTGACTGCACCAGCAGAAGAGTGAGTGTAGCTCTGGGGTATAATACAGGAGGTAACTCAGGATCAGTAATGTAATGTATGTACACAGTGACTGCACCAGCATAATAGTGAGTGCAGCTCTGGAGTATAATACAGAATGTAACTCAGGATCAGTAGAATCATAGAATTGTAGAGTTGGAAGGGACCTCCTGGGCCATCTGGTCCAACCCCCTGCTCAAAGCAGGATTCGCTAAATCATCCCATTCAGATGTCTGTCCAGCCTCTGTTTGAAGACATCCATTGAAGGAGAACTCACCACTTCTCGTGGCAGCCTGTTCCACTCATTGATCACTCTAACTGTCAAAAAGTTTTTTCTAATATCTAATCTGTCTCCTCCCATTCAGTTTCATCCCATTGCTTCTAGTCTTTCCTTGTGCAAATGAGAATAAAGTTGATCCTTCTACAGTGTGACAGCCCTTTAGATATTTGTAGACAGCTATTAAGTCTCCTCTCAGTCTTCTCTTTTGCAAACGAAACAATCCCAAATCCTGCAACCTTTCCTCAAAAGATAGGGTTTGCAGACCGGTCACCATTCTGGTTGCTCTTTTCTGAACTTGCTCCAGTTTGTTGATGTCTTTTTTAAAATGTGGTGCCCAAAACTGGACACAGTATTCCAGATGAGGTCTGACCAAAGAGGAGTAGAGGGAAATAATGACTTCACGTGATCTAGACTGTATGCTTCTGTTAATGCATCCTAGAATTGCATTTGCTTTTTTTGCTGCTGCATCACACTGTTGACTCATATTCAGTCTGTGATCTATTAGTATACCCAAGTCTTTTTCACATGTGCTGTTGCTTAGGTCTATTCCTCCCATTCTGTATATGCTTTTTTCATTTTTATTGCCCAGATGTAGTACTTTGCATTTTTCCCTGTTAAAAACCATTCTGTTAGTTGCTGCCCACTTCTCCAGTTTATTTATATCTTTTTGAATCCTCTCTCTCTCTTCTCTAGTATTAGCTATCCCTCCTAGCTTTGTGTCATCAGCAAATTTAATCAGTTTACCCTCAATTCCTTCATCTAAATCGTTGATAAAGATGTTGAACAATACAGGGCCCAGGACAGAGCCCTGTGGTACCCCACTTGAGACATTCTTCCAACTGGATGTGCAGCCATTTACGACCACTCTTTGGGTTCGATCACTAAGCCAGTTATGAATCCACCTAACAGTTGCCTTGTCCATTCCATACTTAGTCATTTTTTCAATAAGGATTGTATGAGATACTTTGTCAAATGCTTTGCTGAAGTCAAGATATACTATATCTACAGCATTTCCTTGATCCACCCAATCAGTGATTCCGTCATAGAAGGATATTAAGTTAGTCTGACATGACTTACTAGTTACAAACCCATGCTGACTCTGTTTAATCACTTCATTCTTATCCAGGTACTGACATACATGTTGTTTAATAATTTGTTCAAAGATCTTTCCTGGTATAGAAGTCAGACTCACCGGCCTATAGTTGCCTGGGTCCACCTTCTTCCCCTTTTTGAAGATAGGAACAACATTTGCTCTTCTCCAGTCTTCTGGGACTTCTCCTGTTCTCCAAGAATTTTCAAAGATTATGGAGAGGGGTTCAAAAATTTCTTCTGCTATCTCCTTCAGTACTCTGGGGTGTAATTCATCTGGACCTGGAGACTTGAATTCATTTAGGTTAGCTAAGTGTTTCCTCACTATCTTTCTGTTTATAGATATCCTGGATTCTTCTATTCCCTTAATAGGACAGTGAAGAACAGTTGATGTCACATTTCCTTTCTGAGAGAAAACAAATGCAAAATAGGAATTTAAAAGTTCGGCCTTCTCAACATCCTGTCTTACCATTTCATCATTTTCATCCTGTAATAATCATATAGCATTTTTGACTTTTCTTTTACTTTTGACATATCCCTAAAATCCTTTATTATTGCTTTTGACATCTCTTGCAAACATCAATTCATTGTCAGCTTTAGATAATCTGATTTGTGCCCTGCAGGTTCTGCAGACAGCATTATATTCTTCTTTAGATATGCCTCCCTCTTTCCATTTTATAAACATTTTTTTCTTCCTTTTTAGCATGTGTTTAAGTTCTGTGTTCATCCATCCTGGCTTCCTTAAATGCTTCCTATTCTTCCCTCTTTTCGGAATTGTTAACAATTGTGCTTTGAGAATTTCATTTTTCAAGATTTCCCATCCTTCCTGGACATTTTTGTCTTTAACCCCTTCATGACCCAGCCTATTTTGACCTTAATGACCTGGCCATTTTTTTGCAATTCTGACCAGTGTCCTTTCATGAGGTAATAACTCTGGAACGCTTCAACGCATCCTAGCGATTCTGAGATTGTTTTTTCGTGACATATTGGGCTTCATGTTAGTGGTAAATTTAGATCGATAATTTTTGCGTTTATTTGTGAAAAAATCAGAAATTTGGCGAAAATTGTGAAAATTTCGCAATTTTCAAATTTTGAATTTTTATTCTGTTAAACTAGAGAGTTATGTGACACAAAATAGTTACTAAATAACATTTCCCACATGTCTACTTTACATCAGCACAATTTTGGAAGCAAAATATTTTTTTGTTAGGAAGTTATAAGGGTTAAAAGTTGACCAGCGATTTCTCATTTTTACAACAAAATTTACAAAACCATATTTTTTAGGGACCACCTCACATTTGAAGTTATTTTGAGGGGTCTATATGGTAGAAAATACCCAAAAGTGACACCATTCTAAAAACTGCACCCCTCAAGCTACTCAAAACTACATTCAAGAAGATTATTAACCCTTGAGGTGTTTCACAGGAACTAAATCAACATGGAAGGAAGGACATTTTAATTTTTCCAACAAAAATTTTCTTTCAGCATCAATTTTTTCATTTTTCACATGGGCAACAGGATAAAATGGATCCTAAAATTTGTTGGGCAATTTCCCCTGAGTACACTGATACCTCATATGTGGTCAAAAACCACTGTTTGGGCGCACGGCAGGGCTCAGAAGGGAAGGAGCGCCATTTGACTTTTTGAATGGAAAATATGCTGGAATATTTAGCGCTTGCCATGTCGCGTTTGGAGAGTCGCTGTGTGCCTAAACACTGGAGCTCCCCCACAAGTGACCCCATTTTGGAAACTAGACCCCCCAAGGAACTTATCTAGATGCATAGTGATCACTTTGAACCCCCAGGTGCTTCTCAAATTGATCCGTAAAAAAAAAAAAAAGTACTTTTTTTCACAAAAATTATCTTTTAGCCTCAGTTTTTTCATTTTCACATGGGCAACAGGATAAAATGGATCCTAAAATTTGTTGGGCAATTTCTCCTGAGTACACCGATACCTCATATGTGGTCATAAACCACTGTTTGGGTGCACGGCAGAGCCCGGAAGGGAAGGAGCGCCATTTGACTTTTTGAAATGAAAATTAGCTCCAATCGTTAGCGGACACCATGTCGTGTTTGGAGAGCCCCTGTGTGCCTAAACTTTGGAGCTCCCCCACAAATGACCCCATTTTGGAAACTAGACCCCCTAAGGAACTTATCTAGATGCATAGTGAGCACTTTGAACCCCCAGGTGATTCACAGAAGTTTATAATGCAGAGCAGTGAAAATAAAAAATCTTTTTTTTTCCCTAAAAAAATTTTTTTTAGTTGGCAATTTTTTATTTTCACAAGGGTACTAGGATAAATTGGACCCCAAAAGTTGTTGTCCAGTTTGTCCTGAGTACGCTGGTACCCCATATGTGGGGGGGAACCACTGTTTGGGCACACGTTGGGGCTCAGCAGGGAAGTAGTGACATTTTGAAATGCTGACTTTGATGGAATGGTCTGCGGGCGTCATGTTACATTTGCTGAGCGCCTGTGTGCCTAAACAGTAGAAACCCCCCACAAGTGACCCCATTTTGGAAACTAGACTCCCCAAGGAACTTATCTAGATGTGTGGTGAGCACCTTGAACCCCCAAGTGCTTCACAGAAGTTTATAATGCAGAGCCGTGAAAATAAAAAATCATTTTTTTTCCCTCAAAAAAAATGAATTTTAGCACGCAATTTTTTTTCCACAAGGGTAACAGGAGAAATTGGACCCCAAAAGTTGTTGTCCAGTTTGTCCTGAGTACGCTGATACCCCATATGTGGGGGATGACCACTGTATGGGCACACGTCAGGGCTCGGAAGGGAAGTAGTGACGTTTTGGTATGCAGACTTTGATGGAATGGTCTGCGGGCATCATGTTACATTTGCAGAGCCCTTGATGTACCTAAACTGTGGAAACCCCCCACAAGTGACCCCATTTTGGAAACTAGACCCCCCAAGGAACTTATCTAGATGTGTGGTGAGCACCTTGAACCCCGAAGAGCTTCACAGAAGATTGTAACGCAGAGCCATGAAAATAAAAAATCTTTTTTTTTTCCTCAAAAAATGAATTTTTAGCTCGCAATTTTTTATTTTCACAAGGGTAACAGGAGAAATTGGACCCCAAAAGTTGTTGTCCAGTTTGCCCTGAGTATGCTGATACCCCATATGTGGGGAGGGACCATTGTTTGGGCACACGTCGGGGCTCGGAAGGGAAGTAGTGACGTTTTGAAATACCGACTTGATCGAATGGTCTGCGGGCATCATGTTACGTTTGTAGAGCCTCTGATGTGCCTAAACAGTGGAAACCCCCCACAAGTGACCCCATTTTGAAAACTAGACCACCAAGGAACTTATCTAGATGTGTGGTGAGCAGCACTTTGAACCCCCAAGTGCTTCACAGAAGTTTATAATGCAGAACCGTGAAAATAAAAAATCTTTTTTTTACTCAAAAAATGATTTTTTAGCCCGCAATTTTTTATTTTCACAAGGGTAACAGGAGAAATTGGACCCCAAAAGTTGTTGTCCAGTTTGTCCTGAGTACGCTGGTACCCCATATGTCGGGGGGAACCATTGTTTGGGCACACGTCAAGGCTCGGAATGGAAGTAGTGACGTTTTGAAATGCAGACTTTGATGGAATAGTCTGCGGTCGTCATTATGTTTGCAGAGCCCCTGATGTGCCTAAACACTGGAAACCCCCACAAGTGACCCCATTTTGGAAACTAGGCCTTCCAAGGAACGTATGTAAGATGTGTTGTGAGCACTTTGAACCCCCAAGTGCTTCACAGAAGTTTATAATGCAGAGACGTGAAAATGAAAAAATCATTTTTTTCCACAAAAATAATTTTTTATCCCCCAATTTTTTATTTTCCCAAGGGTAACACGAGAAATTAGTCCCCAAAAGTTGTTGTGCAATTTTTCCTGAGTACGCTGATACCTCATATGTTGGGGTAAACCACTGTTTGGGCACACGTCAGGGCTTGGAAGGGAGGGAGCACCGTTTGACTTTTTGAACGCAAAATTGGCTGGAATCAATGGTTGCACCATGTCGCGTTTGGCGACCCCCGATGTGCCTAAACAGTGGAAACCCCTCAATTCTAACTCCAACCCTAACCCCAACACACCCCTAACCACAGCCCTAACCCTAACACATCCCTAACCACAAGCCTAACCCTAATTCCAACGCTAACCCTAATTCCAACCCTAACCCTAACCCTCTTTCCAATCCTAACCCTAACCCTCTTTCCAACCCTAACCCTCTTTCCAACCCTAACCCTCTTTCCAACCCTAACCCTCTTTCCAACCCTAACCCTAACCCTCTTTCCAACCCTAACCCTAACCCTCTTTCCAACCCTAACCCTCTTTTCAACCCTAACCCTCTTTCCAACCCTAACCCTAACCCTCTTTTCAACCCTAACCCTCTTTTCAACCCTAACCCTAATGGAAAAATAAAAATAAAAATATTTTCTTTATTTTATTAGTGGTGCCTACCTATGGGGGTGATAATCGGGGGGTTTATTTACTTTTTCTTTCATTTTGATCACTGTGAGAGTGATCGAAATGAAAGAATTGAATCTGCAGCCGGCAGATTCGGGCGGGCGCACTGCGCATGCGCCCGCCATTTTCTAAGATGGCGGCGCCCATGAACCGGACCCGCCGGACACCGGGAGCGACGGGGGGACTTAGAAGGTGCCGGGGGAGGTGAGATGGGGTGAGGGGGGGATCGGAAGCTGGCGGGGAGCGAAGGGAATGGGAGGGGGGCAGATCATGACAGCGGCGGCAGATCGCCGCTGTCATTCAGTTGCGGGGGGGGCGATCGCCGGTGGGGGGGGGGGTGGAATCGGTGTCTCCAGCCATGTCCGATGCTACAGCAGCATCGGCCATGGCTGGATTGTAATATTTCATCAATTTTCATTGATGAAATATTACTATCGCTCTGATTGGCTGTTTCACTTTAAACAGCCAATCAGAGCGATCGTAGCCACGTGGGGGCGAAGCCACGCCCCCTGTGGCGATGAACAAAGCCCCCTGTATCTGCGGGTCTGGTGACCTTTCAGTGACCTAGGTCACCCGACCCGCAGGGGGGCTTTAAAGTCATGACGCCACATAGGCGTCATGGGTCGTTCTGGCACGACTTTTCATGACGCCTACGTGGCGTCAAAGGTCGTGAAGGGGTTAAGGATATCCAGCCATTGGATCCATCCAATTCTCTTTCTGAATCCCTTAAAATCTGCCTTTCTGAAATCTAACCTTGACGATTGAGTCTTCACAGGTCTTCCTCCTCTAGTTATCCAAAATTCTAAAATAGCATGGTCGCTACCTCCTAGGGTCCCAGCCACTTTTACCTCCTCAACCATTTCCTCCCTGTTTATAAGGATTATATCCAAGGTAGCAGTTCCCCTTGTTTTCTCCCCTACCTTTTGGAAGATAAAGTTGTCAGCAAGAGAGGATAAGAATTTCCTTGACCTGTTAGTTTTGCCTGAGAGAGATTCCCAACAAATGTCTGGATAGTTGAAATCTCCCATGACAACTATGTCATATTTTTGGGAGAACTTGGCCATTTGATGCATAAAGAGTTCATCCATATCTTCAGCTTGCACAGGCGGCCTGTAGTAAATGCCTACAATGGTGTCCTTTCCATTGTTCTGTCCTTGTATTCTTACCCAAACAGTTTCCACAGGACTCCTAGTCTCTGAAGCTTCAATCTCTGTGCAGATATACGCGTTTCTAACATACAATGCGACACCCCCTCCTCATTTATCAAGTCTGTTTGTTGCAAATAAGTTGTATCCTTCTAGTCTTGTATTCCAATCATGTGTATTGTCCCACCAAGTTTCAGTGATTCCAATGACATCATATTTCTTTTATTGTGTTAGTAGTTCCAATTCCCCTTGTTTGTTGCCCATGCTTTGTGCATTAGTATAGAAACATTTTAGTTTGTGATTGGTTTCTCTTTCTCCAATATTTTTATTAATTAGATTCTTTTGTCTTTGTTCTTCCTTTCCACTTGTAATAGCAGAGTTCTCAATAGCATTTGTCAGGTGTATGGCTTTTTCTGGCCTTTTGCTTCCTTTCCCACACTCTCCTGATGAGTGTAGCAAGGCGACTTCCAAATACCTGCTTTCCAGTCTTCGTAAGGTGCACCCCATCTCTAGCAAGTAGTCCATCGTATAAGTAGTTCACTCCGTGATCCAGAAATCCAAATCGTTGCTGACGGCACCATCGACGTAGCCAGTTGTTCACCTGCAGAATCTTATTCCACCTCCATGTTCCATGGCCATCCACTGGGAGGATGGAAGAGAAGACCACCTGCGCTCCCAGTTCTTTCACTTTCTTGCCTAAGTTTTCAAAGTCTCTGCAGATGGCTTCCAGGTCGTTTCTTGCGGTGTCATTTGTCCCCACATGTAGTAGCAGGAATGGGTAGTCATCTGTAGGTCTGAAGAGTCCTGATATCCTGTCAGTCACATCTTTAATTTTTGCACCTGGAAGACAGCACATTTCTCTTGAAGTTATATCCGGTCTGCAGATAGCGGCCTCTGTTCCTCTCAACAGGGAATCCCCCATGACCACCACTCTCCGTTTCTTCTTCACAACATTTTTCTTTCTCCATCCAGGAGGACTCTGAAGGCGTACAAGGTTGCTGTTTGTGGGCAAATTTTATCCTGATGTATTTCTTCATCGTTTTCCTGCGTGAGAGCCTGGTACTGGTTTCTGAGCAGTATGGGTGCTGACTGCCTCCTGCTTCTCTGGGTCACATGTCTCCATTCCTCTGTTTCTTCAGGTGCACTTCGAATTTCTTCTCTTTCTGTAACATGAAGAGATAATTCTGCTCTGTCTAAGAACTCTTCACCTTCCTTAATGATCTTCAACGTAGCTAACCTCTCTTCGAGATTTTGCAACTTTTCCTCCAACAGGGTCACAAGCTGCATTTGTGGCATGTGAAGTTTGGCTTTTCCACTGGTAAATCTGTGAACATGTAGCAAGAAATGCAGCTCACCAAATGGCTCCTGGCCTCTTCCATCTTGAGATTTCTTAAAAACGATGAAAGATGAGTCAAAATTCGGCTTTCCGATTTCCTCTTTTCAGCTGCAACAGCCAAAACCCAGTGATTGTTGAGCTCACGGAGACTCTTCACTTATCCCAGAAGGCACTGGGAATATGCATATGATCTCCTCAGGACTCTTCCCCTGGTATGTAATGTATGTACACAGTGACTGCACCAGCAGAATAGTGAGTACTGCTCTGGGGTATAATACAGGAGGTAACTCAGGATCAGTAATGCTATGTATGTACACGGTGACTGCACCAGCAGAATAGTGAGTGCAGCTCTGGAGTATAATATAGGATGCAACTCAGGATCAGTAATGTAATGTATATACACAGTGACTGCAGCAGCAGAATAGTGAGTGCAGCTCCGGGGTATAATACAGGATGTAACTTAGGATCAGTAATGTATGTACACAGTGACTGCACCAGGAGAATAGTGAGTGCAGCTCTGGAGTATAATACAGGATGTAACTCAGGATCAGTAATGTAATGTATGTACATAGCGACTGCAGCAGCAGAATAGTGAGTGCAGCTCTGGAGTATAATACAGGAGGTAACTTGGGATTAGTACAGGATCAGTAATGTAATGTATGTACATAGTGAGTGCAGCTGTATAATAGGGGCTATAACTTTAATTCTTTGCATCAGTATTTGTCCCAGAAGTTGGATCCTCACTAATTGGAATGAATGCTAGTGATGTAGGTATACCCCTTTATCCTTTTCGTAAAATTTGGCAACTAATGCAAGTGAGGTCCAGGTACAGTGACAACAATGAGTAACTGATCCTTCCATGTAGCCATTATGAGTTGACTCTGTGTGTAATGCCTGGTGGAGACAGATGAAGTGCAGCCCGGTGTGCGAGCCATCTCTAGTATATTCCCATGTATAGAGAGGACAGGCGCAGGAAGGTGACGCTTTCTCCTGCGCGGTTACGTAGCTCTATTTCCACTTTCGTCCTCTGTAATTGTTGGTGTTCTCTTTTACATAAACCTTAGTGGAGGTTTTCTCTCTTGTCTGCTTTGCACGGCTTGGTATAATGTCAGGTTCCGGCCCGGTCTTGACTCTTGTGATAATCTCGTGTGATAATCCAGAGATGCCGCACGTCGCGCATTTCAGCTGACAATCACAGCTGTGACTCCAGCCACATTTCTTCTGTGCTCTCAATTAAAAAGCAATTTAATTACTGACATCTCACATGTTCTTCATTATAATCATATTTTCGACCATTTAATAGCATTCGCCACCTGCTACGAAGCGAGCGGATTCCACACTCTTCTTCCTCCAGGTTGTACTTGCTTAGATGTGAACGAGGCAGATCTTGCGCTCGTGGCTGAATTACGACTCCGTTTTCTATGGAGCCATGTTTGGGTTAGCATCAAGATGCGTATGGCCTTCATATGCCTCCAGTTTCATGCCGTCAATATCAGATCGTCGGTGGCACCCACGCTGATCAACTGATGTAGAGGTAATCCTATTCTCTCACTTATCAGGAGAAGAGAGGTGAGGTTAACGTGGCGTCCATCGGCTACTTGCCAGGAATTTTCAAGTTTGGCGCACGTTCTGCAGATGTCATGAATGTGTCCTATGGTAATTATTAGGGCGTAGGATAACCCCTTTAAAGGGGTCACAGTGTGTTATCGACCTTTGCGTCCCCCTGATTATTTATGCCGTGAATGGTACCGATCTCAAAGAGGACGCGGCGCTCGCTGGAGATCGTGGCTCCTTCAGTCATCTGATTGGTGTAGATGCCACGAGTCTGACAACCACCAATCTGATATTGATAGACCTTGTTCCATAAAAACAGCTAAATATTTTTATATGATACTTTGGTTACTCTAGCTTTTGCAAAGAAATGTTTGAGCTATCATGGGCATCTTATATATAGGGGATCACACTTCATCCTGCTATTCCTGAGAACAATTAAAGTGGCACCGCCCTCTGATCAGATGATTGAAGGAGGTATCCAGCTTCTCCCTCAGATTTTAGGTTTAGGGGGGGTTAGAAGAGCCAATGGCTGCTTGCTAGGTATCATGCAGGCATCCTAATCTAATTATTAGGATTTAAATTCTATGATAAACTTTGAATAGTTTTAAAGGGGTTGTCCAGGCTGGTGATGAAAGTTACTCTATGTGACTGCAGACTTCTAAATCCTCACAGTATGTGCACGGCATGGTGTCAGGATTCTCATCAGTACGGTATTGATTTGCATACTTTTGGCCACATTTCGACTAGACTCTCACTCAGTACGAGTGTCTAGTCAGCATGTGCCCGCATGTTTTGCAAATCACATACTTACGGACCCTTGACTTCGTGCTCTAGCCGCCAGAAGCGAAAAATCCTGACCACATGCACTGAGGATTCAGACAATCCCTGACAACCGCCAACCCCATGCAACTCGTCTGCAATTTAGCCGTTTTAATTTATTTTACGCTCGAGAGCAATTCGCATACAAGTTGCACAAATGTTTTTGTCTCCCGACTTTTCAGAGAATTGCTATAGCGCTACACACGTCGCCAAGTAGTCGCAGCCTTATTGTTTGCCAGGAATAGCGCCATATACTGTATGGTGGCTGTGCCTGGTACTGCAGCTCTGTGCAGCTCAGTCCCATTCAAATAGGTAGGACTTGGCGATAAAACCACTGCAATATGTACCAGGTTGTAAATAAGGAACATATTGGAGGTGGAAGTCAGACTCGCACTGATCTGATATCAATGGCCTCTCCTGAGTATAAACGATCAATATCATGTCCTGATAAAACCCTATAACAGTTGTTTATTACGGGTTTTGCACAAATCAGATCGGTGGTTATTACTAAAGTGGATAATCTTCTTTGTACGGGAGGACATCCTGGACACTGATATATAGAGGATCATGCGTCTTAAGAGCACTTCACGTCTTTATCTGACCCCCCTACTTCCCATACACCACCATGACGGAGATGGATCTGGTGATGGTCCTTCTTCAGTGCTTGATGCGTCTTACCATGACGGAGATGGATCAGGTGGTGGTCCCTCTTCGATGCTTGATGCGTCTTACCATGACGGAGATGGATCTGGTGGTGGTCCCTCTTCAGTGCTTGATGCGTCTTACCATGACAGAGATGGATCTGGTGGTGGTCCCTCTTCAGTGCTTGATGCGTCTTACCATGACGGAGATGGATCTGGTGGTGGTCCCTCTTCAGTGCTTGATGCGTCTTACCATGACGGAGATGGATCTGGTGGTGGTCCCTCTTCAGTGCTTGATGCGTCTTACCATGATGGAGATGGATCTGGTGGTGGTCCCTCTTCAGTGCTTGATGCGTCTTACCATGACGGAGATGGATCTGGTGGTGGTCCCTCTTCAGTGCTTGATGCGTCTTACCTTGACGGAGATGGATCTGGTGGTGATCCCTCTTCAGTGATTGATGCGTCTTACCATGACGGAGATGGATCTGGTGGTGATCCCTCTTCAGTGATTGATGCGTCTTACCATGACGGAGATGGATCTGGTGGTGGTTCCTCTTCAGTGCTTGAGGCGTCCTACTGAAGTGCTCAGGTTCTTCCCACCTTAGAAATCTCTGACACTGATAATGTCTTACAACCTTTATTTTTTTTGTTTGAGGAACTAAAATATAGTTTACTCCGGGAATGAAAGAGGAAAAAGATCACAGTGACGGCTTTCTATTCAGCGAAAGAGCTTCGTGTTGTGAACTCTGCCACCAGCGTTCATGTTATCCCTTAATTGCCTTTCACGCGAGAGCTGCGCCCCGATACTTATTACCGGAAAGCCTGCAGTGTATTCTGAAATGTTTCTTACCTGTGATATTCATTACCCATCTCTATTAGTACATTTTAAAAATAAGTCTTCCTTTGCACCCTTTCTGAGCTCGGAGGTGACAGCTAAGATTTAAAGGGGGTTTCCAATATTCAGAAGAGCACCACGTGCCCATTTAGGACACGTTAGTTACCTGACATTCATTGGGGACATCGTGTCATGTGACCATGCAGTCAGTTATGGAATGTCATTGTTACATTGTATCCACCTGGCCGAGTCATGATTGGCTGTCTTGGTCATGTGACATGATTACGGAACATCAGATATTCCAAATGGACATCAGTCTGCGGTGAAAGCAGTCGTCATGTTGGAAAACCCTCTGAGTGGCACATACGGGACACAAAGGCAGTAGATTTAGTGTCCAGATAAAAATCCACTGTGGTTTACAGTATTAGCATGGGATATGAGATTTTAATACATTTCCACAGTATAATTTGACTGGGGATGTGGATTTGTGTGTTAATTTATGGTTGCAGATGTTAACATGGATTTCACCACTTGGGAAAATATGCAGCTTGACCGCACCATTTTTTGCATGAACTCTTGGTCCCTGTATATTGGTACTGCGTTCTGCCACTCAGAATAGAAGGGCATGGTGTGTGTTTTTTCCTCCACCCCTTCACATTTGATGACTGTTGACTAGTGTTGAGCATTCCGATACTGCAAGTATCGGGTATCGGCCGATATTCGCGGTATCGGAATTCCGATACGGAGTTCCGATACTTTTTGCATATCGAATACCGGAATCGGAAGTTCCCATAATGCTATGAGCCAGTTTGATTTGATTCAGCCAATGAGGAATCCTCAGAAGTGTGGGCACATCCTGTTAGGCATGTAGGCATGTTAACTAATGGCATGGCTGTGATTGGCTGCTGAAATGATGTCATGATGCACTATAAAAGCCGCCACCGCCATTTCGGGTTCACTCTGCTGTGAATTCAGTTAGGGACAGGCTGCTGTTCAGACTCTGAGGGACAGTTAGAGATAGTGATTTGCTATATAGTGCTTTACCCAGGCTACTTTATCAACCGCTGTAGCTTTCTTTTGCCTTGCAGCGCTGTTCACAGCTGTCTGCAAGGTCTGTGTGAGTGCAGCTCACGCTGTAGTGTTCTGCAGCCACCTCTGGTTGTAGTCCGATCAGCGTGCGTCACTGCCTCATACATAGTCCTTTTTTTTTTGTTTTATTGCTGCTCATTTTTCCTGATTTCTCCTGTTAGTGTGCTTCCATCCGTATCCATCTACATTGGTTGCAAACACTATATAGGAGTAGATAGTGGAGCCTTTCTGCAGCCTTTCAGTGCTAGTGCCCAGTTCTATGCACTGTTCACGGCTGTCTGTGAGGTCTCTGTGTGTGAGTGCAGCTCACGCTGTAGTGTGTTCTGCAGCCACCTCTGGTTGTAGTCCGCTCAGCGTGCGTCACTGCCTCATACATTGTCCTTTTTTGCTGTAGTGCTGCTTATTTTTCCTGAATTTCTCCTATTAGTGTGCTTCCATCCGTATCCAGCTAGATTGGTTGCAAACACTATATAGGAGTAGATAGAGGAGTCTTTCTGCTGGCTTGTGCCCTGCAGCTCCAGCCAGATTAGTATTAGCCTATTTTTTGTAACCTCATCTATTGCATTGTAGGTTACCTTCCTGCATTGTAATAGCTACAAAAAGTTTGTGATACTATCGCTTTTACATCTTTGGTCACATCCTTTTTTTTTGTGTGAAAAAAAACACGTAAAAAAAGTTCACCAAACACTCCACTTGACAGTTGTGTAGGCCACATTAGCTCATATTAAAGTGTAGTCCACACTTTATAAAATTAGTGTTTCTTATACCTGTTAGCAGCTGTTCAGGAACAAGCACACTAAGCCCTTAGTACTTTTCTGCCTATCTTTATCAGTCTACCAAGATGAAGAAGGCAGGGAGTAAGGCTCGTGGTCGTGGGCATGGAGTTTCAGCAGGGAGAGGACGTGGGGATTCTGTGCCTGCTGCGGGCACCAGTGACTCGGCATCCCCCAGTTTTACCAGGGAACAGTCCTTTATGCGCAGTTTTGTAGGACCTCGCCGTACCCCACTGCTGCGGGAGGAACAAATTGAAGCCATTGTCGGATGGATGGCAGCTAACGCATCGACTTCTATTAGTTCCACATCCTCTCAGGTCCAGAGCACTGAAGAGCAACCATCTGTCTCTTCACCACCTGCCAAATTGCCCAGGCAGTCAGAGAGCCCTGGACAGGAGCCATCTCTACTTCTGTTCTCTGAATTTCTTGGCTTGGAAATAGGGGGCCAGCCAAGCAGCATTCTAGAATGTGAAGAAGAGGGAGTATGCAGTGATGTGCAACAGCTTTGTCTCTCTAAATCTGAAGAGGCGGGTGGGCCAGTGCCTATGGTCAGCACACCTCAGTACGCATCAGATGATGACGAGACTCAGGTGCCACTTTCTGGTGCGTACTGTGCTGGCGAGACTACCCAGGAGAAGCAGGTGTTTGAAGAGGGTAGTGTAGATGATGAGGTCCTTGACCCATCATGGCGTGAGGAACAGGAAGGTGGTGGGAGCAGCTCTGAGGAAGAGATTCTCCGAACGGCCAAAACATGAGGGAGAGGGAGGGGGCAGACTTGGTTGCCTGTAGCCTTCACTTCGGCACCCATTAGGAGCATTCCTCTTCCAAAACCCAAAACGGGCGCTCCCAGGACTTGCAGTGGTCCTTTTTTGACACAGTTGCAGATGACATTTGCTTTGTCAAATGCAAGTTGTGTAATCAGAAAGTCAAAAGAGGGAAAAGTGTCAGCAACCTCAATACCACAAATATGTGGAAACATGTGCGGACCAAGCACGTGGTGGAGTTACAAAGACACACTGAAGACGTAGGCCAACCTACAGCACTACCTACCACCTCTTCAGCTTGTGTTGTAGCCTCTTCCTCCAGCTCACACACAGCTGGTTCGGCTTCCTCACAGGATCGTCATGGAAGAACCTCTGGTACTGTTGTGCAGAGACACCGTGTAATTCCACCCACAGCACCACGTTCCCTGTCATCCTCACACTCCCAGGCCAATCTACAGCCATCGGTAGCACAGGCATGGGAGAAAATGCAGCCATACTCGGCAATCCATCCCCGAGCACAGGCTCTGAATGCTGGAATTGCCAAACTACTGGCCCTTGAAATGCTCTCATTCAGGCTGGTGGAGACTGACACCTTCCGTAACTTCATGGCATTGGTTGTCCCACAATACAACGTCCCCAGCCGCTTTTATTTCAACAGGTAAGCCGTCCCTGTCCTGCAAAAGCATGTGGAGGGAAAAATTAAACATGCGCTACTAAACGTCGTCAGTAGCAAGGTCCACCTGACCACCGACACGTGGACCAGTAACCATGGACAGGGACGATATCTTTCCCTCACTGCTCATTGGGTAAATGTTGTGGAGCTGGGTACAGATCTTGAGAGTGGCGCTGTACGTGTTCTGCCAACTCCACAGATTGCAGGAATCCAGTCTGTACACATTGACTCCTCCTCATACTCCAGTTCCTCTGAATCAGCGCTGCTGGAGCCGTCACGGTCTACCTCCACATGAACCCTTGAACGCTTACCTGTTATGACCGATATGAGCACAGCCGTGGCCAAACGTCAACAGGCCGTACTGAAATTAATTTCTTTTGGGAATCGAAGCCACACAGCGCAGGAGCTCTGGAATGCCATCAAGCAGGAGAACGACGTGTGGATTGTGCCAGTGAATCTCCAGCCAGACTTGGTAGTGTGTGACAATGGACGAAATCTGGTGGCAGCTCTGGGCCTAGGCAACCTCACTCACATCCCATCTCTGGCACATGTGCTCAACTTGGTCGTGCAGAGTTTTTTGAGGGACTATCTGGATCTTGATGCACTGCTGCACAAGGTCCGCATAGAGTGCGCTCACTTGCGGCATTCCAGCATGGCAAGATCGCGCATTGCAGCTCTGCAGCCCCGATTCCGCCTTCCGGAACATCGCATCATATGTGACCTCCCCACCAGGTGGAATTCAACGTTACATATATTGGAGCGGTTGTGTGAGCAGCAGGCAGCAGTAATGGAGTACCAGCTGCATCAGGCACAAACAAGTCACACTGCGCGCCGTTCACACTTCACCACCACTGAGTGGGCCTCCATGAAGGACATCTGCCACGTTTGGCGTGCCTTCGATGATTCCACTCGGATGGCGAGTGCAGATGATGCACTAGTCAGCATAACTGCCCCCCTTATCTGCCTGCTTGAAAAAACACTGCAAGCACTAAGGGAGGAGGTTGTGGGAGAGGTGGAGGATGAGGAGTCACAAATGCCATCTGCTTCTGGACAGTCTGCGCAACGTGGTTCTTCACAAAGGCCTAGGCAGGGGGCACTTTGTGAGGAGGAGTCAATGAAGGAAGAAGACATCTCTCCAGAGGAGGGAGGTACACAATGCTCTAGTAGTCAGTATGTAGAGCGAGGGTGGGGTGATGCAGAACAGGCAGCGATGACGCCTCAAGTAGGGGACAGCGTTTCTTGGCCAGTTGGGAGTCTGCAGCACATGGTTGATTTCATGCTGCAGTGCCTGAGAAACGACCGCCGCATCGCCCACATTCTCAACACGGCTGATTATTGGGTGTACACCCTCCTAGATCCTCGCTACCGGGACAACTTACAAAGCCTCATAACACCGTTGAACCGGGAGCGTAAAATGCGGGAGTACCAAGACACACTGGTGCATTCCGTCATGTTCTCCATTCCACCCGAGAGCAGTGCTGCTAGTGCTTTACAAAGCAGCTCAGTGTGTCGAGGCAGTGGAGGAAGCTCTGCACAAAGAGGGAGCAGAGGCAGCGCCTCAGCACAAGGCAAGACCAGTATGGCCCAAATGTGGCAAAGTTTTGTGTCCCCGCCACAAATGTCTACACCATCACAGACGGCTCCAGTAAGCAGGAGGCAACGTTTCCGTCAGATGGTGACAGACTACATGTCTTGCCCTCTCAGTGTACTCCCAGACGGCTCTTCCCCCTTCAAGTTTTGGGTCTCTAAGGCCTGTTTCACACATCCATTTTTTGGCGTCCGCCAAAGTGTGAAAAATCGGATCCGTTTCCGTTTTGCCACAAACGGATGCTACTGGATCCGTTTTTTGGATGGATCTGCTTTAGCCACTAATGCAAGTCTATGGTTATAAAAACGGATTCACCAAAAAAAATGGATCCTTTTTTTTGCAAAACGGCAGATTTTGACGGACGTCTAAAAACGGATGTGTGATCCACCTCTAAGCTGGATACATGGCCAGAGCTTAGCCAGTATGCATTGGAGGTGCTGGCTTGCCCTGCTGCTAGTGTATTATCGGAACGCGTCTTTAGTGCCGCAGGTGGTGTACTAACAGACCGTCGCATGCGACTATCCTCCGATAACGTTGACCGGCTTACTTTTCTGAAAATGAACAAGGCCTGGATCTCGCCAGAATTTGCCAGTCCTCTTCCAGATTAAATAATTGGTTGGCAACAGTATCCAGGTCTCCTTGTGTTCATATTTCTACCACCTGAACTGTAATCCCTGGGCTCCAACACCGCCAGTTGCTGCTCAGAAGTGCCGTATGCACAGAGAAAAACACTAGCTCCTGTGTTAGTGGGGTTCAGTAATGTCAGCTGCTTCCCTGCTGTGTGTCCGGCAATTTCTCCTGCTCCGTCCACATTCACACAACATCAGATATTAAACTTGCTCCAATTAGGCCTCAGCCTACACCCTCATTGACCCTGGGCTCCAACACCGCCAGCTGCTGCTCAGAAGTGCCGTCTGCACAGAGAAAAACACTAGCTCCTGTGTTAGTGGGGTTCAGTAACTCCAGCTGCTCCCCTGCTGTGTGTCCGGCAATATCTCCTGCTCCGTCCACATTCACACAACATCAGATATTAAACTTGCTCCAATTAGGCCTCAGCCTACACCCTGATTGACCCTGGGCTCCAACACCACCAGTTGCTGCTCAGAAGTGCCGTCTGCACAGAGAAAAACACTAGCTCCTGTGTTAGTGGGGTTCAGTAATGTCAGCTGCTCCCCTGCTGTGTGTCCGGCAATGTCTCCTGCTCCCTCCACATTCACACAATATCAGATATTAAACTTGCTCCAATTAGGCCTCTGGCTCCACTCTGTTTCTAGTATTTACCCTGGGCTCCAACACCGCCAGTTGCTGCTCAGAAGTGCCGTCTGCTCAGTCAACACTTGCTCCTGTGTTACTGGTGTTCAATAACGTCAGCTGATCCCCGGCTGTGTGTCTGGCAATTTCTTCTGCTCTGTCCACACTCACACAACTACAGATTTTAAACTTGCTCCAATTAGGCCTCTGCCTCCACTCTGTTTGTAGTATTTACCCTGGGTTCCAGCACCGTAAGCTGGTTCTCGACAGTATCTTTGGCACGGGTACTCCCTCCTGCCCAGCCTGGTTCCAGCACGCCGGCTGTTTTCCGGGTAGTGTCAACGTCACTGCCTCCAAAACTTTGTCCTGTCGTTTTGCGGTCGGGTTAGCCGACTCTATGGTGCCTGCAGTTTAGGTGCTTCCTATGTGGGCTGTGGGGTCTGGCAATAAAGGCTGGTTCCGTAGTGCCAATAGGACAAGCACCCCCTGTAGGACTGTGGGTTTCGGTAATTGCGGCCGGCTCGCGGCCTTGTAACTTTGTTTTTCATGGGTACCTTCTGCTACCCATCCGGGTTCCAGTACCGTCAGCTGGTTCTCGGCAGTGCCTTTGGCTTGGTGCCTCCTTCTTTTTGGTATCCGAGTTCCAGCAACGTCTGCTGGTCCTTGGTAGTGCTTTCTAGCACAGGTACCTCCTGCTTAGTAACCGGGTTCCAGTACCATCAGCTGTTCCTCGGTAGTGCCATTGGCTCTTGTTCCTTCTGCTACCCATCCAGGTTCCAGTACCGTCAGCTGGTTCTCGACATTTCCAAGTTCGAGCTTTTTGAAATGATTTTTGATAATCACTCTGGATCTCTCTGACGACGACCCTGAAGACGACGACCCTGAAGACCACCCCGAAGAAGACCAAAAAGATGACCCTGAAGAAGATGACCAAGAGGACAAAGAACATGAAGGCAACCACCAAGATACAGAACAACAAGAGACAGAAGACCAAGAAGCAGAAGAATAAAAAGCAGAAGAACATTAATCATAAGACTAAAAATCAGAGCAAAAGATATCTAAATTATAAGCAGAAGACTAAGCAGTGTATGGGGGTGAGTCCGTTCCTCCTCGTGGTGCCCCTGGAAAATGCCTGCTGCTGCAGGCCAAACTGAACGCGGACAAATCCTGTTGTAAATCTTTTGTGACAGGCAGAATGGAAGGTGTAATCTTCAAACTTTTATAGATAACAACTGCAGGAATGCCTGTCACAAATAAGAATATGATGAAGAAGAAGAATAGGAAGATGTTGAAGAAGTAGAATATGAAGAAGAATAATAGTTGAATATGAAGAAGATGAAAAAGATGTTGCTGCTGCTAAGGATCATGAAGGAGAAAGTGTGGGAGAAGTAAAAAAGGTGAAGAGCATGGAAGTAGTGAAACATACATATCTGACAAAATATAAAAAAGGTTAACATAGTCAATATCTTTGTAACTCCGAACGTCTTTAAAAAAAAAAAAGTATTCCTGCTCTTCCATTTGATTGGGCTAAACCTCTATGGCTTTAATGTCTCCTCCACCTCCCCCAAAACATTCTACATTATTCTTAGTTGTTTTCCTTCATGTAGAATTAACCTACACATTCTACATTATTCTTAGTTGTTTTCCTTCATGTAGAATTAACCTACAAGGAAAGAAAGGGTTTATTTTAATTCCGACATTTCTGTCCCATTGACTTGCATTGGTTTCCGGTATCGGAATCGGCGATATCCGATACCCAAAAAGTATCGGATCGATACCCAAAAAGTATCGGTCCGATCCGATATTTCCCGATATCGGAAGGTATCGCTCAACACTACTGTTGACCAGTTTGGGCCAACCATCTAAATATGTATGAGGATATCCCAACTGTGTTCTGATGACAGACAGATGTCAACATGCCTGATTCTCTCATGGGAGATAGACAAAAAGTATCCCAGCAGTTTCTGCTTCGTTTCCTTCTATGCTTAAATCATATATTACCCTTTTATATATTTATCTTTTCTTTTTTTTTTTTATTATTTTTTTATATAGCGCTAACATATTCCGCAGCGCTTTACAGCTTGCACACATTATCATCACTGTCCCCAATGGGGCTCACAATCTAAATTCCCTATCAGTATGTCTTTGGAATGTGCGAGGAAACCCACGCAAACACCATACAAACTCCTTGCAGATGTTGTCCTTGGTGGGATTCGAACCCAGGACTCCAGCCCTGCAGTGCTAAACACTGAGCCACCATGCTGAGATATATATATATATATATATATATACAGTATATAAATAATGTGTGTGTGTGGATGTGATAATGGTTGCCATGGCGACGATTATGTCATAATAGGCTACCATGGTGACTATGATGTCGTAATAGGTTGCCATAGCGACTATGATGTCATAATAGGTTGCCATGGCGACTATGATGTCATAATAGGTTGCCATGGTGACGGTTATGTCATAATAGGTTGCCATGGCAACGATGGTGACTATGATGTCATAATAGGTTGCCATAGCGACTATGATGTCATAAAGGTTGCCGTGGCGACGATGATGTCATAATAGGTTGCCATGGTGACTATGATGCCATAATAGGTTGCCATAGCGACTATGATGTCATAAAGATTGCCATGGCGAAGATGATGTCATAATAGGTTGCCATGGCGACGATTATGTCATAATTGGTTGCCATGGCGACAATGGTGACTATGATGTCATAATAGGTTGCCATAGCGACTATAATGTCATAAAGGTTGCCATAGCGACTATGATATCATCAAGGTTGCCATGGCGAAGATGATGTCATAATAGGGTGCCATAGCGACGGTTATGTTATAATAGGTTGCCATGGTGACGATGGTGACTATGATGTTATAATAGGTTGCCATAGCGACTATGATGTCATAAAGATTGCCATGGTGACGATGATGTCATAATAGGTTGCCATGGCGACTATGATGTCATAATAGGTTGCCATGGCGACTATGATGTCATAATAGGTTGCCATGGTGACTATGATGTCATAATAGGTTGCCATGGTGACTATGATGTCATAATACGTTGCCATAGCGACTATGATGTCATAAAGGTTGGCGTGGCGACTATGATGTCATAATAGGTTGCCATGGTGACTATGATGTCATAATAGGTTGCCATAGCGACTATGATGTAACAAAGATTGCCATGGCAAAGATGATGTCATAATAGGTTGCCATGGCGACGATGGTGCCTATGATGTCATAATAGGTTGCCATAGCGACTATGATGTCATAAAGGTTGCCATGGCGAAGATGATGTCATAATAGGTTGCCATGGCGACGATTATGTCATAATAGGTTGCCATGGCGACGATTATGTCATAATAGGTTGCCATGGCGAAGATGATGTGATAATAGGTTGCCATAGCGACGATTATGTTATAATAGGTTGCCATGGCGATGATGGTGACTATGATGTCATAATAGGTTGCCATAACGACTGTGATGTCATAAAAGTTGCCATGGCGACGATGATGTCATAGGTTGCCATGGCGACGATAATGTCATA
Organism: Dendrobates tinctorius; assembly: GCF_039654945.1. Lineage (NCBI taxonomy): Eukaryota > Metazoa > Chordata > Amphibia > Anura > Dendrobatidae > Dendrobates > Dendrobates tinctorius. Next base: position 1,450,377 of record NW_027361863.1, on the reverse strand, counting down.
ATATGTTGCCATGGCGACGATGGTGACTATGATGTCATAATAGGTTGCCATAGCGACTATGATGTCATAAAGGTTGCCATAGCGACTATGATGTAATCAAGGTTGCCATGGCGAGGATGATGTCATAATAGGTTGCCATGGCGACAATGGTGACTATGATGTCATAATAGGTTGCCATAGCGACTGTGATGTCATAAAGGTTGCCATGGCGATGATGTCATAATATGTTGCCATGGCGACGATTATGTCATAATAGGTTGCCATAGCGACGATTATGTTATAATAGGTTGCCATGGCAACGATGGTGACTATGATGTCATAATAGGTTGCCATAGCGACTATGATGTCATAAAGGTTGCCATGGCGACGATGATGTCATAATAGGTTACCATGGTGACTGATGTCATAATAGGTTGCCATAGTGACCATGATGTCATAAAGGTTGCCATGGCAAAGATGATGTCATAATAGGTTGCCATGGCGACGATTATGTCATAATAGGTTGCCATGGTGACTATGATATAATAGGTTGCCATAGTGACTATGATGTCATAAAGGTTGCCGTGGCGACGATGATGTCATAAAAGGTTGCCATGGTGACTATGATGTCATAATAGGTTGCCATAGCGACTATGATGTCATAAAGGTTGCCATGGCGAAGATAATGTCATAATAGGTTGCCATGGCGACGATTGTTATAATTGGTTGCCATGGTGACTATGATATAATAGGTTGCCATAGTGACTATGATGTCATAAAGGTTGCCGTGGCGACGATGATGTCATAATAGGTTGCCATGGTGACTATGATGTCATAATTGGTTGCCATAACGACTGTGATGTCATAAAGGTTGCCTTGGCGACGATGATGTCATAATAGGTTGCCATGGTGACTATGATGTCATAATAGGTTGCCATAGTGACCATGATGTCATAATGGTTGCCATGGCGAAGATGATGTCATAATAGGTTACCATGGTGACTATGATGTCATAATAGGTTGCCATAGCGACTATGATGTCATAAAGGTTGCCATGGCGATGATGTCATAATAGGTTGCCATGGCGACGATTATGTCATAATAGGTTGCCATGGCGACGATGGTGACTATGATATCATAATAGGTTGCCATAGTGACTATGATGTCATAAAGGTTGCCGTGGTGACGATGATGTCATAGTAGGTTGCCATGGTGACTATGAAGTCATAATAGGTTGCCATAGCGACTATGATGTCATAAAGGTTGCCATGGCGAAGATGATGTCATAATAGGTTGCCATGGCGACGATTGTTATAATTGGTTGCCATGGCGACGATGGTGACTATGATGTCATAATAGGTTGCCATAGCGACTATGATGTCATCATAGGTTGCCAAAGCGACGATTGTGTTATAATAGGTTGCCATGGCGATGATGGTGACTATGATGTCATAATAAGTTGCCATAACGACTGTGATGTCATAAAAGTTGCCATGGCGACGATAATGTCATAATATGTTGCCATGGCGACGATAATGTCATAATATGTTGCCATGGCGACGATAATGTCATAATATGTTGCCATGGCGACGATGGTGACTATGATGTCATAAAGGTTGCCATAGTGACTATGATGTCATCAAGGTTGCCATGGCGAAGATGATGTCATAATAGGTTGCCATGGCGACGATTATGTCATAATAGGTTGCCATAACGACGATGGTGACTATGATGTCATAATAGGTTGCCATAGCGACTATGATGTCATAAAGGTTGCCATGGTGACGATGATGTCATAATAGGTTGCCATAGCGACTATGATGTGATAAAGGTTGCCATGGCGAAAATGATGTCATAATAGGTTGCCATGGCGACGATTATGTCATAATAGGTTGCCATGGTGACTATGATGTCATAATAGGTTGCCATAGCGACGATTGTGTTATAATTGGTTGCCATGGCGATTATGGTGACTATGATGTCATAATAGTTGCCATGGCAACGATTATGTCATAATAGGTTGCCATAGCGACGATTGTTATAATAGGTTGCCATGTCGACGATGGTGACTATGATGCCATAATAGGTTGCCAAAGCGACTATTATGTCATAAAGGTTGCCATGGCGAAGATGATGTCATAATAGGTTGCCATGGCGATGATTATGTTATAACAGGTTTCCATGGCGACGATGGTGACTATGATGTCATAATAGGTTGCCATAGCGACTATGATGTCATAAAGGTTGCCATGGAGAAGAGGATGTCATAATAGGTTGCCATAGCGAAGAGGATGTCATAATAGGTTGCCATGGCGACGGTGATGTCATAATAGGTTGCCATGGCGGCGATGATGTCAGAATGGTTGCAACCTATTATGACATCACAGTCACCATGGCATGGGACTATGGGATGAAAGATATGTATGATGTGTATATGGGTATGGGACTATGGGATTGAGGATGTGTGATGAGTATTGTGACGCTTCAGGGTTTTTGGCAGCGTCCGAGAGTGCACCCTCTGGGTCGCTGAACTGAGGCCCCCGGGGGCGAGCGCACCAGGTGGAACCGACCCCTATACAGGGACCGTTAGGGGCAGGCCCGCTGGGAATCAGACACCGCGACAGCTGGAACCAAGAGTGGCGGCTCAGAGGACTGGGGTGACTACAGACTGGAAAGGCTACTCCACAACCAAGGTACGGGACTCCTAGTGGAAAGTGCGAGGAGAGATGCTGAGCGGATAAGACCAGAGGCAACACGGACAACTGACAGACAGCAGGCGGGGGTACTGGACAGAGAACGGAACAGACGGGGACCAGGGGAACGAAGGTTGTGGAACACGGACGTGGCAGGACGGAAGACAGGCAGGGAGACAGGAGGACAACCAGTAATGGAGACAGCAAGGCTGGAACAAGGGAAAGCTCAAGACGTGGAAGGAACCTATAGACCAGTGGTCCCCAACCTTTTTTGCACCAGGGACCGGCTTCAAGCAAGACCATTCTTCCATGGCCCGGCAGGGCGGGGCTGGAGGTGTGACAGGGGCGGGGCTTTGGTCATAAGGGGGCGGGGCTATGAACGTGGTTGTAGTTTAGCAGTGCATACTTATCATTTAATTATAACATTTATAATGTGACTCAGCTCACCATAGGTTTTGAATGAGTGGGAGCACCTGGCTTGTTTCTCTGTTTCAGTGGGAGCACTGGGCTACTTCTACTGATGACTGTCACTGCTAATGATGATTGGAACCTACAAAGAAATGGAGCATTGAGCACTTAAGAAAAATTGTACTGGAGTACTGTACATGCTGATTATTTTCTAATCATCAGAAAATGTGTGTGTGGTTCCCCCCGTCCTCCCCCTGTTGTATGCATGGCTCCCCTGTCCCATCCTTTATACATGGCTCCGCTCCCACCCTCCCTTTCATGTATTTATGGCTCTGCTCCCACCCTCCCTCCCTTGTATATATGGCTCTGCTCCCACTCTCCCTCCCTTGTATATATGGCTCCGCTCCCACTCTCCCTCCCCTGTATATATGGCTCCGCTCCCCCTCTCCCTCCCCTGTATATATGGCTCCGCTCCCACTCTCCCTCCCTTATATATATATGGCTCTGCTCCCACTCTCCCTCCCTTATATATATATATGGCTCTGCTCCCACTCTCCCTCCCTTATATATATATGGCTCTGCTTCCACTCTCCCTCCCTTATATATATATATATGGCTCTGCTCCCACTCTCCCTCCCTTATATATATATATGGCTCTGCTTCCACTCTCCCTCCCTTATATATATATGGCTCCGCTCCCACTCTCCCTCCCTTGCATATATGGCTCTGCTCCCACTCTCCCTCCCTTATATATATATGGCTCTGCTCCCACTCTCCCTCCCTTATATATATATGGCTCCGCTCCCACCCTCCCTCCCTTGTATATATGGCTCCGCTCCCACTCTCCCTCCCTTGTATATATGGCTCCGCTCGGCTCCCCCATCCTCCCCCATCATACTTACCCTTCCCGTCGCTGAACTTCCCTCCCAGCATCTCACGGCGCTTCAGCTCCTGTGCGGAGTGGTCACGTGCTACTGCTCATTAAGGTCTATGAATATGGACGCCACGCCTATGGGAGAAGAGTGGCGTCCATATTCATGACCTTAAATGAGCGGTACACTTGACCGCTCAGCGCTGGATGAAGCCGCCGCGCCGACAGGGACCGCTAGGTGAGTATCAGCTGCTGCACCGCCGCCGGCTCCCCTTGTGTCCGCGGACCGGCAAGGGCACTGCAACGGCCCGGTGCTGGGCCGCGGACCGGTGGTTGGAGACCCCTGCTATAGACTAGCTATAGGCGGCCAAATTAGTGCAGGAATACACACACAATAACCAGGCATCTTCCCCTTATGGCAGGCGATTGGCTAACCGCTAATCGGCCGCCGCCCACCACAGGGTTAAACAGTCCGACGGCCGGACGCCCGCAACCTAGTCCGCATGTGCGGACCAGCAGGCGCCCGGGAGACGGAGCTGAGGCGCGCGTGAGGAGGAGAAGGGAGGAGGCGCGTGTGAACCGGAGAGAGGAGGAAGCAAGCGATAGGCCGGGTAAGAGGCTGCCACGGGGGAACCCGATGCCAGTGGGACGGCGGTGGGCACGGCTGCTGCCGTTACAAGTATATGGGCACTGGACTATGGAATGGAGGATATGTATGATGGGTATATGGGCACGGGACTATGGGATGGAGGATGTGTGATGGGTATATGGGCACTGGACTATGGGATGGAGGATATGTATGATGGGTATATGGGCACCGGACTATGGGATGGAGGATATATATGATGGGTATATGGGCACAGGACTATGGGATGGTGGATATGTATGATGAGTATATGCGCACTGGCTGGACTATGGGATGGAGGATATGTATGATGGGTATATGGGTACAGGACTATGGGATGGAGGATATGTACGATGGGTATATGGGCACGGAACTATGGGATGGAGGATAATTATGATGGGTATATGGGCACAGGACTATGGGATGGTGGATATGTATGATGAGTATATGGGCACTGGCTGGACTATGGGATGGAGGATATGTATGATGGGTATATGGGCACAGGACTATGGGATGGAGGATATGTATGATGGGTATATGGGCACAGGACAATGGGATGGTGGATATGTATGATGAGTATATGGGCACGGGACTATGGGATGGAGGATATGTATGATGAGTATATGGGCACTGGCTGGACTATGGGATGGAGGATATGTATGATGGGTATATGGGCACGGGACTATGGGATGGAGGATATGTATGATGGGTATATGGGCACGGGACTATGGGATGGAGGATATGTATGATGGGTATATGGGCACTGGACTATGGGATGGAGGATATGTATGATGATTATATGGGCACTGGCTGGACTATGGGATGGAGGATATGTATGATGGGTATATGGGCACAGGACTATGGGATGGAGGATATGTATGATGGGTATATGGGCACAGGACTATGGGATGGTGGATATGTATGATGGGTATATGGGCACGGGACTATGGGATGGAGGATATGTATGATGGGTATATGGGCACAGGACTATGGGATGGTAGATATGTATGATGGGTATATGGGCACAGGACTATGGGATGGTGGATATGTATGATGGGTATATGGGCACAGGACTATGGGATGGTGGATATGTATGATGGGTATATGGGCACGGGACTATGGGATGGAGGATATGTATGATGGGTATATGGGCACAGGACTATGGGATGGAGGATATGTATGATGGGTATATGGGCACGGGACTATGGGATGGAGGATATGTATGATGAGTATATGGGCACTGGCTGGACTATGGGATGAGGATATGTATGATGGGTATATGGGCACAGGACTATGGGATGGTGGATATGTATGATGGGTATATGGGCGCAGGACTATGGGATGGTGGATATGTATGATGGGTATATGGGCACGGGACTATGGGATGGAGGATATGTATGATGGGTATATGGGCACAGGACTATGGGATGGAGGATATGTATGATGGGTATATGGGCACAGGACTATGGGATGGAGGATATGTATGATGGGTATATGGTTCAGGACTATGGGATGGTGGATATGTATGATGAGTATATGGGCACAGGACTAGGGGATGGAGGATAATCATTATAATTTGTTATAAGTAACCACACTTAGTTACTAGGCACTGGCAACGCCGGACTCTTCAGCTAGTTAGAATTAAAACTGAGAAATGCATAAAGAATTCTCTGTGTATCTCCCAAGATCAGCCATATCCCCCTTCTCCTAACTGTCTTGGGTGTAGCTGTAAGACAAGTGTCTGCAGCAGGAGCTTCTCCCCTATGGCTTGTCTGCACTAGGACAGAAGATTGCTTTCCTGGGCCGCCACCAGCTGAGGATAGACCTGATGAATTGGAGGTTAACCCTTGTGTTCTCTGCAGGGTTTCCATAAGATTGTTTCAGAATAATCCAAAAAGTGAGGACAGCTATATTTCATGTATAATTTAATCATTATTTCTAAGTTTACTATTCCTTTAAACTTCCCCCAAGCTGGATTCAGCCCCATCCAGTGTTCTGTTCTGTTACAATGTCAGATAATACATTTCAGCATTAGTATACTTGTTGCATTCCCATGTAAAAGAAGTCTAATTGGAACATCGTACCTCTAGGCTGCAGCCTTTCTCTTCCCAACCGTGCGTTCCTGACTCATCACGATCATCTATTACATGAAATTCACACTGACTGTTCTTTTCTATAAAATGTCTCAGTTTAAGCTTCTTAGTTCCCGTGTACCCTCAGCGGCTTGCATCCTAAAATGTCACCTACCCAGAACGCCTGATATTATTATTACTATATTATTCTTTAGATGGTGTACATCCATTCCCCTAAATTATTTCATCTGTTTTGTACTTGCTTTTTATTTTTTTTTTATACACGGCCTGGGGGCAGACTTTGAACTTTTAGAATACATCACGATCCGCAGCAAAATGACTACGGCGTCTGTTCTTTACAACGATGCAAATGGAGGCAGAAAATGAATCCTGAAAATTACCCCATGGCCCAAATGTACATGGACACCTGAACCTAACATGTATATCTCCTAGTAAAACTACTAATACAGTAAAAAAAAAAAGAGTATTGCTGACTTTTGGGAAGGGATTTACCAAGGGGTACAATTTGCACAACATTTATGGCCTCGCGGCCTGTCCATTTATGTAGGAGACACTATTTGCATCCCAAATAGTATATACGACCACCTTCATCACAACCAAAAATTAATACAAATCCCCTAAACTAATACAGGCAGAGCAAATACAGATATGAGCCTCTAAACAAGTCTAAAACCCAAGCCCACTAACTAAGTATAGAAAGTAGACAGACCAGCTAAAAAATACTCGTAAGAGCCCCTTAAACTAATACCAAGCCCAGGCAGTAATTCCTATTTACGGGAGAACCCGCCTCCCAGATTCACTCCCTCTTTAATAGCGAAACTAGGCCAGATGATCCCCAAAATACAGACTTGAGACTAGATTGTACTAAAATGCAAACTTAACACTACACTGTCCCCAAAATACTGACCACCCCAGACCAGACTATTCCCAAAATACAGACACCAGACTATTCCCAAAGTGCAGACCCAAGACCAGACTATTCCCAAAATACAGACCCCAGACCAGACTATTCCCAAAGTACAGACCCAAGTCTATCCCAAAAATAGAGATCACAAACAATACTACTACTAAACTTTAGATCCTGGCTAGAGTATTCCCAAAATACAGACCTCGGGCAAGAGTATCCATCAAATACAGGCCCCAGACAAGTCTGTCCTTACAATTCAGACCTCAGACTTGACTGTCCCCATAATACAGTTCCCATATTAGACTATTTCTCATTTACAGATGTACAAATACTCGGCACTCCTACAGGGAGAGTGAAATATACTTTAAACTTTAACTTTGTTGCGTATGAGAGTGAGAAGCACTTTAGGATCGGCTGCCGGACATTTCAAGAGTGTTGGCGGATCTCCTTTAAAAGCCTTGGCCATTAATATGAAGTTGTCCCACCCTTCTTTGTAATTGCTAGTACCTTTCTAGGAAGACTTTCCGCTAGGCTTTGGGCGTGGTTTTGGTAAAGTGACTGACCTCAGGGCCAGTCAGTTATGGTATTTCCATTCTAAACTTGGAAATTGCCAAAACCATTTGAATTGACCCCACATTGTATATTGTGCATCCCATATTCCTGATCAATAGAGGTCTGACTTCCAAGAAGCCCACAATCCTCAAAGTTTTTCAACTTGCACAGATATGCTCCTGAAGTACCCTTGTAATATATATATATATATATATATATATATATATATATATACACACAGTACAGACCAAAAGTTTGGACACACCTTCTCATTCAAAGAGTTTTCTTTATTTTCATGACTATGAAAATTGTAGATTCACTCTAAAGGCATCAAAACTATGAATTAACACATGTGGAGTTATATAATTAACAAAAAAGTGTGAAACAACTGAAAATATGTCTTATATTCTAGGTTCTTCAAAGTAGCCACCTTTTGCTTTGATTACTGCTTTGCACACTCTTGGCATTCTCTTGATGAGCTTCAAGAGGTAGTCACCAGAAATGGTCTTCCAACAGTCTTGAAGGAGTTCCCAGAGATGCTTAGCACTTGTTGGCCCTTTTGCCTTCACTCTGCGGTCCAGCTCACCCCAAACCATCTCGATTGGGTTCAGGTCTGGTGACTGTGGAGGCCAGGTCATCTGGCGTAGCACCCCATCACTCTCCTTCTTGGTCAAATAGCCCTTACACAGCCTGGAGGTGTGTTTGAGGTCATTGTCCTGTTGAAAAATAAATGATGGTCCAACTAAACGCAAACCGGATGGAATAGCATGCTGCTGCAAGATGCTGTGGTAGCCATGCTGGTTGAGTATGCCTTCAATTTTGAATAAATCCCCAACAGTGTCACCAGCAAAGCACCCCCACACCATCACACCTCCTCCTCCATGCTTCACGGTGGGAACCAGGCATGTAGAGTTCATCCGTTCACCTTTTCTGCGTCGCACAAAGACACGGTGGTTGGAACCAAAGATCTCAAATTTGGACTCATCAGGCCAAAGCACAGATTTCCACCGGTCTAATGTCCATTCCTTGGTTCTTTGATGGTCACTCGTTTTTCTTTACTTAGCTGCTTTTTTCTTGCCATATTACAAATTCTAACAGTCTATTCAGTAGGACTATCAGCTTTGTATCCACCTGACTTCTGCGCAACACAACTGATGGTCCCAACCCCATTTATAAGACAAGAAATCCCACTTATTAAACCTGACAGGGCACACCTGTGATGTGAAAACTATTTCCGGTGACTACCTCTTGAAGCTCATCAAGAGAATGCCAAGAGTGTGCAAAGCAGAAATCAAAGCAAAAGGTGGCTACTTTGAAGAACTTAGAATATAAGACATATTTCAGTTGTTTCACACTTTTTTTGTTAATTATATAACTCCACATGTGTTAATTCATAGTTTTGATGCCTTCAAAGTGAATCTACAATTTTCATTGTCATGACAATAAAGAAAACTCTTTGAATGAGAAGGTGTGTCCAAACTTTTGGTCTGTATTGTGTGTGTATGTATGTGTGTATGTGTGTGTGTGTGTATATATATATATATATATATATACACACACACATACACACACACATACACTCGTTTTTATATACAGTATATAGATTACACACACAGAACATATACTGTACGTACTTATACTATCACAAGTACAACCATATCCTACTCAGCTACTCATGTCCGCTAGTAAGGTACAAAAATGCACAAGTATTTCCTTGCACCACTACCATATTTATCTTCGCTTCTCATTCTCCATATGATCCATATACATTTCTGATCCATATAAATCATGTTCTCCCTAAGTTGTATTATGTGACCCAAAGGGGATGAATACATTAAATGCACAAATACAATATAGAAAAGGCAGATAAGCAGAAGCAGATATAATGCCAGTAACAGACGTGCACAGCAAGTGGACTGGGTTTACAGTCTAATGTACACTTATTTAGTATTACTGTACTTAGGAGAATCAGAGGATTAATTGGGGAGGGGAGTGAAATCAATTTGATGGATTAAAAACCAGCCACAAGCAGGATAAAATCTAGTGCTTTTTTTCAATCTGCCCTATATTCCTGTGTGAGGCTACATCCAAACAGACCCCAGTATATAAGGAGAGCTGTAACACCGCAGCTTGCTGAGAAAATGATGGACAGCATGACGGAAACCCAGCAGACCCCATTATAGTAAATACTCAAGTCATAAGGATTGAAAAGGTTGATTGCCATACTAATGACAAGTACTGATTCTTCTTATCGCTTGAACAATTTTAAAGATCACCTTTTTTATGAAATGTTTCTCCCCTTCCGGAGTTAGCTCTGCTTTTCTTTTTTAGGTAATTACTGCTCGTTATTAATAGGACGGGGCTCCACGCACGTTTAGCAGCAATTCCAAACATGTGGAGCACTTACAAGCTCTTTCTTACTGAGCTTGTAAGTACTGCGTAGAAGCTGCCCGGTATAGCTCTTAATCCTGGCCTGTACTTCCAATACTGCCAAGGCAAAGCAGCCTCATGTAGCAGCATAAGGAGCGCACCGTTCAGGCAAATGGCGCAGCCAGGCTGCTGAACTGTCAATCAAGCAGGAGCATTGCCCCTCTTGCAATCAAGATGTTGGGAGGCAAGATAGCGGTGCGCTCTCATAGGACTGCTGGTTGGGGACTTCTGTAATGTGAATGTGGCGTAAACTCCGCGGCTCGATCCTACAAGTGACCCGCCGCAGTCTCATCACGTCATTCTTGTTAGGAGCAGCAAAGCAGGACGGATGAAGAGACGGGCGATTAATAGAAACGTTCTCTCAATGCACATTAATACAATCTCTATATATTATACATGCAACGTAAAACAGCTTTATTTACTATCTCCGAGACATTAGATGGATTTCTACGGAGATTCGCATCAATTTGGTATTTTCCGGGTCGCAGAACAGGAGAAATAAAATAACCATAAGGTAAAAAACCACTGATTATATTCCAATGCCGTCTTGCTTACAGGCTTCTATTTTGCGCGTGCCACGAAGTCCGACCTATTATTTAATTTTTTTTTTTTTTTTTTATGTATTGCTGGTTTTATCCCATTTCCCATTCTGTTCCTTGTAATAACACAAGCAAGCATCTCGCTGCCCTCGGCAAGTAGCAGTTCATTGTGTATGAAAATGTATTTGTTATATCCCCAAACATTTGCTTAGATTATTCTCACAGCTTCTTTATTAAAGGTATTTCAAGTGAGTAACCGCGGTCAAATAAAGCGAAAATCTATTCTTTTCCTGCCGACCGCGGATACCAGATTGTGCAATTATTATTATAGTGGGATAATGGCATTCCGCAATATCTGTCCTACAAGGCATCTGGCTTGTACGCTGTTCCCATAACCAGTTATTGAGCAGTTTATTCACTTTTTTTTAGCTTTTCACCTGTTGAAAATGAAAGACAGCTGTCTTTATTTTTTGTAGTTGCGGCATTTGAATGCGTAACATTAGTAAAATGCTTCATTTTATGGTGACATACGCAACAAAAAAGAAATTAAAACTACAAAAAAAATAAATTTAATATTCAAATTGCCTCTTCAGAGGGAAAGAGGATTTGAACTCTATAGCGCCACCTGTTGAAAGCAGCAATCCTACAAGTCACAATCGACCCTTTAACGATTCTTGCAATATGACTTGCGATAAAAGCTAAATCAGATGTCAGTTTGCAGACAGTGTTTCGGGATATTGCCCATCCTCAGTGCAAAGTATGAGAACTGATTTGACTAGGTGAGAGGCTCTGGACTGAGGTCTAAAGGGTAAAGTTTCTCCTTGTGGAGAGTGACATCTCAGCTCTGGCATGCCAAGGTAAGGAGACTTATTTGTTGTGCAATGCTCCTCTGGGAAATTGATATATGCAAATTGCTTTAAATCTCAGTCCAGAGCCTCTCGCCCAACCAAATAAGTTCTCATGCTTTGCACTGACGAGGGCCAAAAACCCGAAACACTGTGTCTGCAAATTGAGATTCTGATTTGGCTTTTATCCCAAGTCATATTGCAAGGCTCGTTAAAGGGTTGATTGTGACTTGTAGGATCGCTGATTCCAATGGGTGGCACTATAGTCCTCTTCCTCTCTGAAGAGGCAATTTGCATATTAAATTTCCCAGAAGAGCATTGCATGGCGAATAAGTCTCCTCCACAAGGAGAAACGTTACCTCTAAAAAAAATAATTGTAATTCTTACTGGTGATTCAGAAGAAAACGGGATCTAGCACCAAAATGTGACTTCATGTGTGAGACCCTGCAGTTGTGTGCTGTCCTGTAAAGCCTTGCGGTGATCTTTCGAGTTGTGTGCTATCCTGTAAAGCCTTGCAGGGATCTTTTGAGTTGTGTGCTATCCTGTAAAGCCTTGCGGGGATCTCTCGAGTTGTGTGCTAACCTGTAAAGCCTTGCGGGGATCTTTCGAGTTGTGTGCTATCCTGTAAAGCCTTGCGGGGATCTTTCGAGTTGTGTGCTATCCTGTAAAGCCTTGCGGGGATCTTTTGAGTTGTGTGCTATCCTGTAAAGCCTTGCGGGGATCTCTCGAGTTGTGTGCTAACCTGTAAAGCCTTGCGGGGATCTTTCGAGTTGTGTGCTATCCTGTAAAGCCTTGCGGGGATCTTCCGAGTTGTGTGCTATCCTGTAAAGCCTTGCGGGGATCTTCCGAGTTGTGTGCTATCCTGTAAAGCCTTGCGGGGATCTTTCAAGTTGTGTGCTATCCTGTAAAGCCTTGCGGGGATCTTTCGAGTTGTGTGCTATCCTGTAAAGCCTTGCAGGGATCTTTCGAGTTGTCCGTTGCCCTGCAAGCCTCCTCCTACCTGGCGGCATCCCTCGTACCTCTTCTTTTTATTATTCCCTGGATTTCGGTAGAAATATATAGACAAATGGGAATACTGTTCTTGCACAGGGGCGCTTATAAAGTGCTTATAAAAACAAGCAACTATGCATTTTACCTTTTATTAAAAATCCTCTCCTTTTTTTTTTCAGAACAGAGGGTTTTTTTTCTATTCTATTCAACTGCCTGTTACTTGGGTTACTCTGCAGTATATAAAAAGTCACCAGCTTACAAGTTTTTTTTGCGTTAGAGCCTGCAATCGCTGTTCCGAAGCTGTCTGGTCAGCTTCAGTGTCCCTGAGTTCCTTCAATGCTGCAAAAACAAAGCTGCGCCTGCTTCCTTCATGGGGAGAGCACATTGTTGGACAAGTGGCACGACGATGCCGCTAGTCTGAACTGTCATTCTTCAGGAGCGCGCCGCTCCCCAGCCTCATACATTCTTGCTGGTCAGAGGGTGGGATGCAGCTGAAGATTGACTGGTTCTGCTCAGCATAGAAAAAAGGTGAGAGCGATCCTTTAGGCTACGTTTCCACAGTGGATATTTGGCGAGTTTTTGCACCTATTTTGTAAATTAGGTTACTTGCGTTTTTGAGCGCCTTTTTCTACTTGTGTTTTTAATTTTTTTTGTCTCGTCTCTTGTTGGCATTTCATGTTTTAAATAAAACTGCTTTGTTTTGACGCGTCCCGGCATTTGGTTTCGACAAAACGTAGTCAAGTGCGGATTTACATGTGTTTTTTACCTTCAGATTTTGCTCATCTAATGCAATTCTACGGAGAGCATAAATCATAAAGCGTAGACAAAATTAACATGTTGCGGCCTGGAAACAGACCCCGCAGGTCGCTTTACGCTTAGTATATAAAAAAAAAGTGCATTGGGCTTGAGATGTCTATAAATCCCATCCACTATGCTGGAAATGTAAGACGCTGCGTTTTTTGTTTTTGCACAAAAAAAAATACGCAGCATCTAAACCGCACCAAAAACTAATAGTGGGAACTTAATCGTAAAGAGGTAATCGCTGGGTTATAGTAGCCACAAGAAGATGGAAGAGAGCTTTATTGTATCATTCCCTAAGAATTCCCCCGATAAGGGATATCGGTACCTCTCTTAGGCCCTCTCTAATTATCGTACATTATGCATAGGGAGAAATATTAAGTTTTCAAACAAGAACATTATAGAGCTGGTAGACGTAGAAGAACGTAGAACGTGGTGGAACTGAATACAACAAAGTGGGATAATCCAGTGTCGGGATAGAAATGGCTGCCGGTGGTCATCTTCGTCTGTCACTCTCCCCCATTGTGAGCCCTCGACAGGTACAATTTAATGAACTTCAGCTTAGAAAAGGGAAATGCATTCAACCCCCGTACAACTATTCAGCATTGTAATTGGTTCTGTTCCCACACCGCCGTGTTGACTCTTGTCTTTTTCATAACTTCGTTTTTCGCGAGCGTGAAGAAATATATACGGATATGAATATTTCAATACCCCAGAGCATCCTATTATTACAGAGAAATGTAACATTAGCATTTCATATTGTTACTTAGTTCTCACAAGATAGCAATGCCTCCTATTAATGTACACAGTTGTCACTTTGCCAACCGCGCTGGTGTTTGCCCATTATCCACGTATAAAGAGGTATATCAGCGCACTCTTAATCACCTCGCGTAATTAGCATGGAAATAGGAAATTGTCTTAAGCAAATGTTATTTACTGCAAAATAAACGCTCAATAAAAGAAAAAAAAAGGTAAATTGATATTTTATTACACTCCTGTATGTTGCCATCTCATAACTGGCTTTCGGAACCAGTTCGAAAATATTTTGGGGTGTTTCTCTAAAGAAATCAAAAGTTACTTGTAAAAAGTAACGTCATCCTTCTACCTTAGGTGTCATGCCTAACCCCTCACTACCAATGATGTTGTAACAACCCTGCCGACTTCACTGCCTCCTGGCCTCCCATCCCCCACCTGCCTTACACACCAACTTACCCACTACTTCCGGCCATGCTGTGGGTTCTGTCTTCTGCCGGCTCCATGCTGTATGCCTCTTGCTTCCTGCCTGCTCTCTGCATAATTCCTGGCTGTGTGCATAGGAGGGCGGCGCCGGAAATCTCTGGTTCTTATGGAATCCGTGTGCACCTGCCTAATGTGCTCCCCACCAATCACCAAGAGGACTCTAGTATTTAGGGCAGCTCCACCCGGTGGAAGCTGCCTGTGCAACGCCTTTTCTCAGTTAGTGTCTTGCTACTGAGTTGCCATATCCTGTCCTGTGTTTCGCCTTCTCTGGAGGCTTGATTCCTAGCTTTGCCTTGTACCTGTCTGTCTGCCCTCCAGGAGGCAGAATATCCTGGTCTCTGTGTGTCTTTGTTCTAGCCTTGTCTTTTGCTTGTCTTGCCGCCCTCCAGGAGGCAGAATATCCTGGTCTCTGTGTCTTTGTTCCTTGCCTTGTCTCGCACCGTTACCTTGTCTGAACTCTGTCCTACCTCTGTCTGTCTCCTTGTCTGTGGCTCCTTTTCCTGCTGTGTATTTCCTTGTGTCCTCTCCATCTGCCTGTGCTCTGCACTCCTGCTACTCTGCCTGTGCTCCGCACTCCTGCCGTTTTGCCTGTGCTCTGCACTCCTGCCGTTCTGCTGCGGAACCTCTTGCTGCAAACTGCAGCTCCTCTCCACAGTCTTGCGGTTCTTCTCCAGTGTGAAAAGGTCCAAACCTGTTCCCTCATACCTGTCCATATTTCCATCCTACCTGTACCAGTTCCTACACCTCCTGTGTGAACAGGTCCCTATCTTTTTCATACACCACTCCTCCCTGCTTGTGTCCCTGTGCCTTTCAAGTTAGTCCCTGCCAGTGTCTCAGCCATCCCCGCCTGCCAGTGCCTCAGCCGTGCCCACCTGCTTGTGTCTCAGCCGTGCCCGCCTGCCTGTGTCTCAGCCATGCTCATCTGCCAGTCGTGCCTGCCGCCCGCACCTGTCCTAGTGTTCCGTCTCACGGAGTGGGATCAGCAGCCACAGCCATACACCACCCTGGAGTGGCACCTGGCAGCTGCCTGCCACACAAGCCTGACCTCACCATCAGAGGCTCCAGTGAAGACCAAGGTAGCTGTCCTAGTCATGCCCTTTCCAGGGTAGTCTGGTTTGTGGCAAAATGGGGCCACAACCCCCTGGCTCACGCCCACCAGTCAGGGCGTGAGCGTGACAGATTTAAGTAATATGTCATGATGGGTAATGCAGTTAGGATATTAGGACACGACTGTTAGCTTTCAGATAATTCCAGAACAAAGTTTCGTAGGTTGTGGGGAGCGCTCACTTGTCATCAGGACCAGGATAAAAAGTTTTACTAAATGTTCCTGTATCTTTATAGGGGAATTAGGTGAAAGAGCTATAAGTGAGAGCATCTATGCTATGGGCCGAAAAATTATTTTGGTTTGTTTTTTTTTTTAATCTTGGTCATATCTCTGAACAGGATGGTTTCGAAAATGGGGAGCTATGCTTTTTCAGTAATTTGGGAGCTACAGAGCTTAATGGGAGTGCGCAGTAATATATTATTAAGGATATTGCCCATTTAGGATCACCCCTATCCATAGCCTGTCTTGTGAGATATATGTCACAAAAGAAATTCCCTTGCCCATCTATGAACTATAACAGAGAGCGCAAAAAAAAAAAAAGAACTCGCATTCTCCTGCCAGTTCAGATCATAGAAAAACTATTCCAATGTTTTTATTTCGCCATATTAAAATAGTTCGAGGTACAAATCCAATTCCATCAATACGTTAGCCTACGCGTTTCAGACATAACAAAGTCCTGGATCTAGAACAGAGAAGCCCCTGAAAGCAGAAGCTCCCACTCTGGCGGTCTCAAGTCCTCCGTTATGGCCACTGCTGGTAGAGATTAGCTTCCAGCTGCATATTCCCTGGGTGATAAAATCAGGTTTTGACTCTTAGAAGCCCGGAGATTTTTTGGTTGACTGGTGCACATCCTCTCTTTTTTTATTGACAGTATAGGCCAGCAGCATCGTGTCAGATTTTGGCTGAAGATCGCATGCGTGGCCGCTGTGGCGGGATCGCAGCGGCGGTTTTGATGCCTGGTAATAATCTGTAGACAGTCCAGTTAGCAGTGGATATCGCTAGTACCGGCCACTTTGGTAACATCATTCCAACGGGTGATTATTTAGATAATATCTAACAATCTCTGGGATTTGGTAATGATAGGCATAAAACTTTAAGATCTGTTTTCCAAATACTATATTATTAGAATCTGTTCATACCCTACATTTGTTACTGGTGTCTCGGGTACTGCTACTGAGCGCCTCTTTAATTCAATAGGCGCTGAGCTGTAGTACCGTAGAACGGCCACTACACGGTGTAAAGAGCTATGGTATTGTGACTCCAACACCACAGCACTTTACACTCCGCAGTGGGCGTTCTACGGTACTGCAGCTCAGCTCCTGGTTCCGGACCTGCAGACAGCTGAGACTCGCTGATCTGGTGTTGATGACCAATCCTAAGAATAGATCATTAATATTGTATCAGTGAACAACTATATATATATATAATTTATTTTATTTATTTTTTTCATTTTGTTAGTCCTTAAAATAAATTTCCAAAGTTTTGGGTATTGAAGGAACCATAATAAAGTGAAGAAATGAGTCTCTGCAGGGACTGGAAGTGATGACATCTCTCCTACATCAGTTACCTATGCCGTGAGACCACTATTTGGCCCCAGCTTTGGGTGATTGACGAGCCGGACATAAGTTGGAAACCTTTAGTATGGATGTTACTATACTGGACCCTGTATTAAAGGGGACTCGTTCCACTATTCTAAAGAGAAGTCAGGGATGAAAAATCCATAAAAATCCCTTTAAGTCCGATCTCCTGGGTAAACTTTCCGTACCTATTATTATTCATCCATTCTTATCCTCTGTAATGCCGCCTTTGCTCACGTTGATTTGTTTCTCAATATTTCTTAATAACTTTACTTAGTAGCATTTAGATCATAAACGAATATTGATTGCAGCTGAGAGCGTTCTACCAGGAGTTCATATGCGTTTCCTATTATTCGCACTAAATCCTCGAGTATTTCTGATTATTGGCTGCACCGTCCTTGTATCGGCTGTAAAGTATTAGAGACCTATTCCGTTATAAATCCCGACTATTAGAACACCACCGCACACATTTATCAAATATTCAATTTGTGCCAAAGCTTTACTGTATTTGCTTCAACTCAACGTATTTATCAAATGCCGCACCGTGTGATATATTTGGCACAAATGGTCTAGGGGGATACAATTCCCGATTAAGAGCCTGAGTTCAAATGTTGCGAAACGTTTAAAGGGAATCTGTCACCCCTTTTTCCGACTATGAGCTGGCGGCACTGACATCAGGGCTTATCTACAGCATTCTGTAATGCTGTAGATAAGCCCCCGATGTAACCTGAAAGAGAAGAAAAAGAAGTTATATTATACTCACCGGGGGGTGGTCCGGTCTTGGTCCGATGGGTGCTGCGGTCCGGCACCTCCCATCTTCTAACCGTGACGTCCTCTTCTTTGCTGCCTGTCATGTCTCCGGGTGCCTGCGCACTGTAGGACTCTGCCATGCCCTCAACAGGGCAGAGCAGTGCACCTGCGCCGGAACCACGACAGGCAGCAAAGAACAGGACGTCACCGTTAGAAGATGGGAGGCGCCGGACCGGACCGCCACACCCATCGGACCGGACCCCCGGGTGAGTATAATCTAAAGCCCCCGTCACACACAGTGAGATCGCTAGTGAGATCGCTAGCGAGATCGCTGCTAAGTCACAAGTTTTGTGACCCAACAGCGATCTCACCAGCGATATTGCTGTGTGTGACACGTATCAGCGACCGGCCCCCCAATGCAATGCCGTCACAGACTCTGCACATACGGCCTCTCCCTGTGCTCTTCAGGAAGTCCACTCCTTGGACCTTCCAACACAGGCCTTCAGGTCCATGGCCTCACCATGTGCTCCTGGAATCCGATCCATATCTACACAAGACCTTCCAACACAGAGCCCTCAGGACCTTACACACAGACCATTCAGGTCCATACACTCTGCCATGTGACCAGACCTCAGTCTCATTATATACTGTAGCCACCCCCATAGGTGGGAGGCGCATGTGTGGGTAGTCATTCCTGCCTAGCTCTCTGACTAACTCTATAAGCCCCCCTATTATAAATAAGCAAAAACTCTTGGAACTACAAGTCCCAGCATTACAATTTTATTTCAGGATTATAGCGCAGAGACCCTATGCAACACATACCAGCCACTTACCATCCTGCCGGTCACTGTTTCACTATCACAGATACTCTGCAGCTGCCATGCAGTCCTATGGCCTTACTACGCCTCCATGCGTATTCTGAGGAGCACATACAGCGCCCCCTAGCTGTAACAGGGGTCACTGCCTTACAGTGGACTAAGGGTTTCCGGTGCTGATATTTATGGAAGACTTTGTGCACAATATTGAGAAAGTTTTTATTTGTTTTGCCGAAATGGAAAGACAAGATCAAGGAAGGTTGCACAAGTGTCAGCCAGGAAGAAATGATGCCCGTTCACGACTGGCGGCGACATTGACTGTGAACTGATTGTGGCGGATAGACGTGTAGGAATGGATGCGAATCCCGAAAGAAGTCCTACATCTATTGACAAGGTGAAGACAGCGATGCATCTGTGGCTCGCAGCTCACCCTGTAATATTTTTTAACGAGGGAATACGAAAGCTCATTGCCAGACGGACAAAGTGTATTGAAAACCCGTGCGGTTGTGAGGAAAAACGATGGATTTGTCTGTTCTGATAGCAGATTGACCTCTTCACGACGACGTAGCCATTTTCCGTTATTAGTTTTTTCCCTCCCCTTCTACGTAAAGCCATAACATTTTTAGTTATCTGTCCACATAGACATATGAGAGCTTTTTTTTTTTTGCGGCACGAATTGTACTTTTGAATGACACCATTCATTTTGCCAAATAATGTGCTGCAAAAAAAATTCCAAGTGGGGGAGAAATTATTTGTGGTGTACATTACGCGGTAAAAAAAATGACCTGGAAATATGATTCTCCTCATCAGTACAATTACGGTGATACCAAACATGGCCAGTTTTTTTTTGTGTTTTGTTTTTTTTTTTTTTACTATTTTAGTTGTGAAAAAAATCTGAATTTTTTTTTTAGACAAAAAATTTGGTGGCGTTGTGTCACTATTTTCTGAGACCCGTAATGTTTTTATTTTTCTGTCGTTGGAGCTGTGTGACAGCTTATTTGTTGCAGGGCGACTCAATGTTTTCAGATAGATATGACGTTTTGTTCGCTTCAAACAGCATTTTTTGTGTTATTGCTGCAACCAAAAACCGTAATTTTGATGATCTTGATTTTTTATTTTTCCCGTTCTCGCACTGTTCACCAAAAAGAGGGAGGATTGATCTTTTCTGTTTTTTTTTTTTTTTTTTAATATGTTTCATATTGTTTTAAAACCTTTTTGCTTTTTACTGTTCCCCTTAGGGGACTTGGAAGTTGCGATCGTCCAATCGTTTGTGTTATAGACAGGAATACTGCGTATAGTAAAAATCTTTTGATTTTTTTGATGCCTGCCACAGGCACACAGGGAGGGTTTCAAGTGAACTCCATAATGACTAGTACGGGGGTCTTCACCAGACTCCCTTCTATCATAAAGCAACCTGTCAGAGACGCGCGATCAAGTCATGGGCTTGCCGATCGGCACTTAGAATGACGTGCCACTGTCAGAGATTGACAGTGGCATTTAATAGGTTGACAATCGCGAGTGGTGCTTTGTTCCACCCACTATTGTTAGAGGCAGGTCCTGGTTTTAACACACAGCCATTCGGGCTCATCCCGTGAGCCCACCTCCTACACCAACTTCCGTCTTGCGCCGTACATGTACGGTAGATGTCGTGAAGGCGTTAAGATATATTTTACTACTGCCAGGGTGCGGATTATTTTTGACTATCCCTCTACATGCATACAAACATAGGTTTTGTCTTTAATTGAGCCCCGGTGGTGCACTAAGTGGTGGTCTTCTCTCCTAATTCACGCCTGGGTATAGACACTCCATGCATTAGTTAGATCCTCGGCGCCTATACAGCCGACATCATCTTCTATGCTGCTTACTTGACCTTCTTGGCTCTTTGCGTTATGTAAGGTTTCTCGGATGGTTGTGAATGTTACAGATTCCTTCTCATTATGCTGGGCGATAGCAGAAGATTGTGGCCGCAGTGCGAGGATCTCTCTCCCGCCGCGTCTCCACGCATTTCGTATTCCTCTTCCGCAGTTGGCTTGATTCACTGCTCCAGTATAACTTCATGATCTCTAATGTAATTAGCTGTCAAAGTCTTATGAATGCTAATTTACGCTCTCGAGCTAAACCTATATAAATCAATATACACTTTTTAATTATTTCAGACAAATGCAAGACCCGGCATTATGTAAGGATATCCAAACTAATTACTGAACATTAACAATTCCCATTTCTCTTGTCTATATCTGACAATTCCTCGCACGTTCTATTACTCCCATTTTCATTTTGAGTAACTCGGGGAAAAATAAAAAAAAAAAATGTTTCTTTCCAGAAGAAATTGCTATCCAGCGCCCTGATCCTCCTGTGGTGGGGAAGGTAAATCACCACAGCATTGAGTTGTACTGGGACATCAATAATGACTACCAGCGCATCGGGCCGCCTAACAAATGGTTCAAGTTTTCCATTGAGGAAGAAGACGTCAAGACTCATATGTACGGCACCGTTTACTCGTGAGTATATTACCTGCTCAATATAACATTAGCTTCTGGCAAAATGTAATTATTATATGTTTTTGTAATGTCACCATGTTGTTATTATTATTTATTTTTAAAGCGCCATTGATTCCATGGTGCTGTATATGAGAAGGGGGTTACATACAGGATAGAAATATAAATTGCAATGAACAAAGTAACAAAAATAGACAGGAGAGGGCCCTGTCCTCGCAGACTTAGTCTACAGCAGGGCTGCACAACAATTTTTCATCCATGAGCCACATTGTCATATTGAACCAATCCGAAAGGCCGCAAAAAAATATAAAGGGGTATTTACATAAGTACATCACCAGAACCACCGTCAATACAATAATACATCACCAGAACCACCGTCAATACAATAATACATCACCAGAACCACCGTCAATACAATAATACATCACCAGAACCACCGTCAATACAATAATACATCACCAGAACCACCGTCAATACAATAATACATCACCAGAACTACCGTCAGTACAATAATACATCACCAGAACCACCGTCAATACAATAATACATCACCAGAACCACCGTCAATACAATAATACATCACCAGAACCACCGTCAATACAATAATACATCACCAGAACCACCGTCAATACAATAATACATCACCAGAACCACCGTCAATACAATAATACATCACCAGAACTACCGTCAATACAATAATACATCACCAGAACCAAGTGCTATTTGAGAATAATTTGAGAAGAGAGTTCCTCCTCAAAAATAATCAATGTGAACACACACAAAACTTGCACTAAGTTTTTGGAGCAGAAACTCAACCAAATCCTCCTCATAATCTCAAAACTAAGTTTTGAGGAAATTTCTGTTTTAATATGAAGCACATTATGGATTGCTACATAATCACAAGATGAAAGCAGCGCCAGAACCATCGTCGGTACATGGAAGCAGCACCAGAACTACTGTCAGTACAGGAATACATCACCCAGTTTAGAGCAGGAAAGATGTATATCTTTGGACCGTGTTAGCCAGTAGATAGAAAAATATTCAGAATTGAGAGTCCTCAGTGGTTGATACCTTTTAATGGCTAACTGAAAAGATGGTAACACATTGCAAGCTTTCGAGACTACTCAGGTCTCTTCTTCAGGCTAGACTAATACAAAATCTGAAGAGTCACATATTTATTCACAATACAACACAGAAAAAATGCAATAGATGAGACAAGTGACGTGAAGCAGAACTATCAATATGGGAGAGGGAGAAACATAAATATTGGATCAGTACATAGATAAGGAGTCCGGATGTTTTATAGTCCTCTGATTGGGGTCTCCTAATGTGTTGTGATACCCCCACCAGGTCTTGAAAGCAAATTCCTTAATTGATGTAAAAAGACATAAATCCATGCGACACATTCATTTCAGCACTGAGAGTGTCAAAGGTCGTCATAAATTTATACTCCCAAACACGTCTCTCTCTCTGAGATGTGAAGTTACCTTTCAATACCAGTAATTTCATATCCATGTTGCTGTGATGAGGCGTACAAAAATGTTTTGCTACAGGTAGAGCCATTCTTTTTTCTCTTATTGTGTGACAATGAGCATTCATCCTTGTTCTAAGCTTTTGCCCTGTCTCCCCCACATACAGACCCCCAGTTGGACATTTAGTACAAATAATTAAGTACACCACATTAGATGTAATGCAGCTGAAAGTACCTGGGATCTTGTAGTCCTGATGTGAGTTGGAGATCTTTATCTTGTCCGTGGTCATTATAAATGGACAAGTTTTACATTTTTTCTGGTTGCAAGGAAACCGGGTGCCTCTAGTAGTCATCTACAACCCAAATCTGGAAGTGCTAAGGGGAGCTGCACGGAAATTACAACCTTTACTACAAAAAGATGCCCGATTACAATCCATTTTCCAGACCCCCCACTGCTGTGTTTTAAGCAGCCCCCAAATTTAAGAACCATCATTGTCAGAAGCTCCCTGTCCTCTCCAACAGCTACAGGAACCTTTCCTTGTAACCAGAAAAAATATAAAACTTGTCCATTTATAATGACCACGGACAAGATAAAGATCCCCAACTCACATCAGGACTACAAGATCCCAGGTACTTTCAGCTGCATTACATCTAATGTGGTGTACTTACTTATTTGTACTAAATGTCCAACTGGGGGTCTGTATGTGGGGGAGACAGGGCAAAAGCTTAAAACAAGGATGAATGCTCATCGTCACACAATAAGAGAAAAAAGAATGGATCTACCTGTGGCAAAACATTTTTGTATGCCTCATCACAGCAACATGGATATGAAGTTACTGGTATTGAAAGGTAACTTCACATCTCAGAGAGAGAGACGTGTTTGGGAGTATAAATTTATGACGACCTTTGACACTCTCAGTGCTGGAATGAATGTGTCGCATGGATTTATGTCTTTTTACATCAATTAAGGAATTTGCTTTCAAGACCTTGTGGGGGCATCACAACACATTAGGAGACCCCAATCAGAGGACTATAAAACATCCGGACTCCTTATCTATGTACTGATCCAATATTTATGCTTCTCCCTATCCCATATTGATAGTTCTGCTTCACGTCACTTGTCTTATCCATTGCATTTTTTCTGTGTTGTATTGTGCATTAATATGTGACTCTTCAGATTTTGTATTAGTCTAGCCTGAAGAAGAGACCTGAGTAGTCTCGAAAGCTTGCAATGTGTTACCATCTTTTCAGTTAGCCATTAAAAGGTATCAACCACTGAGGACTCTCAATTCTGAATATTTTTCCAATTTAGAGCAGTGATCGATTGCAGTTTCAGGTCAGCCCCATTGTCACATAAAACTGTGACTCTCAGTAAGTCCTTAACAATGATGAGGAGATACTTGGCGTTGTTGTTACCAGCCATCATCAGACTGTGGACCATACAAGAACCACAGCACTGATGAGACCCAGGAAAGATGACATATAAAAATTTACATCCAGGTACCTTATAGATGACATCTTTGATTGTTCCTATGTCTGTCTCCACGTAGTACAGACGCAATGAAGAGATTTCCCACTTCATGGCTCACAGCTCATCTCTGCAAACCTCACTCTTCTCCTTCTTTAGCAGCACTTCCCAACATGGTGCCCTTAAAAAGAAAAGTATTATTATACTGCCCCCAAAATATAAATATCTCCCATGCTGCACCCTTGAAAAGATAATTGCCCCTCAGTGTGCTTCCTGCACACAATATTCCCCACATACACACAGCCCCTCTGCATCATATTCCCCCACACACAGCTCCTCTCCGTCATATTCCCCCACACACCGCTCCTCTCAGTCATATTCCCCCACACACAGCTCCTCTCAGTCATATTCCCTCACACACAGCTCCTCTCCGTCATATCCTCCACACACAGCTCCTCTCCAACACACAACCCCTCTCCGTCATATTCCCCCCCACACAGCTGCTCTCTTTCACAGCTCTTCACCATCATGTCCCCCCACACACACAGCTCCTCTCCGTCATATTCTGCCTCCACACACAGCTCCTCTCCCACATACAGCTCCTCTCCCACACACAACCCCTCCCCGTCATATTCCTCCCCACACACAGCTCCTCCCCATCATACTTCCTCCACACTCTATCCCTCTGTCATATCCCCCCACACAGCTCCTCTCTGTCATATTCTCCACCTCACGCACAGCTGTTCTGTCATATTCCTCCACCCACATACAGCTCCTCTCCGTTAAGTTTTGCCCCCACACACAGCTCCACTCCGTTATATTCCCTCACACAGCTCCACTCCGTCATATTCCCTCACACACAGCTCCTCTCCGTCATATTCCCTCACACAGCTCTACTCCGTCATATTCCCTCACACACAGCTCCGCTCCGTCATATCCCCCCCACACAGCTCTTCTCCGTAATATTCCCCCACACACAGCTCCTCTCTGTCACATTCCTTCACACACAGCTCATCTCCGTAATATTCCCCCACACACAGCTCCTCTCCGTCATATTCCCTCACACACAGCTCCTCTCCGTCATATTCCCCCACACACAGCTCCTCTCCATCATATTCCCTCACACAGCTCTACTCCGTCATATTCCCTCACACACAGCTCCGCTCCGTCATATCCCCCACCACAGCTCTTCTCCGTAATATTCCCCCACACACAGCTCCTCTCCGTCATATTCCCTCACACACAGCTCCTCTCCGTCATATTCCCCCACACACAGCTCCTCTCTGTCATATTCCCTCACACACAGCTCCTCTCTGTCATATTCCCTCACACACAGCTCCTCTCTGTCATATTCCCTCACACACAGCTCCTCTCTGTCATATTCCCTCACACACAGCTCCTCTTTGTCATATTCCCCCACACACAGCTCCTCTCTGTCATATTCCCCCACACACAGCTCCTCTCTGTCATATTCCCCCACACACAGCTCCTCTCTGTCATATTCCCCCACACACAGCTCCTCTCTGTCATATTCCCTCACACACAGCTCCTCTCTGTCATATTCCCCCACACACAGCTCCTCTCTGTCATATTCCCCCACACACAGCTCCTCTCTGTCATATTCCCCCACACACAGCTCCTCTCTGTCATATTCCCCCACACACCGCTCCTCCCTGTCATATTCCCCCACACACCGCTCCTCTCTGTCATATTCCCCCACACACGGCTCTTCTCCGTAATATTCCCCCACACACGGCCCCTCTCTGTCATATTCCCCCACACACTTCTCCTCTCCATCATATTCTCCCCACACAGCCACTCTCCCTCATACTCCCCCACTCGCAGCTCCTTTCCGTCATATTCCTCTTCCCACACACAGCTCCTCATCCACACACAGCTCCTCTCCTTCATATTCAACACCTTTCCTTGTGTCCTTCACCCCCACCAAAAGTGAAGGATGCGGCAGGCCACACTTCTGATTACTTCATGGAGCTCTTTTCACATACCATGCCTGGGTTACTAAGTCAAACCCTGAATTCCCCAGTCCAAGATGAATCTGACACGGAGTGCACTGATGCACAGCCACTGCTAGATGATTCTGCTGGTACATTGACCTAGAGCACTACATTGTCCTCGCAGTCTACTGAGCCAGAATCTGACCCTGATGAAACTCAGGTGCCCCTTCCCGCATACTATACCACCTTACACGATGACAGGAAGGTACAGCTGAAATTGAAGAGGAGGTGATGGATGACCCAGTTATTGACCCGGATTGGCATCCATTGGGGGAAGAGGGTGCCGCTGGCAATAGCTCAGAAGAGGAGAAGGATCCGCAGCAGGCATCGACATCGCAACAGCGGTTATCTGGCAGGCCCAGAGCAGTTCAAAAACGTAAAAAAACAAAAAGTGTTGCTGGACAGCTTGCCCAGACGGTCAAATTAGCACAGCGTGCAAGCCCTGAAAATTTATACCATAGTAGGAAGAGTGCAGTGTGTCACTTTTTTGACCAAAATCCTATTGATGAGGCAAAGGTTATCTGTAAGAAGTGCGGAAGGACCTTTAGCCGAGGGAAAAATCTCCGAAATTTGAATACCAGTTGCATGCTTAGACATTTAATCACCATGCAATTGCAAGCGTGGACGAACTACAAAACCTCATTTAGCACATGTGCACCTGCTCCGACTGAAGGTAGCCAGCAACGCTCCATTGCTTCCCTCACTGTAAGCCGACTGGTAAGCACACCACCAGCAAGAAAAGTTGAGGTGTCGTCGCAAGGCCAAAGCAGTCAGGGAATCACAAT
Organism: Dendrobates tinctorius; assembly: GCF_039654945.1. NCBI lineage: Eukaryota > Metazoa > Chordata > Amphibia > Anura > Dendrobatidae > Dendrobates > Dendrobates tinctorius. The sequence goes on along the minus strand of NW_027361863.1, from coordinate 1,422,924 downwards.
CTTTTTGCAACGAAAGACTGAATCTAGGCCATCATCACCATTACCAACCCCCTCTCAGGTCCACCGCTAGTTACCCCATATGCAGCTCTCAAGTCCAGCTCATCCTAGCAGACACTCTGAGTAGGACAAGAAAGTACTCATCCTCTCATCCGCGTACACTGGCTTTGAACGCCTACATTGCCAAACTGATGGCCTACGCTGTCCCACGCTATGACCTACCCAGCCGGCACATCTTTTCTAGAAAAGCCATCCCTGCCTTCCTCTTGAATGTGAAAGACTGCATTGTCCATGCACTCAAACAATCATTGAGTGGAAAGGTGCACCTCACAACAGATGCATGGTCCAGTAGGCATGGCCAGGCCCGTTACGTGTCCATCACTGCTCACTGGGTTAATGTGGTGGATGCAGGCTCCACAGGGGACAGCGGCGGTGGAACAGTGCTGCCTAGCCCACGGTATAGGAAACAGTTGGCTGTAGGCTTTCGCTCCTCCTCGTCTATCAGCGAAAGCTCGTCCACAGAGCACAGTCGCACGAGCACTCCATCCGCAGCTGCCAGTGTTGGACACGAGGTGTCCCACTATCAAACAGCTAGTGGTAAGCGTCAGTAGGCTGTTTTAAAGATGATGTCTTTGGGCGAAACAGACACACCGCGGAGGTACTGGCCGACTACTTGCAGCGAGAAACTGAGTCATGGCTGGGCAGTCTACATCTTGAGCCAGGCAAGGTAGTCAGTGATAACGGCCGTAATTTTGTGGCGGCCATAGCCCTTGCAAAACTCAGACACATACCTTGTCCTGGCTCACACTTTGAACCTGGTGGTGCAGTGCTTCCTCAATAATTATCCGGAGTTAACAGCCCTGCTCCATAAGATGCGAAGACTGTGCTCGCACATCCGTCGCTCACCCGTAGACTCCAGTCATATGCAGAGGCTGCAGCGATCGCTCAACCTCCCCAAGCACCGCTTTTTCATAGACGTTGCAACAAGGTGGAACTCCACCCTGCACATGGTTGAGAGGCTGTGCGAACAGAGGCAGGCTGTAATGCATTTGTGGGAGGATACATGGGCAGGCAGTTTGAGGGCAGACATGGAGTTGTCGGGTGTGCAGTGGTCAGACCTGAAAGACCTCTGTAAAGTCCTTCAGTGTTTTGAGGAATGCACACGGCTGGTAAGCTCAGACGATGCCATTATAAGCATGAGCATCCCACTTATGCGTCTGCTCATGCAAACTTTGACGCACATTAAGGATCAGGCGTCTGCAGCGGAGGAGGAGGAGGGAAGCCTTGATGACAGTCAGCCATTGTCTGGTCAGGGAACTGTCCTGGACGAGGTGGAGGAAGAAGAGGAGGAGGGGGATGATTATTTTGGGGAGGAGGATGCTTCTCGGGAGGGCAAGAGAAAATGTTGGCTTGCCAAGGTCAGGTACAGGGTTTGTGCGTGACTGGAGGGATGTGGATTTGGCAGAAAGTGCTCCTCCACCCGCCACTGTCATTGCATCATTGACACCTGGAACATTGGCCCACATGTGTGATTATCTCTTGCAGATCCTAAAAAGGGACCCCCGCATTGTCAGAATTATGAAGGATGACGACTACTGGTTGGCCAACATCCTCGATCCACGATATAAAGGCAAATTACAGAACATCATGCCACAGGAGAACCTAGAGCTAATATTGGCGAACAAACAAGCAACTCTAGTAAACCGTTTGTTAGAGGCATTCCCAGCACACAGCAGCGGTGCAGGTTCTATCACGAGTCGTACTGGGCCAAATGGAAGAGGTGTTCGTGGTGCACACAGCCAAAGTGGCGTTGGAGACGGGTTTCATGACCATGTTGTGGACTGATTTCACGAGGACCGCTCACACGACTGATAATACTGAATCGATTGCAAAAGACAGGAGACAGCAGTTGTCAACTATGGTTCAAAATTACCTCTCCTCCCCTATCGATGTTCTCCCTCACAGTTCATTCCCCTTTGATTATTGGGCCTGTAAACTGGACACCTGGCCTGAATTGGCACAATATGCCTTACAGGAACTTGCTTGCCCTGCTGGTAGTGTGCTATCAGAAAGTCTTCAGTGCTGCTGGATCAATCCTGACAGAAAGAAGGACCCGGCTGTCGACCCAAAATGTTGAGGATCTCACCTTCATTAAAATGAACCATGCATGGGTTTCAAAGGATTTTGTCCCACCTTCCCCTGATGACACATAGGTTGCCAACAAAATGGCTCGCTTTGTCCTCCTCTTCCTCCGACTTCTCCAATTCCTCCATTTGCAGCTGCTGAACGTCGAGCCTACACCTCAACATATGCCAGTTTTTCCACCTTCCTAACTGGGCTGTCCCCCCCCCCCCCCCCAAGGGTCGGCGTCAGCACCTGGCGCACCCCGGCAAGTGCCGGGGCCCCGAGCTGGTGGGGGACCCACTCAAGTGCGACGGCACTGGCACAGGGCCCCTCACAGTAAGCTCTCTGACGGTGGGGGGGCCCACTCGCCATTACAGACACCGTCGTATTATGAGGGGCCCTGTGCCAGTGCCGTCACCCACGAGTGGGCCCCCCCGCTTGCTCAGGGCACCAGCACTTGCAATACTTACCTCTCCTTGCTCCACCTCTGTGACCTTTTCTGCGTTTCCTGACAGTGACATTCAGGTTAGTGAGCACAATGACATCATGTCTGTACGCCCTCTGCCTGAACAGTCCAAGTTCACAGAGCTGGAAGATGGCGACGCTGAGGAGTCTAGAGTAGAGCAGTGCCCAGCGAGGAGAGGTATTTAATTTTTTTTAATGTTTGGAGCAATATATGGGGAGCATTATACACTGGTGAATTTATGTATGGTGCCCATCATACACTTGAGCATCATAGATAGGGCCCATTATACACTGGAGCATTGTATGGGGCCCATTACATATGGAGCATTCTATGGGCCTATCATACACTGGAGCATTATAAATGGGGCCCATCATACACTGGAGCATCATATACGGGGCCCATTATACACTGGAGCATTATAAATGGGGCACATTATATATAGAGCATTATACACTGTTGGCATAATTATTATTAGGCAAGTTGTATTTGAGAGGATTCTTTTTATTATTGAACAACAATTATGTTCTCAATCAACCGAAAAGACTCATAAATATCAAAGCTTAATATTTTTGGAAGTGGAGTGGTTTTTTTTTTAGATTTGGCTATCTTAGGAGGATATCTGTTTGTGCATGTAACTATTGCTGTGCAGAATTATTAGGCAACTTAATAAAAAACAAATATATACCCATCTCACTTGTTTGTGTTCACCAGGTGAACCAATATAACAACACAAAATTTAGAAATAAACATTTCTGACATTCAAAACCAAAAAAAAGGGACCAATATAGCGAACTTTCTTTACGATGACACTCAAAAGCCTTCCATCCATAGGTTGTCAGTTGTTTGATCTGTTTACGATCAACATTGCGTGCCGCAGCCACCACAGCCTCCCTGACACTGTTCGGAGAGGTGTACTGTTTTCCCTCCCTGTAGTTCTCACATTTTATGAGGGACCACAGGTTCTCTATGGGGTTCAGATCAGGTGAACAAGGGGGCCATGTCATTATTTTTTCTTCTTTTAGACCTTTACTGGCCAGCCACGCTGTGGAGTATTTGGATGCATGTGATGGAGCATTGTCCTGCATGAAAATCATGTTTTTCTTGAACGATACCGACTTCTTCCTGTACCACTGCTTGAAGAAGGTGTCTTCCAGAAACTGGCAGTAGGTCTGGGAGTTGAGCTTCTCTCCATCCTCAACCCGAAAAGGTCTCACAAGTTCATCTTTGATGATACCAGCCCATACCAGTACCCCACCTCCACCTTGCTGGCGTCTGAGTCAGAGTGGAGCTCTCTGCCCTTTACTGATCCAGCCTCAGGCCCATCCATCTGGCCCATCAAGAGTCACTCTCATTTCATTAGTCCATAAAACCTTACAAAAATCTGTCTTAACATATTTCTTAGCCCATTCTTGACATTTTATCTTATGTTTCTTGTTCAAAGGTGGTCGTTTTCCAGCCTTCCTTACCTTGGCCATGTCCCTGAGTATGGTACACCTTGTGCTTTTTGATACTCCAGTAACGTTGCAGCTCTGAAATATGGCAAACCTGGCGTCAAATGGCATCTTGGCAGCTTCACGCTTGATTTTCCTCAATTCATGGGCAGTTATTTAGAACCTTTTTTTATCAACACACTTCTTGCGACCCTGTTAGCCATTTGCCTTGAAACGCTTGATTGTTCAGTGATCATGCTTCAAAAGTTTGGCAATTTCAAGACTGCTGCATCCCTCTGCAAGACATCTCACAATTTTTGACTTTTCAGAGTCCATCAAATCTCTCTTCTGACCCATTTTGCCAAAGGAAAGGAAGTTACCTAATAATTAAGCACACCTTATATAGGGTGTTTTTGCCATTAGACCACACCCCTCCTCATTACAGAGATGCAAATCACCTGATTTACATAATTGGCAGTTGGCTTTCAAACCTATACAGCTTGGAGTAGGACAACATGTATAAAAAGGATGATGTGATCAAAATACTCATTTGCCTTATAATTGTGCACACAATGTATAGGCCCATCATATACTAGAGCATCATCTGGGGCCCATTATATATGGAGCATTATATAGGCCCATCATACAATGGAGCATCATATGGGGTTCATTATTTATGGGGCATCATAGGGTATGGAGCATTATATGGAGCACATATGAGGCCTATTCTGTATGGAGTATTTAATGGAGCCCATTCTGTATGGAGCAATATATGGGGCCCATCATATACTGTATGGAGCTTTATATGCGACTCATTATACTGTATGGAGCAATATGTGGGGCTCATTCTACTCTATGGGGACTGTCCTATACTGTATGGCACATTATATGGGGACCATCATATACTGTAGCATTATGTGGAGCTCATCATATACTGTATGGAGCATTATATGGGACCAATTATTCTGTATGGAGAAATATATGGGGCTTATTATTCTGTATGGCGCACTAGGTGGTGGCCATAATACTGTATGGAGTAATATACTTGTCCGGTTTTTGAGCTATTGTAGAATTTAAAATGGATATCAGTCATGTCATGTAAGCAGTGAAGTATTTTTCATTGTACTATACCTATATTTCTCTGCCGTATCGGAGCATTATGAATTGTGGTATGTGTTAAAGTGACGCACTGACACTCTTTGGCCCAGGGCACACGAAAACCTGGAGCCAGCCCTACCCCCCCCACAACTTTAGCCAAATAACCCCCAGTTTTCAATGCGTAACTATTATTATAAAGTAAATTAAGGTTGACAAGCTTCAGTAATAAGAATTGATGTTGTTGGCATTGAAATGGGCTCTGTAGGTGTGTTTACTGTCCTCCACTCACTGCAGACTTTGCTTCCCCATTGACTCGCATTGGGTTTCGTGTTTCAGTCGGCCTCCGACTTTTCCCTATAGTCGGCCGATTTCGTTCGACTCGACTTTTGAGAAAGTCGGGTTTCATGAAACCCGACTCGACCCTAAAAAAGGCAAAGTCGCTCATCTCTAGTCGTTTCCATTACACAAATACTTGCTACTTTTTGTTGGTAGGTCACATTAAATGCAAATTAAAAAAAAAAAAGTTTGTAGGTGTAAAGTGAAAAAAATGTGGAAAAGTACACGGGGTATGAATACTTTTTCAAGGCACTGTATGTATGTGAACAGAGGAGTTGATTGACGCTTCTACGCCTGTAAGCAAAATATTTAAGAGGGTCCTCAACTTACCCTGTGCTACTATAAAACTACTGTCTTTATGTATGGCAAACATACCTGACGCCCCATTCTGCTTAAAATCGGTCACCCCCTTTCAGCCCATGCCTCTACGCAGAGCCTCACCTCACACATTAGTAACACTTTTCCTATAAAGATCATCCATGAGCCACTTACTTTTCTCCAGACCGAGGAAACCTGCGGCACTGAGGGTCTCTACTCCAGAATTGTCTCGTTCTCCTTATTTCACATGTGCATATGAAATCCCCTATATAGGAGCAGCACATTTATCTGTATGCCCCCGACATCCCCTATTAAAATGGTGATTGTGTACCAGGAAAGGCTCAGCGACGGAAGAGCGATCCCAGGGTCATAGCTCATTTAATATTTAATAAAACATGGGACCACGGGGCTGTTACATTGTAAGGATTCTTTTCCGCAGACCGGCACTAATAGAAGAGATTGAATGTAGCAGTAACCAGAGCAATCCTGTGCGAGATGACTATATTATATCAGTATTCCATCATCATTTACTAAAAAGGGGGTTGTCCTGGTCTTTAATATTGAGGGACTGTTTTTAGGATTGGTCTTCAATATCCAAGGGGCCGGGATCAGACAGACAGCACCGCCGGCGATCAAATGGTCCCACATCAGCTGGAGTACACACTGCACAGAGCCAGAATACCACAGCGCCAGGCACTGCGTAGTGGCCGTTCTGGGGTACTGCAGCTTAGCTCCCATTCATGCTCCTCTAAGGCATATATCCAAGAAGTATCATTTCTCCTTGTGGAGAATGACATGCTAAGCATATCGAGGTGAGGAGACTTACAGCCGCAATGCTCCTCTGGGAAATATGCTAATTATGCAAATTGTCTCTTCAGAGAGGAAGAGGACTAGAACTCTAGTGCCACCTATTGGAGGTAGCAATCCTAGAAGTCAATGTTGACCCTTTAACGAGCCTTGTTACATAGACTTAGGATACCTCGACATGCTTATCATGTCATTCTCCGCAAGGAGAAGCGATACTTCTTTGATATTGGTCAGACGCCTCTCACACAGCCAAACCAGATCTCAAGGCCAGGCACTACAGTCTGATTCACCATTATCATTTTTAAAGGGGTTTTCCAGTGCAAGAATCAAGATTCTGAAAATGCATCAAATGCCCCTTATAGCCCCTCTGTTGCCTTTTATAGACATTTTAACACTGTTTTTCCTCTCCCACACATCCGTTCCAGTTGTTCCCAATCCGTCCAGCCTAGATTTTCCATCATCAGTAGTGCTGCATCCAATCTAAGTTGTATCTCCCGCTGTCAGTCTTCCCTGTGCCTGCCGACGCCACCCTGAAGCCTCGAAAAAGCATTTGCAAGCTGGTGGGAGATGATCGCCACGATGAAAAGCAATGGATAACCTCTTTCATGTGGAGTACACAGTTATTTTCCATTCTGTTAAGAAACGATCTGGTTACGTGTTGTGGCAGTTACTTACACCTTATAGCGCCACCTTGTGTTCATAGTGCATATCACTGCACGTCCACCTGAGCTGAGTGCTGGTGGTCACATTTTCTCAGTCAAAGTATAATGTCGCTTGTTCACAGCAGAGCAGGCAAATAAAAATAGTATCTTCATGGCCTGCTTGTCAGAGAAGGAGCAGAGCCTCTGTAGTAGCATTCCAGTATAGCTGAGTTGTCTCTTTCTACAGAGAAGGCAAAAAGGGACCATATTGTCTGCTGCCAGAAGGGGAAGGAGACAGATTCTGTCTACAGCCTGCTTCCAGAAGCACAGATTATCAGCAGCCAAAAAGAGACTGATTCCGTATAGAGTGTTCTCCCAGCTGGCATAGTGGAAAGGAACCTGATTCTGTCAGGAGTCTGCACCCACCAGTACAGCTTCATAGCTGCCAGGAGAGTAAGTGGACTGATTCTGTCTAGAGTCAACTGCCAGAAGGGAAAGGAGACTGATTCTGTCTGGAGTCTGCTCCTATCAGTACAGCTTCATAGCTGCCAGGAGAGTAAGTGGACTGATTCTGTCTAGAGTCAACTGCCAGAAGGGAAAGGAGACTGATTCTGTCTGGAGTCTGCTCCTATCAGTACAGCTTCATAGCTGCCAGGAGAGTAAGTGGACTGATTCTTTCTAGAGTCAATAGCCAGAATGGAAAGGAGACTAATTCTGTCCAAAGTCCTCTCCCAGCTACCAGAGGAATCAGGAAACTGATCGTATCTAGAGTCTGCTCCCAGCTGCCAGAGGAGTAAGTAGACTGATTCTATCTAGAGTCTGCTTCAAGCTACCAGAGGGGAGAGTAGACTAATTGTGTCTAGAATCTGCTCCAAGTGGGGAAGGAGACTGTTTCTTTCTAGAATCTGCTCCAGGTAGCAAAGATGAGCAGCAAACAACTGCCAGGGGTAAAAAGGATTAATTGAGTGTGTTTCTAGCTGGCATAGGAGAAAGGAGACTGCTTCTGTAGTGTATTCTCCCACCAGCATAGATTTGCAGCAGTTCGCTGTCAGATGAGTAAGGAGACTGTTTTATTTCTAGAGTCAACTGCCAAAGGGGAAAAGCGACTGATTTTATGTAGAGTCTGCTCCCAGCTGCCAAAAGAGTTAAGGAGAGTGATTCTGTCTAGAGTGAGCTTCCAGAAGGGAAATGAGACTGTTTCTGTCAAGAGCCTGTTCCCAGCTGCCAAAGGAGTAAGGAGACTGATTCTATCTAGAATCTGCTCCCAGTAGTACTGATGAGCAACTGCCAGAAGGAGAAGGAGACTGATTCGGAGCAAAATCTGCCTCCAGCGTCACAGATTAGCAGCACCAAGGTTGAAACATGGAAACAAGAAATGATTAAAAATGTATTTTGCATGCTAGAAATACTTTGAAATGGATAGAAATTGGATTTTTGGCAGGAAAAGGATTCATTGGATAACCCAGTAAATGAGGGCATGGCACACAATAAATAAGCTCAGCTACTTGCACCCAGACCTCTGTTAAAAGCCCGGCCGAATATTCTATGGCTTCTGTAACAAGATCTGACGTCTCCCATATTGCTGAGCGTACACAGCGATTCTTACATCTTGATACAATATTGATACATATATCCTATTGACAGCTGTGCGTGTAGCCGAGAAAACGGCAATAAACCGTTGTGCGCTGTCATCGCATTTCCAGCATATTCCACTTTCTGCATGAACTTCAAATGACCTTCCCGAAAAAGGGGCCTGCGATGGTGATCCTCATGGCTTCACCCCATCAGTCCCCATCCATATGTATATTATTACTCTGCGTGATTATTCCCTATTATTATGGTAGTTCCCCATATTTAATGACCTGCATTCCAGGAGGACCCACTGTGACCACTAGGTGGCAGAATGACCTTGTGTTTACCGCGCTGGTATACGTCTCCGGAGACCGCTTGATTTATATATTACAGGTTTTAATACACGAAGGGGGGATAAAACGCCTGGACTATTGTTGGAAAATAATTTTTGATTAAACATGATGAAACTGCAAACAAGGCTGCTGTGTTTTCCTTCTCGGTCGGTGACATAGGGCTGGTGCCGTTCCTGCAATCGCTGTAAATATTACATAAGAGCGTTTAGTTTCCGTAGGTTGCAGCACCATGAGCCGGGCAGGTGATTGTTAATTACAGAAAATAGGGATCTGATGATTTTTTTTTTATATCTTATTAAAGAGTAAGTGTGCCCCCCCCCAATCAATAGTACACAAGAAAATAAGAAACTTTGTAATATATCTTATCAGAGCAATCTGCTTCTTTCTCCTACTCTACTGATCTTTCACTCTCAAAATTCTAAATTCACAGTATCTTCAGTGAATACAGACTTTCCCATTAATGATATAGGAGATGGCAGTTGGTGCTCATGACGTTCTATGGAACTTGCAGCAAAACGTCTGTGTTCTTCTAGCTCCTCCTCCCTCCATAGAACTTTATGAGCACCAACTGTCATCTCCTGGCTCACTAATGGGTAAATGTTGACTGAATACAGGTTTTACCCATGAATTGAGAGCAAAGAAAGAAGCAGATTTCTCTGATAAAAGATATATTACAAAGTTTTTTTTACTCTCATGTGTGCTATTGAGCGATAAAAAAAATGGAAATAACAGTTACTCTTTAAGGGTCCCATACATTGTTTTTTTGTTTTTTTTTACGTGACTACCTCTGAATTAACAACTTTTTGTTTTATGAAAAATATCGTCGAAGAATTTGCGACATTTTTTTAAGTCGTTTTTTTTTTCCCTATGGATTAGTTAGTTTCTTGATTTTTACGCCTTTTCCAGTTGTTTTACACAGATTCCAAAAAATAACTTTTTTTAAATTTTTTTATTTTAATGAAGTCACAAAAATTTGACGCAAGTCTACTCAAGTCCTCACCCCCCCGCCCCTTGGAGTGTTCTTTTCCAACTAAAAAGTAGCCAGACTAGTTAAAGGCAATAAAAAAAAGACAATTTGGGGCTTTTCGCAAATTTTGATCAATTTGGCGCAAAATGCGTCAGCGAAAACTAAAAGTAAAAATAAGAGATGGACTTAAAAATGAAAATGATGAATGGGGCCCTGAGTATTTTCTGTCTTACTGACCCACATAGATTTCTGTTATAGTGGTTACTCCAAGCAACATGTCGTGGAAGGTTTGGAGCCCAGCAGCAGCTACAGGTTCAGACTGAAAGTCACGGGACTTAATGGAGAGTACGCGTACAGTCCAGTGGTCACGGTGTCAACGACTAGTAAGTCTCTGTAGGACTTGTGTCTCAAGAGGGTCACACTAAAGCTGTGACCTCCTTGCAGAGGTTGTCCGGACTAAGTAATAACTTTGCCATAGAAGCAGTGAAAATTACAAACTGAGCCGTATTCATCTGCGGTCACCCCCCTGGATTCTGCGCAGGCCACGCTAATGGTGGTCTACGCAGGAACCAACCATAATGATGTCATCAGTCTTCTGCCACACGGCTGCCATGGCCTGTGATTGGCTGCAGTGGTCAGGTGACCGGATCGGTGCGTCGTTGGCTGTTTATCTGATGGCGCCCTATTCTAATCACCTGACCGCTACAGCAAATCGCAGGCCTCGGTGGTCACGTGATAAAAGAATGGTGACGTCATCGCTTCCGCGGCTGAAGAAGGACCACCGCAGCGGCCTGCTCTGGATCCATGGTGCAGGCCGGTATGGCTCAGTATGATCCACGCTTTTGTTTAGCCCGGACCACCTCTTTTAAGAGCCTAATAAAAGAAAAGGTGGGGCAGTGCTGAGATAAGAGAGGGGATCGTGTAGGCAGATCTGTTTAACGAGAAATTTACCGTCGTTTATTTGCGCAGCAAAGAAATGTTTTATGATGGTATACCTGTCAGGAGGTTTGGGGGTCACTTAAGAGTTATTCTCAGAATATTACATTATCTATTGGATTGGGGATAACTTACTGACCACACGAGAATGGGCACTCCGGGCCCCTGTACCCAGGCTCTGCAGACCTCTGGTTACAGGCGGGGTGCACATACTCTGCCTCTGCTCCATTCATTACCTATGGGACTGGAAAGCCGAGCACAGTGTTCCACTATTTCCTGCAGGCCTATAGACAATGAATGGCGCGGCGGGCAAACATGGCCGTCCTCAGCTCTGCACAGTTCTCGGATTCCATTGCCTCGTTTTTGGGATTAGTGGAGGTCCCAGCAGTCAGATCTTCAGCGATCGGTAAGGTATTCTCTATCCATTGTATAGGGGATTACTTACTAGACTGGGAATAACACTTTAACCACCAGCATGTCATTACACCGATGGGGATGAGCAGTCCAAACAGGCTAGTGTTAAACCCGACTGACCGGCAGTAGGTAGTAAAGTGATTTATACATTACTGATGGGAGTCGGGGAGAGGAGTCCAGCGATGGTCGGCTCGTGTATAATGCGCAGGTGAAGCCGGGGACAGTAAACCTGTTTTCAGCGTCACCTGTGCTCCCTGTTCTGTGTAACTCCTGGATGACATGATGGACATGAACAGAGCACTAAACCCAACTGCATCATGGCAGTCTGGGGATCTGCTGGCCCCAAACCTAATGATTGGTTCCCTAATATATGGCGTTACCCACAGCAATAATGTGAAACAAATGCCCAATTGGGTCACATTCACACCTTCAGTATTTGGTCAGCGTTTTATATGAGTATTTGTAAGATCAAATCAGGATTTATTGTGGCATACATGATGCTTCCAGAAGGCTAGTCTGATGGTGACATTTTTCTAGCTATAGATCCCATCACCTCTCCTGACATGTCTTTTATAGTCAATACTTTTCCTCCGTTCCGCTGTTATTAATACTGGAAATTACTATTTACTGGAAATTGTATTGAATAAATTGACACCTGGGTGTTACCATTCTCAAATGGGGGCGTATTCTTACACACCGTCCAATCAGACCCCCTTTTCACAAGGAAACGTACATTATTTCTTTTTATCATAAATTTCTAGTAGGAAACATAACCAAAGAGTCCGAATATTAAGAACGATTGAATTATTTACTGAGGCGCGGGTAAGTCGGGAGTGATGACGGGGAATATGTGCGTGAATTTGGGTCCAGGTTCTATGCGATATTATGCCTCTATGATTAAATGGATTGTCTGAATTAGAAAACCCTTAAACATGTCCCATTACGGCACTATTAAAATTGACACCTGCTGCAAAGAGAGACGCTGCAAAGAGAGATACTGCAAAGAGAGACGCTGCAAAGAGATGCTGCAAAGAGAGACGCTGCAAAGAGATGCTGCAAAGAGAGACGCTGCAAAGAGAGACGCTGCAAAGAGATGCTGCAAAGAGATGCTGCAAAGAGAGATGCTGCAAAGGGAGATGCTGCAAAGAGAGACGCTGCACATAATCACCCGAGGACCTGTGCATATGGTCGACTGCCAATAATATCTGACAGGCCATGCCATCTGCCTCCTTAATTGTCATCCCGCCATCCTATCTTGCAGGAAGTAACTGATTTTATAAGGTTTTTACTTTTTTTTTGTTTTGTTTTTTTACAGTTTTTTTTGTTTTTTTACACTTTTTTGGTCTGATACATCTTGTCTCTGAATGTGTTATATAGACTAAAATATACCTAAAGAATCTGCATCTGCCCCATCGTTAAATCACACTAAGTAAATAATAAATGGCACATAAATAATATTGGGTGTAACATATTTTTCATCCGTATGTAGGAACAGTCAGAAAAATGGCCGAATAAATGAAGGATTATCACATATCCCGAGATGTCCTAGAAAAGGGTATAGGATGAGATGTCGGGTTGTATCTAGCAGGTCACGTCCAGAAATATTTCTTTTAAAGGGGTTGTCCACTACATTTTTATTAGGTTCTAAATCAGCTTTTGTTTTGTTGGTCCTAAAATAAAGAACATCCTGGCAATCTCATCTACCGGACCCCTCCACTCCTTTTTACTTCTGCCAGTGCCCTCCAACTTTACTTATGAAGGGAAAGTGCCAGTGAAAACTGCAGCCAAGGAATGGCCACCGATTGATTGGCTGCATGGTGGCCACTGATTGGCTGCATGGTGTAAAGACTAAGAGCCTGATTCTAGTGATGTCTTACTTACTAGGCTGTTTTACTGTTTCAATACAATCAGTGTTTTATCAGCAGGAGATTATCACTACAGGACCAGTTGCCTTGTGCCTCTTAGTTCACCCCTCACCACCACTGTTTTCTGTGTAGTATGTATATTAAAAAAACAACAAAAAATTGCAAATCAGTGGTGTGGGCGAGGTTATACAGGAATCAGCAGATCTGTAGCAGAGAAAACGGTGATTCTAAGTGACACATTGCTGGAATCAGGGTCTCTACACCTACATGATGCTGCCATTGGATTACATAGGAAAAACCTGGTGACAGATTCCCCTTAACCGCTTCAGGCACAACAAGCCACAAAGCGGCAGAAAGAAGTAATTTGACCATTTTTCAGGTGGCTTCCGTTTGGAAGCCGATCAGTAGTTTACAAATATAGTTAAAAGAAAAGATGCTGGTAATAAAACCTCTGCAAAAATGACCAAAAAGACACCAAAGAAGACGTTTCAGGAAAAACAGTGCTATCTTCTGCTTCCAAAACTCATCGGGTACGCATGCGTCTAAAAGACGTCATGTACACATACACTTAATGTGTCTACAGGTTTTTGCTACCTCCTCTGAGAGCAGCATAATGTAAGGGCAGAGACCCTGATTCCGGTGATATATCACTTAGTTTACTGGGTGCAATGGTTTGACACAATCAGAATTTTTAGATTTCACATGAAGCAGAGTTGAAAAAGCTGCTCCTGCCCGCCCGCACCAGGCTCTCTGTGTACTGTATATACTCTGTAGACAGTGAGCTGCTTATCACAGGAGGGGGGCGGAGTTGGACACTTGCATGCTAGTCAGAGCAAAGATAATCACCAGGTAGTAAAACCTTCAGTGTAAGTAAACACATAGCGATTCACCAGCGATCCTGACACGATCTCGTTGTCGGGATCGCTGGTAAGTCGCTATGTGTGACTCCAGCTTTAGATAGAATGTAATCTGGCCGCTGCAGCATTCTAAGCAATCTGCCGCAGCTCCTGAGAAGGCATTGTGTGCCGGGGCCGCCGCATCCCACTCTTCCATCACGCCGGCTCCCTAAATCCGCTCTCATTCAATTACGCTTCTCCCACTTCTAAGCTACAAATCTGTTTAAAGGCAGGATACAGGAATGTCTTTTTTTTTTTTTTTTTTTTTTTTTTTACACCGATGATGCTTCCGAACTGGAGAAAGTATGTTATACAGGACAATGTCCATTGTGTCAGCAAATCCAGCTAATATTCCCCAAGATCACAATTCACCGGCTGCGGACGAAAATAAGAGAGAAGCGATCAGGAGAAAAACAGATTGTTGAAGTCGGCTTTTTTGTATTGCTTTCATTTTTTTACATTTTGACAATGTATTTTTTTCATATCACAATCTTTTATTAAAATTGCAATTTTCACAGAGGCCACTGTGACTTTTTTTTTTAAAGACTCGTAGATCTTGTCCTTATCAGCATGCTCATTATCATCAGAGGCAGGATTACAATGCCTGAAAACACCTCTATACCCAGCTGATAACCCTGGATCCACTCACTACGCTCATTTGGTGCTTCAGTATAAAAGTTAGGGACAAAGTCAGTTCATCCTGGCTATGTACATGTTTTCTTGAAGTAACATGACGTTAGTGACTTTAAAAAAAGCCACAGTGGCCAGTGTGAAAATTGCAAGATTTTTAATACAGATGATGATATGTAAAAAAGACCAAAAACCTTTAAATGGAAGCTAGTAGCTTCCTTTTAGAGGGAAAAATCTTCCCAAGCCACTGCCACCTCAGTTCTGTTCTATTCTAGTCCAGTCTCACCTTCCTGTGTTTGACTGACAGCTGCTTGTGGCGCAAAGCCATTAAATGTGTATTCCCATCTCCAAGATCCTATTCCGATATGTCGTTGGTGCAATAATAATAATATTAGGAAATGCCTTCAATTAGAAATGTAGTATAGTTCTTCTGATTAGCTATGTTGCTTACCTCATGTGCAGGGCAATGCAGTAGCTTAGCTATCCATGGTTACGACCACTCAGATAATGACAGTTAGTTGTTAGTGGTCGTAACCATGGACACCTAAGCTACTGCAATGCCCTGCACATGGGGTAAGAGGCATAGCTAACCAGAAGAACTATACTACATCTCTATTTGGAGGTATTTGCTAATTATTATTACACCTACAGTGGGGAAAAAAAGTATTTAGTCAGTCAGCAATAGTGCAAGTTCCACCACTTAAAAAGATAGAATCATAGAATCGTAGAGTTGGAAGGGACCTCCTGGGCCATCTGGTCCAACCCCCTGCTCAAAGCAGGATTCGCTAAATCATCCCAGTCAGATGTCTGTCCAGCCTCTGTTTGAAGACTTCCATTGAAGGAGAACTCACCACTTCTCGTGGCAGCCTGTTCCACTCATTGATCACTCTAACTGTCAAAAAGTTTTTTCTAATATCTAATCTGTGTCTCTTCCCATTCAGTTTCATCCCATTGCTTCTAGTCTTTCCTTGTGCAAATGAGAATAAAGTTGATCCTTCTACAATGTGACAGCCCTTTAGATATTTGTAGACAGCTATTAAGTCTCCTCTCAGTCTTCTCTTTTGCAAACTAAACATTCCCAAATCCTGCAACCTTTCCTCATAAGACAGGGTTTGCAGACCGGTCACCATTCTGGTCGCTCTTTTCTGAACTTGCTCCAGTTTGTTGATGTCTTTTTTAAAATGTGGTGCCCAAAACTGGACACAGTACTCCAGATGAGGTCTGACCAAAGAGGAGTAGAGGGAAATAATGACTTCACGTGATCTAGACTGTATGCTTCTGTTAATACATCCTAGAATTGCATTTGCCTTTTTTGCTGCTGCATCACACTGTTGACTCATATTCAGTCTGTGATCTATTAGTATACCCAAGTCTTTTTCACATGTGCTGTCACTTAGCCCTATTCCTCCCATTCTATATATGCTTTTTTCATTTTTATTGCCCAGATGTAGTACTTTGCATTTCTCCCTGTTAAAAACCATTCTGTTAGTTGCTGCCCACTTCTCCAGTTTATTTAAATCTTTTTGAATCCTCTCTCTCTCTTCTCTAGTATTAGCTATCCCTCCTAGCTTTGTGTCATCAGCAAATTTAATCAGTTTACCCTCAATTCCTTCATCTAAATCGTTGATAAAGATGTTGAACAATACAGGGCCCAGGACAGAGCCCTGTGGTACCCCACTTGAGACATTCTTCCAACTGGATGTGCAGCCATTTACGACCACTCTTTGGGTCCGATCACTAAGCCAGTTATGAATCCACCTAACAGTTGCCTTGTCCATTCCATACTTAGTCATTTTTTCAATAAGGATTGTATGAGAGACTTTGTCAAATGCTTTGCTGAAGTCAAGATATACTATATCTACAGCATTTCCTTGATCCACCCAATCAGTGATACCGTCATAGAAGGAAATTAAGTTAGTCTGACATGACTTATTAGTTAGAAACCCATGCTGACTCTGTTTAATCACTTCATTCTTATCCAGGTATTGACATACATGTTGTTTAATAATTTGTTCAAAGATCTTTCCTGGTATAGAAGTCAGACTCACCGGCCTATAGTTGCCTGGGTCCACCTTCTTCCCCTTTTTGAAGATAGGAACAACATTTGCTCTTCTCCAGTCTTCTGGCACTTCTCCTGTTCTCCAAGAATTTTCAAAGATTATGGAGAGGGGTTCAAAAATTTCTTCTGCTATCTCCTTCAGTACTCTGGGGTGTAATTCATCTGGACCTGGAGACTTGAATTCATTTAGGTTAGCTAAGTGTTTCCTCACTATCTTTCTGTTTATAGATATCCTGGATTCTTCTATTCCCTTAATAGGACAGTGAATAACAGTTGATGTTGCATTTCCTTTCTGAGAGAAAACAGATGCAAAATAGGAATTTAAAAGTTCAGCCTTCTCAACATCCTGTCTTACCATTTCATCATTTTCATCCTGTAAAAATCCTATAGCATCTTTGACTTTTCTTTTACTTTTGACATATCCCCAAAATCCTTTATTATTGCTTTTGACATCTCTTGCAAGCCTCAGTTCATTTTCAGCTTTAGCTAATCTGATTTGTGCCCTGCAGGTTCTGCAGACAGCATTATATTCTTCTTTAGATATGCCTCCCTCTTTCCATTTTATAAACATTTTTTTCTTCCTTTTTAGCATGTGCTTAAGTTCTGTGTTCATCCATCCTGGTTTCCTTAAATGCTTCCTATTCTTCCCTCTTTTCGGAATTGTTAACAACTGTGCTTTGAGAATTTCATTTTTCAAGATTTCCCATCCTTCCTGGACATTTTTGTCTTTAAGGATATCCAGCCATTGGATCCCTCCAATTCTCTTTCTGAATCCCTTAAAATCTGCCTTTCTGAAATCTAACCTTGACGTCTGAGTCTTCACAGGTCTTCCACCTCTAGTAATCCAAAATTCTAAAATAGCATGGTCGCTACCTCCTAGGGTCCCAGCCACTTTTACCTCCAACCATTTCCTCCCTGTCTATAAGGATTAGATCCAAGGTAGCAGTTCCCCTTGTTTTCTCCCTTACCTTTTGGAAGATAAAGTTGTCAGCAAGAGAGGATAAGAATTTCCTTGACCTGTTAGTTTTGCCTGAGAGAGATTCCCAACAAATGTCTGGATAGTTGAAATCTCCCATGACAACTATGTCATATTTTTTGGAGATGAGAGGCGTCTGTAATTTACATCATAGGTAGACCTCAACTATGGGAGACAAACTGAGAAAAAAAAATCCAGAAAATCACATTGTCTGTTTTTTTTTTTCATTTTATTTGTATATTATGGTGGAAAATAAGTATTTGGTCAGAAACAAGCAATCAAGATTTCTGGCTCTCACAGGCCTGTAACTTCTTCTTTAAGAGTCTCCTCTTTCCTCCACTCATTACCTGTAGTAATGGCACCTGTTTAAACTTGTTATCAGTATAAAAAGACACCTGTGCACACCCTCAAACAGTCTGACTCCAAACTCCACTATGGTGAAGACCAAAGAGCTGTCAAAGGACACCAGAAACAAAATTGTAGCCCTGCACCAGGCTGGGAAGACTGAATCTGCAATAGCCAACCAGCTTGGAGTGAAGAAATCAACTGTGGGAGCAATAATTAGAAAATGGAAGACATACAAGACCACTGATAATCTCCCTCGATCTGGTGCTCCACGCAAAATCCCACCCCGTGGGGTCAGAATGATCACAAGAACGGTGAGCAAAAATCCCAGAACCACGCGGGGGGACCTAGTGAATGAACTGCAGAGAGCTGGGACCAATGTAACAAGGCCTACCATAAGTAACACACTACGCCACCATGGACTCAGATCCTGCAGTGCCAGACGTGTCCCACTGCTTAAGCCTGTACATGTCCGGGCCCGTCTGAAGTTTGCTAGAGAGCATTTGGATGATCCAGAGGAGTTTTGGGAGAATGTCCTATGGTCTGATGAAACCAAACTGGAACTGTTTGGTAGAAACACAACTTGTCGTGTTTGGAGGAAAAAGAATACTGAGTTGCATCCATCAAACACCATACCTACTGTAAAGCATGGTGGTGAAAACATCATGCTTTGGGGCTGTTTCTCTGCAAAGGGGCCAGGACGACTGATCCGGGTACATGAAAGAATGAATGGGGCCATGTATCGTGAGATTTTGAGTGCAAACCTCCTTCCATCAGCAAGGGCATTGAAGATGAAAAGTGGCTGGGTCTTTCAACATGACAATGATCCAAAGCACACCGCCAGGGCAACGAAGGAGTGGCTTCGTAAGAAGCATTTCAAGGTCCTGGAGTGGCCTAGCCAGTCTCCAGATCTCAACCCTATAGAAAACCTTTGGAGGGAGTTGAAAGTCCGTGTTGCCAAGCGAAAAGCCAAAAACATCACTGCTCTAGAGGAGATCTGCATGGAGGAATGGGCCAACATACCAACAACAGTGTGTGGCAACCTTGTGAAGACTTACAGAAAACGTTTGACCTCTGTCATTGCCAACAAAGGATATATCACAAAGTATTGAGATGAAATTTTGTTTCTGACCAAATACTTATTTTCCACCATAATATGCAAATAAAATGAAAAAAAAACAGACAATGTGATTTTCTGGATTTTTTTTTCTCAGTTTGTCTCCCATAGTTGAGGTCTACCTATGATGTAAATTACAGACGCCTCTCATCTTTTTAAGTGGTGGAACTTGCACTATTGCTGACTGACTAAATACTTTTTTCCCCACTGTACTGCAGTGATCTTGGAGATGGGAATACACCGAGCCTGTTTTGGCTGCTGTGAAGCCGACCAGATCACTGGATCCTGCCGAGCTTCTCCATGCTGCGGAGGCAAAGCTTTCTCTATCAGCAGCCTAGAAAAGGGCACAGTAACGCGACCATCCCAGTGGTCTGAACTGTCAATCTTCAGGCGCACACCGCCCGCAGCAAGCCGGAAACCGGGGAGCAGCACGTGCCTAAAAGATACAACTTGAGAAAAATCCTTTTCAAGGGAATTTTCCAGGAATTATAGAAATGTTGCCAACACTATGTCATGGTTTAAAGGGAACCTGTCAGTGAGTTAATGTACCACTGATTGGCTGCAGCAGTCATGAGTGATGTATGGGACAAGAATGGAGCGATGATGCTCGCAGGACCCTTCATCTGGCACCCATTTGAGTACTGACTTCTGGACCCGGGTTCTGCAAACTTTCTCGGCTGGCCCATCATCTCTGCTCTGTCTACCATCCAGTCTGTCTGTGAAAATCGGACCGCACCCAGTTGACGGATCCATTAACTCGCATGGCCGTGTGCGCTCTAATTTACGGATGCAAATTGTGCAAGCTACGATTTTTTTTCCCTCAGACAGACTTGGCTTTATTCGGAGGCATTGTCCATTATCAAGGGACCAAAAGAAGAAATGGGATTAAAAAAATTAAAATAATATATATATATATATATATATATATATATATATATCATTTTTTTTAACAGGACCATGTTTTCCACATCTTTTCAACATTGTATTTTTGCAACATACACTTTCTTTTGGGAATGTTACTTGCATCGCTCTGACAGCCCATGCCCTCCGCTGTCTTAATTAGTATTGTTCCAGCTTCCGTCTTGCAGAGGGAGGCTGACTCACTAACGTTTTTACACTTTCCCATGGGCAGATATCTTGTCTCTGAATAAAAAAAAAAAAAAAAACCGTCTCTGCTCTGTAGGCTAAAATAAACCTACGGATTCTGCGTCTGCCCCATTGTGAGATTGCACTTTGAAAAGTAAATAATAAATGACAGCTAAACAATATTATATGTCTAAATAAAAAAATGTGAAACGGGACGTAATAACTGCAGGAGACCAAGTATTCTACGTTGTCACATGAGTCACAAAAAAGTGTTAAAATGCAGCTGTCAAGAACAGGAGGAGAGAATGGTTTAACTCTAAGGCAAAAAAAAAAAGCTTTCTCACACTGGGCCCTACATTATGCTGCAAAATTTGTTGGTAGTCTTCAGACTCCATAATGCCATGCACACGGTCAAGCAGTCCAATGCCAGAGGCAGCAAAGCAACCCCAAAACATCAGGGAACCTCCGCCATGTTTGACTGTAGGGACCGTGTTCTTTTCTTTGAATGCCTCTTTTTTTCTCCTGCAAACTCTATGTTGATGCCTTTGCCCAAAAAGCTCTACTTTTGTCTCATCTGACCAGAGAACATTCTTCCAAAACGTTTTAGGCTTTTTCAGGTAAGTTTTGGCAAACTCCAGCCTGGCTTTTTTATGTCTCGGGGTAAGAAGTGGGGTCTTCCTGGGTCTCCTACCATACAGTCCCTTTTCATTCAGACGCCGACGGATAGTACGGGTTGATACTGTTGTACCCTCGGACTGCAGGGCAGCTTGAACTTGTTTGGATGTTTGTCGAGGTTCTTTATCCAACATCCGCACAATCTTGCGTTGAAATCTCTTGTCAATTTTTCTTTTCCGTCCACATCTAGGGAGGTTAGCCACAGTGCCATGGGCTTTAAACTTCTTGATGACACTGCGCACGGTAGACACAGGAACATTCAGGTCTTTGGAGATGGACTTGTAGCCTTGAGATTGCTCATGCTTCCTCACAATTTGGTTTCTCAAGTCCTCAGACAGTTCTTTGGTCTTCTTTCTTTTCTCCATGCTCAATGTGGTACACACAAGGACACAGGACAGAGGCTGAGTCAACTTTAATCCATGTCAACTGGCTGCAAGTGTGATTTAGTTATTGCCAACACCAGTTAGGTGCGACAGGTAAGTTACAGGTGCTGTTAATTACACAAATTAGAGAAGCATCACATGATTTTTCGAACAATGCCAATACTTTTGTCCACCCTCTTTTTTATGTTTGGTGTGGAATTATATCCAATTTGGCTTTAGGACAATTCTTTTTGTGTTTTTTCATTTAAGACAAATTAAATGAAGATAATAATACCGAAGAATTTGTGTTTGCAATCATTTTCAGGAAGAAACTGAGTATTTGACAGAATTGCAGGGGTGTCAATACTTTTGGCCACAACTGTATGATCCTATTTTAACATATTTCATAGTTTTGGGTAATGCCAGTGTCATTGAAATACTCCATTGTCTTTTTCTTTTTTTTTTTTTTTTTAGGAGAGCCAATGACTGGAGAACATCTGCATCGAGCTGTAAATATGAATGATGAAGTCACAGTCCTAAAAATCCTTCAAACTGGGTCAGTGATTCCTTGATCTTTTAATACCATTTATCATTGTCTACTACAAGGAATAGGAACTGTATAAATCTGCAGTATCCTGATGGGGATCTCGCCAGAAAATGTACATGTGGTTAGTTTCATCCTCAAGCCCTGTTCACACTACAATTTCTGCAGTGCATTCAATGGTCCCGCCTGAATCCCGTTTTTAAGGGAATTGCCATTGAATACAATGACAGAAACAGAGATCTAATGAACGCCGTTTGTGTTTTTTCTTTGAAAGTGTCCATTTGAATAGACCCGTTCAGACAAAACCCCCACAAATGGAGTTCATTAGATCTTCGTTCATGTTATTGTATTCTGTGGCCCTGACTGTGATTTCCCTAAAAACGGGATTCAGACAGAACCCCAGACGCTCGGCAAAAACGCAATGTGAACAGGACCTCTATACAGATTAGCTCTCCACGCGCAGTAGACACCCTCTCGTACAGGAGTGATCGAAGCTAAACACAGATCACTGCCGTTAACCGTTTAGATGCTGCTACTAATACCTGACAGTGGTATGCTCCTCGGTGAGAACGCACCACCTCCCAACGACCCTCGGCATTGTGATCACTGGGTACAGATGAGTTATGTGGCAGCTGGGGCCAAACGTAGGCTGAGATTCATGATTTACATTATGCACTTGTAATACTGTAGTATTGAACTTAACAGAACAAGCGATCAAAGGATCACAGGTCCAAGTCTCCTATCAGGACTACAAAAACAGTTATGGGATCATAAAACGTACTACTAACGAAGACTGTGAAAAAATGAGTTGCCTCTGAAGCACGGGTCTCTTGGGGGCTGGCTGAATGATAAGTTCATTATCCCGGCCGGACCGCTATCAGGCATCGACTGTGTCCTAAAGTGAGAAATCGGCCAGCCCCCTCCATACACCGCACTGGATGCTCTCTCCTATGTCGAGCGAAGGGACGGAAGTTGAGCTGCCAGGACTCAGCACCAATGGTGAAATGGGGACGTTGGAGACTCTTTGCCAACACAAGTACATTAGTATTTAGTAATTATATCAGGAGCACTACTAAACAGATTTTTTTTTCCAAGTGAACAATCCCTTTAATGTAGGAAAAACTTATTTCTCTACATTAGTCATTAGTTTGATCACATCTATAGCTGCCCTTTATCTAGAAAGGCATCGAGTCTTGCAAACTTTGATGTCCAGCGATACTCTCCATCAATCAGATTATAAAGGATGATAAATTCAGTCTTTTTATCAAGCTCACTGGAGGGTCTTGTCCAAACCGGACCGTAATGTGTGATCCTTGTGCCCGGTGGGTGGTGAGCGCCGTGTGACTGGCATTATGTTACGCACAGTAGAAATATCAGAGAAGTAAGGTCCGGCTTGTTTTACACTTATCAGTATAACAGCCCAGGGCACAATTCTTTGATCCTTCTCTCATTATCTGTTATTAATTCTTTGCCAGTTTTCCTATCCTGAGAGGCAACTGATATAAAAAACTGGACTAATACCAAATGGACTTCAGTGCCGTGATCTCTGTAGGATGTAGGAGATTGATCCTGCTCCTCCAGAGCTTCCTTTGTCTCGCATTACTTAGGCTAGTTTCACACTAGCGTTCTTGGGTGCAGTGCACGGTTGGCGCTAAGCCCCGCCCCCAGCCGCGCCCCTTCCGGTCCGTTCCTCCTCTGATCGCATGGGGCTGCATGCGATCAGCGTATCCTATATTTAGCGTTGGATACGCTGATCGTGCGCTGACCGTGCGCTGGTCTGATTTTGCTGGCGCTGCGCCCAGCGCCCAAAAATGCAACACAGCACGTTTTTGTGTGCTGGGTGCAGCGCCAAAAGGGCGCAGCGCCAGCAAAATCAGACCAGCGCACGATCAGTGTATCCAGCGCTAAATATAGGATACACCGAGGAGGAACTGACTGGAGGGGGCACGGCCAGGGGCGGGGCTTAGCGGCGGCCATGCGCTGCGCCCTAGAACGCTAGTGTGAAACTAGCTTTACACATCCATTTCCATTTTTTCTTGGGTTGTCAGTTACTCTTATTCTGACACCATCTGATACTGACAGTGTCAAACTGTTTTGAGGATTCACTATACATGAAGAATAACAATATTTCTGGCCATTGTATTCCTAATATCCTACATTTGTAATACATTTTCCCTTCTCCTCACTCTATTTCTAATTTTCAGTTCTTTCTGAGCTAGTAGGTGAAGAATAGCTGCAATAATAGCTCCCATACACATACAGTACATGAAGGATTACTGCTCTCTTGTCTGTATGTAGCACATGTTCAGAATCATTAGCAGCATGGAGGACATTATACTGCAGTACTGAGCAATGTAGGTGTGAATCCAGCAGTGGGACAAGTTAAAAAACTTACTGGGAACTACAGCACAATCTGGCTGTTTCTCCTTCGCCTCATTGGGGGACACAGGACTGTGGGTGTATGCTACTGCCGCCAGGAGGGTGACACTAAGTGAATACAAAAAAAGGTTAGCTCCTCCTCTGCAGTATACACCCAACGCTGGCCAAAGGCAAAATCAGTTCATGCTTAGTGTCCTAGGAGGCACACATGTCTGGTCTTTTCATTTTTTCTTTTTCATGAAGATGAGACAGGGGAGACGGACCCTATTGAAAGGGTCCGATCTCCCCAAACCAACAACGGTAGGTGCTAGGCCTCGGGCGGAAGTCCCACCCCCATCGACGCATCTACTTCTGGCGGACCCACCCCCGGGTCCTGGGGCGGGCACCGGAAATTTAGCCACCGGCTTCAGCTGTTGCTAGGCCGTGGCCAGATGTTCCTCCCTCAGCGACTACTTCCGGCGGACCCGCCCACTCGCCAGGGCGCAATTTTGAAATTAGAAGCAGTACACAGACCTTTTTTTCTGCTGCAGTTCCGGACGCTTGGGGGCACAGGACTGGGGTAAGTGCTACCCCCCCTCCCCACTGCTACTCGGCTTATATCCATGGCCGCAGCTTATCAGTAGCAGGTTCAGCATGTCTAGAAGGATCAAGTTAGGGGGAAAAGTCACTCATGCACCGCCTCTCAGTCTGCTTTCCCCAATGCACAGAGTCATCAGCTATGTGATGCCTGCGATTCTGAACGCGCCCAGGAGCCTTCCCCTACGACCGAGCCCAGGGTACCGAGTCCCCCGGAATGGGTTCTGTCCCTGTCGCATTCTATGGCGTCATTAACGTGAGCTAACGAGTCCCTTCAGACCCCAGATAGGGACTCGATAGGCACACGCAGGGAAAACGAACCCATACAGCGTCAACCTGCCCGTCCGGTGCCCTGGCATCCATGAGCTCTGTCTCTCGCTCTCCTTCACCAGTGGGTGATGGCGAACAAAGCTCGGTTTATGATTCCGATGGTCCCCTTAATTTGGATGCACCTGACTACCAGGAAACAGTCGACGGCCTCATTCACGATGAATCCACCTTGACCTCAGGTCACAAGGTGTCATGCAAACGAGCCAAACTGCCTCATAGGGTATTTTGCACTCACCCAGAATTTGAGGACATAGTGCAACGACACAGGGAACGGCCAGACAAACGTTTTTCAGGGCAGAAGGCACTGAATGCAAGATATCCGTTTGCTTCTGAGCTCCGTAAAAAGTGGGCAGAATCCCCAACGGTAGATCCACCCGTGTCACGTTTGGCTTCTAAGACTCTGTTATCTCTATCTAAACGGCTCTTCTATTAAGGATCCCACAGACGGCCTCATAGAGAGCCTGGCTCGCTCGGCTTTTGAGGCCTCAGGATCAGCTCTGACTCCCTTTTTTGTGGCAACTTCGGTGGCTAAAGCCATGATTTCCTGGTCAGATAAATTAAATGGAGCCCTTCAGGGCATGGACCTGCCATCAGAAGTGGCTCAAATTTCGAATCAGATCGCTCTGGCAGGAGACTATCTGATTAATGCATCTTTGGGTGCGGCTAACTGCACAGCATTAGCTGCTGCAAATGCAATTTCCATCAGGAGAGCCCTGTAGTTGAGGACATGGTGAGCAGACCATTCTACATTCCTGGGGCATAGTTGTCTTGCCATATCTGGACGACCTTCTGGTCAAGGGCCCGTCTTTTCGTGCTTGCGAGGAAAGCGTCAACATTACGCTGGCTGGTGAATTTGAAAAAGTCATCCCCTGTTCTAGCTCAGAAGATTGCCTTTCTGGGGATGATCTTCGACACCTCCCGGGGGTTGGTGATTCTCCCTCGGGACAAGGCCCTAGCCCTCCGTCAGGGGTTCCAGGCACTTCGCCAGCCGGTCTCACGTATCATCCGGTTTTGCATGAAGGTCTTGGGGAGAATGGCGGCAGCAATAGAGGCAGTTCCGTTTGCTCAACTTCATCTTCGTACCCTACAGCACGCCCTCTTTGCAGCTTGGGACAAGAACCCATTCTCTCTCGACCACCGGTGCCGGCTGTCCGCGCAGGTCAAACAGACACTCAGATGGTGGACAAGGAGTTCTTCCCTTCTGCAGGGGAAACCTTTTCCCCCGGACCATTGGCTGGTGGTCACGACCGACACAAGTCTCCTCGGCTGGGGAGAGGTGTTTCGCCATCACACAGCCCAGGGACGTTGGTCACCTTGGGAATCATGCCTCCCGATCAACCTTCTAGAGATACGGGCGTAGCATACATAACCATCAGGGGGGCACCCGCAGCAAGACGGCCATGCTCGAGTTAAAGCATATCCTTTGCTGGGCCAAAAGAAACCTCTCTGTGATCTCGGCAGTCCACATTTCGGGCGTAGAGAACTGGGCGGCAGACTTCCTCAGTCGGCAGGGTCTTGTGTCCGGGGAATGGTCACTCCACCCCGAGGTTTTCCGTCAGATTTGCCAACGCTGGGGAACTCCAGATGTAGACCTAATGGCCTCCAGGTTGAACGCCAAAGTGCCCACGTTTGTTGCTCGATGCCGGGATCCACAGGCAATGGCCGTGGACGCGTTGGTTCTGCCATGGAACCAGTTTCGCCTCCCGTACCTGTTTCCCCCGCTGCCTTTGCTTCCGAAGGTCAACAGGAAGGTCAAGACAGAGGGGGTCCCAGTAATTCTGGTTGCCCCAGATTGGCCTCGTCAGGCATGGTACGCAGATCTGGTACACCTTCTCGCCGACGTCCCCTGGCGGCTGCCAGAGCGCCCAGACCTGCTTTCTCAGGGCCTGATCTGCCACCAGAACTCAAGGGCCCTGTGTTTAACGGCTTGGCTGTTGAATTGTGGATCCTAACCCAGGCCCGGTTCTGCCAGAACGTGGTCACTACAATGATTAGTGCCCGGAAGCCCGCCTCAGCACGTATTTACCACCATACTTGGAAGGTTTTCTTTGCCTGGTGCAGAGAGTGCGGTCATCCCCCGCTTCATTTCTCTATCCCCAACATTTTAGCATTTCTCCAAACCGGCCTGGACTCGGGTCTAGCACCCAGCTCCCTTAAAGGGCCGATATCAGCCTTGTCCGTTCTTTTTCAGCGTAAGATCGCTAACAATTTGCAGGTAAAAACCTTCATCCAGTGGGTTTCTCATGTGGTACCACCTTATAAAGCCCTCCTAGACGCTTTGGACCTCAACCTGGTCCTAGGTGTTCTACAGGAATCTCCATTTGAACTACTACAGGACGTCTCGCTAACATACCTTTCCTGGAAGGTGGCGTTCCTGGTGGCTTTAACGTCAATCAGGCGGGTTTCGGAACTGGCTCCTCTGTCCTGTCGAGCCCCGTTTCTGATTTTCCATCGGGATAAGGTGGTGCTCAGACCAGCCCCTCCTTTTTTTACCTAAGGTCGTTTCTTCATTCCACATTAATGAGGACATTGTCTTGCCTTCATTTTGCCCAGCTCCGGTACACCGTGTGGAAAAGGCTCTTCATACGTTGGATCTAGTGAGAGCTCTCAGGAGGTATGTGTCACGGACGGCTTCCTTCTGTCAAACAGACATGCTGTTCGTGCTTCCCGAGAGTCGCAGGAAGGGTCTCGCTGCCTCAAAGTCGACCATAGCCAGGTGGATTCGTTTGACGATTCAGGAGTCTTACTGCATCAGAGGCACCCCTGTCCCAGCGGGGATCAGGGCACACTCCTCTCAGGCAGTGGGCGCTTCGGCACCAGGCATTGGCGGAACAGGTTTGCAAGGCGGCAATCTGGTCCAGCCTACACATGTTCTCCAAACATTACAATATCCATACTCAGGCTTCAGCAGATGCAAGTCTGGGTAGAAAGATTCTCCAGGCAGCGGTAGCCCACCTATAGACAGTAGGTGCTTATGGCCTATATTGGTGAGTCGGTTTACCACCCAGGGACTGCTTTAGGACGTCCCACAGTCCTCTGTCCCCGAATCAGGCGAAGGAGAAGCATGGATTTTTGTGGTACTCACCTTAAAATCCTTTTCTCGCTCATTGGGGGACACAGCACCCACCCTGTTAGACAGTTGGCTCCTTTATTTTTTTGTTATTTATTGTTTGATAGGTGGGGTTTTTTCTGGACATGTTGTACCTTTATTAAGGTTGAGTTTGTTTTGTTCTCCTACTGCTTTTTGCACCGAACTGGTTTCGCCTTCGGCCAGCGTGAGGGTGTATACTGCGGAGGAGATAACCTTTTTTTGTATTCACTTAATGTCAGCCTCCTGGTGGCAGTAGCATACACCCACAGTCCTGTGTCCCCCAATGAGCATCTCGGAGAAAGGGATTTTACGGTGAGTACCACAAAAATCCATGTGTCTCATTGGGCTCCTCTGTCTTCTTTTTTACGATGTCTAGTGACTGGTTGTTGCAGCTCAATATTTCAATGAGTTGATAGTTCATTTTGTCTTGAGCGTGATGGATTTGATGTGTTTTTCAGAGTGAATGCTAGATTTCAGCCGTTAAGGCCCTCTAGGGGATGTTAGAAGTGGCCCATAAGTGGAGAAAGAAGCATATTTCTATGATAAGATTCATTACAAAGTTTCTTACATTAGCTTATACTGTTGATTTAGACAATGTTTCTAGAGATGACAGTGAACACTTGGGTCTACATGGAGCTGTTTTGAAGCTTTTTGGAAGCCTTTATTTAACCCCTTTCTGACATCCGACGTACTATCCCGTCCATGGGACCCGGGCCCCTATGCCCATGGACGGGATAGTACGTCTACCGCGATCAGCGGCGCCCACGTGGTGAGCGCCGCTGATCGCGGCCGGGTGTCAGCTGATTATCACACCTGACACCCGGCACAATGTGTCAGGGGCGATCACGGACCGCCCCCGACACGTTAACCCCTTGCACACCGCGATCAAACACGATCGCAGTGTACCGGGAGTTAAAGGGAAGCATCGGCAGGGAGGGGGCTCCCTCCGTGCTTCCCTGAGCCACCCACGGCAGTGCAATGTGCAGCGCTGCTGCTGGGGGGCTCCTTTCCTGCAGGCCCCCGAATCCAAGATGGCGACGGGGGCCTTCGGGGGCCTGCAGGAAGCTGGCTTCCTCAGTGCCTGCAAAGCGCAGGCATGAGGAAGCCTTCGGCACTGCCTGTGACAGATCGCTGATCTGTCACAGTGATCTGTGATGTGACAGATCAGCGATCTGTCACAGGACAGTAATGTCCCACCTGGGACTATGTAATAAAGTAAAAAAAAATTTAAAAAAAGTGTAAAAATAATTTTAAAAAAATCGCTAAATAAATTAGTAAAAAAAAAAAAAAAAATATTCCCCAATAAATTCAGTTTTTGAAAATAAAAACAAAACAAAACAATAAAAGTACACATATTAGGTATCGCCGCGTCCGTAACGACCCGCCCTATAAAACTGTCCCATTAGTTAACCCCTTTAGCGAACCCCTTAAAAAATAAAAATAAAAAACGAAGCAAAAAAATAATGATTTATTATCATACCGCCAAACAAAAAGTGCAATAACGCGTGATCAAAAAGACGCATATAAATATCCATGGTACCGCTGAAAACGTCATCTTGTCCCGCAAAAAACGAGCCGCCACACAGCATCATCAGCGAAAAAATAAAAAAGTTATAGCTCGCAGAATAAAGCTATGCAAAAATAATTATTTTTTATATAAAATAGTTTTCATTGCATAAAACCGACAAAACATAAAAAAAGACCTAAATGAGGTATCGCTGTAACCGTACTGACCCGAAGAATAAAAGCGCTTTATCAATTTTACCGCACGCGGAACGGTGTAAACGCACTCCCCCAAAAGAAATTAATGAAACGCTGGTTTTTGTTCATTCTGCGTCCCAAAAATCGGAATAAAAAGCGATCAAAAAATGTCACGTGCCCGAAAATGGTACCAATAAAAACGTCAACTCGTCCCGCAAAAATAAGACCTCACATGACTCGGTGGGTCAAAATACGGAAAAATTATAGCTCTCAATATGTGGTGATGCAAAAACTATTTTTACAATAAAAAGCGTCTTTTAGCGTGCGACAGCCGCCAAACATAAAAACCGCCATAAATAGTAAATCAAACCCCCCGTTATCACCCCCTTAGTTAGGGAAAAATAATAAAATATAAAAAAATGTATTTATTTCCATTTTTCCATTAGGGTTAGGTCTAGGGTTAGGTCTAGGGCTAGGGTTAGGGCTAGGGTTAGGGTTAGGGCTGAGATTAGGGTTAGGGGTGTGTTGGGGTTCGGGTTGGAGTTAGAATTGGGGGTTTCCACTGTTTGGGCACATCAGGGGCTCTCCAAATGCAACATGGCGTCTGATCTCAATTCCAGCCAATTCTGAGTTGAAAAAGTCATATGGTGCTCCTTCCCTTCCAAGCTCTGCCATGCGCCCAACCAGTGTTTTACCCCCACATGTAGGGTATCAGCCTACTCAGGACAAATTGCAAAACAATTTTTGGGGTCCAATTTCTCCTGTTACCCTTAGGAAAATAAAAAATTGGGGGCAAAAATATCATTTTTGTGGAAAAAAATGATTTTTTTATTTTCACGTCCAAGCGTTATACACTTCTCTGAAGCACTTGGGGGTTCAAAGTGCTCACCACACATCTAGATAAGTTCCGTGGGGGGGTCTAGTGTCCAAAATGGGGTCACTTGTGGGGAGTTTCAATAGTTTAGGTACATCAGGGGCTCTCCAAACGCACATGACACCCGCAGACCATTCCATCAAAGTCTGCATTCCAAAACGTCACTGCTTCCCTTCCAAGCCCCGACGTGTGTCCATACAGTAGTTTTCTCCCACATATGGGGTGTCAGCGTACTCAGGACAAATTGGACAACAACTTTTGGGGTTCAATTTCTCCTGTTACCCTTGGGAAAATAAAAAAATTGGGGACTAATTGATCATGTTTGTGGAAAAAATACGATTTTTTTATTTTCATGCCCTGGCATTATAAACTTCTGTGAAGCCCTTGGGGGTTCAAAGTGCTCACCTCACATCTAGATAAGTTCCTTAGGGGGTCTAGTTTTCAAAATGGGGTCATTTGTGGGGGGTTTCCACTGTTTAGGTACATTAGGGGCTCTCCAAAGGCAACATGACACCCGCAGACCATTCCATCAATGTCTGCATTCCAAAACGTCACTACTTCCCTTCCGAGCCGCGACGTGTGCCCATACAGTAGTTTTCTCCCACATATGGGGTATCAGCATACTCAGGACAAATTGGACAACAACTTTTGGGGTCCAATTTCTCCTTGTACCCTTGGGAAAATAAAAAAAATGGTGACTAAAAGATCATGTTTGTGGAAAAAATACGAATTTTTTATTTTCACGCCCGGGCGTTATAAACTTCTGTGAAGCACTGGGGGGTTCAAAGTGCTCACCACACATCTAGATAAGTTCCTTGGGGGGTCTAGTTTACAAAATGGTGTCATTTGTGGGGGGTTTCCACTATTTAGGTACATCAGGGGTTTTCCAATCGCGACATGGTGTCCGATCTCAATTCCAGCCAAAAACGTCAAATGGCGCTGCTTCCCTTCCGAGCTCTGCCATGCGCCCAAATAGTGGTTTACCCCCACATGTGGGGTATCAGCGTACTCAGGACAAATTGCACAATAACTTTTAGGCTATGTGCACACGTAGCGTTTTAAAACGCACACTAAAAACCGGACTCCTTCCCAGAAATCGCGCGGTTTTTTCCGCGCGATTTCACCGCGATTTTACCGCGATTTTGCCGCGATTTTCGCGTGCGATATTCAAGCACTTTCCAAGCGATTTGAAGCATCGCTTGGAAAGTGATTGACAGGTTGGTCACACTCGTCAAACATAGTGTTTGACAAGTGTGACCAGGTTTTTACTATTGAGGCCGCCTATGCGGCATCAATAGTAAAAGATAGAATGTTAAAATGCTAAAAAAAATAAAAAAATCGGTGTATATTTACCTTCTGGCGTCCCGCGCTGCATTCCCGGGCCTCAGCGTTCCCAGTAATGCCTTGCGAGACCTGTGATGAGGTAGTCTCGCGTTGCTATAGCGATCTCGCGAGACCGCTAGAGTCACGCGAGTCTACGCCATTACAGGACCTTGCCGCAAGGCATTACTGGGAACGCTGTGGCCCAGGAATGCAGCGCGGGACATCGGAAGGTAAATATACCCCGATTTTTTATTTTTTATTCTTTTTTTACAGGGGTATGGTACCCAGGGCCTGGAGGACAGTCTCCTCTCCTCCACACCGTGGGTACCAACCGCACATGAGACGCTTAACTTCCCGCATGGTGGGCATAGCCACATGCGGGAAGTAAGCGATTCTCATGCATTCCTATGGGTGCGGAATCGCGGCAATTCTTTGCGATTCTGCACAAAGAATGAGCATGCTGCGATTTTTTCCGCGATGCGATTCCGCCGCGGAAAAAAGCGCAGCATTAGCACAGCATGTGCGGAATCCCATAGGAATGCATGGGGTGCGTTCTGTACACGATTTTTAAGCGTTTTCGCGCTGAAAATCGCGGCAAAAACGCTTAAAAATCGCTACGTGTGCACACAGCCTTAGGGTGCTGTTACCCTTGGAAAAATAAGAATTGAGGGTGAAAAGATCATTTTTGTGGAAATAATATGATTTTTTAATTGTACGGCTTTATGTTATAAACTTCTGTGAAGCCCTTGGGGGTTCAAAGTTCTCACCACACATCTAGATAAGTTCCTTAGGGGGTCTAGTTTCCAAAATGGTGTCATTTGTGGGGGGTTTCCACTGTTTAGGTACATCAGGGGTTTTCCAATCGCGACATGGTGTCCGATCTCAATTCCAGCCAAAAACGTCAAATGGCATCGCTTCCATTCCGAGCTCTGCCATGCGCCCAAATAGTGGTTTACCCCCACATGTGGGGTATCAGCGTACTCAGGACAAATTGCACAATAACTTTTAGGGTGCTGTTACCCTTGGAAAAATAAGAATTGAGGGTGAAAAGATCATTTTTGTGGAAAAAATATGATTTTTTAATTGTACCGCTGTACGTTATAAACTTCTGTAAAGCCCTTGTGGGTTCAAAGTTCTCACCACATATCTAGATAAGTTCCTTGGGGGGTCTAGTTTCCAAAATGGGGTCACTTTTAGGGGGTTTCCACTGTTTAGGTACATCAGGGAATCTCCAAACGTGACATGGCGTCCGATCTGAATTCCAGCCAATTTTGCATTGAAAAAGTCTAACTGCGCTCCTTCCCTTCTGAGCTCTGCCACGCGCCGAAACAGCCGTTCCCCCCCCAGAAATCAGGTATCAGCGTACTCAGGACAAATTGCACAATAACTTTTGCAGTCTAATTTCTCCTGTTACCCTTGGTAAAATAAAAAAAATTGAACCTGAAGTATTTTTTTTGTGAAAAAAAGTTAGATGTTCATTTTTTTTTAAATATTCAAAAAAATTCCTGTGACGCACCTAAAGGGTTAATAAACTTCTTGAATGTGGTTTTGAGCACCTTAAGGGGTGCAGTTTTTAGAATGGTGTCACTTTGGGGTATTTTCTATCATATAGACCCCTCAAAGTGGCTTCAAATGTGATGTGGTCCTAAAAATAAAATGGTGTTGTAAAAATGAGAAATCGCTGGTCATCTTTTAACCCTTATAACTTCCTAACAAAAAAAAAATTTGGTTCCAAAATTGTGGTGATGTAAAGTAAACATGTGGGAAATGTTAGTTATCAAGTTTTTTGTGTGCCGTATCTCTGTGATTTAAGGGCATAAAAATTCAAAGTTGGAAAATTGTGAAATTTTCAAAATTTTTGCCAAATTTCCGTTTTTTTCACAAATAAACGCAAGTTATTTGAATGAAATTTTACCACTAACATGAAGTACAATATGTCACGATAAAACAATGTCAGAATCACCGGGATCCATGGAAGCGTTCCAGAGTTATGACCTCATAAAGGTACAGTGGTCAGAATTGTAAAAATTGGCCCGGTCATGAACGTTCAAACCACCCTTGGGGGTGAAGGGGTTAATGTATAGCTGAGAATCTAGGCACAACACCACTTAGTCAGTTAGGCTGTTGTTATTTGTAAAATAGAGGACAGGAGAGCCCCCCCAGACCTCTACATGTCTGGAAAATTATCTGTTTTACGTAGCTTATGATGTCAACAGAAACAACTGGAACTTTTCATATGGAAGTATTAAATCCTTCTGATTTTTGGACCTAGTGGCAACTTCCCTCCGACTCTAATTGACACACCTGGGTCTGGGAGTTTATAGACTCTCAGTCTGCTTCTGGGAGCCGCCGGTGATAGCCACATTTTCCCTTATGAAGGCTTGGAGCTTTAGCAGTCGGCTCACTTCCTCTTTGGTGCCCTTGGAAGATGTTTGGTGTTACTTCTCTGGATTCTGCTCAAGTTAAGTTTCTTCTCCCTTGTTTGTCTCCCTTCTTGTCTTTAATGTACAGTGGGGACTGACTAGTGCTCAATCTCCCCCCTTCCCTATTCAGGACCTAGCTCTAGGGATATACAGGGCTTAGGTTTCCTACTTGGCGATTGGTGTGGACTCAATATACGGACAGTAGGGTAGGAAGGGTGCTTTTAGATCTTCCTAGGGATCTCCACTCTCCCATTCCCTAGCGTTTGGACTTCCTTCCCCTCTTCCCCTTGTTTTGTACTTAGTCTTCCCATACTGTGCGTGACAGCACATCGCTCCTTAGCCTCAAGCCTTGCCTGGGGGTCTGTGCACACCTGATTGATTGACAGTTCGGATCAGCACCTTGGCCTGAATTTTCTTATTCTGCAAGCTGAAGCAGCTCTGCCTCTACAGCGTCAGAGATACTCTGTGACACAGCAGTTTGGCCACTTTCAGAGCAGTGCTTCCAAGCCCTATAGAAAAGTGCTTGGAAGTGCTGCACTTCCTTCCTAGGAAATCAATCTCTGCTGATTATAATGCAGAGGTGGCCGGTCACCTAGTCAAGGAGCAGTAAACAATAACATTAAAACTCCCTACTTTCTTGAGAACGTTGAGTATTTTTTAATAACAAGTGACTTATAAAGTTTAAAAAGTTTTTGTAAACTTCTGCTATTGCAAGTGAAATACTGAGCACCGCCATATGTAAAGTTTCAGATTGACTTCAGTCTACAAAGCCTAGATAACTTCCACCGAATCCAGATTATCAACCCGCTCTGATTGACTTCACAAAAAAAATACCATACATTTTAATCTTTTTGAACCGCGGAAGATTTTACTATTTTGCTCAAATCATTCTAAAAAGTTAAACGAGAAAATGGAAACTACCTGACTTTTATAAAGAAACTCATCTACATTTAATCCATACAAATGTCACTTCTGGGTACTCATAAGCACTTCGACTTAGATAAGGCATGAGGGGGTTATTCTGAAAATTACAAAAGGTTACAAGTAAAACTTCTTGAAAAAGTTTGGAGACTTTCTTTTCCCATATTTAAATAAAAAAAAAAATGAAAAAATATTCAGGCTTGATAAGTTGAATTAGACTTGCCGGAGGAAATGTTCCAAGGTGCCGGGTGATAAGACGAGGTGAATTATTAATATCAACACCAAAGAATCAGCTATGGCCACAATATAGTAAGAATAATACAGTTTTATACATCAGGCCACAAAATCATTTTGGAAGCAATCACCGCGTTAAGGGTTTTCTAATTTAGGCCGGTGAACGGTGTGTAAATGGACAATCTGTCCGATTGAAATCTGTCTCGTCTACTAGGAGAAGTCTTCTGATGTGTAAGAGTGTTTTTTTTCAGTTGGGTTCGCTCTGAAGCCCAATTAGTAACCTAATTTAGACCAAAAGACACAAAATAATTTACTACCACAAATAGAAAACATTGAAGAGTAGAAAAAATAGGTAAAAGCCAAAGAATATCATGGCGCGAAAATGACCACATTATGTTAAATATAAACTTTATTAAATACAGAAAAAAACAACACTCAATTACTAAAGAAAAAAAAAATATAAAAACACTCCATAAAAACCCCAAACATCCCACAATGGTAAAATGGAGTGTTAGTTATTGACCAACTCCTGTATCCAACCAATATTAAAAAGGACAACTGTAACAACGCCAACCGCACAGCATAATCAATGGACCAAGTGCCTCACACTGCCCAGTACACCAAGGCATGTTTCGCGTATAGCTCCATCAGGGAGTACTGAGGGAGCTCCCACTGCCATGTACAGGTGAATCTCACAAAATTAGAATATCGTCAAAAAGTTAATTTATTTCAGTTCTTCAATACAAAAAGTGAAACTCATATATTCTATAGAGTCATTACACACAGAGTGATCTATTTCACATGTTTATTTCTGTTAATGTTGATGATTATGGCTTACAGCCAATGAAAACCCAAAAGTCATTATCTCAGTAAATTAGAATACTTTATATCACCAGCTTGAAAAATGATTTTAACCCCTTCATGACCCAGCCTATTTTGACCTTAATGACCTGGCCATTTTTTGCAATTCTGACCAATGTCCCTTTATGAGGTAATAACTCAGGAACGCTTCAACGCATCCTAGCGATTCCGAAATTTTTTTTTCGTGACATATTGGGCTTCATGTTAGTGGTAAATTTAGGTTGATAATTTTTGCGTTTATTTGTGAAAAAAATGGAAATTTGGCGAAAATTTAGAAAATTTTGCAATTTTCAAATTTTGAATTTTTATTCTGTTAAACCAGAGAGTTATGTGACACAAAATGGTTAATAAATAACATTTCCCACATGTCTACTTTACATCAGCACAATTTTGGAAACAACATTTTTTTTCATTAGGAAGTTA
Organism: Dendrobates tinctorius; assembly: GCF_039654945.1. Lineage (NCBI taxonomy): Eukaryota > Metazoa > Chordata > Amphibia > Anura > Dendrobatidae > Dendrobates > Dendrobates tinctorius. Next base: position 1,385,774 of record NW_027361863.1, on the reverse strand, counting down.
TAAGGGTTAAAAGTTGACCAGCAATTTCTCATTTTTACAACAAAATTTACAAAACCATTTTTTTTAGGGACCACCTCACATTTGAAGTCACTTTGAGGGGTCTATATGGCAGAAAATACCCAAAAGTGACACCATTCTAAAAACTGCACCCCTCAAGCTACTCAAAACTACATTCAAGAAGATTATTAACCCTTCAGGTGCTTCACAGGAACTAAAGCAACATGTAATGAAAAAATTGACATTTTAATTTTTTTCCAACCAAAATTTTCTTTTAGCTTCAGTTTTTTCATTTTCACATGGGTAACAGGATAAATTGTATCCTAAAATTTGTTGGGCAATTTCTCCTGAGTACACCGATACCTCATATGTGGTCATAAACCACTGTTTGGGCGCATGGCAGGGGTCAGAAGGCAAGGAGCGCCATTTTACTTTTTAAATGGCAAATATGCTTGAATATTTAGCGGTTGCCATGTCGCGTTTGGAGAGCACCTGTGTGCCTAAACATTGGAACTCCCCCACAAGTGACCCCATTTTGGAAACTAGACCCTCCAAGGAACATATCTAGATGCATAGTGAGTAGTGTTGAGCGATACCGTCCGATACTTAAAAGTATCGTATCGGATGGTATCGGCCGATCTAAAAAAAATATCGGGTATCGCCGACAGGGCTGTGGAGTCGGTAAGCCAAACCTGTGACTCCGACTCCGACTCCTCAATTTCCCTTACACCGACTCCAACTCCGACTCCGACTCCACGACTCCGACTCCGACTCCCACACATATTGCTTATATTTAAGTGAAAAATTTATTGTAGTACAATGTGAACCTCAGACATTTAATCATTTTTATGATCCAATAATCAAGATATTTAGATAGAACAGAATATATATTGGTGTACTACCCGGTTTTCATTCTTTTTGGTACAGATACGATATGGATAGACAGATATGGATAAATGGATAGATAGAGCAGATTTCTAATCTGCTTTTGCTATTGAAAACATTATCTATGAGCTCAAAAACCTTTCAGGTGATGCAGTTTTTTAAAAAGATGATCAACTTTTGCAGCTGAAAAACGTATCCTCAAAAAACACAGGAAAAACGCTGTGTGTGAATGTAGCCTTAGATCAGGAATATAACAGCCATTTATAGGACATTTCATAACTTTCCCAAACTCCTATGAAAAAATATTCAGCACATCCTGCATTGAATTACTGTACCCAATTTATTATATATTTTAGGAGTCGGTCCATTTTATACCGACTCCAACTCCGACTCCGACTCCACCAAAATGAGCACCGACTCCACGACTCCGACTCCACAGCCCTGATCGCCGATTCCGATACCGGAAGTCCCATTCAAGTCTATGGGGTCTCTCTGGGGTCTGTACGGGCCTGCCGGGGGGCTGTGCCGGCCTGCCGGGGGGCTGTGCCGGCCTGCCGGGGGGTCTGTGCAGGCTCCGGTGGTCTGTGCTGGCCTGCCGGTGGTCTGTGCAGGCTCCGGTGGTCTGTGCCGGCCTGCCGGGGGGCTGTGACGGCCTGCCGGTGGTCTGTGCAGGCTCCGGTGGTCTGTGCCGGCCTGCCGGGGGGCTGTGCCGGCCTGCCGGTGGTCTGTGCCGGCCTGCCGGTGGTCTGTGCAGGCTCCGGGGGTCTGTGCAGGCATCGTCCGATGGGACTACAAGTCCCATCGGGCGATGCCTGCTACCATGACAGTGATTGACACATTAGCCAATGATGGGACAGTAGTAGTCCCATCATCCGGCTAATGTGTTGAATGTAAAAAAAAAATAAAAATTTACTTGCTACATACATGCTACATACATACAACATGCATACTACATATATACTACATGTCACATACATACTACATATATACTACATGCAACATGCATACCACATACATGCTACATACTACATGCATGCTACATACATGCTACATACTACATACATGCTACATACGTACTACATATATACTACATGCATGCAACATACATACTACATATATACTACATGTAACATACATACTACATATATACTACATGTAACATACATACTACATATATACTACATGCTACATACATGCAACATACACACTACATACTACATACATGCAACATACATACTACATACATGCTACATACATACACACTACATGCTACATACATACTACATACATGCTACATACATGCAACATACATACTACATACATACTACATACATGCTACATACATACCACATTCATGCAACATGCATACTACATATATACTGCATATATACTACATGCATGCAACATACATATATACTACATACAATACATACATATAGACATACAGTACATATAACATAGAGTATATACTTACCGTCACTTGTCACTTTGATCCCCGAAGCCATTGTCACCTGAGGGATCAATATCAAAATAAAAAAACACCAATATACTTACCCCGATCCGCAGAAGTCCACGAGGGTCCCACGTCCATCTTGCGTGGAGAACAGCAGCATCAGCTGATGCTACCGTTCTCTACCAGCTCCAGGAATACAATGACGGAAGGTAGGTATCCTTCCGCACTGTATTCCTCCACCACTGTAAAAAAAAAAAAAATGTCCCTAGTCTCACTTTATGCCATTGCTGCGTGGGAATGGCATAAAGTGAGACTAGGGACTTTTTTTTTTCTCAGGTGACAATGGCTTCGGGGATCAAAGTGACAAGTGACGGTAAGTATGTACTCTATGTTATATGTACTGTATGTCTATATGTATGTATTGTATGTAGTATATATGTATGTTGCATGCATGTAGTATATATGCAGTATATATGTAGTATGCATGTTGCATGCATGTGGTATGTATGTAGTATGTATGTAGCATGTATGTAGTATGTATGTTGCATGTAGTATATATGTAGTATGTATGTTACATGTAGTATATATAGTATATATGTAGTATGCATGTTGCATGCATGTAGTATATATGTTGTATGTATGTTGCATGCATGTAGTATATATGTATTATGTATGTAGCATGTATGTAGTATGCATGTTGCATGTAGTATATATGTAGTATGTATGTTACATGTAGTATATATAGTATATATGTAGTATGCATGTTGCATGCATGTAGTATATATGTTGTATGTATGTTGCATGCATGTAGTATATATGTATTATGTATGTAGTATGTATGTAGCATGTATGTAGTATGTAGCATGTATGTAGTATGTAGCATGTATGTAGTATGTATGTTGCATGTATACAGCATGTATGTAGTATGTATGTTGCATGTATGTAGCATGTAGTGTGTATGTATGTAGTATGTATGTATGTAGCATGTAGTGTGTATGTTGCATGTATGTAGCATGTAGTATATATGTAGTATGTATGTTACATGTAGTATATATAGTATATATGTAGTATGCATGTTGCATGCATGTAGTATATATGTTGTATGTATGTTGCATGCATGTAGTATATATGTATTATGTATGTAGTATGTATGTAGCATGTATGTAGTATGTAGCATGCATGTAGTATGTAGCATGTATGTAGTATGTATGTTACATGTAGTATATATGTAGTATGTATGTTACATGTAGTATATATGTAGTATGTATGTTACATGTAGTATATATGTAGTATGTATGTTGCATGCATGTAGTATGTAGCATGTATGTAGCATGCATGTAGTATGTAGCATGTATGTAGTATGCATGTTGCATGTAGTATATATGCAGTATGCATGTTGTATGTATGTAGCATGTAAATTTTTTTTTTTTTTTTACATTCAACACATTAGCCGGATGATGGGACTACTACTGTCCCGTCATTGGCTAATGTGTCAATCACTGTCATGGTAGCAGGCATCGCCCGATGGGACTTGTAGTCCCATCGGACGATGCCTGCACAGACCCCCGGAGCCTGCACAGACCACCGGCAGGCCGGCACAGACCACCGGAGCCGGCACAGCCCCCCGGCAGGCCGGCACAGCCCCCCGGCAGGCCTGCACAGACCACCGGCAGGCCGGCACAGACCACCGGAGCCTGCACAGACCACCGGCAGGCCGGCACAGCCCCCCGGCAGGCCGGCACAGACCACCGGAGCCTGCACAGACCACCGGCAGGCCGGCACAGCCCCCCGGCAGGCCGGCACAGACCACCGGAGCCTGCACAGACCACCGGCAGTCCGGCACAGACCACCAGACAGTCGGCACAGCCCCCCCGAAGGCCCGAACTGACGGCGCATCATGATGCGCACAGACAGCGCATCATGATGACGTCATTTCGGCAGCCAATCAGAGCCACAAAAGTGGCTCATTGCATTTTGGACTTCCGATTCCGGTATCCAATACGAAAAAAGTATCGGTACTCAGTATCGGAATTCCGATACGGCAAATATCGGCCGATACCCGATACTTGCGGTATCGGAAAGCTCAACACTAATAGTGAGCACTTTGAACCCCCAGGTGCTTCACAAATTGATCCGTAAAAAAAAGTACTTTTTTTTTCACAAAAATTTTATTTAGCCTCGTTTTTTTCATTTTCACATGGGCAACAGGATAAAATGGATCCTAAAATTTGTTGGGCAATTTCTCCTGAGTACATCAATATCTCATATGTGGTCATAAACCACTGTTTGGGCGCACGGCAGAGCCCGGAAGGGAAGGCGCGCCATGTGACTTTTTGATTGGAAAATTAGCTCCAATCGTTAGCGGACAGCATGTCGCATTTGGAGAGCCCCTGTGTGAGTAAACATTGGAGCTCCCCCTCAAGTGACCCCATTTTGGAAACTTGACCCCCGAAGGAACTTATCTAGATGTGTGGTGAGCACTTTGAACCCCCAAGTGCTTCACAGAAGTTTATAACGCAGAGCAGTGAAAATAAAAAATGATTTTTTAGTCCGCTATTTTTTATTTTAACAAGGCTAACAGGAGAAATTGAACCACAAAAGTTGTTGTGCAATTTGTCCTGAGTACACCGATACCCCATATGTGGGGGGGAACCACTGTTTGGGAGCACGGGAGAGCTCAGAAGGGAAGGAGCGCCATTTTGGACTGCAGACTTTGATGGAATGTTCTGCGGGCGTCATGTTGCGTTTGCAGAGCCCCTGTGTGTCTAAACAGTAGAAACCCCCACAAGTGACCCCATTTTGGAAACTAGAACCCCCGAGGAGCTTATCTAGATGTGTAGTGAGCACTCTGAAGCCCCAAGTGCATCACAGAAGTTTATAAATGCAGAGCCATGAAAATAAAAAAATATTTTTTTTTTCCTCAAAAATGATTTTTTAGCCCGCTATTTTTTATTTTCCCAAGGGTAACAGGATAAATTGGACCCCAAAAGTTGTTGTCCAGTTTGTCCTGAGTACACTGGTACCCCATATGTGGGGGGAAACCACTGTTTGAGCGCACGGCATGGCTCAGAAGGGAAGGAGCGTCATTTGACTTTTTGAATGGAAAATTAGCTCCAATCGTTAGCGGACACCATGTCGTGTTTGCAGAGCCCCTGTGTGCGTAAACTTTGGAGCTCCCCCACAAATGACCCCATTTTGGAAACTAGACCCCCTAAGGAACTTATCTAGATGCATAGTGAGCACTTTGAACCCCCAGGTGCTACACAGAAGATTATAACGCAGAGCTGTTAAAATAAAAATATTTTTTTTCCTCAAAAAAAAATTTTTTAGCCTGCTATTTTTTATTTTCACAAGGGTAACAGGATAAATTGGACCCCAAAAGTTGTTGTCCAGCTTGTCCTGAGTACGCTGGTACCCCATATGTGGGGGGGACCACTGTTTGGGCAGACGTAAGGGCTCGGAAGGGAAGTAGTGACGTTTTTAAATTCCGACTTGATGGAATGGTCTGTGGGCGTCATGTTACGTTTGCAGAGCCCCTGATGTACCTAAACAGTGCAAACCCCCCACAATTGACCCCATTTTGGAAACTAGATCACCCAAGGAACTAATCTAGATGTGAGGTGTGCACTTTGAACCCCCAAGTGCTTCACAGAAGTTTATAACGCAGAACCATGAAAATAAAAAATCTTTTTTTTTACACAAAAATAATTATTTTAGCCCCCATTTTTTTATTTTCCCAAGGGTAACAGGAGAAATTAGACCCCCAAAGTTGTTGTGCAATTTTTCCTGAGTACCCTGATACCCCATAAGTGGGGGTACACCACTGTTTGGGCACACGTCGGGGCTCGAAATGGAGGGAGCACCGTTTGACTTTTTGAACGCAAAATTGGCTGGAATAAATGGTGGCTCCATGTCGCGTTTGGAGACCCCGTGATGTGCCTAAACAGTAGAAACCCCTCAATTCTATCCAACCCTAACCCCAACACACCCCTAACCCTAATCCCAACCCTAATCATAACCCTAACCACAACACTAATCCCAACACACCCCTAACAAAATCCCAACTCTAACCCTAACCACAAGCCTAACCGTAACCCCAACCCTAACCCTAATTCCAACCCTAACCCTAATTCCAACCCTAACCCCTAGTCCAACCCTAACCCTATTTCTAATCCTAACCGTAATTCCAACCCTAGCCCTAGCCCTAACCCTAACCCTAGCCCTAATGGAAAAATAAAAAAAAAATATTTTTTTTTATTTTATTATTTGTCCATACCTATGGGGGTGATAAGGGGGGTGGTGATTTACTTTTTTTTATTTTGATCACTATGAAAGTTTATCATAGTGATCAAAATAAATGAATCTGCAGCGTTGCAGATTCGATTCGGCGCACTGCGCATGCGCCCGCCATCTTCCAAGATGGCGGCGCCCATGACGCTGGACGGCGGGACACCGGGACGGATAGCGGGAGGTCGGAGGCACAAAGGAGGGTGAGAGGGGGTGATCGGAGGGGTGATCGGAGGGCTGGGGGGGTGGAGGGAAGGCGGGAGGCAGATTATGACGGCGGCTGCCGATTGGTGCCGTCAGACGGTGGCGGCAGCCGATCGGTGCCGTCAGTCGGTGTGGGGGGTCGGGTCTCAGTGTCCAGCCATGGCCGATGCTATTTCAGTCGTTTGGGCACGACTTTTCATGACGCCTACGTAGGCGTCATGGGTCCTGAAGGGGTTAAAATCCGAAATGTTGGCCTACTGAAATGTATGTTCAGTAAATGCACTCAATACTTGGTCGGGGCTCCTTTGGCTTCAATTACTGCATCAATGTGGCGTGACATTGATGCAGTAATTGAAACTTCACACTAGACCTGAAGTAGCTTGGATTGTCTGTCTCTCCACTCTTTTTTCAGACACTGAGAGCTTGATTTCCAAGGTCTAGTGTGAAGTTTCCACAATCAGTGATGGTTTGGGGAGCCATGTCATCTGCTGGTGTAGGTCCACTGTATTTTATCAGGACCAAAGTCAGCGCAGCCGTCTACCAGGACATTTTAGAGCACTTCATGCTTCCCTCTGCCGACAAGCTTTTTGAAGATGGAAATTTCATTCTCCAGCAGGACTTGGCCCCTGTCCACACTGCCAAAAGCACCAATACCTGGTTTACAAACAACAGTATCACTGTGCTTGATTGGCAGCAAACTCGCCTGACCTTAACTCCATAGAGCACCTGTGGGATATTGTCAAGAGGAAGATGAGCGACACCAGACCCAACAATGCAGACAAGCTGAAGGCTGCTATCAAAGCAACCTGGGCTTCCATAACCCCTCAGCAGTGCCACAGGCTGATCGCCTCCATGCCACGCCACATTGATGCAGTAATTGATGCAAAAGGAGCCCCGACCAAGTATTGAGTGCATTCACTGAACATACATTTCAGTAGGCCAACATTTCGGATTTTAAAATCATTCTTTCAAGCTGGTGTTATAAAGTATTCTAATTTACTGAGATAATGACTTTTGGGTTTTCATTGGCTGTAAGCCATAATCATCAACATTAATAGAAAGAAACACTTGAAATAGAGCCATTACAAACAGAATGATTTGGGGGTTGAGCAGGAGGTTGGACCAGATGGCCCAAGAGGTCCCTTCCAACTCTACGATTCTTTGATTCTATGATCTATCTAATATATGAGTTTCACTTTTTGTATTGAAGAACTGAAATAAATTAACTTTTTGATGATATTCTAATTTTGTGAGATGCACCTGTATTATAGTGAACACTCACCAATAGGCTATGGGCAACGTCATTGGTGCATTTCAGCCGCCCATCACCGCATCCATCGTTGTCTCCGTCGTCCTGGAAGTCACATGTCAGCGCAGCCAGAGTTCCAATTGAGCGCCAAAGGTGTGGAAAGAGGGAGCACCGTCACAGCCTTCATACGTATAACCCCAGTGCCGAGTGTGCCATATTTGAAAAGGGAACAGTTTCCACTGTGAAACCTGCCTGAAAAAGCTCCCTAAGGCTGGTTTCACATTTGCGTTTTTTTTCGCGGTATTTTAGCGCTAAAAAGCGCATGCGTTTTTTTCCCTATACTTTGCATGGGATGCGCTTATGTGCGCATACACATGCGTTTGTATGCGTTTTTCCACGCATGCGTTTTTTTGCGGTATGCGCTCGGGCGCACAAAATGCATCCTGTTGCATTTTTTGGGCGTCCGACTTGCCTCAAAAAAACGCATGCGCACGCAATGCGTTTTTTTACAGCAAGACACCCATTATAAGTCTATGGGTGCGCATATGTGCGCATTGGCATGCTTATGTATGCGTTTTTTTGCGCATGCGTTTTTTTTTTACCATTAGTTGGACAATGGAATTTAGGGGTTTGGGTTAGAGTTAGGGCTAGGGTTAGGGTTAGCTAGGGTTTAGGGTTAGGGTTAGGGTTAGTATGGTTTGGTTAAGGGTTAGGGTTAGTATGGTTTGGTTAAGGGTTAGGGTCAGGGTTAGGGTTAGGGTTAGGGTCAGGGTTAGGGTCAGGGTTAGGGTTAGGGTTAGTAAAGTCATGGTTTGGGTTAGTGTGAGGGGCCACCTAATGTTGGAAAAAAACGCAAACGCGGTAAAAACGCACTAAAAACGCATACAAACGCATAAAAACGCTGCGTTTTTTTCATGCATGCTCATAAAAATGCTTGAAAAAAACGCAGCATTTGTATGCGTTTGTATGCGTTTTTCCAATGCGTTTTTTTGCGGGAAAAACGCGCTGCAAAAAAAGGCAAGTGTGAAATTAGCCTAAGACCACTCAAAGAATGATGATATCCATTTTTACGTACAAATGACTGGTCACATGTTCAGTCTTTTTATCGACTTTTAACTGCTTCAGTTTTCTAAAGCAGTGACTTGATCGCTTGGATTATGCCGCAAATTAAATAATGAAGTTTATGGTGAGTCCAAAAAGATACTGTAGATGTAAGATGCCCGGAGTCTTTCGTACCATTTTATAAACACGGCAAACAACGCTGGCATTTCTGGGAACGAGTTCCGTTTAAAGAGCTTGATGGAATCACCCGAGCTTAGAAGACGCCATGTGCACGAACCCTAACACTTCAGTCTGCAAAACTGTTTGGCCTACAATCCTGTTCCAGATGCCAAAATGTGTATCATTTTAATTGTGATTTTAGGGCCACTCCCTTATGGAAGCTAAAATTTTGTATATGCTTTATAAATAATCACCTAAATTATTGGTGCGCGACTTATTGTGCTCTTGATCTTTTCTCTATCCTCAAAAAGAGAATCCACCAACCTGCTAAACATACAAGGGATTTACAGAGTAAGGCTGGGTTCACATGGGTGTAGGTCACGGGCCATCTCCTGACCCAAACTTACAATCCCGTTGACCCATATATGTCTGTAAGTTCAGGTCTGGAGACCCTGCGCCCAGGCTGGACTTTGTGGTCCTTATACGGACTGTAAAATGCTCTCGTGTGAACCCATCTTTTGCCAGATTCACCTAATGTGTTGGAATGCAAACTGGAGCTGCCCCACCATGCCTTCTTTCTTTCTTGTACTCTTTCTCCTTTTTTGTCAGTTTGTCTCTTGTTCTTCTTTCCACCTTTCTCTTTTTCGCTCTTACCATCTTTTTTTCTCTTGCCCTTTTCTTTTCACTCTCACATGCTTTATTTTTTTCTCAAGTTACCGTATTTTCCGGCGTATAAGACAACCCCCAACTTTTCCAGTTAAAATATAGCTTCTGATATACTCGCCGTATAAGACTACCCCTCTTCCAACGCACATACGGTAAAAATTAAAAAAACATTCACTTGCATGGGGGGCCCGAACATCTGTGTTTGCTGCAAAGTCAAGTGCATGACAGCACGGCAAGCACCGCTTCTGATCGACGGTGAAATCATCCCTGCCGGTCAGAGAGCCGCGGAACTTTACTGTTTGGGTTCGCCCATCTCGACTCCTGAGGACTGCAGTGAAGCAGCGCAGGTGCACTTGTGCGAGATCTGAGAGGCAGAGATGGAGGTAATAGGATACAAGGGCGGGCTAGACGGGTGAAAGAGGCGTGTTTTTCCGGGCACAGCGCCGCTCTCTTTCTTTTTTCCTATACCTGGGGCGTCCCAGATGCCTGCACTTGCTTCACTTACACCTTCCCAGTGAGGCGCCCCTTCACCTCGTCATCGGGACCGCTCCCCCCACTATATGCAGCGACCGCAGATTGCTCAGCACCTGCCCTAAAAGACGACACCTGGCGTATAAAACAACCCCTGACTTTTGAGAAGATTTTCAGGGGTTAAAAATATGTCTTACACACTGGAAAATATGGTATTTACTTTTTTCTCTTGTGCGCTCTCTGTCTCTTTCTTTCTGTCATTCTTTTTCTCTTCTCTTTCTTTCTTTTTCTCTTTCTGTCTTTTTTTTCTTCCTTTTTTTTAAATTTCTTTCTTTTTCTTTCTCTCTCTTTCCTCCTTCCTTCCTTTTTTCATTTCTTTCTCTTTCTTTCTTATTTCTTTCTCTTTCTGTGTTTCTCTTTCTGTCTTTCTTAGTTCCTATTTTTTTTTCGCTTTTCTCTGTCGTTGGCTGGGGTCACACTTGCGAGAAACTCGCACGAGTCTCACATCTCAATACCCGGCACTGCCGCCGACACTCGGGCCCAGAGCGCTCAGCATAGAAATACATGCAGCTGCACACTCCGGTCCCGAGTGCCGGCGGCAGTGCCGGGTATTGAGGTGCGAGTTTCTCGCAAGTGTGACCCCAGCCTTTCTCTTCTTTCTTCTTTCCTTTGTTCAATTCTTTCTTATTTCTTTCTCTTTTTCTGTCTTTCTCTTTCTGTCTTTTTTCCCTTTTCTCTGTCTTTGTCTTTCTCTTCTTTCTTCTTTCCTTCCTTTTTCTTTCTCTCTCTTTTTCTCTTACTTTCTCTCTTGTTCTTCCTTTTATGTTAGGGCCTGTAAAGCTCTTTATATAGACTATCTATATGACTATGTAAGAAGAATGCTGCATTTTGTGCAAAGACTTTTATACATCAATTGTTTAGCAATGATTCAGGGATTTCTTCTCTTCCCTGCCTCCTGCTCTATTGTTGGGTATCTGTTAGTTCCTCTCGTCATTTCTTGCTCGTGTAGAAATGTCCCTTAGCGTTTCCTGTAACTACAGTAGGTAAAATAGCCTTATAACTGGCCCGGTGATATATTGGGCACTTTTGTGGCGTATTACACCCTCTTCTCCATCCACTTAAATTCCTCTGAGAAATCCCATCTGCCATTCTGTTTTACGGGAAGCCATTTCTCATTAATGGCATTGTATTTTTTTCGCTTTGTTGGAAGGTCATCAGAAAATGTTCATCAAAAGCCGAACATTTTCCTGAGAAGCCTGAAAGAAGGAAAATGTTATCTTCTGTGTTAGCACGTTGATGGGCTCACGCCAAGCAGTTCATGGGCGTTTAGTCTGCTTTTTATTTTATTACTTGAAAATTTTGCCGTTGCGTTAAGACGTCGGAAGACTTGTATCAGTAGATTTTGAGTTGACGTTGTTGACTGCCGCTACGCCACGCAACGTAGCCTAAATTCGTGATGAAGCCCAGGCCTTAGATGCTAAAGGAGTTGCCTTTCTTTAGGATAGATCATCAATATCAGATCGGCGGGGAGTCTGACTTTTTGTCAATTCCATCAGTCAAGGGTGCAGCAGTTCCCTTCCCTTCTGTACATGGCATTGCAGGTCACAGCAGCTCCATCCCATTCAAGTAAATGGGACTATGCTGCTGTGTCTGATAAATGGTGAGACTGTGCCGATTTGTAAGAGGGGTCGAGAATCGGACCTCCATAAATCTAATATTGATGGAATAGGAAAGGACATGAGTTTTTTTTAGTCCAGAAAAGACCTGTTAATCACATTTAGGCTCTAACTTGGGGTCTGACCACTAGGACCCTCGTCGTTCCTGGTGAAGCAGTGGCTGCACATGAATGCCACCACTCCAATCCTTGTATATAGTAGTACAGCGGTCAGCTAGCTATAGCTGTCCCATAGACTATTGCTATTCTGTGGATAGGTGATAATTTGCCCTTTAATTTAACGCTTGTTACAGCAGCTATAAATAATGAGGGTTGTAGTTCTAAAATGATAGACGCTTCCAGTCCTAACTTGAATGTAAAAAAGTTTTTGTACAAGAAAGACCCTATGAAACTTTTTTTTTTTTTTTTTTCCCATCGTAGGAACGTGAAGGCCGACATTCCGGATAAACTAGGATTCAGTCCTCTCATGATTGCTGCCCAAAAAGGATATTTCAGGTTAGAGTTTTTATTTGTCACCTTCTTCTCTTCTGCCTCATTGTGAATTCCTCTTCTCCTATCTAGGTCAGGGATTGTGGCAGGAGTTTATTCTGGTCCCAAACTTCAACACTGATTACAACCAGGTGAAATCCCTGCATGTATAGGAGGGAGATGAGGGGGATCGTTAAGCTCAAGGTATGGACAAGGGGTAATTGCTGGAAGGACCCACGGGAGAGCGCGTGTCAGAGAAGCGACATAGATATTGAAGGCTGGGTTCACATTTACATTGTGCTGCTGAACATACACAACTTTGCTGTTGATTGCCGTTGGAAAAAATAGTTTATGGCTCCTCGTCTTATACATTTCACACAGCAGATACGCTGTGAATAGGGTTTTAAAGGGAATCTGTCACCAGGTTTTTGCCACCTAATCTGAGAGAATCATAATGTAGAGACAGAGACCCTGGTTACAGCAATGTGTCACTTACTGGTCTGCTTGCTGTAGTTTTGATAATATCACAGTTTCGACAGGACTAGTAAAACCTGCTGCCAGGTAGTCCTCCATATACATGAGCTCTGTGTAACTCCACCCACACAACTGATTGGTAGCTTGCTGCCTAAACACAGCCAATCAGTGGTGTGGGTGGGGTTATAAAAGAGCTCAGCATTCAAAGAACTGCTAGTAAGTGCTGTAAATGGGATAGCAAAAACCTGGTGATAGATTTCCTTTAACACTGGATAAACATCAACTGAAGCCGCTGATTTTGACGGTACCGGTAGACCATCTAGTGTCTATGAGTCTGTTCCAAGATATGGATCTGCCATGTTGAATTTCAGCAGCGTAAGTGTGCTTTCATTAGTCCCGAGACTGCTCGACTATCTAATATTTATAAGGGGGGTTTCTAAAACAGGAACAGGCATAAACATCAGCAATTGCTCCCAATAGATACACTGAAAAAGAGTCCTCACACATTACATAGACATTAGTCCTGATTTCAGCAGGGCTGAACCAACCATCTAACATATATGAATAGTTGTAGTTAAAAAAGGGCATGTTGGACTTTTACATGCCTAATCCTTTGTTCTCAGAAGATAAGTCACCATCTGAGTTGTATATCAGCGGCTTATCCCTCTTTCATCGTCGAGAGGGCATGTATGATCAGGAGCCTACCATGCATGTATATGGGCGGACGGGAGGAATGGTCGTTGACTTAACAAGTGTTTCGTTGACAGCTCTCAAAGGGAGACAGCAAATCATAAAATGACCAGAATTTATCTCCATCCTGCCATCTGACATGCAACCCTCCAGATGCTCTCCTCTAAACCTTATTGTTTTCTTTTTCTAATATCGGACTTGACCTTTCGATCAGTTAGCTATTGTATAATGTACTGCGATGCTTCTGTGTTTCGGTGATTTACTACTCACTAAAGGCCATTTGCAGTGCACTCACTCCCGGAGAGATGGAGGGTGCTGGAAGATGGGTGGGATCCCCATATTCAGTATAATGTCGTTCATTGCACACTCCGTCCTTCCTGCCAGCGTGAAGAGATTTGTTGATGGAGCAGTTGAGCCACATTAATATCTTTGCATTGGCAGATTGGTGTCTCCAGTGACAAATATTAAATTTTGACGTTTCAACTCTCCCGAGTCTTTATCACAGTGTGGCAGCATAGAAGAAAGAAGACCTGCAGTATGGATGAGAGCGGCATGTATGGACGCTTACAGACCAGAGGTAAATCGCCCATACATGCCTCGCTTATCCTCTTATACCGGAGCGTAAAAGCGTCAAGATTTAATATTTGTCACTTGAAACAGAAATATGTCAATTCAATGATTTATCTGCTCTATCAATAAACCTTTTCACGTTTGCACAAATTACAGAGTGTGCAGTGAACTATCTGCATCCTCACACTTACAACCTACCTGAAGTCATGCACTGACAACCCATCTATCCTCGCACTGACAGCCCATCTGCATCCCCACATTGACAACCCATTTGTATCCATGTACTGACAATCCATCTGTATCCTCACATTGACAACTCATCTGCATCTTTTCACTGACAACCATCTGCAACCTCACACTGACAACCCATCTTCATCCTCACACTAAGAACCCATCGTAATCTTCTCACTGACAACCCATGTGCATCTTCGCACTGTCAACTCATCTGCATCCTCGAACTGACAGCCCATCTGCATGTTCGCACTGACAGCCCATCTGTATCCTCACCCTGTCAACTCATCTGCATCCTCGTACTGTCAATCCAAGTGCATCCTTGCACTGACAACCCACGTGCATCCTTGTACTGACAACCCATCTGCATCCTCGCACTGACAACCCACGTGCATCCTCGTACTGACAACCCATGTGCATCCTCGCACTGACAACCCACGTGCATCCTCGTACTGACAACCCATCTGTATCCTCGCACTGACAACCCATGTGCATCCTCGTACTGACAACCCACGTGCATCCTCGTACTGACAACCCATCTGCATCCTCGCACTGACAACCCACGTGCATCCTCGTACTGACAACCCATCTGCATCCTCGCACTGACAACCCACGTGCATCCTCGTACTGACAACCCAGGTGCATCCTCGTACTGACAACCCACGTGCATCCTTGTACTGACAACCCATCTGCATCCTCGCACTGACAACCCACGTGCATCCTCGTACTGACAACCCATGTGCATCCTCGTACTGACAACCCACGTGCATCCTCGTACTGACAACCCACGTGCATCCTCGTACTGACAACCCACGTGCATCCTCGTACTGACAACCCATCTGCATCCTCGTACTGACAACCCACGTGCATCCTCGTACTGACAACCCATCTGCATCCTCGAACTGACAACCCATCTGCATTCTCGCACTGACAACCCATGTGCATCCTCGTACTGACAACTCATGTGCATCCTCATACTGACAACCCATCTGCATCCTCGTACTGACAACCCACGTGCATCCTCGTACTGACAACCCATCTGCATCCTCGTACTGTCAATCCATGTGCATCCTCGTACTGACAACCCATCTGCATCCTCGAACTGACAACCCATCTGCATTCTCGCACTGACAACCCATGTGCATCCTCGTACTGACAACTCATGTGCATCCTCATACTGACAACCCATCTGCATCTTCGTACTGACAACCCATCTGCATCCTCGTACTGACAGCCCATCTGCATCCTCGTACTGTCAATCCATGTGCATCCTCGTACTGACAACCCATCTGCATCTTCGCACTGACAACCCATGTGCATCCTCGCACTGACAACCCAACTGAATCCTTGCACTGACAACCCATCTGCATCCTCGTACTAACAACCCATCTGCATCTTCGCACTGACAACCCAACTGAATCCTTGCACTGACAATCCATCTGGATCCTCGCACTGTCAATCCATGGGTTAAATGGACAGGGTCGGATCCTGGATATTGGAGCAGGAGCTGTAATTACAGAGCCGAGTCCCAGGACTACCCGGCATGGGACATCTTGGCATGACTTACTCCCTTGACATAATGGATGAGGCAGAATACATAGAACACCTGTACGACACCCGTCCTGTTATAGCCCTTCTCAGCTGTGCTCTGTTCTGCGTCTGTGTCTAGGATTGTGCAGTCACTCATTGATCATGGTGCTGACATCAACCTGGAGAACGGGAGTGGAAAGAACAGGTATGTCCAAAAATATTACCAGTATTGACTTAAAATGGAAAAAGTTGTACAATGGTGGAAACCTATCAACACTGGTCCAGAAGCAAGTCCTGGTAGCGGAGATCCCCTCTACCGAGTCACGGAGCTGCGGAAAGACGCTGAAACTACAAAATAACTTCCCCGCAATCTTGCCCGGGTTGTCATGTTGGGGGTTGAATCGAGTGAAAGTAAAGGTCCAGCTTTCAACATAATTTTTTTGGAAATGGGTCCAATACTTTATAGTAATGTAATTTCTTTATAAATCTAACCCGCCTCCATAGACCTATAGTTAAGAAGTGACATGTTAATGAGTACTATTTTAATATTAAAGGGGTTGTCCAGGAATAAATGATTACTGTACCTATTTATAGGGTAGGTCATCAACATGAGTTCAGAGGGGTGCGACACTCAGCACCCCCCACCCATCAGATAAAATCTGCTCATTAAAGCTGGCCTTATACACATTAGACTTAAGTCAGCTGAACCCGCTGATATCGACAGGCTCGGCCGCCGGCCAAATGATGGTCAGGAGTGATGTCGATCAGGCATGTCTGATTTTTTTGGACATGCCTGATCAGCATCACTCGAATAATCTTTCAGCCGTCAGTCATGTAATTTGTATAGCCAGATGTTATGGACACCTAGCAAGCCTCATACTCTGCTTTGTGGCCATGTTGGCATGGTGAGAGCCCCAGGCAAAAACAAAAAAACGAACAATGCCAAATTATAGGGTAAAAAAAAATTACATATTTATAGCAAGTGACGGGGTCCTTTTTCTGGTTTATAGTCAGTGATTCAATTGTTTCTCCCAAACTCTGTAAAATTGAACTAATGGATGGTTTTTATTGAAGCAAAACAGTAAAGAAAAAAAATACAATAAAGGTAAATGAAAAAAAAAAAAGATAAAACACGGAGGATTCTGCTTCTGAAGCTCCAGACTCTTCTGAGAGAATAATTATACAGCAATGTAATTGTAGATTTTTGCAGCAGATGGAATGTGAGAGTCGTAACAATCAGCGTAATTTGCTTGCAGGAAGCAGAATATGTCTTCTTTAAATAACCTATGTATCGTACAATAATTCAGCACATTTCCCTAAATAGATCATTACACACAATGTTACAGTAAACAGCAGATTTAATTACTTATGGTGTTTGCCGTGGAATATTATTATACCGAGAGACTATATCTAGATTTAATGGAAAAAATAAAGAAGAGCCATCAGGAGAGTTTTACCGTAATGTGGCCGTGTTCTGTAGAGGTGACGGAATATTAAAGGTTTCATAACACAATGTAAAAACTGGTTATGTACACTGATCATTAAAACCATCGACGGCTGACGTTATTTTGTGACGATGGCACCCGTTGGGGGTGAGAAATATTAGGCAGCAAGTGAAGCGTCAGTCGTTGGAGATGATGTGTTGGAAGCGGGAAAAATGAGCAAGCAGAAGCTTTTCAGTGATGGTCCAAACTGTGATGTCTAAATGACTGGGTCAGGACATCTCCGAACAGCAGATCTTGTAGGTGGTCCCTGGTATAGAGAGCGGTTAGTACCCACCGGTAAGTGGTCCAAGGAGAGACAACCGATGACCTCGTGACCGGTCCATGGGTGCTCAAGGCTGACTGATGTGCCCAAGGAGTGAACGTTGCCCTGTCTGGTCTGATCGCATAGAAGAGATTCTGTAGGACAAATTGTCGATAAAAGTAGTGATAGAAAGGTGGCCGAACATAAAGAGCATGGCGGCTTGCTGCATATGGGGCTACATACTTGCGCATTTGTCAGAGTACCCTTCCTGACCTGTCTTCTGCCGAGTTCTCCTACGGTAGTCATGAGCATCAGAGCTGGTCCATGGAGCAATGGAAGAAGGTGACCTGGGCTAGTAAGGGATGTTTGCTTTTACATCGTGTGAACAGCCGCATGCTCCACTTACCACTTACCAGAGATCTCTCCAATGAACTGTTTGTACCAAGGACTGTGACAAGAACAAGGGGGCATTCTCTTCGTTTGGAGGAAAGACCATTTCTGCACCAGCATAGAAGAGGGTTCTTCACGGTAAGAGCAGTGAGGCTCTGGAATTCTCTTCCTGAGGAAGTGGTGATGGCCAACTCACTGAATGAATTTAAGAAAGGAATGGAGGCTTTTCTTGTGAGTAACAGTATAGAAGGTTACGAATAACAGAATATTATAGGTAGATGGTTGACCCAGCTTAGGGGAAGGAATTTTTTTCCCTATGGAGAAAATTGGCTTCTACTCTGTGGGTTTTTTGCCTTCCCCAGGATCAACAATGCAGAACAGCTGCACTAAAAATAGGCTGAACTAGATGGACATAAGGTCTTCCTTCAGCCTTCAAAACTATGTTACTATGTTACCTCCAGCATACATGGCTCCAGGACATGTTTTGGCCCACACTTTCCTATGGACATGTCATGGTTACCGTTTCTAATATTTGGTAATTAGGAATAAATTCATGGACTTTGAGTGCGCTGCCAGACAAATTTCATAATCACACAAGGTTACAAAAGTTAACCCTTTAATCCCTACGCGTTTCGAAGTATAACACTTCTTCTTAGTCGTTTCACACGGAGAATTTCACGGCCAGTATACAATGCCTGACCGCGGGACCCTCGACCCAGACTTACAGCCTTGTAGACATATATCAGGCTGTAAGTTCAAGTTGGAAGTCTTTGGATCCATCTGGGTTTTGCAGTCTGTATACAGGTTGTCAAATATGCCATGTGAACCTGGTCCAGCAGAGCGAGAGCTCGTTGAGCCCACCCACTACCCCTTACTAAGAAACTAGGCCTGAGCTGAAAAAGTAAATGAATGTGTATGCAAAATGTAAATGCATATAAACACATGACCTTTACACAGAGAAAAGCAAAAACTAATATCCTAAAATAAAAAAAGGAAAAAATAAATTGCAAAAATTACATGAAGGTAGTAATAATAATAAGGGTATTTAGTAAACATAATTTTGATCAAAAGAATGTACAAGCCATCCCGTCACGTCAAGGCAACCCTTGTGGGACAGTCCTAACTCTTGTATTTAAAACCTAAGAGTTAGGACTGTCCCACAGGGGTTGCCTTGACGTGGCGGGATGGCTTGTACATTTTTTTGATCAAAATTATTTTTACTAAATACTCTTATTATTATAACTATTATAACTACCTTCAAGCAATTTTTGCAATTTATTTTTTACTTTTTTATTTTAGGATATTAGTTTTTTGTTTTTGGTTTTCACTACCCCTTACTAGCAGCGTCTTGAGACTCAAGTCTCAAGGTGCTTTCATGCCAAACTCCATCAGAACATGTGAGTATATGATTCTTTGTAATACTTTATATAAACTTCCTTACCTGTATTTCGTCTTTTCCCCGTCTGTAATTGTTTAAGAAGTGCCTCAGTCACCCAAAAGTACCCCTTTGTGGGTAAGGAGGGGGATGCAGCTGCAGTTTCGCATTTATTGAGTTTAGAAAACAATATGAAGTGGCAGTGAGGGTCTGGGTGGTGGGGGGATATCTGCCAGGGAAGATCATACAATACACATGGAGAGAGTATGTGCATTACAGAAAATGACTGCGGGAAGGAAAAGGAACAAAAAACATCTGCAGTTTTCTGCAAAATACCTGGCTGCTTTTTATCTAATACACATCTGCTGTCAGAGTGTTTTTTTTTTGCATTTATTGGAACATGCACATTAATGCCAAATCCAGAGCCTGTTATGTAATGTCCATGTGCTGCGGTTCACCTGTCTGAATAAATCTGCAGAGCGAGCGCTGGTCCAGAACACCGTGAACCAAGCCGAGCGCAGAAGAGACCCGCCAGCAATGTGTGTTTAGCTCCCATTAATGGCCGCTCTGTCGTCAGTGATTATTCCCCATCAGGTGTTTTATAAACAAGTGACAGAGAAGGTGGCCAAAAAAAAGGAACGCTCGGCGCTCTCTCCTCTTCATGCTCTGTCAAAGTCAATGCAAACCTGTTATTTTATTCACCAGTCACCAGGAAACTAATGTTCATGCCTATTTTGCTTTATTAAAAATTTTTCATCTTTTTGGCAGATGAATCTTTATTTTTTTTTTTTTTACCTTTTTCAGCTCCGTGACCACCTACATTAATGTGATGCAAAAAAAAAAGAACACAGCAAAAAGGCACCAAAATAAAACAAAAAAGGCAAAAAGTAAAAGAACCTGATACAAAAAGCTTCCATGGCTAACGTTAATCAAGTTTTTTGTTTCGGGAAATCTCTCTGTTTAGCGTTTTTTTTTTTTTCAAAAACAGACAAAACTGCTTCGCCCTCCTCCTGGTTCAGTGCTGAGTCTCTGTTGCTGCTGTCTGTTATTGTCTGCAGGGCTGATGTCCCCTCAACAATGCTTCAGCCAACCAGTGAGCTTAGCGACTCATGCCAGCTACTTGGGCACAGCCGCTGAAATTACTTTGTGACTATCACTTACATCGAAAGCAGCAGAGACTCAGCGCTGGAGCCAGGGAGGGTGAGTACAGTCAGTTTTTTTTTTTGTTTTTTTTTAAAGCAAACTGCTGCCAGGAGATAGGGGTTTTCTGAAAACTAATAAAGTCATTTAAATTTGGATCAGTGAAAGCATGAAGGCCTGCGACTTACCAGCTTACTTCAAGCTTTTTTAATATTAAAGGGGTTGTGCACGAACATAAAAAGCTGTTTCAATGATATGAAAATATATTTTAGTAAAGCTTACTGTCACAACTGGTCTCCCAGGACCAGGAGCTCCTTTCATATCAAAATGCTAGGGAAGCCCTAGCTCACCTTGTTCCCCGGATTACTTCTGAAGGTGAAGATGCCGGGGCCACATACCTTGCCTTAGCTCCTGAATCTTCCTTTAGTCTGTACCCTTCCCCCACCCAGGGAAGAGGGGAGTGGTAGTGTACCGTAATACACCAACCAGACTAACAAGATAATACGAACAGTGATAAAGGAAAATATCAATCGTGCAAATATACTCACACATAAACACTGGAGAATGGGGTAAAAGCAAAGTAGGAGAAGAAAGGGAATTATCACAAATGCAAAACCTAGCAACAGTCACAAATGAATCCACCAAACACCTTCTTCAGTAACAACCACCAACAACCTCCAGTCATGCAGCAAAAGTTACTCTGACAATGAGCGCTAACCAGGACCCAGATTATATAGGAGATGGGAGTGGCTAACGGTGTACAGTTGAGAGGTGTAACGCAGGAACGCTTCCAGGAGCTCTCAACTGATAGGGTACAGACTGAGGGTGGATTCAGCAGCTAAGGCAAGGTACACGGCCCCGGCGTCGTCACTATCAGAAGTTATCCGGGGAACAGTGTGAGATAGGATGCTCCTAACGTTGAGAACTGGGAAGGAGCACCTGGTTCTTGGGACACCCAACAACAGTCGTGACACGTTTCAGCAGACGTTGCATAAATCAATAGTACAAGCAAATTCTCTCTCCACTTATAAGCCTCTTCTTTCCCCATCTTCCTTTGTCCCCCAACCGCGCCCCCTAAACTCATCATTCACTCAGAAAAAATGCTAAAAAACATTTTGGTCAAAACAAAACATTCACCTCTTGATGTCTGTGGAGAATGGGGGGGGGGGAGAGTGTGAGAGAGAGGCACAGACTATGCTCCTACTTTCTTGCAAGAGTTTAGCATACCCCCCACAGCTGGATTCACAGCTACACTGCTCAGTATTGCTGTATGACGTCTTTCATGTTACTTATGAGCATGTGCTACATAGGGATAGGAGAGTAGTCTAGGGAGACATCATAGCAGCTAGTCTCCTGCCGCCAGCTCAGTGACAAATATAAAGTTCAGTTAGAGACTGCAGTGGGGAAAACTGGTGAACAATGCTGGACACAAGTCATATAATGTCCAGAAATAGTATTTAATTTATTTATTTTACATGTTTATTCAGCGCCATTAATTTCCCAGCACTTTAAAGCCATTATCATTATTGTCCCCATTAGGGCTCACAATCTACATTCCCGATCAGTATGTCTATGGAGTGTGGGAGGAAATCCACGCAAAAATGTGGAGAACACACAAACTCCTTGCAGATGTTGTCCTTGGTGGGATCTCAACAAATGAAACTGACGTCTGAATGAGGCTTCATTCAATGGTTGAGAATAACGGTCCAAGTTTCATCAGTTTGGTCTGAGTTTTATTAATTTTTCTCATACACAATAAAAAAGTTCATCCACCCCCCGTTTTTAATAGTCTGCGAAAATCGTACCGAACTCGCATGTCATCCAAGTGCTATCCAATTTTTTTTCACTCACCCATAGACTTGGATTGTCGATTTTGAACAAAATCGGACATGTCTACTCTATTTTTCAGTAACTGGAGCTAGTCAGGGGATTTAAAGGTGTAATCACTATAAAAGATATTAAAACATTTAGAAGCGCAGAATTTTGGTCCTATTTAAACAATATGGTGCTCGTGTGTGGACAATCACTTTACGTGTCTGCAATGTCCTCTTTGGTTACATAAACCTTTTAGAAGCTGGAATTATTTAGTGCGCTTCACCCTTGTCTACATGAAATGCCTCCGTTGCCTTTGTGCAGGGACCGATGTCGTCTGTCAAATCCATGCGCTTCTGCTCTGTTTTGCAGTGTAATGCTGGCTTGTTTTGCTGGACACCTGGATATTGTCGAGTATTTAAGAGAACAAGGAGCATCTTGGGAGAGCCGGGATAAGGGAGGATGTACCGCCATGCACTGGGCAGTAGACGGAGGCAGTCTGAAACTCATTGAATGGATGATTGGGGATGGCTGTGAGGTACGGAGCAAACATTTTTACCTTTTTGTTTGATTCTTGTATTATTGTTATTTACTATTTCAGTAAGAACATATCCTTTATTAGGTTGGAGTCACACACAACGTATAAAAAAAATTGGTCCATTTTTCACGGACCAGAATCGCACAATTGTTTAATGAACAGTCACCCGTATGTCATCCGATTGGAATGCGAGGATGCGATTTTCTCGCTTCTAAGCATCCGTTTGACATCCGTATGATGAGATTTTCTCACTGGCTTGCAAAATGGACATATAATGAAGCCCAATGACAGATTAAAACACAAACAAAAAAAAGATATAGACACTTAGAATACATTATATGTATACATGTCATTGAGACATATATATATATTTATAGTTAATAGAGTTCTACATAGCATAATAGCCGCTAAATCAATTGCCGGCTTATGTATTATCAATACAAAACCCGACATGAAATGACACATGGTTTACATACAGTAAACCATTTCATTTCATTTAGGTTTTTATATGTTTTTGACTAATTATTAGATTAGGGTATGTGTGTAAAATTTGGGACATGTAAAAATTAAGGGGTTGATTCGTTGAAAAAAATTGTGTGGGCTCCCGTGGTAATATCTCCACCAGAGAGGGAAAGCCAGTGAGTGAGGGCAGATATTAATAGCCTAGAGAGGGACCATTGTTTTTGCCCCCCCGGCTAAAAAAAAAATCTGCCCCCAGCCACCCCAGAAAAGGCACATCTATAAGATGCGCCCTTTCTGGCACTTAGCCTCTCTATTCCCATGGCCTTTAGCGGTGGCTAATGGGTTAATAATAATGGATTAATGTCACCTTGCTATTGGAAGGTGACATTAAGCTGAGTTAATAATGGAGAAGGTGTCAATAAGACACCTATCCATTATTAACCCTAGAATAGTAAAGGGTTAAAAAAAAGCACACAGACATTAATTAAAAATTATTTTAATGAAATAATTACACCAAGTTTTTGACAACATTTATTAATCTGTTAATCCAAAAAAAAGCCATGGATCTGTAAAAAAAAAATAAAAAAAAAATAAAGCAACAATATCCTTACCTCTCCGCTGTTCAGTCTGGTCCCCCGCTGTAATCCATCCAAAGGGGTTAAATGGTTTACACAGGGACCGGTGCTAATGTGACCGGACCTGCTGTAAACCACTGCCAAATGAATTAATTCATCTTTGCGCAGGCGCCTCGGCTGACTGGAGATGAACTAATAAACGTGGCAAAGTTTCGGAACTTTTTCCCACGCTCATCAGTTCACCTCAGGTCAGCCAGGGGATTCCGCGCAGCCTCACTGACTTCAGCGGTAGTGAGTTCAAAACCCGACCATGTGTCATTTTATGTCGAGTTTTGTAATGATTTTACAGAAGCCGGCATTTGATTTAGCGTTTATTCTGCTATGTAGAACTCTATGAAATATTGAAATATAATATATACAGTGCCTACAAGTAGTATTCAACCCCCTGCAGATTTAGCAGGTTTGATAAGATGCAAATAAGTTAGAGCCTTCAAACTTCACACAAGAGCAGGATTTATTAACAGATGCATAAATCTTACAAACCAAAAAGTTATGTTGCTCAGTTAAATTTTAATAAATTTTAAACATAAAAGTGTGGGTCAATTATTATTCAACCCCTAGGTTTAATATTTTGTGGAATAACCCTTGTTTGCAATTACAGCTAATAATCGTCTTTTATAAGACCTGATCAGGCCAGCACAGGTCTCTGGAGTTATCTTGGCCCACTCCTCCATGCAGATCTTCTCCAAGTTATCTAGGTTCTTTGGGTGTCTCATGTGGACTTTAATCTTGAGCTCCTTCCACAAGTTTTCAATTGGGTTAAGGTCAGGAGACTGACTAGGCCACTCCAACACCTTGATTTTTTGCCTCTTGAACCAGGCTTTGGTTTTGTTGGCTGTGTGCTTTGGGTCGTTGTCTTGTTGGAAGATGAAATGACGACCCATCTTAAGATCCTTGATGGAGGAGCGGAGGTTCTTGGCCAAAATCTCCAGGTAGGCTGTGCTATCCATCTTCCCATGGATGCGGACCAGATGGCCAGGCCCCTTGGCTGAGAAACAGCCCCACAGCATGATGCTGCCACCACCATGCTTGACTGTAGGGATGGTATTCTTGGGGTTGTATGCATTGCCATCCAGTCTCCAAACGTCACGTGTGTGGTTGGCACCAAAGATCTCGATCTTGGTCTCATCAGACCAGAGAACCTTGAACCAGTCTGTCTCAGAGTCCTCCAAGTGATCATGAGCAAACTGTAGACGAGCCTTGACATGACGCTTTGAAAGTAAAGGTACCTTACGGGCTCGTCCGGAACGGAGACCATTGCGGTGGAGTACGTTACTTATGGTATTGACTGAAACCAATGTCCCCACTGCCATGAGATCTTCCCGGAGCTCCTTCCTTGTTGTCCTTGGGTTAGCCTTGACTCTTCGGACAAGCCTGGCCTCGGCACGGGAGGAAACTTTCAAAGGCTGTCCAGGCCGTGGAAGGCTAACAGTAGTTCCATAAGCCTTCCACTTCCGGATGATGCTCCCAACAGTGGAGACAGGTAGGCCCAACTCCTTGGAAAGGGTTTTGTACCCCTTGCCAGCCTTGTGACCCTCCACGATCTTGTCTCTGATGGCCTTGGAATGCTCTTTTGTCTTTCCCATGTTGACCATGTATGATTACTGTTCACAAGTTTGTGGAGGGTCTTAAATAGTCAGAAAAGGCTGGAAAAAGAGATAATTAATCCAAACATGTGAAGCTCATTGTTCTTTGTGCCTGAAATACTTCTTAATACTTTAGGGGAACCAAACAGAATTCTGGTGGTTTGAGGGGTTGAATAATAAATGACCCTCTGAATAAACTTTTCACAATTTAAAAAAAAATTAAACAAAGAAATAACATTCTTTTTTGCTGCAGTGCATTTCACACTTCCAGGCTGATCTACAGTCCAAATGTCACAATGCCAAGTTAATTCCGAATGTGTAAACCTGCTAAATCTGCAGGGGGTTGAATACTACTTGTAGGCACTGTATATGTGTGTGTGTCCGTCTCAATGACGTGTGTGTATATATATATATATGTATGTGTGTGTGTCTATATCTATTCTTTCTATTCTTTGTTACATGTCAGTGTGATTTTACTGTATCACAAAATGAATTGCCGGCTTTTGGTAAAGGACACCGGTGCGTATTTCTAGCAAGTCACACTTGTGGTCTGTGTGTAATCCAATATTTTTCTTGCACACATAGTCTTGCATTGGCGAGTCAGGGCCGATAATCGGTGCCAATCACAGCATGCTGCGATTTTCTCAGCCCGATTAAAACGGCCGAGAAAAAAATCGGATGCTGGGAGCTGCCCCATAGATTAACATTGGGGCGAGTGAAATGCAATTTTTTTTTTTATCACATTGCACTCGTCTGTGTTTTTTGTCGCTAGTGTGACTCCAGCCTTAGTTTTTGTATTGCCTTTTCCTCTGAAATGTCATGTGGATTCCCTTAAAAAGGTGGCGACCTCCTGAAAATCTCCTCGACCCGTACAGTTATCTCCCCATATTCTATACTTGGCAGGGAAGAGTTTTATAATGTGTGGGGAGTCTTGGGCTATGTTCACACTGAGTTTTGTTTTTTTTTAAAAAAAAAAACACATTTTCTAGGAGAAACCACATCAGGAAACTCTCCTTTTTGTAGGATGATTTTGGAGGCGTTTTGGAAGAGTTTGTTTTTTTTTTTTTTTATCCCCTGAATATTTTTTTGCAGATTTTTGACTGGGCAGTGCCTAGTTTGGAGAGGTTTTCTTTAGGATCATCTTAAAAAAATGAACATGCACTTTTTTTTAAAACCTCTTCAGGGAAAAAAAATCTCCAGAAACCACATATGAACAGCACAGAGTGGATTTCCCGTAGAAATTAATTGGAAGAGTTTTCCAAGAACTATTGAAGTGGTGTTGGTTTGGCTAATATCCTTAGTCATGTTGGAAAGATCATTACAACGTCAGACATTCACTTATAGGGTATCCACCTCCACTTGGGGGCAACTTTTGTTTTTGCTCTTCCCTGATTAGAGAACAGAATTCTGAAACAGCTGTCCACAGATGAGTGTGCCTTCTTTTTAGAGGAGACTGGTTTGGTTAATATCCTTAGCCATGTTGGAAGGCTGATTAGAAAGGTCAGAGATGTACTTACACAGTAGCCAACTCCAGTTAGGGGCAGCTTTGTTTTTGCTTTGTACTGATGAGAGGTGAGAATCCAGAAACAGCTGTCCACAGATGAGTGTGCCTTCTTTTTGGAGGAGACTGGTTTGACTAATATCCTTAGTCATGTTGGAAGGGTTATTAAAAGGTCAGACATTTACTTATAGGGTAGACACCACCACTTGGTGGCAGCTTTGTACTAATGAGAGATTAGAACCCAGAAACAGCTGTCTACAGGTGAGCGTCTCTTCCTTTTAGAGGCGATTGGGGTGACTAATATCCTTAGTGGCATTCGGGGGACCCCATACAGCTGTCATATTATGTCACATTTATTACATTAGACCCAGTATACCTTCTTTGACATTCTGCCATGTGTAGATCTTTCTGAATCGTGAATCACTTGATTGATTTCCTTTTAGGTTGATGTGAAGGATTCCTGTTCACATTGGACTCCACTGATGCGAGTCTCAGCGGTAACCGGAAGCGCAGATGTCGCTCGTCTTCTAATTGCCGCCGGTGCAAATATCAATGTAAAGGACAAGGATGGGAAGACCCCCCTGATGGTACGGACTGAGCTGTCACAATGTGGGAAGGTTTTCAGATGGAAAAAAAAGACAGGCCCACATTATTTCACCCCTTTTACCAGATGGCTAGTTCTGATCGAATAAAGTCAATTAAGGGGAGAACACACAGAATGGTATATACAGTAATAGTATACTGCCCGATACTGATAGCGACAAAGTCAGCGGCAGGTCCAGGAATGTAATAGACGGTGACATTTAATGATGTTATTATCATTACATTATATACATGTCTGACGTCAGTGTTATCTGCAGAATCCAGAGCGTAAATGGCACTGACATCTTCCTGGCTTTCTGTGCAGCCGGGGATGATAGACGAGGGTCAGTGAAGGCAGAGTGGGGGCACGTGTGTGTGTGTGTGTGTGTGTGTGTGTGTGTATATATATATAACATGAGTGCACCACCGATGAAAGATAGTAAGATTTTAATTCGAGAGATAGATATATACATACACACTCCCAGATTATACATTTATTTTTCTTTCTTCTTTTGTCTCTTTCTTGTTCTTTTTCTGTCTTTTTTTTCTTCTTCATCTTTCTTGACTTTTTTTTGTTTCTCAATTGCTCTTTATTTTACCACTTTCTTGTCTGTCTGATATTTTTTATCTGTATATACGTACAGGTTCATTGCTGTCAGATTAAAGATCTTGCATATTATCTCTGTCTTTCCTGTTTTCCTTCTCTCTTTTTTTTTTTTTCTCTGTCTTTCTCCTTTCTTCTTTTTTCTCTCTCTCCATCACTTTTGCTTTCGCTTTCTTTTTCTAACATCACTCTCACTTCCTCATTCTCTTTTTCCCTCTTTTTTTTTAATTTTTCTCTTGCTCAAGCGCACTTTTTTTTTCTTTTTCCACATCTTATTGTTTTTCCCCTCTCTTTTTTTTTTTTTTTTACCTCCCTTTCTTTTTTCTTTTTCTCAGCCTCTGATTTTCTTCTCTCGTTCTCTTCCGTTTTATACTCTCTTTATTCAATCACTCTAGTTCTTTTCTTTTGCATTCTTATTTCTCTTTTCCTCTCCCTTTTCTTTCTCTTATTCACCATTTTTCTTTTTCAACCCTTCCCGCGCCCCACACTCTATCCTCTTTTTTTCTCTTTCGCTCCTTTTATCTGTGTATTCTTTATTTTTAACCTCACTATCTCTTTTCCTTCTCTCGGTCTGTCTTTCTTTTCTTGATCTCTTCAGTTTTATACTCTTTATTCACTCACTCTAGTTCTTTTCTTTTACATTCTTATTTCTTTTCCTCTCCCCTTTTTTTTTTCTCGTATTCACATTTTTTTCTTTTTCAACCCTTCCCCCACACTCTATCATTTTTTCTTTCTCCTTTTCTCTCCCTTTATCTCTTACAGGTTTCTTTCTCTCCCTCCACCTTGTAATATAGTCCCATTTGGGCACCATTACATTACTTCCCATTATTATTTCATCAGTATTTTGTGCTACACTCAGGGACTGTGAGCTCTCGAGGTTTGTGGTCGTACATTTGCCCGTCACCGCGGGACGTGTACCGTTGTACCAATGCTTGTGTCGCACACAAGGGTCTCTCCAGAATTATATATTTTTTCCCACATTGTGCAATTTTCTTTAGGTTGCGACATTAAATAACCACGAACGCTTGGTCCGTTTACTAATAGAAAAAGGCGCAGACTGCAGCATCACAAATGAGGTATTAAAAAGCGCTGGAAGAAATTGCATTCTGCACGGCAGCTATCAGACTGAAAGGTTAAGATAAGGTTCTCTCTCTCTTTTCCCGCAGTACGGAATAGGCATCTCAGAAATGGCTAAAGCTTTCAACAGGCAGGTAAGGAGATGATGGTTTGTGCCGGAGAATGTATCAAATGTAGAATAGGCGATTTCTTCACCCCCCCCTTCCCGTCCTTTCATCTTCCTGACAGAATATGCTGGTGATATTAGAGGACACGAAGAAGGAGATTCTTTAAGAGACGCACCGCATCTCCGTCTAACCCGCCTTTCATTACACCGACAGCTGAAACGCAGAGCCCTCTGCGATGACAATACATTAAAGAGCAGCGGCTGCCCCGGGATACCCGCACCCCGACGCTTCTCTTCTTCCCTTTTTGGATTAAAAATAAGAAAAAAGGATCGTCGAGTACATTTTTATAGTTGAAAAGTTTAAATCACCCGGAATAATGAGACAAAGGTTCCCAGGTTGCGCGTGGATCCAGGATAACATCTCATATCACAGTCCAGTAAAAACTTATATAGTGCATGTCTCTGGCATTTAAAGGGTTATTCCTAGCATATCCAAAGAATAGGCGATAACTTGCGGATCGGTGGAGGTCCAACTATTGGGCCTCCCCCCCCCCCAATGATCCTTAGAACTAGACTCTTGAATGCCCCACTGGAATAAAGTGGGGGGCTACGCATGTGCACCATCAGTTCATTCATTCCTTATGGGATTGTCGGAGATAGTCCGGTACAATGATCTGCAGTCTCAGACAGTCTCATAGGAATAAAAGGAGCGCTGACACGTTTCAGAGCCCTGACCTCGAGATTGGCAAGAGTCCAAATAGTTGGACGCATGCGCACCATCGGTCCATTCATTCTCTATGGGATTGCCGGAGATAGTCCATTACAATGATCTGTCTCCGACAGTCCCATAGAGAATAAAACGAGCGCTGACGCGTTTCAGAGCCCTGTTCTCGAGATTGGCAAGAGTCCGAATAGTTGGACGCATGCGCACCATCGGTCCATTCATTCTCTATTGGATTGCTGGGGATAGTCCATTACAATAATCTGTCTCCGACAGTTCCATAGAGAATAAAACGAGCGCTGACGCATTTCAGAGCCCTGTTCTCGAGATTGACAAGAGTATGAATGGTTGGACGCATGCGCACCATCGGTCCATTCATTCTCTATGGGATTGCCGGGGATAGTCCATTACAATAATCTGTCTCCGACAGTCCCATAGAGAGTAAAAGGAGCGCTGACACATTTCAGAGCCCTGTTCTTGAGATTGACAAGAGTATGAATGGTTGGACGCATGCGCACCATCGGTCCATTCATTCTCTATGGGATTGCCGGGGATAGTCCATTACAATAACCTGTCTCCGACAGTCTCATAGAGAGTAAAAGGAGCGCTGACACATTTCAGAGCCCTGTTCTCGAGATTGACAAGAGTATGAATGGTTGGACGCATGGGCACCATCTGTCCATTCATTCTCTATGGGATTGTCGGGGATAGTCCATTACAATAATCTGTCTCCGACAGTTCCATAGAGAATAAAACGAGCGCTGACGCATTTCAGAGCCCTGTTCTCGAGATTGACAAGAGTATGAATGGTTGGACGCATGCGCACCATCGGTCCATTCATTCTCTATGGGATTGCCGGGGATAGTCCATTACAATAATCTGTCTCCGACAGTCCCATAGAGAGTAAAAGGAGCGTTGGCTTGTTTCAGAGCCCCGGCCTTGAGATTGGCAATAGTCCCAGTCGTTGGCCCTCCCACTGATCCGCAAGTTATCGCCTATCCTTTGGATAGGTATAATAACTTTATATTTTGTGAATAGCCTTTTAAAGACTCAACCTCTTAAACCTGGACTAGGCACAAAAGAGTGGGGCAGATTTCTGATGACTGGCATTTTACATTACGGTCTAAAATACATCATTGTTGGAGTAAATTGCACAAAATGTTATTAAGCAAGCACTTACCTGAAAGTCCGAAAAAGAAATGGACGCCTCCTATGAGCAGTTCTAAATTTACACCAAAATTCTTTTTTCTGAGGTCACAGTTTTCCTCTGGGGCGAACACCCTCCTTTTAGTAAACCTTGGCCACTTTTGCAGAATACAGCGCGAAAAGCGAATGTTGTGTACAGTTTGCAACTTTTTGGAAAAGCTGGTGCAGCCTGATTAGAAAATGTGGACCGATATGTCAATTTTTTTCAGAATTGTTTCTTTTGTGTCCATGTTCAAAAATAGCGGATACACTGACAGAAGAGGTTCAGTAGCAGCAAAGTGAACGCAGCTTTAAAGGGGTTTTACCCTTTCGGCCTTCTGCACCCCATCAGCATGCTGGTAGGAAAAATTAATGGAGACTGAGAGTACTCACCGTCCCCGGGTCCAGCTCTGTGTCTCCACCGGTTGCGTCATGTCAACAGTGCTGCACGTCATCACAGCTGTGTAGACAGCATTTCCCGGAGCCCAGTGATTGTCTGCAGCGCTTTGACGTGATGTCACTATACAATCAGCGTCTTGGATGCAGCTCTGGACCCGGAAAAGGCGAGTATGCGCTGCCTCTATTACTTTTTATCCAGGCACGCCGATGGCACGTAGAATGCGAAAAGTGGAGAAGCCCTTTAACAACTCTCAATCGCATCCTGCAGAAAAAGCTTCAAGTGTAAAAATTGATTTGTGGTGCAGATATCAAATTAACAGTATGTCAGTTTATTTCACAAATTTTCTCTTTTTGCCTCTGGGTGAAATCTGCTGAAAATAAACAAAAAAAACAAAAAAATCAATCCGCAAAACAAATTATCTTACGTCGCACCCCAAAAAGAAATTGCTTCTGATCCACAGACGGGTTCCGTAGAATTTTGGCCATGTAATTCACGCTTAGAATAAATGACAATTTTGATTTTAATAAGTGGGTTTATTTTCTGACCAGAGACACTTTTTTTTTTTTTACATTTCCTATTTTATGATTAGTTTCAATAGTAGCAAAATACAGAAACGATAAAAATATAAATAATTATTTAATCTCTTACAATGGACGGATGCTATGTAATGTCAGATCTCTCCTGTAGTGGCCGCCGTTGCATGAGGACTTTGTGTCTGCCAAGACCTGCAGCGATCAGTGATCACGTCGATCAGTGACCATATGATAAAATGTATGGAAACTTAAAATTAAAAAAAATACAAACAAAACACTCAGAATGGTGCAGAAAGCTAAAATAAGTAATATTCACCCTAGAGATCCCCTGTTATCCCCATCCAGCACCTTTGTAGGTTCCCTGACAGTCTCTATATTTCCTTTTTCATCTGGGCAGAATCAATACTGGTCACAATGGAAGCCAATATGTAATCAGTGCAGCAAATGATTGGCTGCAGTGGTAACTTCTCTGCTCAGATGAAACATTAAATACTGAGACTAGCAGGGACCATGTGACTATTATGGCCAGTGATTGGCTACAGCAGTCACATATCTGTTCAGATGAAACAGGAAATACATAAACCGGCAGAGGACATGTGAGCATTATGGCCAGTGATTGGCTGCAGCGGTCACATATCTGTTCAGATGAAACAGGAAATACATAAACCGGCAGAGGACATGTGAGCATTATGGCCAGTGATTGGCTGCAGCTGACACATCTGTTCAGGTGGAACCGGAAATACAGAGACCAGCAGGAGACATGAAAGCACTATAGCCTGTGATTGGCTACAGCGGTCACGTGTCCACCCAGATTAAGCAGAAAGTACAGAGACCGGCAGTGGAAAGGGTAGTTCTGGGAGGAATTGTAAGGGGGATATTACTTCTTTAATTTCACACCATTCTTTACCATTATAAAACAATTGTAGGTGGCCAGACAATCCCTTTAATTCAAGACTCCGGAAGCAAACTAGATACTTCCTGCTTTACATGGGCTGGCTATATAATTTATGGCGATAAATTAAAATCAAACTCACTCAGCATTTTGATTCATGGTTTATTGATTGCATTTATAGAGTACAAAATTGCATTGAAAAAGTTTTACTGGTCTGAAGGATTATATAGGGGAAACAATACATTTACAGTGACTGAATCTGACGTTGTCAACCTAACGGGGTTGTTGTCTGATTGCAAGAAAACAGAAACAGCGCCCCTCTGCTCCATAGGCTGTGTTTGGTACTGCAGCTTAGCCTAGTTGATAATTCGTTTTATATCCAAGCATCCTTTATAATCCCACTTATTTGGGTACAACAGGCCTGTATACTGTACAATTCAAAGCTTTCTTACTACTTACAAATCCTCTCTTTACTTATTCATTCATTGCCCAACAAGCACAACCACCATACAAGTGAATGAAGATGGCTGCAGACAAATGCTGACACCTCACCAATCATCCTAGATGCAGGGGCCACTTCACGGAGATCATCCGTTCTGGAGATAGGTGTGGGTCCTAGAAGTGGGACCAGCATTCATCAGAAATTTATGGTGTGAGCGGCCTCCATTTAGCCACTGCGAGGGAACACCCATCATGGAGGAGTACCTACCTTAGAGGCAGGACATATGACTGCTATCGGCCCTATGGTTCAACGGTCTATGCCTCTTAGCCACTTGATTGGTGTAAAAACTGTAAAACCAGCTACTTGCAGCCACCACTAGTGGGAGCATACTGCATACAGATTTATAGTGAATTCAGTATGCAGTTAGCTCCCCCTAGTGGTGACCAATATTATATTTAGTTACAAAAACAGCTCTTATATAGCAATGCATCTTTATTGTTTCTCCCTACATTAATTCTCACTCTTTTTGCGCTTGTACAGTTTTTCTGAGTTCATCATAACCCAGAAAGGGCACCTTAATGAAGCCTCTATGTGGTGCTTCCATAGTACAGATAGTTGCACCTGATGCGCTAGTTTCCCCTCCAGGCCTGAAGCTTCTGCGCAGATGACAAGTGGTAAATTTTATCTAAGATTTTAGACAAATATCAGTTTTACCCCTAGATTTATTTATTATGCTTTTCTTATATGTTGCGCCGTCATATTGCGCAACACTTTTCAGACATGATAATCACTCTCCCCATTGGGGCTCATAATCTATAATTCCCCATCAGTCTTTGGAGTGTTGAAGGAAATCGTAGAACCCGGAGGAAACCCACATAAACACGGGGAGAACATACAAACTCCTTACAGATGACGTCCTTGCTGGGATTTGAACTCTGGACCCGAGCGCTACAATGGTAACATACTGTATATAGGTGTCATATGGATCTGTACAACAGCCGGGAGTGTACCAGCCCTTAGGGCGATTCCCATAGATTTAAAGGTAATCTGTCACCATGTTTTTGTTATGTAATAAGAGAGCAGTCTGATGTAGGGTCTGAGAACCTGATTCCAGTGATATTTCACTTACTAGGCTGTGTTTTGCTCTTTCAAAAGAACTCTGTCACTATACAGTGTACACATAAAGCAGCCAGTCGGTTGTGTGGGCGGGGTTGTACACAGCTCAGCATTCTGAGCTCTGCTAGATCTGCAGCAGAGAAAGCTGTGATTCTATCACAACTGTTGTACTCAGTAAACTAAGTGATACATCGCTGGAATCAGGATTTCTGCACCTACATCATGCTGCTGTCAGATTAGATAGCAACCCCTGCTGATAGATTCCCTGTAATACATGTGCAGAATCTGCAGCAGAAATCTGAGGCTGATTCAGATTAGGCTAATCCACAAACAACTACCCACCGCAGTTTTCAGGTTGAATCCCACTCAAACTTGTTTCTACATGTCACTTACTGCAGCTGTTTTGGAAATATAGACATGGCGCTACGAAAGGCAATATGCTTTTCCAACTGAAACTGAGACATGTTTTGCCGGCATTTTTCTTGCAGTTTTTTAGGCACGGAATAGGCATAGATTCTGCAGCAAAACTCCTTGTGAACATGCCCTGAAAATGAGAAACTACTGTAGCAAAAGAAGGCCGAGTCTCAGACGTTATCGATGTTAATAAGGTGTTTCACAAATCGCTGCTTCTTAAAGTCAGAAAATCAGAATTTTATGTTAAATATAATAACAAATTATCAATGTCTCTTTCCATACCACAATCTGAATAAAAAAAATAGAAATCTTGCAGTTTTTAAACTGGCGGCTAGAGCTATTCTACAATCTTACTGTTTCAGGAAATCCACAGGTACATTAGCATCAATACACAGACTCATGGAGCCTACTGTGTGGATTGAAGCGCCTAATGAGTGTGTGCACTAAGAGGAGGAGGTGAGCTGTGACATCAGCTATTGTGAATGGCGGGTCCTATGTTATTTACTGTGTATGGAGGTATTATCAGTCATTGTAGAGGAGGAGAAGGTGAGCTGTGACATCACCTATTGTGAATAATGCATCCTGTATTATCTACTGTATATAGAGGTGTTATCAGTCATTGTACAAGAAAAGGAGGAGGTGCGCTGTGACATCACCTATTGTGAATGGCAGATCCTATGTTATGTACTGTATATAGAGATATCAGTTATTGTACAGGAGGAGGTGAGCTGTGACATCAACACAATTCATTATGAACGGTGGATCCTGTGTTAACACCTCTATATACAGTAGATATCAGTCATTGTACAGGAGGAGGAGGTGAGCTGTGACATCAGCTATTGTGAATGTCATTGTACAGGAGGAGGAGGTGAGCTGTGACATCATCACCTATTGTGAATGGTGTGTCTTATGTTATTTACTGCATATAGAGGTGTTATCAGTCATTGTATAGGAGGAGGTGAGCTGTGACCTCACCTATTGTGAATGGTGAGGTCCTAGCTTATCTACCTTTTCATAGCACTGTTATCAGTCATTATTATCCTGACTGTGGTGATAATGAAACTTCTGAAAAGTCTCCTTGAGAGGATAGAAAATAAAAGTCTAAAAGAGCCCCAGGCGTCAGTGTGAAAACGGCAAGATTTCTATTGTTTCTTTTTTTCGATACACCTCTACACTGCTCCTTACTGCTGTCTCTCTGTCTCTTGCTTCAGTCTGTGTGTGAATGATCAGCAGCAATCTCTTAGGCTGTGTGTGCTGTGTGTAGGAGACACCATGGCAGCCAGCTCCCACCCACTAGCTCAGAGTCAATTGCAATGTAGAGCCTGCAAAGGAGAAAACTGGTGATATAGGCAGGATACATGTGATACATCGGCAAGAAATAGTGTTATTCTTTATGTCCACAGGAGAGATTATTACGACAAGGTATTTGTACGTCTAGGTACCCCTAACTAAAAGTGCCAAGGTCAAAGTTATACTATATGACGGCCGTGGATGAGATATGACAGCTAGGCGGCACATAGATCCCGTCACTCCACATGCTTATTCCTATACACGTCTCCTTGAATTCTGGGTGTAAGAGAGCGGATACAAGTTATAATAGCACCATATTATACAGCCGCTGACACAATGCGTTCATTAATTCTATTTGTGGCACATGTAATCCTAGGAGTTCACGTACAGTAGTCAATCCCAGCAGAATTGTAGCACCTTAGTGTTATTGTTTGGTCACAGTCTTTATTTTTTATTATGATGGACTTTACACATTGCATTTTTTTGTATAGCACCTTCGCAACTTTGCAATATCCTACCGTAACATGTATGCTGCTCTTGTGCCAGGGATAGGGGCAGAAATAGATGCATAATAGGTAGGTGGGAAGACGTACTGAGCGGTTTGTCTACACGAAGTGAATGTTCTTGGCTTTGAACAGTCATTTTACGTTGATAAATTCCACTTAATTTATAGTCCTCCATAACAGCTCCTAATCTCATGCATTGACATATAGGTTAACATTCTGGCTGCCTGCCACTAGAGGGAGCTAAGTGCACGTCTATGTATGGTCAGTATGCAGCAAGCTCCCTCTAGTGGTGGCTACAGGCAGCCAAAATGTAATCTTTCAAGTCTATGT
The DNA here is from genome assembly GCF_039654945.1 of Dendrobates tinctorius. Lineage (NCBI taxonomy): Eukaryota > Metazoa > Chordata > Amphibia > Anura > Dendrobatidae > Dendrobates > Dendrobates tinctorius. The sequence continues at coordinate 1,348,320 of NW_027361863.1, read as the reverse complement.
CTAGGCAGAGGATTTGGAGCTTTGTCTAAGGAAAAAAAAACCATCGACCAGTATAAGATATAATGAAAACTTAAATCAGCGCAGAATTTTGAACCTTTTCAGATAAAAGTAAAAACAAATCAGACTTTTACTTTAAATAAAGCCTCTGCCGAAAGTCAGTGCAGACTTTGCAGGTACATTCACTGCCATAGCACCGGACTTAAAGTATATTTAATACAGATTTACAAGATATCGATATATTGTAACATACAGTAATATACATGTATCTGCCAAAAGCTTTATTGACTAAATGCTCACCGTAAATAGAGGCTAAAAAATGGTAAAAAAAAAGAGTGCAGATTTTACAAATAAAACCTCCAGTTATGAGTGTGCTTACTGACGCCTACGTCTGGAATCCTTCTTCCATACGGTATACTAGAAAATCGTAAAATACTTCAAGTGTATGAGACGTTATAAAAATATTTCCCTTCTTTGGAAAGTCATCTTTGGTTAAATATACCTAGTGCAATGCACCGCACTGTACTAAATATTCCACATAAATTAATAATTTACAAGTACCTGAGCAAGTACGTACAGCGTAGCACCAAAGGCGACAGCTCAGTCCTTATTTTATAGGCTATGTCTCAGTTTTAGTAAATTAATAAAGTTCAGTTGACTCAGTAAACAGACTCCAACGCGCGTCGGAGCGTAGTGCAAACTTCACACGAGGCCTGGGCTTCTCACTTCAGGTGGGCTGGCTTGAAGATGGGTCGATGTGGTGGGACCTTTGGAGGGGGTCTGAAACCAAACAGAACGTTCAGTTATCCAATGCTTTGGAGCAATGTATAATTGCCATCACTATTCAAAGTATTCACCCCCTATTGACTTCTCTATATTTACTATGTAACAACATTTGGTTTTATTTATGGATTGACCTTCATTCATTCAAATTATTAAACACAAACTAACTGAATGCAGTCGCCTCCTTTAAGATGGTGTGAACTAGCAGCAACAGATCTTAGCAGAGGGTAAAAGCACACTAATACTCTTATTAATGACTGTTCAGGGGTCCTATCCAGCTAAGAATTAGTCAGTTGTTATCTTTTGGTTTATGGCTCTGGTGACTTCAAAAGAACCAGTATTTGCAAGGTAAACATGATTTTGATTCACAAACAAGATTAATATGTCTATAAATTGCCTTCATTTTCATGCGCTGTAATTTGCCATCCACTCTTTTTTTTTTTTACTTGGCAGTTTCAATTTATCAGCATTCTACCAGCATCATAGGTGTTGGATCTCCCTTTCCCCTCTCCTAGTGTAAGGCGGCCATGGTGGTAGTCGTGGCAACGGGCTTTACGGTTCCCACATCCTGGTACCCCACAGATAAAACACAATGTCCCTTCTGCTGCAGACCACTTACGGTTACTGTCAGAGTTCCTTTCAGTTCTGGCTCTCCGGCTCTGTGTTTCCAAGTTTCACATAACACCTCGTAGTCACAGCCTTTTACAAACAGTTCAACTTTACTTATCAAAAGGGCACTCATCACCTTGGCAGCAGAATTCACATAGAGCCACGTTTCCTGCGCTTTCCCTGCCTTCCGGGCAGACTACTCTTTCCGTAATCTCTTTCCTCCTGCCGTCTTGTTTGACAAAACGTTTCACATCCAAGTCGCCGACGTCACCAGCTCCCTGTCAGCCCCTTGTCCTATTCCAATTGGGAAAGGTTCCGGGAATGCCATCTCTGCTGTTCCGCCCTGGTCATAGACCCTGGATCCTTCCTGGGGATGGTCCTGTTGAGCTGGTGCCTTACTGCACTAGTCTCCTCTTGGGGCCCCTTACTGACGCAGCTTTATCCCCACAGCCAGTAACTGCCTGCTCCACTGCCTCTCACACAACCTGCCCTGCAGGCTGCCCTGGCTCTGCTGCCTAAACAGGAAGTCCCTTTCCTATATCTCCCTACTCTGTGCTGCTCTACTCTGTGGCCTCTGCCATCTGTTTAACTCCTATGCTGCCTGATCTAACTAACACTCTTATCTATTCTGTAATAAGCCCCCTTCTGTTCTAACCTTTGCTACTCTATGCTAGCTTCTATCCCAAATCCTAACCCTATACAGAGTACATAACACTACAATACACAAACATTACATTTCACATTAATAAACGATGAGGTGCCGCATGTAATCATGCGAACAGCGTTCAGGGGAGAGGAGGCACGTGAGAGTCCCTGCCACTTCCTTACACTAGCATGCATTTCTGGGGGGAGGGACTGTATGCATCTCAGGCCACCTCTCTGTTAAGAGTGTATGCTTTTTGAGAGACTGAAGAGCAGAAGCAGAGACAAAGCTCCACTTCCTGTAGAGATATAAACCAGCCCTGAATTCCTGTAAAGAGACAAAGACTTGGGCCCACTTCCTGTAGAGACAAAGATCTGCCACCATTTCATATAAAGACAAAGACCTACCTCAACTTCCTGCAAAGACAAAGACCTGCCTCTACTTCCTGTAGAGACAAAGACCTGCCTCTACTTCCTGTAGAGACAAAGACCTGTTTCCACTTCCTGCAGGGAGAAAAATCTGTCCCCACTTCCTCTAAAGATGCAAAGACCCACCTCTACTTCCTGTGGAAACAAAGACCTGCCCCACTTCCTGTAAAGATATAAAGACCTGCCCCCACTTCCTGTAAAGAGAAAAAGACCCCCCCAATTCATGTAGGGAGAAAAAAACCCGACTCCAGTTCCTGTAAAGACACAAATACTTGGCCATACCTCCTGTGGAGACAAAGACCCGCCTTCACTACCTGTAAATATACAAAGACCTGCCCAAAGTTCCTGTTAAAAAACAAAGACCCACCCCTTCTTCCTGTAAACAGACAACCCCACCCGTGTTCCTGTAAAGAGACAAAGACTTGGCCCCACTTCCTGTAAATATACAAAGAGCCATCGCCATTTTCTGCAGAGAGACAAAGACCCACCCCACTTCCTGTAAAGATTAATTTAAAGACCCACCCTCACTTCCTGCAGAGACAAAGACCTGCCCCAACTTTTTGAAGAGACCTGCCCCCATTTCCAGTAAAGAGACAGACCCGCCATCACTTCCTGTACCTATACAAACCCCCCAGTTATTGCAATCCATCTCGGTATCTGTGCTGCAAGAGACTGATTACACTTGACAACAGGCGGTGGACTGTATGGTACATAGAGGGGAGGTAAGACAATAAATAACAGGATCTGCAGATTGTCTTTCATAGTATCTGTCAAATGAGAACAAGAGCACAATGCCAGCCCTTTTATATATGACTGTGATAAAAAGTCAGGTAGGATGGGGGATCTCCACCTAAACTGTGCCTACATCTTTCCCCCAACTTTAATCTTGGCTGAGGCTCTAATGAAAAATCTAATGTATATTTTTGGGTAGAGACAGTTGAATTCTTTATAATAGCCTCCTATATATTCAGACATAGCTTGGGGGAGCATTTATGCAGTGGGCATTTATGCACATGTAATCGAAATACATGTATCAAAGTACTGGCAGTTATAACAGGGCAGGAGACAGGTAAGACATTTATATACATCTACTCCCTGTACATTTGGATTACAACAAACATATACCATATGCATTTGTGTAATTTATATCCTGGCCGCTGCATTCATACACATCCACCGCCCTGGCATTAACTCTCTACACTCCATCCATATCGGCCCCTCGCTCCTTTCCTGTCCTATGTATAACACTCACGCTCTTTTCACATTGTTAAATTGCACAGATCCAGTCAGTCCCACCATTCAACATAAGAGACGCTCTCACAAATCACTTAACCATCTGCTCACTCTTTCTATCCTCCTCCTAGTCGCAGGAGACATTGCTTCCAACCCTGTTCCCCCATGTTATAGAAAGTCAAACCCCCCAACTTCTACACTCAGAAACCCCTCTAATCTTATTAATATTCCCTGCATGCCATCTGTCTCTCTTAATTGTGCACTTTGGAATTCTCGCTCAGTGTGTAACAAACTCTCCTTCACTCATGACTTTTTCCTTTCTAATTCTCTTAACCTCCTGGCTCTTACTGAAACCTGGATCCAGCAGTCAGACACTACTGCTGCTGCTGCTCTTTCATACGGGGAACTACACTTCTCTCATACCCCAAGATCAGACAATAGAGCAGGTGGAGGCGTTGGTCTGCTCCTATCACAAAAATGTACCTTTCAGGTTATCCCTCAACTACCCTCACTAGTCTTCCCTTCTTTTGAGGTCCATGCCGTCAGACTCTACACCCCCTTCTCCATGCGAGTGGCGTTGGTGTATCGTCCTCCCGGCCCCTCTCATCAGTTCCTGGATCATTTTGCCACTTGGCTTCCACATTTTCTCTCCTGTGATATCCCTACCCTCATCATGGGAGATTTCAACATCCCCATTGCTCTTCCCCTTTCCTCATCTGCTACTCAACTTTTATCTCTAACCTCATCATTTGGCCTTTCGCAGCTTACTAATTCTCCAACACATGAAGACGGAAACTCCCTCGACTTGGTCTTCTCTCGGCTTTGTGCAGTGGATGTGGGTCACCCTCCCAGGGCCATGGGGTACTCGGTACCGGGCCGGCGTCGGCGGGATGTGTCACAGTAGCGGTGACCCGGTCCGTGGCCCTGGGCGCCCAATGTAAACGGGAGATTGGAAATGATGGAATGTAAATGAATAGTTTGTGAGGCAAGTGAGATGTTAGGTCGACGCTGCATGCAGATCCTCTGGGGCTGGTGGTGTGTTGCAGCCAAGATGGTGAAGCTCCCCACAGGTGGAGCTGTAGCCCCAGGGCAGTGTAGATATAGAGGGAAAGGAGAGGCACAAGCGGTGTAGAAGCTGGTACCCAGATGTAGCGGTGCTGGGTGCATTGGCGCAAGAATGAATGGAGGACACCAGGGCTTGTAGTTCCAAAGCTTTACTCACAGTCTGTAGTACACACAGGTGCCTGCCTCCGTGCTGTGTCCTCTGGGTCAGGGACTCAATCAACCTCCAGGCCAGATGGAATGCTCCCTTCCAACACTCCGCCAACATGTGCCTTTCTGAACGTCTCCTCTTATAACGCCTTTAAGTGTGAAGTACTCCTAGTACTGAGTTACACTGGAGTGCCTCCTGACAGATGTTCCCAAGAACTCTACTTGTATGGCACACAGCTGTAGCCTGCTTTGGGGACTCCTTACTCCTGAGTCCTGGCTCACTATCAATGTTGCTGTTGTTCCCCCAAGTCTTAGATGGGAGTAGTGCATTTACAACCCACTACTCCACCGGTGTCTGCTGTAGAACCATTAGTGTCCATACAACCTCGGGGACTGGGCCCCGGCCTTGCGTTTAGAACTTCTAGGCAGGGTTCTTCCTCTAACCCACGTCCTCTGTTCCCTTTTACTCCTACGTTCTGTACTAGTCTTTCCTTCTTATGGAAGATCAGGTTTCGGTTCAATGTCTTTCTCCTTCTTTCCTTTCCCGTGCCAGCAGACCCAGGTCACTGAGATCTGCTGCAGCACCTCCTTCCTCCATCCCTCTCTCCTCACTTCTCTCTGAGTCACTCACTGACTGACTGACCTCTAATCCTAAGCCCTCCAGCTCTTTTATGTATACTAACTCCACCCGCCTCCCAGCACGTTTCGTGTTCCAAGCAGGGAGCCACCAAAGGTGCTCTGCTACACTCCAAGCAGGGAGCCGCAATGTGGCTTTGCTGAACTACCGTGTTGTGTGGGATGCAGGTGTTGGAGCGTGGTCAGGAGCCTCCAACTTACCTGGATGGTGGGGCACCACACCTCAGGAGGAGGTGCAGTACCTCTGTGGCGACTGAGCCTTAGAGGCGCCACAGATGATTTTGCAAACTCCCCTCTCCCGCTCTCTGACCACAATCTTCTTTCATTCCCCCACTGTCCATACTTATAGAAACATACAGGCCATTAACACCCAGAAACTTATGAAGAACTTGCAGTCTTCATTGGCCCCTATCTCCTCCCTCTCATGTCCTGATTCTGCATTGAAGCATTACAATGAAACACTTCAAAGTGCCCTGGATGAATTTGCACCCCCTAGAAATAGAACACCACAACACAGACGGCGACAACCCTGGCACACCCTGCAAACACGTTTCCTGCAGCGGTGCTCCAGGTGCGCCGAACGTCTGTGGAGAAAATCCAATCTACACGAAGATTTCATCCATTATAAGCTTATGCTTAGAACATACAACACTGCCCTTCACCTCTCCAAACAAACCTATTTCAACACCCTCATCACCTCACTGTCCAATAACCCGAAACGTCTCTTTGACACTTTTCATTCTCTACTCAACCCAAGAGTACAGGCCCCAACCAAGGGGCTCCGAGCTGACGATCTGGCCAATTACTTCAAAGACAAAATTGACCAGATTAGACAGGAAATAATCTCCCAATCACCTCATGCCATGCACTGTCCTCCCTCCCCCACTGCATCTAGCTCACGCTCTGATTTGAACCAGTCACAGAAGAAGAAGTAAGCAGGCTCCTTGCATTTTCTTGCCCAACCACTTGCACCAGTTCCCCATTTTCGTCACATCTCCTCCAGTCCCTTTCCCCTGCTGTCACCCCTCACCTAACTAAAATATTTAACCTCTCTCTCTCTTCTGGTATCTTTCCCTACTCATTTAAGCATGTCATCATACATCCACTACTTAAAAATCCATCCCTCGACTAAAACTGTGCCACTAACTATAGACCTGTCTCTAATCTTCTCTTCATCTCTAAACTCCTGGAACGCCTGGTCCACTCCCGTCTTATCCTCTTATCCTCTATCTCTTTGATAACCCTCTTCTCGACCCTCTCCAATCCGGTTTCCGCTTTTTACACTCTACTGAAACTGCCCTCACTAAAGTCTCTAATGATCTACTAACAGCTAAATCAAATGGTCGTTACTCCATGCTATTTCTCTTCGATCTCTCTGCAGCATTCAACACTGTGGATCATCAGCTCCTCCTCACTATGCTCCGTTCCATTGGCCTCAAGGACACCGTTCTCTCCTGGTTCTCCTCCTATCTCTCTGACCGCTCCTTTACTGTATCTTTGGCCGGTTCCTCCTCCTCTCACCTTCCCCTTACTGTTGGGGTTCCTCAAGGATCGGTTCTAGGCCCCCTCCTCTTCTCCTTGTACACTGCCCCTATTGGTCAAACAATCAGTAGATTTGGTTTTGGTTTCCAGTACCATCTCTATGCTGATGACACCCAATTATACGTTTCTTCTCCTGACATCACGCCAGCCTTTCTAGAAAACACCGGCGATTGTCTAAGCGCTGTGTCTAACATCATGTCCTCACTATATCTGAAACTGAACCTGCCAAAGACTGAACTCCTTGTGTTTCCTCCCTCTACTAATGTACCTATACCCGACATTGCCATTTTTGTGTGTGGTTCCACTATTACTCCCCAGCATCATGCCCGCTGTCTTGGGGTCATACTTTCCTTTGCCCCCCACAGCCGATCACTGGCTCGCTCTTGTCATCTGCAGCCTCAAAAACATTTCTAGAATTCGACCTTTTCTTACTTTTGACTCTGCAAAACCTCTTACTGTTTCTCTTATTCATTCTCGTCTCGACTATTGTAACTCTCTTCTAATCGGTCTCCCTCTTACCAAACTCTCCCCTCTCCAATCTGTCTTGAATGCTGCAGCCAGGATCATATTCCTCACCAATCGTTACACCGATGCCTCTACCTTGTGCCAGTCATTACACTGGCTACCCATCCACTCCAGAATTCAGTATAAACTTATTACCCTCACCCACAAAGCCCTCCATGGCTCAGCACCACCTTACATCTCCCTTGTTTCAGTATACCACCCTACCCGCGCCCTCCGTTCTCCTGATGACCTGAGGTTAGCATCCTCAATAATCAGAACCTCCCACTCCCGTCTCCAAGACTTTACACCTGCTGCGCCAATTCTTTGGAATGCACTTCCCAGGTCAATACGATTAGTCCCCAATCCCCACAATTTTAAGCGTGCCCTGAAAAGGCATTTATTCAGGCTGGCCTATCGCCTCAACACATTAACCTAATCTATCCCTGTGTGGCACAGCCAAAAGTTTTACCATAACCAGATTTCCCGCATCATGTTCCCACATGCTTTATGCATCCATTAGCCCTCTGTGTCTGTACTGTTACACACTTAACATTATGGCTGGTCCAAACAATCAGGGCAACTGTTACCACCCACCTTTCGTGTCTACCTCTTTCCTCATAGACTGTAAGCTTGCGAGCAGGGCCCTCATTGCTCTTGGTATCTGTTATAATCTATGTGATTATTGTTATGCTGTAATGTCTATTGTCTGTACAAATCCCCTCTGAAATGTAAAGTGCTGCGGAATGTATAATTATTATTTATAATGTAGAAAATTATCGTAGAAGTTCAGTCGCATCTTGATGTTTTCGGACATCATGTAAAATATAGAAAATGCATATTTTTCCTGTTTCTCAAATATACAGATTTCAGTAGGACCATCCTGGATAATGAGAACAGTCGCCCTATCTTATGGTCTCGGTCCCCCTATGCTGAGCAGGAGAGGTCTCATTGACAACGATCAGTCTTGGCGGAATAATTACATGGACCCTTTTGGATTGCGACTTTCACATCAGATCTAATGGGAAAATGTCAGTATCGAAAGTCAATGCATGGTCTGAACCATCGCAGACATAAGATAAGTGCCGCACAGTAGTTATACCGTCACTGTACCGCCATAGCGGCGCTGTCATAGTTATCAACAGATCTGAAAATGGCGGAGCTTCATCTGGTCCGAGCAGTGTTAGCTAGGATCGAGGGGGCGATTTACCATCTGGAAATATTGGCCGTTGTGCTGCCGCTGATGAGATTATGAGGCCATAATAAGAATTTACACGCCGTACCAAGCTTTAGTAGTAAATACCGTCCCCATTCCTTCCAGTTAGGAAAATTAGTGACCCTCATCACTGCAAACAGAACAAAATACAATGTAATGTTCTAATGATGGCCATTCTTGTCTTCGTTTTACAAATGTATTGCGCTGATTGTTTTTTAATTGTGGAGCCCAGGTACAATATTGTCACAGTTCTGGAAGTGACAGACATTATGGGGGTCGAGAATCTCCTCAAAACAGTTGGCACAAAAAATAATAATTTCACGCTAATACAACAATGTATTTGCAGAAACATTAAAAGTACATGAGGCAAGTCTGTGCACGTCTCCCCTATAGTGACTTCTGATTTTATGTTGGGCAACACTTCTTCCACTCCGAAATAATGTGCTCTCTATCAGACTTCGAGGACTTTCCCTTTAGAAATGGGATAGAGAGCTCTTAAAGCACCACTCCAACGTTTGTTTTTAAGCGCCGGAGTGGTGCCACCAATCTAACGTCCCTTCCCCTGGTCTTATACTTACCTTTCGCCCTCTTCTCCTTTTATCGGCACTGCTCTGGCTCCACAACTTCTGGCTGGCTGGAAGTCAAAGGCAACAAGTGCTCAATGCAAGTCTATGGGAACGAGAACGAGGTGAAGAAGAAACCAGCAGCAGCAGGTAACTGTAAAGCTGGGGACAGGGACCTTAGATTAGAAAGCAGCACTCCAGCGTACAATATAAGAAACTGCTGTAATGGTGTATCAAAGCACTCTGCTAGATCATGGTGAGAACTTCTGTGTGGCTATTCAATCAGCTGCACAGTCCTCTCTATTCTTTCTCTGCACAGCCGCGCAATCCTCTCTATTCTTTCTCTGCTCTTTCTACAGACCTATCCATTCTTTCTCTGCACTGCACCACAAACCTCTCTATTCTTTCTCTGCACAGTCCTCTATTCTTTCTCTGAACAGCTGCACAGTCCTCTATTCTTTCCCTGCACAGCCGCACACAGTCCTCTATTCTTTCTCTGCACAGTCCTCTATTCTTTCCCTGCACAGCCGCACAGTCCTCCATTCTTTCTCTGCACAGTACTCTATTCTTTCCCTGCACAGCCGCACAGTCCTCTATTCTTTCCGTACACAGCCGCACAGTCCTCTATTCTTTCCCTGCACTACCACACGGTCCTTTCTATTCTTTCCCTGCACAGCCGCACAGTCCTCTATTCTTTCCCTGCACTGCTGCACAGTCCTCTCTATTCTTTCTCAGCACTGCTGTACAGTCCTCTCTATTCCTTCCCTGCACAGCCCTCTCTATTCTTTCTCTGCACTGCTGCACAGTCCTCTCTATTCCTTCCCTGCACAGCCCTGCAGTCCTCTCTATTTTCTCTGCACAGCTGTGCAGTCCTCTCTATTCTTTCTCTGCAGAGCTGCGCAGTCCTCTCTATTCTTTCTCTGCACTGTTGAACAGTCCTCTCTATTCTTTCTCTGCACTGTTGAACAGTCCTCTCTATTCTTTCTCTGCACTGCCGCACAGTCCTCTCTATTCTTTCCCTGCACTGTTGCACAGTCCTTTCTATTCTTTCCCTGCACTGCCACACTGTCCTCTCTATTCTTTCTCTGCACTGCTGCACAGTCCTCTCCATTCTCTCTGCACTCCTGCACAGTCCTCTCTATTCATTCCCTGCACAGCCACACAGTCCTCTCTATTATTTCTTTGCACAGCTGCGCAGTCCTCTCTATTCTTTCCCTGCACTGCTGCACAGTCCTCTCTATTATTTCTGTGCACTGCTGCACAGTCCTCTCTATTCTTTCTCTGAAACTGCTGCACAGTCCTCTATTCATTCCCTGCACAGCCACACAGTCCTCTCTATTCTTTCTCTGCACTGTTGCACAGTCCTCTCTATTTCTCTGCACTGCTGCACAGTCCTCTCTATTTTTTCCCTGCACTGCTGCACAGTCCTCTATTTTTTCCCTGCACTGCTGCACAGTCCTCTCTATTCTTTCTCTGCACTGCCGCACAGTCCTCTCTATTCTTTCTCTGCACTGTTGCACAGTCCTCTTTATTCTTTCTCTGCACTGCCGCACAGTCCTCTCTATTCCTTCCCTGCACAGCCGCACAGTCCTCTCTATTCTCTCTGCACTGCTGCACAGTCCTCTCTATTCCTTCCCTGCACAGCCGCACAGTCCTCTCTATTCCTTCCCTGCACAGCCGCACAGTCCTCTCTATTCCTTCCCTGCACAGCTGCACAGTCCTCTCCATTCTTTCCCTGCACAGCCGCACAGTCCTCTCTATTCTTTGTCTGCATAGCTGTGCAGTCCTCTCTATTCTTTCTCTGCACTGATGCACAGTCCTCTATTCTTTCTCAGCATTGTTGAACAGTCCTCTCTATTCTTTCTCTGCACTGCCGCACATTGCTCTCTATTCCTTCCCTGCACAGTCCTCTCTATTCTTTCTCTGCACTGTTACACAGTCCTCTCTATTCTTTCTCTGCACTGCCGCACAGTCCTCTCTATTCTTTCTCTGCACTGTTGCACAGTCCTCTTTATTCTTTCTCTGCACTGCCGCACAGTCCTCTCTATTCCTTCCCTGCACAGCCGCACAGTCCTCTCTATTCTCTCTGCACTGCTGCACAGTCCTCTCTATTCCTTCCCTGCACAGCCGCACAGTCCTCTCTATTCCTTCCCTGCACAGCCGCACAGTCCTCTCTATTCCTTCCCTGCACAGCTGCACAGTCCTCTCCATTCTTTCCCTGCACAGCCGCACAGTCCTCTCTATTCTTTGTCTGCATAGCTGTGCAGTCCTCTCTATTCTTTCTCTGCACTGATGCACAGTCCTCTATTCTTTCTCAGCATTGTTGAACAGTCCTCTCTATTCTTTCTCTGCACTGCCGCACATTGCTCTCTATTCCTTCCCTGCACAGTCCTCTCTATTCTTTCTCTGCACTGTTACACAGTCCTCTCTATTCTTTCTCTGCACTGCCGCAGTCCTCTATTCTTTCTCAGCATTGTTGAACAGTCCTCTCTATTCTCTCTGCACTGCTGCACAGTCCTCTCTATTCTTTCCCTGCACTGCTGCACAGTCCTCTCCATTCTTTCTCTGCACTGCTGCACAGTCCTCTCTATTCCTTTCCTGCACAGCTGCACAGTCCTCTCTATTCTCTCTGCACTGCTGCACAGTCCTCTCTATTCCTTCCCTGCACAGCCCTCTCTATTCCTTCCCTGCACAGCCGCACAGTCCTCTCTGTTCCCTCCCTGCACAGTCCTCTCCATTCTTTCCCTGCACAGCCCAACAGTCCTCTCTATTCTTTGTCTGCACAGCTGTGCAGTCCTATTTTCTCTGCACTGTTGCACAGTCCTCTCTATTCCTTCCCTGCACAGCCCTCTCTATTCCTTCCCTGCACAGCCGCACAGTCCTCTCTGTTCCCTCCCTGCACAGTCCTCGCAATTCTTTCCCTGCACAGCCCAACAGTCCTCTCTATTCTTTGTCTGCACAGCTGTGCAGTCCTCTCTATTTTCTCTGCACTGTTGCACAGTCCTCTCTATTCTTTCTCTGCACTGTTGCACAGTCCTCTACCTCTATTCATTCCCTGCACAGCCACACAGTCCTCTCTATTCTTTCTCTGCACTGTTGCACAGTCCTCTCTATTTCTCTGCACTGCTGCACAGTCCTCTCTATTTTTTCCCTGCACTGCTGCACAGTCCTCTCTATTCCTTCCCTGCACAGCCGCACAGTCCTCTCTATTCTCTCTGCACTGCTGCACAGTCCTCTCTATTCCTTCCCTGCACAGCCGCACAGTCCTCTCTATTCCTTCCCTGCACAGCCGCACAGTCCTCTCTATTCCTTCCCTGCACAGCTGCACAGTCCTCTCCATTCTTTCCCTGCACAGCCGCACAGTCCTCTCTATTCTTTGTCTGCATAGCTGTGCAGTCCTCTCTATTCTTTCTCTGCACTGATGCACAGTCCTCTATTCTTTCTCAGCATTGTTGAACAGTCCTCTCTATTCTTTCTCTGCACTGCCGCACATTGCTCTCTATTCCTTCCCTGCACAGTCCTCTCTATTCTTTCTCTGCACTGTTACACAGTCCTCTCTATTCTTTCTCTGCACTGCCGCACAGTCCTCTATTCTTTCTCAGCATTGTTGAACAGTCCTCTCTATTCTCTCTGCACTGCTGCACAGTCCTCTCTATTCTTTCCCTGCACTGCTGCACAGTCCTCTCCATTCTTTCTCTGCACGGCTGCACAGTCCTCTCTATTCCTTTCCTGCACAGCTGCACAGTCCTCTCTATTCTCTCTGCACTGCTGCACAGTCCTCTCTATTCCTTCCCTGCACAGCCCTCTCTATTCCTTCCCTGCACAGCCGCACAGTCCTCTCTGTTCCCTCCCTGCAGTCCTCTCCATTCTTTCCCTGCACAGCCCAACAGTCCTCTCTATTCTTTGTCTGCACAGCTGTGCAGTCCTCTCTATTTTCTCTGCACTGTTGCACAGTCCTCTCTATTCCTTCCCTGCACAGCCCTCTCTATTCCTTCCCTGCACAGCCGCACAGTCCTCTCTGTTCCCTCCCTGCACAGTCCTCGCAATTCTTTCCCTGCACAGCCCAACAGTTCTCTCTATTCTTTGTCTGCACAGCTGTGCAGTCCTCTCTATTTTCTCTGCACTGTTGCACAGTCCTCTCTATTCTTTCTCTGCACTGTTGCAGTCCTCTCTATTCTTTCTCTGCACTGTTGCACAGTCCTCTATTGTTTCTCAGAAATGTTGAACAGTCCTCTCTATTCTTTCTCTGCACTGCCATACAGTCCTCTCTAATCCTTCCCTACAGTCCTCTCTATTTCTTCCCTGCACAGCCGCACAGTCCTCTCTATTCCCTCCCTGCACAGTCCTCTCCATTCGTTCCCTGCACTGCTGCACAGTCCTCGCTATTCTTTCCCTGCACAGCCGAACAGTCCTCTCTATTCTTCCTCTGCACAGCTCCGCAGTCCTCTCTATTCTTTCTCTGCACTGTTGCACAGTCCTCTCTATTCTTTCTTTGCACTGTCGTACAGTCCTCTCTACTCTTTCCCTGCACAGCTGCACCGACCTCATGGATGTTACCATAACCCTTGACTACCCTAGACCAGGGTTCCCCAATTCCAGTCCTCAAGGCCCACCAACAGGTCATGTTTTCAGGATTTCCTTAGTATTGCTCAGGTGATAATTGCATCACCCGTACAATACAAGGGAAATCCTGAAAACATGACCTGTTGGTGGGCCTTGAGGACTGGAGTTGGGGAACCCTGCCTGTATGTTGGTATTGTTTCCTTCGGAACCCCAAAGTTAACCAGAAATTTTGTTGGCAAGCTATTCACTAACCTAGACTGTTAAGGTCTACATAAACTTATTAAGAGTTTGTTCACTCTGTGCAGATGTGCTGAAATTTTTCAGGTGTTTAGTATATGGCATATTAGAGGTTTTACAATGTCTCATCCACATACTGAAAGAAAAAAATCTGTGCAGAAATTGACTTGAAGTGTGTATTTTTATGCTGTGGCATGTCAATTTATGTTGGGGATTTTCACCACGGATTTCTGCTTTGATGTGGTCATAAATCAGCTTAGAAGATGATTAATGAGAAGAGAGATAATATAATAAATTTTATTTTTATAGCGCCGACATATTCCGCAGCACTTTACATTTCAGAGGGGATTTGTACAGACAATAGACATTACAGCATAACAATAATCACATACAGTAGATTATAACAAATACCAAGAGGAATGAGGGCCCTGAGACTTAGAGACTGAGACTATACGACGAGCTCACTGACTAAGTCACTTTTAGCTAATTCTGCAGTCTCCTATGTATAGTGATACATAGAAGCTGTGAAAACTAAGCATTTCAATATTTCTATTGAAACCCTATTGCAATTTTTTTTTCCAAAAACATGCATTTAAATAAAGAAAAAATGTCTACAAAGATGGTAATATCCTTTAAGAGGTTGTGTTTGTGAGACAACCCCCTTTAAATTGTGAGAACATGCTTCTCGGCAAGTCTGGAGTAAAATCTATAGATTTTATTTTGGATTGTGCTGCTGATTAAAATCCCCCCCCCCCTCCCTTACATTGCTGCATATTTGTGACGCACCCAACCCACCGCCATTCCACTATCTGTAAATACGGCCCAATATGCTCTCCAGGTCGGCTGCACATCAGCGCACGTCTTTGGTAGTTACCACTTTGTGAACTGCCTTTTATGCTTTTTTTTTTTTTTTTTTTTATCAGGATGATAATGAGTTCTTCACTTGAACGGAAAATCTGTCTTTAATTCATTGTAGGTGTTGTACTCGAGCAGTGGGAACGCTGTTAGTATTGCTGAATAAACAGCCTCCGCAGTGCAAAGACCACACACTGTAATAAATCTAACAGCCCGGGGATCTTCGCACAGCGATGAATCTGAGCTGGTGCCTTCTGTTTTGCAGTCTTTTAACTTTGTCTCCTCTCTATCGTAGATCAAGAAGGTAATGCACTTGTGCATTGAGAGGGACACTAATGAATGGACTCCGAGCACGGGCCTTTCCCAGCCGCATAATCTACAACCAGAAGGAAAGTGTGCTCTGGCTTCTTTTCCAATTACAGTCGCGGTTCTCGCCAGGGATGAATACATCTCACAATATAGAATTTTGTGAAAGCTCAATCAATTTGACTACTTGATCCACAACTCGTGTCGTGCATACATTTGATCATTTTCTATGAATCTGTCCTGAAAGATGGGAGGTTTTCAGGGGTGAACATCCTATAGGGGCAGACGATACGGCAGCTGGAGAAAGGGAGTCCAGCCCTGATTGGCTTTGGTATCCAGATTCCCCTCCCCAGAGGAACAACATTGTGGAAAAGGGTAGCTGAAGACAAATGAAAAAGTGGGAAGAAATAAACACCTTGTGGGTGACAAACCCAACCCTGGCATCACGAGTGGGCCCGATATTAATTCTTGTGATGGCCCACCTCTGTACACCTGTGGGTGTTTTCATGGTGTCATGGTGTGTACGATATTCCTAATACCAGTGACTGACAGCAAAAGTTGGCATCAAAGACTTCTGGATGACTCATATATAGCAAAGAACGAAAATGTATTCCTGGAATCACCATAAGCTGCATGTTTTATCAAGACAAGATTCCATCTCCTCCGATTCCTTAAAGGGGTTTTCTGATGACTCTTACTTTAACATTCTTTCATTCACCCCCCCACATTCGATCACTGGCTCGCTCTTGTTATCTGCACCTCAAAAACATTACTAGAATTCGACCTTTTCTTTCTTTTGACTCTGCAAAAACTCTTTCTGTTTCTCTTATCCATTCTCGTCTAGACTATTGTAACTCTCTACTAATCGGTTTCCCTCCTACCAAACTCCCCTCTCCAATCTGTCTTGAATGCTGCAGCCAGGATCATATTCTTCATCAGTCGTTGAACCGATGCCTCTACCTTGTGCCAGTCAATACACTGGTTACCCATCCACTCCAGAATCCAGTCTAAACTTATTACCCTCACCAACAAAGCACATGGCTTACCATACTTAGGCTCATAACCGGTTAATGCAGCATTACAAGAACACCCGATTCTTACACTATGGCTGATCCGAACAATAAAAGCAATTGTTACCATCCACCTTTCGTGTCTCCCTTTTTCCCCATAGATTATAAGCTTGCAAGCAGGGCCCTCATTCCTCTATTATCTGTTTTGATCTATGTGTTTATTGTTATGTTGTAATGTCTATTGTCTGTGCAAATCCCCTCTGAAATGTAAAGTGCTGTGTAATATGATGGCGCTATAGAAATAAAATTATTATTTTTTGTCAGAGAAGAGGTTGTCGTGGCATCTCTCGGAAGGGAGAGAAGAGGCTGTTGTGGCATCCGACGGAAGGGAGAGAAGAGGTTGTTGTGGCATCTGTCAGAAGGGAGAGAGGAGGCTATTGTGGGATCCGTCGGAAGGGAGAGAAGAGACTGTTGTGACATCCGTTAGAAGGCAGAGAAAAAGCTGTTGTGGCATCAGTTCGGAAGGGAGAGAAGAGGCTGTTGTTGTTAGGGCTGGCGGAACGCACCAAATAATAAAATAATAGTAAGGTGCGCTCGCAGCCCGTGGTCCACCGTGCAGGGGTGGTAAACTGCTGTTTAGTAATGGCTGAAGTATAAGCGGTGTACAAGAGGTCACTCGTGGGTTAACGTCACCCAGTGTGAACAGAAGCGAACTTTGTTACGACAGAGCCGCCCCACCGCTGAACATAAGTGCCGGAGCCTGTTAAAATCACAGAACTCGGCAAGAGAGCGCTCAGTATGCGGTCACAGAACTCAGCCCCAAGGACACGAGGTCTGAGTCCTTCTAGACCTACTGAGTGTGCGGCGTCGCACCTGCAGACGCCACTATAGCTGCTGACTAAGGTGGAGTGTTGAGCACGTGCACCGTGGCGTGCAGAGCCACTGGTGGACACTGATGTTAGTCTCAGACTCTGCCTCTACCTACACCTAATCCTGGGCGCTTAACAGGCTAGGCTGCACAACACATGCGTGCCAAGAGTAGGAGTTTCAAATGAGTCAGTCACCAGAGACATTCATACTTGCATACAAAACTCACTCCTCATAGTCTGGTATTGCAGTCTATACTAGCGCATGGCCGAGCGGCCATGCGAACCTTTTATAGCCGCGTCCTTCCGGGACCTTCCTGACCTTTCTGATGGTCCAATCCGAGCTGGAGAAGGACCTGAGCATGTGACCTCCGATCTCCAATGAGAGATCGTCCCACGGGCATGCTCAGTGGACCGAATGCAGGACTTAGTCCCTGGAGTAGCTCGCTGCTGACCAGCTTGCGTTGCTATAGCTGAAACAGTGGCAACAGCAACCAAACCCACGGAGCTAGTCTGGGCAGAGCGCCGGGACCGATGAGTCTGCTGAGCAACCTCCTCTGCGGCTGGAGAGGAATGGGAGACTGCCGGAAGCAAGGCTCGGGATTCCCGCTGTGCAGCGACAGGAACCCGACGCCTAACAGTTGTGGTATTCGTCGGAAAGGAGAGAAGAGGCTGTTGTGGCATCCGTCGGAAGGGAGAGAAGAGGTTGTTGTGGCATCTGTCAGAAGGGAGAGAGGAGGCTATTGTGGGATCCGTCGGAAGGGAGAGAAAAGGCTGTTTTGGCATCTCTCAGGATAGAAGAGGCTGTTGTGGCATCTGTCGGAAGGGAGAGAAAAGACTGTTGTGGTATCTGTCGAAAAGGAGAGAAGAGGCTGTTGTGACATCCGTTTGGCAGGAAGAGAAAAGGTAGTTGTGGCATCTTTCGGAAAGGAAAGGAGAGGCTGTTGCATCCAATGGAAGGGAGAGAAGGGACTGTTGTGGGATCCGTAGGAAGGAAGAGAAAAGGCTGTTTTGGCATCTCTCAGGATAGAAGAGGCTGTTGTGGCATCTGTCGGAAGGGAGAGAAAAGACTGTTGTGGCATCTTTCAGAAGGGAGAGAAGAGGCTGTTGTGGCATCCGTTTGGAAGGAAGAGAAAAGGCTGTTTTGGCATCTTTCAGAAGGGAGAGAAGAGGCTGTTGTGGCATCCGTCAGAAGGGAGAGAAGAGGCTGTTGTGGCATCCGTTTGGAAGGAAGAGAAAAGGCTGTTGTGGCATCTGTCGGAAGGGAGAGAAGAGGCTGTTGTGGCATCTGTCGGAAGGGAGAGAAGAGGCTGTTGTGGTATGCATCAGAATGGAGAGCAGAGGCTGTTGTGGCATCCATCAGAAAGGAGAGAAGAGGCTGTTGTGGTATGCATCAGAATGGAGAGTAGAGGCTGTTGTATCCGTTGGAAGGGAGAGAAGAGGCTGTTGTGACATCCCTTGGAAGGGAGAGAAGAGGCTGTTGTGGCATCTTTCGGAAGGGAGAGAAGAGGCTGTTGTGGCATCTTTCGGAAGGGAGAGAAGAGGCTGTTGTGGCATCTCTCGGAAGGGAGAGAAGAGGCTGTTGTGGCATCTCTCGGAAGGGAGAGAAGAGACTGTTGTTGCATCCATTGGAAGGGAGAGAAGGGACTGTTGTGGGATCCATAGGTAGGAAGAGAAAAAGCTGTTTTGGCATCTCTCAGGATAGAAGAGGCTGTTGTGGGATCTGTCGGAAGGGAGAGAAGAGGCTGTTGTGGTATCCGTCAGAAAGGAGAGAAGAGGCTGTTGTTGCATCTGTCGGAAGGGAGAGAAGAGGCTGTTGTGGCATCTTTCGGAAGCATGACAGGTGTTGTGTACCTGTCTTCTTAAAATAGGACAAGCACGCAATACCTGCCAATCTGCTGATGGATACCAGAGAAGAAAAGGAATCCGCACTTCTGTGGTTTCATTTTGTTTGGCTTCGGACCTTTTGGCCATGTGAATGAGACTATACACAGACTAAGAGTGCACAATGCCCATCTGGCCGATGGACCCCCTGTCCGCACCACCTTTACCTCCCAAAGTAATTGCATATTAGCTCTCTTCCACTAGAAAGAAATCACACTCATATGAGTGCCTACTTCAGGTGACTACCTGTAGCTAATGTCCAAACCAATAAAGGGGTTATACCAGGATGACACCTTATCACCTATACACAAGACAGGCCGGGACTGTCACCAATGGTGAAAATTGGGGTTCTGGGCTCCAGTCCAAGTCTATATGAAGGACAGAGCTAACCAGATACAGTGCACGGCTATTTTTTGTCAGTTCCATAGACAATAACTGGAGTGGTGGTGCACCAGTACAGTCAGACAGACAACTTGGGACCTTTATTCTTGTGATCAATTGATGTTTCTGGCAATAATTTGTGATTTTGGTACAAATCCTTTAAAAAGCCTTGAAACATAACTAAGGATATCAATAAAACCAGAGGTATCCCCTCCGTAGACAGCTGGATCAACGTTTTTGCTTCTTGTCGGTACAGACAATATGGCGATGTGATTGTTCCCAAATGATGTCACGTTCAGGATAACATGAAATCACTAACTACATAGAAAGAAAGTGCTGCACTTTTGTGTCTAAATATCTACTGTCTCTCTCTATGTAATATCTGTCTAATATCTATCATCTGTCTATGTATCTATTATCTATCCTATCTGGATATCATCTATTATCCATCTATATCTCTCTTTCTATCTATTACCTAGCTATCATCTATTCTACATTATGTAATATCATCTCACATATTTATCTACCACATATTTTATAACTATCTAATATGTATCTATATAATATCTATCAATATATATCTTTCTAATATCTATTAATGTAGCTATCTGATTTCTTGTAATATCTATTTATGCAATATTTCTCTATCTTCCTATCCAGCTTTCTATTTATCTATCTTTCCATCCATTCCATGGCTTGAGAAAGGTTGATCGCAGCCGAAACGTTGTCACACCACATTGGCTAATAAAGTTCATTTCTTTTTCATTATTTGCTGGAGTGCTGCCTGCTTTTTTTCTTTTATATTACTTCTACAAATGGATATTTTGCATCCAAAATTCCTGTTTATGGTGCTGTTCCATTTTCCTGCTATCTTTCTATCCATCTATCTTTTACCATCTATCTTTCTCTCCATTCAACTATCTATCTTTTGATCTAACTATCCATCCATCGATCATTTTATCTATCTATGCATCATTCTATCTATCTATCTATCTATCTATCTATCTATCTATCTATCTATCTATCTATCTCTTCCCCTGCAGTACCTGTATGTCCTCTGTCTCTGTGGGCATGTGGCGGATGTGCTGTTTCTCTCAGACTTTCTGTGTTTTGCTCTTTCCTTCTCAGATTGTTGTGTCTCGTTCCCCCGGTCTCCCTGTGGTTTGACATCAATTCACTACAAATCTCTTATTATTTTCTTGCCCCAGTTACAAAACACGACTGGAAAAGGGAAGTCTGAATGGTGACATTTGGAGTCTGCCCTTTCACCTGTAAACATCCACCTTTCCGGGGTGTACGGCGGATCGGGGGCCGTCACTGATGATATTTCAGACCTTGTTGTAACAGCTGAAGGCAAGTACAAGTCAAAACTGTTTCTGATCCAACTCATTTACAGTCCAGTTCCTCTGCTGCCTGAAGCATCAACTTTACAAAAATGTGAGGTGCGGAGAATAAAACTGCATTATTTTTTGTTGTTGTTCTGCCAGACTTAACCCGCGCAATGCCAGACAGGTAGCGGCACCTGATGGCGGTTACATTGCCGCACGTACAGCGTACCTTACAGGAGTGATCTGAGCCATGGCTCCTTGACGTTCCTGCTCGGTTCTGGAGGCACCGTCCACCCGGGTACACTTTGGATCTGCCGGCAGTGGTTTCTGCGGAGGACTGGGTATGTGCGATCCCTGGAAGCAAAATACAAAGCCATTGAAAACGTGTTCAAATAAACATTTCAGTGTCAAATACGAGAAATTGTGACTTCGGCTGAATCTGGAGAACTTCACATGGAAACATTCGGAAATGCAATGTCTCCGGATGCCCACGCGGTTGGTTAAAAATGAAAAATCCTGACCCCTCAGTCCAAACAAACAGTCATGGGCTATCCCTACGTGACAATATGAACATTTATACCGAGGGCGAAACGTGTACTCCGTTACATGGTGCCAGGAAAGGTGGGCACCAATGTGGCACTCTACACTGAGGGGGATCGGATAGATCGGGGAACTTAAAGGGGGTTTTCCAATATAGGGAGTAATGGCCAATCATTAGGATATGCCTTCTCTTATGATCGGAGGAGGGACCCAAATGATCTGCAGAATAATTGGGCACAAGTATGGAGCACTGCTGCTCCTTCCCAGATTTCCCCTGTAGAGCAGCGCTCCTTCCCATCAGCGCATGATGGCAAATCCTTGCAGAGCGAGTGATTTCAGACCTCCACCCCATTACTAGCAAGAATTAAAATTACACCCTCAGGGTGTTCTCGTTGCTTTCTTCAGCAGCGCAACGCTCCCCAGTCTTCCGGCTTCCTGCTTGCCAGGGGGCCGGTGTACTCCTGAAGACTGATAGTTCAAGCCACATGGATGGCTGAGACACTCTGATGCTGCCAGCGGTGGCAGCCTTGTCTGTGCAGCAACGGAGGTGCGCTGGGGCGTTGAAGAGCAGCACTTGCAAACTATATAGCAAACGGCTTGAAATTGCAAACTCCTTGCTTAGAACACTGGCCACCTTTGAGGTTGCCGGTATCGTAAGCAACGAGCAGTAAACTAAAGAATTAAAAGTCAGAGAATTCTGCTTCTTTCTCCACTTATGAGCCACTTCCTCTCTCCTCCCGCCTCCTAAACAGGTCATCCGTTCTGAAAAGAATATCTCAAAATCAACCTTGTTCAATATAAGATGGACCGCCAGCTCACTGGATGATGTGATTACAGGTGCCTATTGAAGTTTATGGGGAGAGGAGAAGGTAGAGGCAGAGACACACATAGATAGTGCTGAAGATTACTAGTAAGTGTTTTATGTCTACTCAGAGCTGGATTAACATCTACACTGATTAGTACTGTTTTATATATCCTCCATGCTGCTGCTGCTGCTTCCGAACATGAGCCACATAGCGACGTGAGAGCAGGAATCCCTCACGTCTCTGGGCTGTGTACACTATGTAAACATTATAACAGCTAGACTCCCACACTAGCTCAGAGACAACTGGGATTGAGGCAGAGGTGAAAAATAGTGATATTCCTCATGTACATACACAACAGTTTATTCTCAAAAGTCACCTGAAATATCAGGTATCATCTCACTGGCTCTGCATTTCAATTCCTTCAAAAATAGTGCCACCCTTGTCAGAGGGTTGTGCCTGGTATTGCAGCATTTTGTGCACTTTTCCTGCTTTCTCGTACATTCTGTCAGTATAAGGTACAGATAGATACATTATTTAGTGACGGAATGACTATATGTGAACACTATCAATAAATGAAGAGAGTGCTGGATTCTCCTCTTGGGTGCCCAAGGCTCGGTCCTGACTCTAACAAGCCTGATCCATACTGAAATGGTTCTTTGAAGGTCTTCGTACCAGACATCAATGTGTTTCCTTCACTCTAGAACACTTTGTAGTCGTCCATTTAAAAGCCGCCATAGAAAACATGCGGCTCATCAAATATTGAGAAACCATGAATACATCACAGTTCGATGGAGCTCCTGGAGCTTGGATCCCAACTTCACATTTAACCTCCTTCAAGGAGTTGTCTGATATTTTACAAAAAAAAGAAGAGCTTTCATGTTTTCTCATGTTTGGTATTAAAGCACTCAGGCGCAGAACCAAATACCGCCAGACAATCAGAATGGCGCTGTTTTGGGAAAATGATGAGAGAGCCATTACAGAAGCTCCGCTGTGTCTTTAGCCCTCATTCCCCAAACGTGTGGGTCTCAGAGGTGGGGCCCTTATCTATATGGGATTTCCTGTACAATTGCTATAAATGTCCAAGGTGGGAATATCCATTGAAAGGAGTTTTCTCAGGTTTGACACCCCTGCCTATACTAAGGATAACTTACAGATTTCTGAGGGTCTCAATGCTGGGACCCCACTGATTCCGATCAGTGTTGATGGGACTGGTGGATATTCAGCCATCATCTGCCTCTAACAGCAGTGGGTGGAGCAGAGGTCTGCTTGTGGCTGTTAACCTGTTAAACGCCACTGTCAATCTCTGACAGCGGCATCTAATGTGCGCCAGCGGTGGGGCGTCTCATTCTATGCAATAAAAGGCCATCAAACCATCGTATCTACCCCAAATTGGTATCAATAAAAACGGCGGCTCCGAGCACAAAAAAGTAAGCCCTCACACATCCCCATCGAACAAAAATGAAAAACGTTACGAGTCTCAGAAAATGGCGACACAGGTAAAAATTTTGTTTTACAGATTTATAAATTTTTTCACCATTTAATAAAGAAAAAAAACAAAAAAAAAAACTATACATATTTAGTAGCTGTCATACCACAAAATATAAAGATGATACCATCATAATTCTTCCACCTTAAAATGATGATGTTTGGTATCTGTGTGTTCATACTGATCTGAGGAATCATACTGCCGGTTCAGTTTTCCCATATTATGAGCATGGTGATTAAAACACCCAAAAAATCAATTGTGGAATTGCACTTTGTTTGCAATTTTGACGCATTTGGAACTTTTTTTTTTCATGCTTTTCAGTACATTACATGATAAAATGAATGGTGTCATTCAAAAGTATAACTTGTCCTGACAAAACAAGCCATTATGTGGGAGGAAAAATATTAAAAAAGTCACGGCTCTTTGTAGAAGGAGAGGAAAAAACATAAATTGGCCATGGTGGGGAGGGGTTTAAAAGGTGAATGTATTATTTGAACATAAAACATGTTAAAGTGGTTATAAATGTTTATAAAAAGTTGTCTGCTTTCTTCTAGAAATGGCGCCTCACCTGTCCACAATTTATGCCAGGTATTGCAATTTACGGTCATTAAAGTATATGTAGGTTGAGCTGCAATACCGCATATAACCTGTGGATTGGGGTGGCGCTGTTTTTAGAATAAAGCAGCCATGTTTTTTTTTTTTTTATCATTTATGTGAGTTTTCTGCCTAGAACCCTTACCTTAATTTTCCTCTACTTCAATTACCAGAGCGCTCACAGTAAGACGATCCAGGAGGGTACTATTGTAAATGGTCGCTTATTCACATTTACAGATCTGAGAGTGTTTAAAGCCGGCGAGCTCAGTGGGACGAGCAGTAATTGAGCGCTTCCATTTAATGTACTGCGTGAGCCGCTCACAACAGTTGTTTAATGTGTTCATAACTCCAGGCGAGCAATCCGGAAAACAGGTACCAAAACCACAACTACAAGCAGCATCAGCGAGGAGAACGCGGATACTGCTGCCGGCAACCACAGTACTGCCGCCAGGCTGGCCTTATCATTTATGTAAAAGACGTGGGAATTACGCCGCCACGCAGCAATTTTCTCCATCAAAATGGCAATTGCTGGTGAGTAAGTACAGAGTAGGATGCTCTCTTCTGAATGTTATGCGTTATGTAATGCGCCCCCCTTCTGTGAGAAACGAGGATATTAAAGTCATCAAAAAGTTTCAAGACTGTAGGAAGTAACAGGCGGCAATTTCCTAACAGCACATTTAGGCACTTGCAAACCTAAACTACACATTCTTCTCCTCTGAACATTTTTGATTGAATTCATATGAAGATCAGTGGAGCTACAACAATAGCAAGAAATAAATGTATAATTAGATAGAGGTCAAGTCATATAACTCAGAACTGGAATCACAGCTACACTGCTAAGTACGCAATTCAGAAATGGCCCAGGAACAGCCATACACCAAAGTGATGGCGGTGTAGCTTCAGCTCCCTTTCTTCATAACGAGCACTATAATTGGCCTCAGGAGGAGCGCCACTGGTCATGGAGGTGAGTAAAGTTTTTTTTTTTCTCAACTCCCCGTCCTGGGTCCATTAGCAATAACTTTTAAAGTTTGGGAAGAACCCTTGAACCAGTTTTGACCTGATAAGTGAGGGATCATCTGTTGAAACCCTTGATCAGAGGTGGCTGTTATGCATGGTCAATCGAAGACCCAGAAAAGACATTGAGCTTCTGGCAGGGATTGGGAAATGTGTGTTCCCCTTCATCAATGAGGGTATCATTAGTTGGTCCCTCAGTCCCTTTACCATCGTTCAAACCTCTTCCATTTTGTTTGTATTTCTTCAACTAATGAGCAGTTTGTACTTATGTTTTTAAAGGGTAACTATACTTTCAAGGAGCAAAGTAAGCAGCAATGTGGGTACATGAAGAATAACTCTATTTGTGGCCATTATATGATTGTATCCCATATTTGTATCCTCTGCAGGCTCTCTTTACTTTTCAATTTTCTCTGAGCTACTTGGTGAAGAGTAGCTGCTATGATATCTCTCATACACAGGGATTCCAGGAGCAGCAGAGGAATGAATGACATTGCCCAGCAGTTCTGAGCTGTGTAACTGTGAATCCAGCTCTGGCATAAGCTATATACCAGCTAATATCCCACATGTTTTTGTTCTTGTTTCACTCTGATCCTGTCTTCTCCCCCTCACTTCTCTTTAGAATATGATATGCTCACTGTGCTGGTAGGAGTCTATCTTGTCTTCACCAAGATGGATTTGAGATGGACTTTTTTTCAGAGCGAATGAAAGTGTTAAGTGTCAGGGGTAGAAGTGGCTCATAAGTGGAGAAGGAAGCAGATTTCTCCAATAAGATAATGTGTGCTACAAAGTTTTTAATATTTTCCTGTACTATTCAATGATGCAAAGTTTGTTGAAACAGCAGTCAGTGACCAGAAGAAACACAGCTACTCCGCACTTGTTTTAGTCATTTGGGCGATAAATCCTAGTAGGAGTCCTCAAAATTGGTTGTGAGGATCAACTTTTATCCAAAATGCGTGGGTGGACAATATGTTAATGCATGCTGAGTACATAACTGCTACCCTAAATTAAAGGGACTTTCTAGTTTAGCAGCCCATTTTTCATACACCCATTTTCAGGGTTCCTATAACTCAGCCATAGTTGAGGGGGATTGTCTTCTCTGTGGAGGACCTGTCCTGCCCTGCATTACACAGGCAGGTCATTGATATAGATAGGAGCTGCGTAATGCTTAGTTTTCCCTCTGGTGGCGCTGCAGGTAAATTGAAAACGTATTGTCCGGTTTCCAAAGATTAAAGTGAACCTGTCAGCAGTTTTGGCCGATATAAGACATGGCCACTGCCTATCAGGGCTGATATACAGCATTCTATAATGCTGTAGATAAGCCCCCGGTCCGACCTGAAAGATAAGAAAAATAAGTTTTATTATACTCACCCGGGGCGGTCCGGTCTGATGGGTGTCATGTCCGGGTCTGGTGCCTCCCATCTTCTTGCGATGCCGCCCTCCTGTTGATTCATCACTTGCTGGCATCGCGATCCTGCGCAGGCGTACTTATCTGCCCTGCTGAAGGCAGAGAAAAGCACTGCAGTGCGCAGGCGCCGGGAAAGGTCAGAGAGACCCAGCACCTGGGCACTGCAGTACTTTACTCTACCCTAAACAAGGCAAATAAGTACGCCTGCGCAATAGCGCGATGTCGGGGAGCCATGAAGCAGCAGGAGGGCGGCATCGCAAGAAAATGGGAGGCGCCGGACCCGAACCTGCGACACTCATTGGACCATACCGCACCGGATCGCCCCCCCCCCCCCCCGGGTGAGTGTAATAAAAGTATTTTTCTTCTCTTTAAGGTTGGACTGGGGGCTTATCTACAGGATTATAGAATGCTGTAGATGAGCCCTTAAAGGCAGTGGCCGTATCTTATATCGGCCAAAAAAACAGCTGACTGGTTCCCTTTAAAGCTGACTGTTGGGGTTTCTAGCGGATTGATACTTTGTGATCAACATATTATCAAGGGGTCCATCTAACAAGTAAGGATTTTCCAAAGTGGAAAGCCTCTTTAAAGGGACATTCTGGTTGCAACAAATTATTACCTATTTACAGAACAGGTCATAACTGCTGGGTGGGTTGTGAGATCCAAGTGGTTAGATAGGTGATAACATATAAAATTCAGAATACCGTGTGGTAGATCAACTTACTCAGCTGTACGTGGAGGTAGACACGGGAACACTGTCTCTGTAAGATTTTCACTGGTTTATGATATATGCGGCATAAACCAGGGTGAAGTAAAAATAAACATGGCCCTTTGGGCAAAATAGGAAGAACAAAACAAAGTGGTACAAAGCACAGTCCTTGAGGTAGCGGAGCATAAACACTTCTCTGGAGTTAGCCTCTCCAGACACACTGAACACTGAGTGTCTCAGGATGCCGACTATTTAAACCACAGACCACACCCTGGGGTGGAGATAAGGTGGACAACCTCCTACCCACTCTATGATTGTCCACAAAAACCTAGCCCTTAAAATGGCCGATTATGTGCTGGAGCAGACTTCTGGGTTTCAATTCACTGAAGCTAATAGCCTCAGTGAAACGTATCTCCCGTCCAGCACTTTGCTAGCGGCTTTGTCACAACCCATTGAAAGGGGGTTCTCCTGTTTGGACAAGGTCTACTTGGGACTGTCTGGGACAGCCAAGCGCAGTACTCCCCTACACCAGCAACCTATGGCACTTCAGCTGTTGCAAAACTACAACTCCCAGAATTCCCTGGCGCTCATAGGATGGGAATGATAGATGGGAGTTGTAGTTTCACAACAGCTGGCATGGCCAAAGGTTGCTGATCCCTGCCCTAGATTTGGAATAAAGTGGCTGGAGACATGGGATCTCTATTCTGTTGATCCCAGTGGTTGGACCTCCACCCATCTAGCAGTTATCACCTGTCATTTTAGAACCAGAAAACCCCTTTAATATTCACTTTCCGCTTGATGAATGCGTATATTGATCCCTATGGAGGGTTAGCAGCTGTCCAAACCTGTCTCGTTGATTTGCACTTGCTGACGTCCATGACTACTGGACGTTTAGGCTGCATGTCCGGTCTAGCAGCTACAGAATCCTCCTAATTCACCGTCTAGCTCGTTACATCAGACCCCAATCTTTTGATCAGTTAAAGTGTTTGGGGTTTTTTTTTGAGAAAAGCATTAATTGAAATGAAGGATTGTGCAATTTCCGAGCTCTCATTTCCATTTTTCGCCTTTTCGAGCAACGTGTTCCTCTCCACGTTGGCCGCTCCAGCTATTGTCATAAAGCGTGTAATCAGCGGCTTCCTGCATGATAAGACTGTACAAACAGATTCTGCTTATCTGTAATTGTTTGGAGACAGAATATTAGATACATAAAACGGATGTATTACATACCGTGGACGTCTCTAAACATGACAAGAAGGAAAATAAAATGTCAGGCTCCACCGATGGGAACCGTGCCACTTGGCACCCAAGCCATGCACAGCCCGGGGAGAAGAGTGCGGATTGTGAGTACTTAGCAACAAATGGACTCCTACTGAGCAGTACCAGGAGCCGACCTGCCTGGGTAAATTATACTGAATATCATGAAGGGCCCGGCATACCTTATGTGACATCCCGATCGTTAGAAATGCAAATGTAAGTGCAATGTCTGTTCCAAATGCAAAATATTCTGATGGATGCATTAGAGGAAAGAGGAAACCTCTAATGCTGCTTCAATGGAAAACTCAGAGTAAAAATTGCTCTGTAGAGTACGCCTACTGCCAAAATGTGCTCTCATTATACACGCTCAGCACATGACCCGCTCTCATTTTACAAACTAAGGTCTCAAGAAAGGCTCAAAGACATTGGCCTATGGTAAAAGGTGAAGATGTATCAACCTATCTCTTTATAGGTGTCGTCTTATTTTTGCATGTTATTGTAGTGAGAGTGGCTAAGCGAATTCCGGACACCGCTGCAGCTAATCGGAGCTAAAAACAGTCCCCTATGGGGGCAGGGCCACTTTTAGGCAAAGTGGAGTCCTGGTCAAAAGAATGCAGTGGGGCCCCAAATGTTCATGTATTGCACCCTCACAGAAACATTTCAGTTGTATTTACTGTAGTTACTGAAAGTATTCAGACCCCTTTAACTTTTTCACTCTTTGCTGCATTGCAGCCATTTGGTAAAGTCAAAAAAGTTCATTTTTTCCTCATTATTGTACACTCTCCACCCCATCTTGATTTAAAAAAAAAAACAGAAATGTAGAATTTTTTTCAAACTTATTGAAAAAGAAAAACTGAAATATCACATGTGGTCATAAGTATCAGACCCTTTACTCAGTATTGAGTAGAAGCACCTTTTGAGCTAGTACAGCCATGAGTCTTCTTGGGAATGATGTAACAAGTTTTTCACACCTGGATTTGGGGAGCCTCTGCCATTCTTCCTTGCAGATCCTCTCCAGTTCCATCAGATTGGATGGTGAACGTTGGTGGACAGCCATTTTCAGGTCTCTCCAGAGATGCTCAATTGGGTTTAGGTCAGGGCTCTGGCTGGGCCAGTCAAGAATGGTCACATAGTTGTTCTGAAGCCACTCCTTTATTATTTTAGCTGTGTGCTTAGGGTCATTGTCTTGTTGGAAGGTGAACCTTTGGCCAAGTCTGAGGTCCAGAGCACTCTGAAAGAAGTTTTCATCCAGGATATCTCTGTACTTGGCCACATTCATGTTTCCATCAATTGCAACCAGTCTTCCTGTCCCTGCAACTGAAAAACACCCCCATAGCATAATGCTGCCACCACCATGTTTCACTGTGGGGATTGTATTGGGCAGGTGATGAGCAATGCCTGGTTTTCACCACACATACCTCTTAGAATTATTACCAAAAAGTTCTAGCTTTGTCTCGTCAGACCAGAGAATCTTATTTCTCATAGTCTGGGAGTCCTTCATGTGTTTTTTTTAGCAAACTCTATGTGGGCTTTCATATGTCTTGCACTGAGGAGAGGCTTCATTCAGTTGGGCCACTCTGCCATAAAGGCCCGACTGGTGGAGGGCTGCAGTGATAGTTGACTTTGTGGAACTTTCTCCCATCTCCCTACTGCATCTGAGGAGCTCAGCCACCGTGATCTTGGGGTTCTTCTTTACCTCTCTCACCCAGGCTCTTCTCCAACAATTGCTCAGTTTGGTTGGACAGCCAGGTCTAGGAAGACTTCTGGTGGTCCCAAACTTCTTCCATTTAAGGATTATGGCCACTGTGCTCTTAGGAACCTTGAGTACTGCAGAAAATTTTTTGTAACCTTGGCCAGATCTGTGCCTTGCCACAATTCTGTCTCTGAGCTCCTTGGCCAGTTCCTTTGATTCTCATTTGGTCTGACATGCACTGTGAGCTGTGAGGTCTTATATAGACAGGTGTGTGCCTTTACAAATCAAGTCCTATCAGTTTTAGTTAAACACAGCTGGACTCCAATGAAGGAGTAGAACCATCTCAAGGAGGATCACAAGGAAATGGACAGCATGTGACTTAAAAATGAGTGTCTGAGCAAAGGGTCTGAATACTTATGACCATGTAATATTTCAGTTTTTCTTTTTCAATAAATTTGCAAAAATTTCTACACTTCTGTTTTTTTTTCAGTCAAGATGGGGTGCAGAGTGTACATTAATGGGAAAAAAATGAACATTTTTGAATTTACCAAATGGCTGCAATGAAACAAAGAGTGAAAAATGTAAAGGGGCCCGAATACTTTCCGCACCCACTTTACATGTGCTGAGTTCAGGCCGTTAAACGAGCGTGATCGATAATATTGAAGTCGTTCGACGCTTGTTTCCTGGCCTCTTTACGTCGTCTGGGGAAGAATGGAGATGGAGACACAACGATCACTAGTAGATCAATATGTTCCCATACAGTATCATGTTATCAGCAGCACTTATGCCGTTCACACCACATGATGTGCTGCTGAGAACAATGATTTTTGTTTCAGCATAAACAAACCAATCACTCGATGAATAGGCAGCATTTTGCTTGTTTAGTATAATGCATCCCACAGTCCTCCACATAGTATAATGTGCCCCATAGTTCTCATATAGTATGATACACACCTGATAGTCCTCCACATAGTATAATGTGCTGCCATAGTCTTCCATAAAGTATAATACACTCCCCATAGACCTCCATATAGTATAATGCACACCCCATAGTCCTGCATACAGTATAATGCACTCCTCATAGTCTTCCATATAGTAAAATACACTCCCAATAGTCCTCCATATAGTACAATTCACTCCCCATAAAATAGACCCCATAGTAGTTCATATAGTATAATGCATTCCCCATAGTCCTTCATACAGTATAATGCTCCCCATAGTCCTCAATACAGTATAATGCAGCCGCCATATAATACACATAGAATAATGAACTCTCCCTAGTCCTTGATAGAGTGTAATCCAGCACCCATAAAGTACATATAGTATGATGCATCCCCCATAAAGATCAGATAGTATAATGCAATCCCCATAGACCTTGATAGAGTATAATGAAACCCCCATATAGTAGAATTCACTACCCATAGAGTATAATGCAGCCCCTTACAATATATATAGTATAATGCACTTTCCATAGTCCTCGTTAGAGTATAATGCAGCCCAAAGAGTATAATGCAGCCCCATGGAATATAATGCAACCCCACAGAGTATAATGCAGCCCTATAGAGTACATATAGTATAATGCACACCCCATAGTCCTGCAGTATTATGGCCCCCACGTACTCACTGATTTACATAAAAAAAACATACTTCTCCGAGTTCCGCCACTGCGCCGGTCTCTGCAGCACATCTACTCAGCAGATCCACTGCCTGGCACAGCGTGGTGCTCGATGAAGTGACGTTATCGCACCCGCTGAGTCATATGTCAGACACAGAGGGGGAATGATGGGCAACAGAGCATCAGCTGACGCTCTCTCCTCCATCACTGCTTTCAACTGTAAAGGAAGTTACGGTATTGTTGAGGTGAGTATGACTTCTTTTACTTTTTTAAAGGGAACATGTAATCAGAAAATTACCTATTGTTTCAATCTGGTTTTATGTTAATTGTATTTTTGAAAATTTCAGATAATGTTTCTTTTAATTTTTTATATCACCGCCTCTTATGTTTAAAAAAAATTCTGAAAAAAAAAAAACATAGTAAAAGAGCAATTACAAAAGTCATGGGAAAGAAAACACCGTTTGCCAAAACTGTCAGAAAAATGCTCAGGAAATGACCAAAAAACCCGACAAAACAATTCATAAAAAAAATGCCAGTTTCCTGAAGAGTCTCCAGCATGAAAAACTTGTCTTGAATTTAAATGACGTTATGTGTACATAGCCTTACTGGGACCATCAGCAGTTATATCCCAGGACTGTGTTGTTCCACATACTGATCGCAGATCTGCGCTATGTGCTCCTGGAAATGAACGCCTCCATACAATGTGTATATACAAGTCCCACACATGTTTCATTGTACCCCCGGGACAAGGAGTCTTAAACATTTACAATTCCATGTTCTCTTCGATTGCAGAGCTGTAGTAAAAGAAAACTATTATGGATATTCCATTTCCAATTACCAGGAATGGACGACAAAGCAGATTTAAAGGAACCCGTCTCTTAGATTTCCACCTCTATACTAACTGCATATTGCTAAATTGCATAAAAAATCCTTTACCTAAAATGCCAAATTCAAGTTTTTGGGAGCCTATATGGCTGCCCAATTAGACTCTCAATGTTTTGGTCCTTCTTAAGGTCCAGGTGCAAATGCACCCAAACTAATTACCTTGCCCCCTATAAATCAGCATCATTTTGGAAAAATAAACAAGATTTTTTTATAGTGGCATATACTAATAATAAGTATTGAGTCTTCATGGGGTTAAATTCATATGACTGGTTCTCTGTAAACTGAACCTTTCACTGGATTTTTTAATTTATGCTTAGTACCTCCTCCAATCGGTACCGATCCACTGGTTCTGGAGCAGTTTTTCATTTTCTTCTGTGCCCATCCGTTCCAAAGTTATGGCGCCAGGTAATAATGGTGCAAATTTTTACTACAGCCAACTGGGCATATACTACCAAACTTCACTGTGGGCGTGGACATGTTTTGATTGGCCAGCATCAGAAAAAAAGTAATCGCCCATGAAGAACCAATTGGGTACACGACCAGTTGATCGAAGGGAAACTCTGCATCATTATTACCAGGATGCATAACTTTGTAACAGAGGGGCACAGAAAGAAAAGAAAACATGTTCCAGAATCAGTGGAGCAGCAGCAATTGGAGGAGGTGCTCAGTTTATAGCCTGGAAAAAAAAATCCAATGGAAGGTCTTCTTTAAGAGCAGGGGCTGGCTGGCACTTTTCAGCCTGGGGGGCAATCACAAGGCAGTGGCCCTCGAATTGTGGTGGCCCACCTCGGCCCTGCTTATGTCTGGCCGCTGCATTAAAGCAGCAGCAATGACAAGCTTTAAAGACAGGCTGGTACATAGATATGCGAACAGAACAAAGCTTGCTGCATAGATATGGGAGTAGAACCAAGCTTACTGCCTACATAGATACAGTAACAGAAGCAAGCTAACTACATAGACACAAGAACGGAACCAAGAATACTACTTAGATAAGGGAACTGAAACGAGCTTACTACAGCGATAAGGGAGCAGAGCCAAGCTTACTACAGAGATATGGGAGCAGAACAGAGCTTACTACAGAGATATGGGAGCAGAACCGAGATTACTAAGTCTACTACATAAATACGGGAACAATACCAAGCTTATGGCATACATATGGTACCAGAATCTAGATTACTACATCGATACAGTAGCAGAACCAAGCTTACTGCTTAGATATGGTACCATAACTGAGCTTACCTTCAAACATACAACTCCGGAAACACGGACATGTAAACACACAGTACGCAGGGGTGTTGCTAGGGTCCTAAAAGACCAGGGGTCCAAGCCCCAAAGTGCATGTTTCCCCATATGACCGCCCTATATCCATATAAAATAGCATCTGTAATTACAGTATATCACTGTTGCTAGCCAACAACACACAATGCAAAGACCAATATTATCAAAATGACTACTACAAAAGACCAAACAATACGGCTACACAATGTCCACTATCATCACCAATACACAGAGAATACATAATAATATGACCATTATCTCTACATAACAAAACACTCTATACAAAGACCAATGATACCACCATACACCATCTACTACATAATGACTGAAACACATTAACCTGTTACTAAATAAAAAAAATAAAAACACTACTAAAAAGAGCAATCTTACCACCTTACAGTAACTGTATATTGGTAGATACCAGTCCCACAGAACATACACGTGATTACAGTACAGTTTAAGTTACACATGACGTTCTTTCTGATTCGAGTTGTCCACTTTTCCAGTCTTTTCCATCTGGCCCAGACCTCCATTACCACTTCTCCTGCCACAGCTTGTCTGCACAGATTACAATAAAAACACATTTAAAGAGACGTAGCCATCTATTTCCAACCTACAAAAACTCCCCACTCTGCGTGCACTTGCGGTGTGGAGCACTGACCCCAATATTTAAAAAATTATAGCATTATTAGGATTACTCCATCCCCAAAAAATTATATATAATATCCCAAGTGCCCCCTTCCAGCAACAAATACTCTTGAGTGTCCACTTAAAGTTAATAATGCCCCCCCAACA
Organism: Dendrobates tinctorius; assembly: GCF_039654945.1. Classification (NCBI taxonomy): domain Eukaryota; kingdom Metazoa; phylum Chordata; class Amphibia; order Anura; family Dendrobatidae; genus Dendrobates; species Dendrobates tinctorius. The sequence continues at coordinate 1,313,456 of NW_027361863.1, read as the reverse complement.
AAAATAAATAATGGGACCTGAGTGCCTCTATCAAAACTAATAATGTCTCCTTTTATAACAAATAATGTCCTCTGAGTACCCACACAGCTCTGTATATACAGAATGATAGTCCTACAGCCCTCAATACACAATATGATTTTCCCCAAAGCCCTTTATAATACATTGAGGACCCCAGAGCTCCCTATATATAGTAAAATGGCTACATAGCCCCTATATACAATATGATGTCGCCACTGCCCCCTATATATAGTATGAAGGTCCTCACTGTCCTATACGTATCATACAGTGGGGAAAAAAGTGTTTAGTCAGCCACCAATTGTGCAAGTTCTCCCACTTAAAAAGATGAGAGAGGCCTGTAATTGACATCATAGGTAGACCACAACTATGAGAGTCAATATGAGAAAACAAATCCAGAAAATCACCTTGTCTGATTTGGCAAGATTTATTTTGCAAACTATGGCGGAACATAAGAAACATGCAAGATTTCTGGCTCTCACAGACCTGTAACTTCTTCTTTAAGAGTCTCCTCTGTCCTCCACTCATTACCTGTAGTAATGGCAGCTGTTTGAACTTGTTATCAGTATAAAAGACACCTGTCCACACCCTCAAACAGTCTGACTCCAAACTCCACTATGGTGAAGACCAAAGAGCTGTCGGAGGACACCAGAAACAAAATTGTAGCCCTGCACCAGGCTGGGAAGACTGAATCTGCAATAGCCAACCAGCTTGGTGTGATGAAATCAACTAAGTGCACAAAAAAGCAACACGGAGCATTTTTGTGCGCTTGCCGCAGCGCCAAAAACGCGCAAGCACCAGCAAAAATGTACCAGCGCATGACCAGCATACCCAACGCTAACTATAGGGTACGCTGATTACATGCTGCGTCATGCGATCAGAGGAGGAGCTGACCGGAGGAGGTGGGACGGGGGCAGAGCTTAGCGGTGGCCCTGCACCTCCGAATGCAAATCTGAAAGTTGCCTTAGGCCTGTTTCACATGTCAGTTTTTTGCCATCAGTCAAGATCCGCCGTTTTCCTAAAAAAACGGATCCGCCATTTTGTTTGGCGGATCAGTTTTTTTCCCATTGACTTGCATTACTGGCGGATCTTGACGGATGGGGATGGCCATCCGTTGAATCCGTTTTTTTGCGGATCCGCCATTTTTTTACCGTCCGCCGACATGCCCAGACGGAGCATGTAGCGTTTTTTTGGCTGAATGATCCACATTTTTGTATTGCGCATGCCCGGAGGCATGAACTCAGCCGGCAATTTAACCCTGAAATACTTTCTGGCGCACGGAAAAATTCTCTCTCTCTCTCTTTCTCTTCCCCAAACTGCGGTTCCTTAAAAATTCTTCAGCCAACGGATCCGTAAAAAAAACGGTCCGCTGCCGTCCGTTTGCATCAGTTACAAACGGATCCGCTTTCCGCCATTTTGGCGGATTGTAACTGACAAGAAAAAACTGACGTGTGAAACAGGCCTTAGAGGGACACATCAGTCACAGTCACATTAACATTCTAGAGGGCCTCATCCACATTATTGATGTCTGTGAATGAGGCTAAAACACATTTTCCCATACTTGCTGTGCTGGAGGAGCCTGCCTGGGCTGGAGGACACACGATCAGTAGTGCACTCAGTGGAGCGAGTCACGAGTGGACAGTTTGAGGCCTGGCTGAGGCTCTCACTGTGTGAGCAATGGCGGCCGATCTCTGCCTCTTCTCTCAGATATGGCTGGGGTTCAGAGACGTGCTTACGTAGCACGCTGTACACATGACCCACCCACCCCCCTCTCTCTGAACCTCGGCCAGATCCTCCAATCACAGGCTGCCACGTCTGTGCTGTCTCACTGTCTCAGTCAGCCTGCAGTGACAGTCTGACTCTGTGTGCAGTGACTGAGTGCCCCTTCCCATGTCTCTGTACTGCTACACAGTACTATAATGAATGATGCAACCTATGTGTGCTGCCGTGGCTCGCCCACCCCCCCGTGTCAGTTAATGTGCTATGTGTGTGCGGCGGCCCGCCCCCCCACCTGACCCCCCTGTGTCTGCTAATGCTATGATAATGTCATATAGCATTTAGCAGACACATGGAGGGAGGGCGAGTGGGCGGGGCGCCGCACACACATAGCCTATGTGTGTGTGGCTGCAGTAGTGCCCGGCCACCCGCCCAGCAACCCTGTCTCAGCTAATGCTAGCCTATGCCTATGCTATGTCTGTGTGGCAGGCAGCCCGCCCGGCCCCCCTGTGTCTGCAGCTGCTAGTGCGGCGGCCGCTCTCCTCCTCCTGTCTCCAGTCCTCTGATGATGCCGACAGTACTATTATGTACACAACAAGCGCTGTGGCCCTGTCGTTCTGCCAATTAACCGGCCCGGGGGGCAAATTCCTCCCTGCCACCCGGCCCAGCCCGCCACTGTTTAAGTGACAAAGGTGCAACACTTCCAGGAATCTATGCCATAGGGCTGAGGTGCAGTCTGTGCTGAGGAATCAAGATATGCCACAAATATGTGAAAGAGACCGGACCCAATCTCGAGGTGCAGGATCTAGAGGCAAGATCTACATCTTAGGGTACCGTTACACCTAGCGACTCACCAGCGATCCCGACCAGCGATATGACGCGGTCAGGATCGCTGGTGCATCGCTAGGTGGTCGCTAGTGAGCTGCCACACAGGCAGATCTCACCAGCGACATAGCGGTGGTCGGGGATCGCTACTTACCTGTCAGACGCAGCGATGCTGCATCCTCCCGCCCGGCTCCACGCGTCGCTCGTCGTCACAGCAGGAAGCGCCGCAGGAAGTGGCCGACGAGAAATGGTCCAGGAGCTTCTCGCGCGATCAGCGATAACCAGCGGGGGAGCCGGTCGTAGGTAAGTATCAGACACAGCGATATCGCTAGCAATATCGCTGCAACGTCACAAAATCGGTGACTTTACAGCGATATTGCTAGCGATATCGCAGTGTGTAACGGGGGCTTAAGACATATCCATGGACACCATTCTCTTAATTCCGGCCATTAACAGCAGGAGTCCTGATTATAGGAGTAACAGACACCTTAGCGATTGTAAGGTCACAGTTTCTGTTGTGATCACCATGAAAATGATTTCTCTGGCTTTCCTTTTTATAAAGATCATGTGATTCCCCTTCCCAAAATATCCCAAACCTCCCTTTCCTACCAAGTTGTCATATGGGTTACGAAATTAGATAAGTTACCATTTGCTATATGGTAGAGGAGGAGGACATCACATTGAATGGGCTGCACTGCTGTAAAAGATAAGCCTTTTTGTTTTCCAAAAATGGTTCTTTATAGTCCCAACGCGTTTCGGCACCGGACCTTTCTCAAGTTAAAACATAAAGTATACCACATTTGTACCTTGAGAAAGGCACCAGTCTGGTGCCAAAAATGCATTGGGACAATAAAGGACCATTTTGGAAAACAAAAGGCTTCTCTTTTACCGTAGCCTGTTCAACGTGATATTGTTCTCCTCAACTATTATTCATGTGGAAGAAGTTTTTCTCCTCCACTCATGGGGCCACAGCAGCAGTGACACCACACAGGTGAGTGTGTACTCCTGCCTTTTCCTCATAGAGACTATGCTGCTCTAAGTGTATGTGCTTTTATCCCCCAAACAGTTTTTCATTTCACTATATGGGGGCACATTAATTTCAGATGTTTTACAGTATGTCTAAGCTACACAGAAGCCTTTAAACATTGTTTAGACACCTCAGAAGTTGTGTTGACCCATAATATGGCCCGTGCCATTGAGCCCTTTTGGGTTGCAGTAGACTTCTCCATTGGGTTGGAAGTAGGCACTCGGCAGATTCTTCTCCTAGACTGGCACCAGCTTCTTGTCCTTTTATGCAGCGCTGGGACACCTCATAAATAAGTTATGATCTTTCTTTCAGTTTGCCAATCACTGAGAAATCTCCGTCTTTCCATGCAGAGATTTCTGTGTCGTTGCCCCGTTTATGAATGCACAAGGAAGACGAGTTTGAACAGAATTTGTGTGGTCTGCCCTAATACAGAACTTAGGAATCCAGTTATCGCATTAATAAGGCATTTCCAGAAGGAGTAACTGAGCAGCAGAGTTCTAAAAAACTGGATTCCGATAAAGCATATTCATGCATGTGGCATCTCCACCAATTCCGAGAACACGGTGGTCTTCTCTTCTATTTATAGAACCCACTGGTCAAAAATCTATAGATCTCCATCGGCACGTGTGATAGGAGGAATTCACACTTTCATTGTGGGTCTTTTTGGGATAATACGAATTGTTAAAATGTAGTGAAACCAATGATATAGGAGTTTAGTGTAGAAGTAAGTGCATACCTTTATGCCTCGGAAAGATGGTTTTGCTGGAAGTGGTCGAGCAGGCACATTTTTCTGGACGGGCAGCGGTGGACGCTGTGGATGATGCTGGATATGTGCCTCAGGAGTTTCAAGTATTCCTACAGGATAACTAATGTCCACTGGTTGATAACAATGCGATCTGTGTAGTTTCCTGTCCTGAAGGCAACACAGGTAATGAATGTCAGTGTTGTGTAACCAAATGAGTAATGATCAGGCAGGAGCATCATAAAGGGATTAAAGGGATTTTCCAGGACTTTGATATTGATGGACTAAGAATGGTCATTAACATCAGATTGATGAGGGTCCACTTCCCAGCACCCCCACACCAAGCAGCTCAGTCAAGGTGTGGGTCTTCTTCAAATACAATATTACAATATTTATTATGTATCAAAGCCATGAAGGTCGGACTCTTTGCAATCCCACCAATGAGTTGATTGAACATTTATTGATATACTAAGTGAGCTTAGACCATAAGATTGTAGTCCTGAAAAACCCATTTAAAAGGAAAACGACCTATTATTTAAATCAGGTTTTTATGATAAATGTATTTTTCAAGATTTTTATATTTAAGTAATAATCATAATATAAATTATTATATAATCATATTCAAACAATTAAAAAATGCAATTTTTCATACTGTAATCACACATTTTGGTCCGAAATAATACCAAAAATTATGAAGATATCCATAGAAAAAATTAAAAATTAATGACACTTTATTGACAATTAATTAAAAATCAAACAAAAAGATGCCAATCTCCACGCCCCCTGAAGAAGCCAGCGGCGAAACGCACGTCGGGGTGTGGGGAGTCCACATTCCTATTTATTTGAGGTATAGTAACATGGCATTATTTGTTTGAAATTTAAGTTCCTCCACCATGATTGAGTTCAAGCCTTTGGCTGTGGAGATTGGCATCTTTAGTACATGTACAATGACAGTATTATGATTATGTCTGAAGATTCATGATTTGTATAAGGGGTCATACATTGAAATTTTTGGATGAAATTTAGGATTTTTTTTTCCCCACTTCTCTCCTTCCATTCTTTGAATTGTATTTTTTGGTCTCAATTTTCTGTGTCTTCTGCACATTGATTTACCTCAAGTTATAGTGAATCATTTTTTTTAGCAATTGAGCTTATTTATTTTTTATTCGTGTGAATCATAGAATCATAGAATCGTAGAGTTGGAAGGGACCTCCTGGGCCATCTGGTCCAACCCCCTGCTCAAAGCAGGATTCGCTAAATCATCCCAGTCAGATGTCTGTCCAGCCTCTGTTTGAAGACTTCCATTGAAGGAGAACTCACCACTTCTCGTGGCAGCCTGTTCCACTCATTGATCACTCTAACTGTCAAAAAGTTTTTTCTAATATCTAATCTGTGTCTCTTCCCATTCAGTTTCATCCCATTGCTTCTAGTCTTTCCTTGTGCAAATGAGAATAAAGTTGATCCTTCTACAATGTGACAGCCCTTTAGATATTTGTAGACAGCTATTAAGTCTCCTCTCAGTCTTCTCTTTTGCAAACTAAACATTCCCAAATCCTGCAACCTTTCCTCATAAGACAGGGTTTGCAGACCGGTCACCATTCTGGTCGCTCTTTTCTGAACTTGCTCCAGTTTGTTGATGTCTTTTTTAAAATGTGGTGCCCAAAACTGGACACAATATTCCAGATGAGGTCTGACCAAAGAGGAGTAGAGGGAAATAATGACTTCACGTGATCTAGACTGTATGCTTCTGTTAATACATCCTAGAATTGCATTTGCCTTTTTTGCTGCTGCATCACACTGTTGACTCATATTCAGTCTGTGATCTATTAGTATACCCAAGTCTTTTTCACATGTGCTGTCACTTAGCCCTATTCCTCCCATTCTATATATGCTTTTTTCATTTTTATTGCCCAGATGTAGTACTTTGCATTTCTCCCTGTTAAAAACCATTCTGTTAGTTGCTGCCCACTTCTCCAGTTTATTTAAATCTTTTTGAATCCTCTCTCTCTCTTCTCTAGTATTAGCTATCCCTCCTAGCTTTGTGTCATCAGCAAATTTAATCAGTTTACCCTCAATTCCTTCATCTAAATCATTGATAAAGATGTTGAACAATACAGGGCCCAGGACAGAGCCCTGTGGTACCCCACTTGAGACATTCTTCCAACTGGATGTGCAGCCATTTACGACCACTCTTTGGGTCCGATCACTAAGCCAGTTATGAATCCACCTAACAGTTGCCTTGTCCATTCCATACTTAGTCATTTTTTCAATAAGGATTGTATGAGAGACTTTGTCAAATGCTTTGCTGAAGTCAAGATATACTATATCTACAGCATTTCCTTGATCCACCCAATCAGTGATACCGTCATAGAAGGAAATTAAGTTAGTCTGACATGACTTATTAGTTACAAACCCATGCTGACTCTGTTTAATCACTTCATTCTTATCCAGGTATTGACATACATGTTGTTTAATAATTTGTTCAAAGATCTTTCCTGATATAGAAGTCAGACTCACCGGCCTATAGTTGCCTGGGTCCACCTTCTTCCCCTTTTTGAAGATAGGAACAACATTTGCTCTTCTCCAGTCTTCTGGCACTTCTCCTGTTCTCCAAGAATTTTCAAAGATTATGGAGAGGGGTTCAAAAATTTCTTCTGCTATCTCCTTCAGTACTCTGGGGTGTAATTCATCTGGACCTGGAGACTTGAATTCATTTAGGTTAGCTAAGTGTTTCCTCACTATCTTTCTGTTTATAGATATCCTGGATTCTTCTATTCCCTTAATAGGACAGTGAATAACAGTTGATGTTGCATTTCCTTTCTGAGAGAAAACAGATGCAAAATAGGAATTTAAAAGTTCAGCCTTCTCAACATCCTGTCTTACCATTTCATCATTTTCATCCTGTAAAAATCCTATAGCATCTTTGACTTTTCTTTTACTTTTTACATATCCCCAAAATCCTTTATTATTGCTTTTGACATCTCTTGCAAGCCTCAGTTCATTTTCAGCTTTAGCTAATCTGATTTGTGCCCTGCAGGTTCTGCAGACAGCATTATATTCTTCTTTAGATATGCCTCCCTCTTTCCATTTTATAAACATTTTTTTCTTCCTTTTTAGCATGTGCTTAAGTTCTGTGTTCATCCATCCTGGTTTCCTTAAATGCTTCCTATTCTTCCCTCTTTTCGGAATTGTTAACAACTGTGCTTTGAGAATTTCATTTTTCAAGATTTCCCATCCTTCCTGGACATTTTTGTCTTTAAGGATATCCAGCCATTGGATCCCTCCAATTCTCTTTCTGAATCCCTTAAAATCTGCCTTTCTGAAATCTAACCTTGACGTCTGAGTCTTCACAGGTCTTCCACCTCTAGTAATCCAAAATTCTAAAATAGCATGGTCGCTACCTCCTAGGGTCCCAGCCACTTTTACCTCCTCAACCATTTCCTCCCTGTTTATAAGGATCTCCCCTGTGAGGCGCTCAGCTCAGCTATTTTTTAAAAAAAAAATATGTTTGTGGTTTTTAATTGTCAATAAAGTTTCATTAGTTTTTATTTTTTTCAATGGATCTCTTCATAATTTTTGATATTATTTGGTACCAAAATGTGTGTGATTTATATTTGATTTTGTGGACGCTTTTATGTTAATTTTCCACACTGGTTAATAGGCCTAATATTAGATTCTTCCTTCCTGTAGAAGTCTAATATTAGGCCTAGTAACCTTAAATATGGACATTAGCAGCAATTGACTGACTCAAACGCTATTTGCTTATATTAGCGTTATTTGAGCAGGCTCAGATGACTCTGTTGGGTCATATTGTGATTTTTGCCACAATTTAGCCTAAAACACAATGTGTGAGTGTTATAAACTATTGAGTAAGGGTACCGTCACACTTAGCGATGCACCAGCGATCCCGACAACTATATGGATGACGCATATCAGCAATAAGTATGGAGGTCACACTCACCTCCTGGACCTGCGTGGACTTGCTCAGCAGTTGTTTGCACAGCTTTGTGCTATATTCTTCATTAGCTTCATTTGAGCGGCCGGCTCTTGATGGACTCGCTGACCTGCAATATAAATAATTGAATGCAACACAGAAGAGCTTCACTCCGGGAATGACACGGTGAAGGGTCTCTTCATTTTTATTCACCATCGCAAACAACGGGAGTAAAAAATGATCAAATACTCTTGCAGGACTGAAAATAAATATTGATTTTTTTTTTTTTTTTGGAAGCCACTAGCCTGGTAAATTAGCTTCTGCAATCTGTGGAAATAACACCCAAGAGACCGATCTAATGAATCCAGGGCCTGAACAATAACCGTCTCAAAAATGAAGGCGACAGATCAGTTGAGTAGGTTTTCTTCAAGGGTTAGCTGGAAATATCGCCGGAGCCGTGCAAACTATATTTTAGCAGGTTTTTTTTTTTTTTGCTACAAATTTATCTACTATGTCATGCCATTTGTCAGTGGACGGCACAGTGACCAATGTTATTGATTAGGTCTGTTAAATTGGCAATTCGCACAAAAATAAATCACAGCGTTCGCTATTCTTTCAAGTCTATTGGGAAAAAAATCGGATCCTGTATGGATCATCCGTGTTGCATCTGAATTGTACAGATACAGTTTCCTAGGTCAATAATAGAAATATATCTCACCTAGAAAATTTTATCTACTGCAGATGTAAAAATGGATACCATACGGATGCAAAAATTGGACATACAGTTGGCACGCAGTGACAATACGGATGAAAGTCATCCTTTAATGTAAATCGGACAATGTTTCAAGCGCTCGCATGAACCCAACCTTAACGTTGGAGCAAATATTCTTCCACATTCAATTTCAAGCTCGTGCAGACGACCGTGTTTTTGGTCTGACGAAACATCGGATCGCACTCGGACACAATGTTAGTTGATCAGGCTGTGATAACGTCCGAATGTTATTTGGACCGAGTCTGTCCTAGGAAACAAAAATCACAGCTTGCACAATTTGCATCTATAGATCGGATCACACTTGGCCTGTGGGTCCGTCAAAAAAAAAAAAGCATTCTGATGACATCAAAGTGAGGTTAGATTTTCACAGAATGACAAAATAGAAAAGATGGAGACATCTTTGTTCGATCTTCTCCACATCCGAGAAAATTGGATCACACTGTGATCAGAGTGTTTTTAATTTAATGTAATTGGACCAATTTTTTCAGATGAGAGAAAATCCTATCGTATGACCCTAGCCTAAAGCTGAGACACCTGTCGTGCAGCCAAAGTTCGCTAGGTGTCTTTGCTGCACCGCAGCGCAATACAGGTGAATGGGGTCGCAGTGCAACCCCGAGGATACTGCATCTGTGACAATCAAGAGGTCCAACTGTTGGGTTTTTTGTGACTTGCTTGTCGAAGTACTCTTGGAGATTAAAAGAGACCCCTTTCACCTGCATATCACCTGTAGTAGCGACACAAACTTTCGTTGCACAACAGGTGAAGTAGCCGAAGTCGCCGTTTAGCCACAGCCTTAGTTTTAGGCTACCCTACTGATGGCGTACAGATGCAATTTTTGTGTGATTTTTTTTTTTTTAAGGTACATTACATAAATATGTCTAAAAAAAATAACATCTGCCCTGAAATATGTATTCTGCTTTGCAAAAATTATCACTTATCCCATATATCAGTGTGGACTCCAACACTGGGACCTTCATGGTCAGCAGAACAGGGGACTTGTTCCCTAGCTCGCTCCCTGGCCAAAAGACCACAGATAGGAGAAGTTGAGAAGAGTGTCTATTCGTGCCTTCACGCTACCACTCTATTGTCTATGGTACTGCTAATGATAGCATGCTTGCCAACAGTCCTGAGATTTTCTGGGACGCTCGGGCCAAAAGGGCTTGGGTCTCTATCAACCCCATACAAAAAAGCTAAAAGAGCAAGCTGGGGCAGGTGAGGCGTTTCTGTGCGGGGTTGTCCCCAGAAATTATGGTAGCTGAGCGGTGTACTTGAAGCTCATCAAGAGAATGCCAAGAGTGTGCTAAGCAGTAATCAAAGCAAAAGGTGGCTACTTTGAAGAACCTAGAATATAAGACATATTTTCAGTTGTTTCACACTTTTTGTTAATTAGATAATTCCACATGTGTTAATTCATAGTTTTGATGCCTTCAGAGTGAATCTACTCTTTGAAAACTCTTTGAATGAGAAGGTGTGTCCAAACTTTTGGTCTGTACTGTATATACACACACTACCGTGTAAAAGTTTAGTTCACTTAGAAATGTCCTTATTTTTGAAAGAAAAAGCAGTGTTATTCCCAATGAAGCTAACATTAAATGTATAGAGGACCATTTCCAACAACCATCACTCCAGTGTTCTTATGGCACTTTGTTGTGAGTTCATTTTCCCCTTCATTACTGAGGCCCGAGGAACTCCCTCTTCTGGTAAAGAAAGGTAGTGAGCCTGATTGTCAAACACCTGAGGCTGATGATGAGGGCTGGCTGAGTGGAGTGACGGACTGGATATAAGGCTGTCGACGCCCTCCTGCCCTGCGGGTGATTTCTCTGTGGGATCCTTGGAGACCAGTCTGAATTCCTGCTCCTCCAAAGCTAAGTTTGCTGCTCGGCCTTTTGCTTTTGTGCTTTGACTTTGTTTTTGCTTTGTTTTTCTGGATTTCTGCCATTCCCTGCTGGGGTGTGCTGAATTCATTTAGCTCTGTCTTCTGAAAATACCTGAGTGCTGATTCAGTTTTTGAAGCCTAGCTGCTTCAGGGCCTTTTTCATATCAGCTGGTTGGCTTATTTCTTTGATAGGGTTTTGGCAGATTGCAGACAGCAGCCTTCCTGTCCTTTCCTATCTAGGTAGTTTTGGGGCCCCGTCTTTGCTCAGTCTATCTTTCTGTCTGTGTTAGTATTTTCATCTTGCTTCACCGTCATTATATGTTGGGGGCTGCCTATTGCTTTGGAGTCTGCTCTGGGGCAGTTTAGATTTCCCCTTTCTTTCTTTAGGCCTATGTATTTCTCCGGCTGTGATCGAGGGGTCTAGGGCATCGTAGGAACCCCCAATGGCTACTGCTAGTTGTGTTGATAGGTTCAGGGGTCTGCAATCTGATAGTTGCCAACTTCTCTGGTTTTCTGGACTTAGCTTGTATTTCTGCTTTTGCCTCCTACGGTGACTCATTCATAACAGCACTTTTTGTTTGCTAACTGTGTAAGAAGGCTAATGGATGGTTAGAATACCCTTGAAAACCCTTGTGCAAGTATGTTAGCACAGCTGAAAACAGTTGGGCTGATTAGAGAAGCTATAAACCTGACCTTCATTTGAGCTGGTTGAGAATCTGGAGCATTACATTTGTTGGTTCCATTAACCTCTCAAAAAGTCAAGAAAAAAAATAACTCATGTGAAATTCGACAGTCTACTTTTGTTCTTAGAAATGAAGACTATTCCATGCGAGAAATTGCCAAAAAAATGAACAACGGTGTGTACTACTCCCTTCAGAGGAGAGCACAAACAGGCTCTAACCAGAGTAGAAAGAGAAGTGGGAGGCTCCGCTGCACAACTGAACAGCAAGACAAGTACATGAGACTCTGCAGTTTGAGAAATCGAGGCCTCACAGGTCCTCAACTGGCAGCTTCATTAAATAGTACACACAAAACGCCAGTGTCAACATCTACAGTGAAGAGGCGACTCTGGGTTGCTGGCCTTCAGGGCAGAGTTGCAAAGAAAAAGCCATATCTGAGACTGGCTAATAAAAGGAAAAGATTAATATGGGCAAAGGAACACAGACATTGAACAGAGGAAGATTGTAAAAAAGTGTTATGGACAGACGAATCCAAGTTTGAGGTGTTTGGATCACACAGAAGAACATTTGTGAGATGCAGAACAACTAAAAAGATGCTGGAAGAGTGCCTGACGCCATCTGTCAAGCATGGTGGAGGTAATGTGATGGTCTGGGGTTGCTTTGGTGCTGGTAAAGTGGGAGATTTGTACAAGGTAAAAGGGATTTTGAATAAGGAAGGCTATCACTCCATTTTGCAGCGCCATGCCATACCCTGTGGACAGCGCTTGATTGGAGCCAATTTCATTCTACAACAGGACAATGACCCAAAGCACACCTCCAAATTATGCAAGAACTATATAGTGAAGAAGCAGGCAGCTGGTATTCTTTCTATAATGGAGTGGCCAGTGCAGTCACCAGATCTCAACCCCATTGAGCTGTTGTGGGAGCAGCTTGACCGTAAGGTATGCAAAAAGTGCCCATCAAGCCAAACCGACATGTGGGAGGGGCTTCTGGAAGCATGGGGTGAAATTTCTCCAGATTACCTCAGCAAATTAACTGCTAGAATGCCAAAGGTCTGCAATGCTGGAATTGCTGCAAAGGGAGCATTCTTTGCCGAAAGCAAAGTTTGAAGGAGAAAATTATTATTTCAAACAGAAATCTTTTTTTCGAACCGTGTCAATGTAAGGACTAGATTTTAAATTCATTTGGCAACTCTTTTGATTAATAAAAGTATGAGTTTTCATGGAAAACACAAAATTGTCTGGGTGACCCCAAAATTAGGAACAGTATTGTATATATGTATTCTATGTGTATATATCGTATGAGTGTTCTCCGTATGGTGATCCGTATGCAATGCGATTTTAACATGAGCTTTTACGTACAGCAGTTCTCTGTCATTGACACATCGTTTTTGAAATGATCTATTCTTCAAAACATATATATATATGTTGGCCATATATGGTGGCCCTTTTGAAGTCGGCCATTTTGGATGCAACTTTATAAGTGGCCCACCCAGGTGTATCCATATAAATGGCCCACCCTGTATATATACAGTCATATGTTAAAGTTTGGGCACCCCTATTAATGTTAACCTTTTTTCTTTATAACAATTTTGGTTTTTGCAACAGCTATTTCAGTTTCATATATCTAATAACTGATGGACTCAGTTATATTTCTGGATTCAAATGAGGTTTATTGTACTAACAGAAATTGTGCAATCTGCATTTAAACAAAATTTGACCGGTGCAAAAGTATGGGCACCCTTATCATTTTCTTGATTTGAACACTCCTAACTACTTTTTACTGACTTCCTGAAGCACTAAATTGGTTTTGTAACATCAATGAGCTTTGAACTTCATAGCCAGGTGTATCAAATCATGAGAAAAGGTATTTAAGGTGGCCACTTGCAAGTAGTTCTCCTATTTGATTCTCCTATGAAGAGTGGCATCATGGGCGCCTCAAAACAACTCTCAAATGATCTGAAAACAAAGATTATTCAGCATAGCTTTTCAGGGGAAGGATACAAAAAGTTGTCTCAGAGATTTAACCTGTCAGTTTCCACCGTGAGGAACATAGTAAGGAAATGGAAGAACACAGGTACAGTTCTTGCTAAGCCCAGAAGTGGCAGGCCAAGAAAAATATCAGAAAGGCAGAGAAGAAGAATGGTGAGAACAGTCAAGGACAATCCACAGACCACCTCCAAAGACCTGCAGCATCATCTTGCTGCAGATGGTGTCACTGTGCATGGGTCAACAATACAGCGCACTTTGCACAAGGAGAAGCTGTATGGGAGAGTGATGCGAAAGAAGCCGTTTCTGCAAGCACGCCACAAACAGAGTCACCTGAAGTATGCAAAAGCACATTTGGACAAGCCAGTTACATTTTGGAAGAAGGTCCTGTGGACTGATGAAACAAAGATTGAGTTGTTTGGTCATACAAAAAGGCGTTATGCATGGAGGCTAAAAAACACAGCATTCCAAGAAAAGCACTTGCTACCCACAGTAAAATTTGGTGGAGGTTCCATCATGCTTTGGGGCTGTGCGGCCAATGCCAGCACCGGGAATCTTGTTAAAGTTGAGGGTCGCATGGATTCAACTCAGTATCAGCAGATTCTTGACAATAATGTGCAAGAATCAGTGACAAAGTTGAAGTTACGCAGGGGATGGATATTTCAGCAAGACAATGATCCAAAACACCGCTCCAAATCTACTCAGGCATTCATGCAGAGGAACAATTACAATGTTCTGGAATGGCCATCCCAGTCCCCAGACCTGAATATCATTGAACATCTGTGGGATGATTTGAAGCGGGCTGTCCATGCTCGGCGACCATCAAACTTAACTGAACTGGAATTGTTTTGTAAACAGGAATGGTCACAAATACCTTCATCCAGGATCCAGGAGCTCATTAATAGCTACAGGAAGCGACTAGAGGCTGTTATTTTTGCAAAAGGAGGATCTACGAAATATTAATGTCACTTTTATGTTGAGGTGCCCATACTTTTGCACCGGTCAAATTTTGTTAAAATGCAGATTACACATTTTCTGTTAGTACAATAAACCTCTTTTGAATCCAGAAATATAACTGAGTCCATCAGTTATTAGATATATGAAACTGAAATAGCTGTTGCAAAAACCAAAATTGTTATAAAGAAAAAAGGTTAACATTAATAGGGGAGCCCAAACTTTTACATATGACTGAATATATATATATAATGTTTTGAAGAATATTTCATTTTAAAACAATGTGTCAATGACCGAGAACTGCTGTATGTAAAAGCTCATGTTAAAATCGCATTGCATACGGATTAAATACGGATCACCATACACAGGGCCGGAGTCAGCATCTGGTGCACCTGGGCAAGTGCCGGGGCCCTGAGCAGGTGGGGGGGGCCCACTCGACGTCAGAGACACCGGCGTACTATGAGGGGCCCTGTGTCAGTGCCCGGTGCCCATGGGTTGGCCCCCCCTGCTTGCTGCTTGCTCAGGGCCCCAGCACTTGCAATACTTACGTCTCTCTGCTCCACCGCTGTGACGTCTTCCGCGTTTCCTGACAGTGACATTCACATCAGAGAGCACGATGATGTCACGTCTGTGTGCCCTCTGCCTGAACAGTCACAGTGCAGAGAGCTGGAAGATGGCGATGCTGAGGAGTCCAGAGTAGAGCAGTGCCCAGCGAGGAGAGGTATTTCATTATTTTTAATGTTTGGAGCAATATATGGGGAGCATTAAACACTGGAGAATTATATATGGGGCCCATCATACGCTGGAGCATCATCCATGGGGCCCATCATATACTAAAGCATCATATGGGGTTCATTATTTATGGGGCATTACATGGAGCCCATTATATATGGAGCATTACATATGGGGACCAGTATATTTGGGCTCATCATACACTGGAGCATTATAAATGGGGCCCATTATACACTGGAGCATTATATAGGCCCATCATACACTGGAGCATCATCCATGAGGAACATCATACACTGGAGCATAATAAATGGGGCCCATCATACAGTGGAGCTTCATATACGGGGCCCATTATACACTGGAGCATCATATGGGGCCCATTATATATGGAGCATTATATAGGCCCATCATACACTGGAGCATCATCCATGAGGAACATCATACACTGGAGCATAATAAATGGGGCCCATCATACACTGGAGCTTCATATACGGGGCCCATTATACACTGGAGCATCATATGGGGCCCATTATATATGGAGCATTATATAGGCCCATCATACACTGGAGCATCATCCATGGGGACCATCATATACTGTAGCATTATGTGGAGCTCATCATATACTGTATGGAACATTATATTGGACAAATTATTTATGGAGCAATATATGGGGCTCATTATTCTGTATGGAGAAATATACCGGGCTCATTATTCTGTATGGCGCACTATGTGGTGGCCATAATACTGTATGGAGGAATATACTGTCCGGTTTTTGAGCTATTGTAGAATTTAAAATAGATATCACTCATGTAATGTAAGAAGTGAAGTATTTGTCATTGTACTATACCTATATTTCTCTGCCGTATCGGAGCATCATGAATTGTGGTATGTGTTAAAGGGGCCCACTGAGACTCTTTGGCCCAGGGCACACGAAAACCTGGAGCCAGCCCTGACCATATGGAGAACACTCCTGCGATTCGGACCAATTTTTCACACGGCAAATGTGACGCCCACCTAATATGGAGTACTGAACTGGGGTCTGATTAGGAATCTGATCTGGGGTTTGATTATTTTGAGGTTTGATCTGGGGTCTGATTAATTTAGGGGTCAGGTCAGACCTCTGATTAAATGGGTGGTTTGGAACATTTAAATGTGGACCATCGTGGTGTGCGGAACTTGCACATCTGATTATTTAGGAAATATAAATGTGTCTGCTTGATGCTCGTAAGTGGTAATCTATTGAGATTTCAGGGATTGCTGACATATTTTTTCTTCAGTAATGGTTGGAAATCTCATTGTGGAAAAATGTTCTTGTTCTTATTCAGCAGAACAGTTCTATGACCCGCCAATTTTTTTTAAATTTATATCTAACCTTTAAAGGCTATGAACAACTTAAGTCAGGCAAAAATGTTTTTTTTTTTTTTTTTTTCATATGTTACCTTTTAACTATTAAAATTGCATTGCATCAGTTTTATTTTCAGGCTGTGTATTTTTGGTGTGTATCTAGGGTCCAGCCTCATATGTCAGCACAGCTGCATGTATTTCCTCTTTATGTGTCCTCATTTTCTGTAGCCAGTTTTCTCTGCACTCCCTGAGACTGCACATGCTTTCTCCCGCTGTCCACACTTTGGTGATCTGTGTTCAACCTTCAGCCTGCTACTATCTCAAACACTGAGCAAAGTGAGGGGAAAGCAGGGACAGTCATCAGAAGCAGGAAATCTTACACATTTGTAACATTTTTGTACATTTCTCAGCTAAATAAAGTACAGACACTCTGCAGCAAGAAAATGGTGGCTTAACTTTGCTTTTAAGAAGCGAATGAACAATAAAAAATATTCTGTGCAATGGTGCACATAGCTTTAAAAAGGGAACCTGACAGCTGATTCATGCTGCCAAGCCATGGGCAGTATGTATTAGTGTCTGGCTCCGTCATTTCAGCTTGGTATGTTTTACTCTTGTCCCCGATCCGCTCCCCTAGAGTGATTGGTCTCTTCCTATATATCTGTCACTCACAGGGATAAGGGCAGGGAGAATCCATGATGACAGCTGTCAGGTTTTTACCTGATCCATCCAATCATTTTAGCACTATGGACATAAACACTGCTTTTAATCTATGCTTGCTTTCCTTGAATGGAAACATTCTTTTTCACATCCTGAAGCCTTTGCAGCTTCCATCAAATCTTTCTGTTCATTGACAGCGGAATTAAAGGATCTTCAAAACGGTGAGAAATTTCTACCCAAAGAATTCAGAAAAAGGAGGAACGGGGGAGAGCAGCAGTTACACCCAAGCTCCGATGCCCGAGTGTGGCCAAAATCGTATTTTGGTACAAAAGAAGACACCAGTATTGTGAATGGTACTTGGTAGGTGGGGCCCTCTTGCAGACGGAGTATCATCTCTTACAAGAAAACCTGTTATAACATATGTTGCTTCTCGCTGCATAAAATGTGCCTAGAAGTTTGCCTTCTGTGCCATCTCCCTGAAATCCTGTTGTAATTTATTTATTGTTATTTAATTAATATTTACTCTACAATTGCTCCTACTTTTTTTTCAAATTTATTATTAATTGCCCTAAATATACACACTGCTCAAAACAATAAAGGGAACACTAAAATATCACATCCTAGATATCACTGAATGAAATATTCCAGTTGCAAATCTTTATTCATTACATAGTAGAATACGTTGAGAGCAATAAAACATAAAAATGATCAATGTCAGTCAAAATGAATATCCCATGGAGGTCTGGCTTTGGAATGATACTCAAAACCAAAGTGGAAAATCAAACTACAGGCTGATTCAACGTCAGTGGAAATGCCTCAAGTCAAGGAAATGATGCTCAGTAGTGTGTGTGGCCTCCACGTGCCTGTATGATCTCCCTACAATGCCTGGGCATGGCTCCTGATGAGGCGGCAGATGCTCTACTGAGAGCTCTCCTCTCAGACCTGGATTAAAGCATCCAGGGCCGGCGTTAGCACCTAGGCAAGTGCCGGGGCCCTGGCGAGACGGGGGGCCCACTCACGCTGTCTGGGTACCCGCCACCACGCCCCCATGCGCCCGACCCCATCCTTCACCCTCTCCGAGAGCCACTGCAGCTAGCAATGAGTAATCGCTAGGCTATGTTGTCTTCTGGCACAGGACCTGTGATGAGGTCACAGGAGGGGAGGAGTCAGTGGTCACATGATCAGAAGCCGTGTCTGCAGGACGTGTCTGCAGTTTATGTGTGGCGTCGGGGGGGGTTTACAGGGGGAATGTAGCAGAGCTGTGTGTGTATGGACAAGGCAACTGTTAGGTGGATTCATAACTGGCTTAGTGATCGGACCCAAAGAGTGGTCGTAAATGGCTGCACATCCAGTTGGAAGAATGTCTCAAGTGGGGTACCACAGGGCTCTGTCCTGGGCCCTGTATTGTTCAATATCTTTATCAATGATTTAGATGAAGGAATTGAGGGTAAACTGATTAAATTTGCTGATGACACAAAGCTAGGAGGGATAGCTAATACTAGAGAAGGGAGAGAGAGGATTCAAAAAGATATAAATAAACTGGAGCAGTGGGCAGCAACTAACAGAATGTTTTTTTTAACAGGGAAAAATGCAAAGTACTACATCTGGGCAATAAATGAAAAAAGCATATACAGAATGGGAGGGATAGGGCTAAGCAACAGCTCATGTGAAAAAGACTTGGGTATACTAATAGATCACAGACTGAATGAGTCAACAGTGTGATGCAGCAGCAAAAAAGGCAAATGCAATTCTAGGATGTATTAACAGAAGCATAAGGTCTAGATCACGTGAAGTCATTATTTCCCTCTACTCCTCTTTGGTCAGACCTCATCTGGAATACTGTGTCCAGTTTTGGGCACCACATTTTAAAAAAGACATCAACAAACTGGAGCAAGTTCAGAAAAGAGCGACCAGAATGATGACCGGTCTGCAAACCCTGTCTTATGAGGAAAGGTTGCAGGAGTTGGGAATGTTTAGCTTGCAAAAGAGAAGACTGAGAGGAGACTTAATAGCTGTCTACAAATATCTCAAGGGCTGTCACATTGTAGAAGGATCATCTTTATTTTTATTTGCACAAGGAATGACTAGAAGAAATGGGATGAAACTGAATGGGAGCAGACACAGATTAGATATTAGAAAAAACTTTTTGACAGAGTGATCAACGAGTGGAACAGGCTGCCACGAGAGGTGGCGAGTTCTCCTTCAATAGAAGTCTTCAAACAGAGGCTGGACAGACATCTGTCTGGGATGATTTAGCGAATCCTGCTTTGAGCAGGAGGTTGGACTAGATGGCCCAGGAGGTCCCTTCCAACTCTACGATTCTATGATTCTATTATTCTATAGAGCAGAACTGTGTGTGTATGGAGCAGAGCTGTGTGTCTACAAGGTGTACGGAGTGGAGCCGTGTGTGTATTGAGGTTGTAGACATGGCCTCATGCTACTGTGCTATACCTCTAGGAGTGAGAGCAATGACAAAATGCAAAAGTGACCAAAACAACATCCAAAAAGAATAAGAAAAGAGAAATGGTCTGTGGTCACCCCCTGCAGAACCACTCCTTTACAGGGGTTGTCTTGCTAATTGCTGATCATTTCTACCTGTTGTCTGTTCAATTTGCACAACATCAGGAGAAATTGATTCACAATCGGTGTTACTTCATAACTGGACAGGTTGATTGCACTGAAGTGGGATTGACTTGGAGTTACATTGTGTTGTTTGAGTGTTCCTTTCATTTTTTTG
Organism: Dendrobates tinctorius; assembly: GCF_039654945.1. Taxonomy (NCBI): domain Eukaryota; kingdom Metazoa; phylum Chordata; class Amphibia; order Anura; family Dendrobatidae; genus Dendrobates; species Dendrobates tinctorius. The sequence continues at coordinate 1,293,460 of NW_027361863.1, read as the reverse complement.
AACAGTGCAAATTTCTTCCTGGTGCAAATGTCCTTGTTCTCCTGAATCCGTCATTGTTTTTCTTTTGTTTCTGCTCCTCTCCATTCTTGAGATTTGGCCCTTTCATCCTTGTATCTAGCTCTATTCTTTTTAGCCAAGTGGGCTTGGGTTGTGAACTCTTATCTATGGGTGTCTCCTTGAAGACCTCACCCAGTTGGCTAAAATAGGCTAGATCCGTCTACAGGGAAGGGAAGGCCATATCTCAGGAACAGAAAGGCGCGGGAACAAAAGAAAAACATTGTCGGATTCAGGAGAACAGCGGCATTTATACCAAGTAAAAAAAAAAATATTTATGGTAAATCTTTATACAGGCCAGGTTGCCATAGATAATATATGGCTCCTCCGTACGACACTGTATTTTCCGTAAATAGCAATGCTCAGACATACAAATTGAAGCTTGCCACAATATTTTTCTTGTGAATTACCGTATATATTTATCCATTAAATATAAAGATCTCCATATTTCTGTGGGCGCTATCTATATTACAACACAGTTATGTGAATGAGGCCTAATACTTCAGACCTAAAGCAATTCAGTTATTACAATATTTTTTACAACACAGCAATGTTGGAATGAATGAACTCATCCATCGTGGTTACTTACCTTAATTTTTCAATGGTGGTCTTCTTATTTGCAAAAATCCATCTAAATACAGTTCTTCTTTTGAGGTATATAATAAAGGTGATAGCCGTTATAAAAACGATTGTTACCAACACACCAGTCACTAAACTTCTTTTATCTGTAAAACAGAGGGGGCACATTTGGTGACATATAGCATCAACATCTCCCAAAAGAATATCACAAAATCATGTTTTTGGTTTTTTTTAGAAGCATATAATCTTGTGCCTGACTTATTTCAAGGTTAGTCGCATGAGGAACGGTAAGGCCTCTTTCACACATCAGGTTTTCGCCGTCAGGCGCGATCCGGCACTTTTGACAAAAACCGGATCCGGCGAAATGCAATGCCGGATCCGGTTTCCCCCCATTGACTTGCATTTGCGCCGGATCGTGCCGGATGGCCATGCGTTTCATCCGGTTTTCGCCGGATCCGGCAATGTGTCGCAATCCGGCATCTGGAAAAAACGGCTACTGTAACATTTTTTTGTCTCCGGCGAAAAAGCCGGACACGCCGGATCCGGCGTGTCTGGCATTTTCACACAATGAAAGCCTATGAGCGCCGCAATGCGCCGGATCCGGTTTTTTGGGTCTGAGCATGCTCAGTAGCTCTGCCCACAAGACACATATATAAAAGCATGACAGTGGGACCCTCAGCCACACCCAACATGCCACCCAAGACAGCAACCAGGCGCAGGAGAAGGCAGGAGACCACTGCAGCACCATCAGCACCACCACCACCCCAAATGGAGCAGCAAAGGGAACATGCTGAACAACAGGAGGGGAGTCCAGCAGCAGATGAGAGACTGTAATTATCAAATCCCCCATTCCTCAAAATTAGGGCCATGGAATATCAAGATATTCATTGGCCCTTTGTTTCTCTTTATTCAACAGCCGCCCAAGAGATGGAGCAGCAGCAGTGGCAGCACTGGCAGCACTGGCAGCAGCAACAGCACCACCCACAGCCATGGAGTCTGGCCAGCAAGAAGACAGCACATCTTCTTCTGGGAGCCCTCCCTCGCATCGTCAGCGTTTGACGGTAAGTTTTTATTTCCAAAATCCATCATCTCTGTAATATATGTCTATTCATTGCCTTTTATTTCAAAACAGGAATCACAAGATGAAGAGGAGCTCCCAGAAGAAGAAGGAAGGGGTGGACAGACACCTGGAGTGAGCTCACAATTGGTAAGTTTTTTGCATCAAACGCAGAAACACAACATCACACTACACACAGCACATAGAAAACAATGTTCTGCAGACCACACACAGCAAACAAATGCCAACATCCAAACACATAAATTTTTTTCTTTTCTTCTCTAGTCTTCCCAATCTGGTGCTCGGCCAAGAGGTCCTCGCAGTGCCTCCCAGGGTCGTCGGCGACAGCAACGTGGCGGTCACCAGCGTGTAAGTATAATATTTAAGTGAAATTTTGGTACACTTTTTATTTCATGTCTTAAAGTGTGGTGACTAATTTTGCTATTTTTCTATTTTACTTTAACAGCCTTCACAGCGTGCTCCAGACTCTGACGGTGAGGATGGAGGAATTGATGTTGACCACCTCATCGATCTCGTCAGAGAAAGGGAGCCGCTATGGAATATGGCTGACCGCCGCCATGCTGACCTGATCGTTACCCGACGACTCTGGGAGGAAATCTGTTCGGTCCTTGTGGCCCGCTGCGAGGACCTCGATGCTCGGGCCCAGATTAAAGAGCGTAAGTATATACAGTACCGGTTGCTTGATGTAAACCAGCGTTTCCCGAACTCCAGTCCTCGTGGTCCCCACGGATCATGTGTTCAGGATTTCTATTTACTTTGGAAATCCTGAAAACATGACCCCTGGGGACCATGAGGACTGGAGTTTGGGAAACACTGATGTTGTATACTAACCACTTTGTCCTTTCTCGTTTCAGGGGACAGAATTGTGAAGCGGTGGCGGTCTGTGAGGGATCGTTTCAAGAAGGAGTTCAATAAAGAGATGCGGGCCCTGAGTGGATCTGGAGGACGCAGGAGCAAGTACAAGTATGCACGAGCCCTGTCGTTCCTCCGGGATACAATGGTCACTAGAAGGTAAATATTACGCACCACATGTAAAAAAAAAATGTTTAGATGTAAAATTTTTTTTTCAGCCAGGGCCATACCATGTCAGTATTTTAATTGTTTTTTTTTCTCTTTATTCCACAGCACGGTGAGCAGCACTCGGGAGCCTGCACGATTGGACCCTTCTGAGGCGATCCCTGAGGAGACCGGCACCGAGGGACACTTCGACCGCCCCGGTACATCTGCACCTTCCCAGCCTTCCCACACATTCGACCCATCTGTCCCATCCACCAGCACAGGAGCATCGTGGCCGCCTACATTACATGAAGCTGCTGGTGAGGAGATCGCTTTCCCTTTACCCCACCCTTCTGCCCCTGCCACCTCTAGTACACCTGCGGGTACTGGGCGGCAGCGGCAGAGGGGTCAGGAAAAGACTTATGCGCCAGAGTTCTTGCATCTGAATGCATCTTTCCAGAACTGTCTAAAAGTCTTGTCAGAGCAAATCTCCGCAGGCTTTCAGCAGATCAACTCCAGCATTCTGGAGGTGAAGACACTTCTGCAAACCATGCATTCAGAAGCAAGATCTTCGCCAAACCACACCTTTTTCAGGCCTGTTGTGGAGCGCATGGAAACGCTATCTCCTACCCAGCAGATGCATGTAATGCATTCATGCCACGGTGCTCTCCTGCACGTTATCTCCCAACCTCCTCCTCCCACCACAGTAGTTCCTCCACCTGCACCCCCTCCAGCCACTTTCCATCCTCCCCCTCCTATTACATACCAGCCACCTCCCCAGCACCAGCCACCTCCCCAGTACCAGCAACCTCCCCAGTACCAGCAACCTCCCCAGTACCAGACATCTCCCCACTTCCGGCAACCTGCCCCGTACCAAACTCCTTCCCCGTACCAAACTCCTTCCCCATACAACTTGCCATCAACATAATCTGCTCCTACAGTCCCTGCCCAACCCTCCACTCCACTGCTCACCACCTCTTCTGCCTCCCACATGTCCACCCATTCTGTAGCTTTTTCCACCCCTTCACCTCTAACTGTTCCTTCCCCACCACGATCCCAGTCCTCTCTCCACACTCCCAGTGTCGAAGTGTCCCGCAGCCCCTCCAGCAGTATTTCCACCCCACACTACACAGATTTATAATGTGTTTTTTAATAAAAATGGTCATTTGGTTTAAAACATTTATTAAAGTTTTTTTCACTTTAAAAACATTTTACAAAAAAAAAATATTTTAAATAAAAGTTAAATTATCGTTTTACAATGGTTGTCTGTCATTTCTTTCTGCGGCGAACTATGTTTAAAAAAAAGGTTAAATACAGGGTATTTCAAAGGTAAAAAGGTATTCAAAACCAGGTATATAACTGTGGGTAAATTTTAGCTTTTTGCCACAGTTGTGTTCCTGGTTGTGTTTGAAGCAAAGTATTTCACCTAAAAAGTTGTGTATCTTGTTGGTGATTTCCTAACAATGTACACAACTTTTGTTACAAGGTGAAATACTTTGCATAAAACACAACCAGGTACACACCTGTGGCCTAAAGGTAAAAATAGTAAGACCATGACAAGATAGCCAACTTTGGTTGGCAAAGGTATATACTGTTGGTACAAAAGGTACACAATTTTGGTTAAGGGCACAAATCTTTCACACTCTGTCATCCTGCCAGTGTACTCTGCCTTGAGGTGACATAAAGTATAGTGCAAAATAGTCCCTCATTACTGAAACCGTCACAGAACTTCTAGTGGTAATGTCATGGTAATCTTGCAAGGTGGTTTCTTCAGGTGTCCTCAATGGAAATGGGTTCCTTGCAGATAACAAAATTGTGGAGTACCACGCAAGCTTTGATCACCTTGTCCACAGTTTCTGTCTTGAGGTTGATCGCAGTCAATAGGACCCGCCATTTGGCTGTCAGAATACCAAAGGTACATTCAACCATTCTTCTTGCTCTTGTGAGGCGGTAATTAAAAATGCGTTTTGTTCTTGACAATCCTCTGCTACCGTACGGTTTCAAAAGGTGTTCTGACAGCTGGAAGGCTTCATCCCCTACACAGACAAATGGCATAGGTGGACCAGATGTTTGCGGCAGCGGTCTAGGGGGTGGGAACTGGAAGGTGTTTCCATACAGTTTACGCCCCATGGCAGACAGTTTGAAAACTTGAGAGTCATTTGAGCGGCCATAGGCCCCAATATCAACAGCAATAAATTTGTATTCCGCGTCAGCGATGGCCATGAGGACAATTGAAAAATATTTCTTGTAATTGAAATATTCCGATCCCGATCCGGCTGGCTTTACAATGCGGATATGTTTCCCGTCCACAGCGCCCAAGCAGTTCGGAAACTGACATATCTGTTGAAACTTTTCTGAAATTTCAATCCACCTCTCTGTTGTGGGCTCTGGTAAAAACTCTTCAGCTAAGGAGTCCCACAGTGCACGGCATGTGTACTTCACTATTCCAGATATGGTGGAAATCCCGAGTCTGTACTGGAAATGCAGTGACGAAAGGGATTCTCCAGTTGCAAGAAATCTGTGGGGAATTAAAAAACAATCAATTAGTTTAAAATCACAGCATTACATACCAAAACTGAGCTATAACACTTGGAGATACAAATTACCACCAACAAGATTGCAGTGAAAGTGTGCTCTGATGCGAGCACATCCAATAAATGTGGCTTACCTTAAAGTCACCATCAGACGCTCTGCGGGTGAAACAGAGAAGCGGCAATAGGTGTCCGATTTTCTTATGAGGTGTGCAATGCGCTCCACCAAGTAATCAAAATTTTCCATTTTCATTCGAACATATCCAAAAAATGTATCCGGGTTTCGTCGAAGGTCCATGCAGAGTGTAGAATAGACCCCACGCGTCATTCTCTTGGCTGTGATGGGGTGGATCCACAAACGTCGTCTACGATGCCTGATGCGCTGCTGTCTCGCTCTCTCCTTCTCCAGAACATTCACCCTCAAACGATTCGCCTCCGCTGTAAAATCCGCCAAATTCTTCAAAATATTTCCAATCACAACATCCATCTTCGCCAGTAACTTGCTCTTCTCTCCAACCTGCACTTTTTCCTTTACAACCTGTCAAAGAAGGGCTGTAGGAACACGATATATATAGTTTTTCAGTAGCCAATCCCTGTCGGAAGGCCACAAGGGGCGATTTTAAAAACCGGATCTGGCGTAATCCGTCGAAAAACGGATCGAAAACCAGATGAGACGGATCCGGTTTTGGCTGTCAAGCGCAAGACGGATCCGGCAGAAAACCGGATCCTTCACATCCGGTTTTACTAAACATTTGCCGGATCCGGCGCTCCGGCACGACGCCGGAACGCGCCGGAACGCGCCTGACGCCGAAAACCTGATGTGTGAAAGTAGCCTAAGGAGAACATATCTGTAAGTAGTCGTTAAAGGGAACCTGTCATTAGATTCATGCAGCCTAAAATACGGGAAGCATGAAACTGAGCCTGACTGCGTTATTGCAGCCCAGTACTGTATTTTTCTCTCTGAAATGTTTCAGAGAAAAACAATTGCACAAAAGTCACATACCTGAAGCTCTCATAGGTCCGCTATCCACACTACCACCATAGCCTGGCGTGTCACAGTACGGAGGCGCCCATTCAGCTTCACAGTGACAATTCTTCTTATTATTGCAAACCTTGAAAATGCAAAGAATATATATTAATATTAATTCATGCGAGTGTAGAATTTCAATGCAATACATTCAGAATTGATGCTGATGCCGTATCATAGTCCCAAGCCTTTGCCGTTTACCTTTCCCTTCTGTAGATCGGCGGTCAGAGATTGACGAGGCCTCTTGTAGCTCTGTCCCTCAAACTCCACCAAATTTTGGTGCTGATTTTCTTTTGGATTCTTCACTAGGGACTGCTTAAAATAATAAACCTCCCCCACTAAACTCACCAGCACCCATGGTGCTTGTGTAATTACACTACCCTGGTTTCCCGCCGGACTCCGTATCACCGTCCTCCAGTGATAAAGTGTTGTCACTGGTCACAAGCTTTACATGGCCCCATTCACACGTTCAGTATTTGGTCATTATTTTACATCAGTATTTGTAAGCCAAAGCCAGGAGTGGGTGATAAATACAGAAATGGTGACGTGTTTCTATTTTGACTTACAAATTATGATGTAAAATACTGGTGTAAGAAATCTGCCAACACTCTGGTTTTGCTGCAATTATGCCATGTGTGAACATACCCTTAGTGCTACTATAGAAAAATCCATCTTAGGCCGGTTTCACACGTCCGTTTACATCCGGTACCCGAAAAAACGGTACCGGAGATGTCCGTGTCTGTATGTGTAATACTTGCGGCACACGTGTGGCAACCATGTGCCGCATCAGTACCACACGGATGGGCGCCAGGGAAGAAGAGCTACAGTAAGCGCTGTTCCCCGGCAGTGGGTGCTGAAGAGAGCTCTCATCATTCTCCCCTGCTCTGCCGGCGATCAGCACGAACAGGTGAGAATGATGAAGAGTTATATTAAAGTCAGAAAGATAACAGCAAGTGGGGGCTTTTGGGACTATTACTTCCATTAACCCACACCTGCTGTCGCTATGAACAGTGACAGCAGGAGCGGATGATGGGGGTATTCCTCACCCGTCGCCTGCGCTATAACTAAATAAATTCATGAAAAACCTGACGTGGGTTCCCCCCCTATTTTTGATAACAAGCCAGGCAAAACTCACAGCTGTGGGCTGCAACCCTCACCTGTCAGCTTCTGCAAGGATGGTTATCAAGAATAGAGGGGTCCCCACGCTGTTTTTTTAATTACTTAAATAATTTAAAAAAACAGCATGAGGTCCCCCCATTTTTGACAACCAGCCTTGCTAAAGCTCACAGCTGGGGGCTGATTTTCTCAGGCTGGTAAGGGGCCGTTGATATAGGCCCCCCAGCCTAAAAATAGAAGTCCGCAGCTGTCCAGAAAAGGCACATCTATTAGATGCGCCAATCCTGGCGCTTTGCCGGGCTCTTCCCACTTGCCCTGTAGTGGTGGCAAGTGGGGTGATAGTTGGGGGGGTTGATGTCACATTTGTATTGTCAGGTGACATCAAGCCCTGAGGTTAGTAATGGAGAGGCGTAAATAAGACGCCCCATTACTAACCCCATAGTCACATTGTAAGAAAACACAGACACCCAGGATAAAGTCCTGTAATTGAGAGAATGACACAGACTCCTTTAATAATCTCAATTAAACCATACTTATGACCTCGCTTAATTCCACAAAGCCCTCGATTTCCTGTAATAAAGCTAAAATAAAAAAAGATATACCATACCTGTCCGTCATTCTGTCCCATGCGATAATCCATGTCTGGGGGAGAATTAGTGTTCAACCTGGACGGTGCCAAGATGCGACCGTCCAAGCTGAAAACCACTGGTGAATGAGATGCTTTGAGCACAGCCTCAGTGACGTCACTGAAGCTACGTTCCCAGCCGGGCTGAACTGCGGTGACCTCAGGACCGTGAGAAAATACCAGTGATGAGGTCACCACAGTTCAAGCTCTGTCTTCACAGCAGATCACCGTGAGAATTTGGCATACCGGAGACACAGATGTGTAAAAGAGGCCTTACATTGTAGTATAAGCAGAACCAGGCAAAGACGGATGTCTGAGTCAACTGTTTTGCTCCCATATATCCTCAGTAATATTTCAGTAGTCTGTGACCAGTAGTTAATTACAACTCTCAGCATATCCAGGGAGCTGTAATTTAAAGGACAACTTTGGAGTTTTTTGTTATTGCCCCTACTGTAATGTAGGTGTAGTAAAATACTTACTGGACGCTCTTTTTTCCGTTTCCATCGTTGCGCCGTGCCTCTGCTGCATCATGTGACAACAGCTCTTTGCTCTTTCTTGCCGGCTCACACCACAGTTAATTCCTTTCTTAATGTTAGCCTTGTTCGGAGTCTCAGGTTTATATTGAGAAAATGTCTTGTGGTTCACACAGAAGACGTTGTGTGAGCTGGATGGTCACAATGGGAGTCACATGATTCAGAAGAGTATCGGAGAAGCGCTTAAAACGGCAGAAGATGGCAACCACTACTTCTTATAATGCACTTACTGTACATACACTGCTAATTGCTGGGGCAAAAATAAAATGCCAGTGTGGCTCTTTAACAGCTGGACAGGTACAGGTTGCAGACCATGTTGTTGATCTCAGTCCACTGACTCGGGCTATGGACAGTGATGAGAAGTTTTGTTCTCAGACTTTTCTAATATCATTATCTAGTGTCGGAATTATTCATCTACATTTTACATTTAGACTTTTCTGCCTTTGAAGTAAAATTATAATGTTAGAACATTGAAATGTTAATGAAAATTTGCTCAAGAAAATGAATCTAGCCTAGAATTTAATTTAAAACCTATATTTGATGACTTCTGCCTGTGATGCAAATACCTAATTTGTGAGCCTGAGCACAACCTTAAAGGGAATGTATCACCTGTTATTTTTAATAATTTAAACCAGACACTAGCACATATTCTTTTTTTCTAATCTGTTTTTATTTTTTTCTGTACAGGACTCTTTCCTGAATTGCTGTTAACAGCATTTATAGATATGCTTTATAGAAGCCACATGGACCATAGGAATCTGTAGAATGGAGATGTTCATACAATTTTATAGGAGAGTATTCTAGGCATGTTCTATGATGTTTAGAGGTCACTGTACAGGAGGGGGAGGTGAGATGTGACATCAACTATGGTGACTACTGAATCCTGTGTTTTTTACTGTATATACATTAACGTGTAAAAGTTTAGGTTCACTTGGAAATTATTTTTGAAAGAAAAGCAAAATTTTTTCCAATGAAGCTAACATTAAATGATTCAGAAATATACTCTATACATTGTTAACCCCTTTACCCCCAAGGGTGGTTTGCACGTTAATGACCAGGCCAATTTTTACAATTCTGACCACTGTCCCTTTATGAGATAATAACTCTGAAACGCTTCCTTGGATCCCGCTGATTCTGACATTGTTTTCTCGTGACATATTGTACTTCATGTTAGTGGTAAAATTTCATTCAAATAACTTGCGTTTATTTGTGAAAAAAATGGAAATTTGGCGAAAATTTCGCAATTTTCCAACTTTGAATTTTTATGCCCTTAAATCACAGAGATATGGCACACAAAAAACTTAATAAGTAACATTTCACATATGTTTACTTTACATCAGCACAATTTTGGAACCAAAATTTTTTTTTGCTAGGAATGTATAAGGGTTAAAAGTTGACCAGCGATTTCTCATTTTTGCAACACCATTTTATTTTTATGGACCACATCACATTTGAAGTCACTTTGAGGGGTCTATATGATAGAAAATACCCAAAAGTGACACCACTCTAAAAACTGCACCCCTTAAGGTGCTCAAAACCAAATTCAAGAAGTTTATTAACCCTTCAGGTGCTTCACAGGAATTTTTTTGAATGTTAAAAAAAAAATGAACATTTAACTTTTTTTCACAAAAAAATTACTTCAGGTCCAATTTTTTTATTTTACTAAGGGTAACAGGAGAAATTGGACTGCAAAAGTTATTGTGCAATTTGTCCTGAGTATGCTGATACCTGATATGTGGGGGGGAACCAATGTTTGGGCGCATGGCAGAGCTCAGAAGGGAAGGAGCGCCGGTTGACTTTTTCAATGCAAAATTGGCTAGAATTCAGATTGGACGCCATGTCACGTTTGGAGAGCCCCTGATGTGCCTAAACAGTGGAAACTCCCCACAAGTGACACCATTTTGGAAACTAGACCCCCTAAGGAACTTATCTAGATATGTGGCGAGAGCTTTTAACCCCCAAGGGCTTCACAGAAGTTTATAACGTACAGCCGTACAATTAAAAAAATCATATTTTTTCCACAAAAATGATCTCTTCACCCTCAATTTTTATTTTTCCAAGGGTAACAGGACCCCTAAAGTTATTGTGCAATTTGTCCTGAGTACGCTGATACCCCATATGTGGGGGTAAACCACTATTTGGGCGCATGGCAGAGCTCGGAAGGGAAGCAGCGCCATATGACTTTTATGGCTGGAATTGAGATCGGACACCATTTCGCGTTTGGAAAGCCCCTGATGTGCCAAAACAGTGGAAACCCCCCACAAATGACACCATTTTGGAAACTAGACCCCCCAAGGAACTTATCTAGATGTGTGGTGAGCACTTTGAACCCCCAGGGGCTTCACAGAAGTTTATAACGCCCGGGTGTGAAAATAAAAAAAAAATCATTTTTCCAAAAACATGATCTCTAGTCCCCAATTTTTTTATTTTCTCAAGGGTACCAGGAGAAAATGGACCCAAAAGTTGTTGTCCAATTTGTCCTGAGTACGCTGACACCCCATATGTGGGAGACAACTACTGTATGGGCACACGTCAGGGCTCGGAAGGGAAGTAGTGATGTTTTGGAATGCAGACTTTGATGGAATGGTCTGCGGGTGTCATGTCGCATTTGGAGAGCCTCTGATGTGCCTAAACTGTTGAACCTCCCCACAAGTGACCCCATTTTGGAAACTAGACCCCCCAGGGAACTTATCTAGATGTGTGGTGAGCACTTTGAACCCCCAAGGGCTTCACAGAAGTTTATAACGCACGGGCGTGAAAATAAAAAAAATCATATTTTTTTTCCACAAAAATGATATTTTTGTCCCCAATTTTTTATTTTCCTAAGGGTAACAGGAAAAATTGGACCCCAAAAGTTGTTTTGCAATTTGTCCTGAGTAGGCTAATACCCCATATGTGGGGGTAAAACACTATTTGGGCGCATGGCAGAGCTTGGAAGGGAAGGAGCACCATTTGACTTTTTCAATGCAGAATTGGCTGGAATTGAGATCAGATGCCATGTTGCGTTTGGAGAGCACCTGATGTGCCCAAACAGTGGAAACCCCCAATTTTAACTCCAACCCTAACCCCAGCACACCCCTAACCATAATCTCAGCCCTAACCCTAACCCTAGCACTAATGGGAAAATGGAAATAAATACATTTTTGTAATTTTAGTATTTTTCTCTAATTAAGGGGGTGATAACGGGGGGTTTGATTTACTATTTATGGCGGTTTTTATGTTTGGCGGCTGTCGCACACTAAAAGACGCTTTTTATTGTAAAAATAGTTTTTGCATCATCACATTTTGAGAGCTATAATTTTTCCATATTTTGACCCACCGAGTCATGTGAGTTCTTATTAATTGCAGGACAAGTTGATGTTTTTATTGGTACCATTTTCGGGCACGTGACTATTTTGTTCCCTTTTTATTCCGATTTTTGGGATGCAGAATGAACAAAAACCAGCATTTCAAGAATTTCTTTTGGGGGGTGCGTTTACACCGTTTCGCATGCGGTAAAATTGATAAGGCAGTTTTATTCTTTGGGTCAGTGCAATTACAGCGATATATCATTTATGTCTTTTTTATGTTTTGGCGCTTTTATGCAATGAAAACCATTTTATATAAAAAAATAATTATTTCTGCATCGCTTTATTCTGCGAGCTATAACTTTTTTATTTTTTTGCTGATGATGCTTTATGGTGGCTCGTTTTTTGCGGGACAAGATGACATTTTCAGCAGTACCATTGCTATTTATATCTGTCTTTTTGATCGTGCGTTATTGTACTTTTTGTTCGGCGGTATGATAATAAAGCATTATTTTTTGCTTTGTTTTTTATTTTTTTTTTTAAGGAGTTAAGTAAAGGGGTTAACTAATGGGACAGTTTTATAGGGCGGGTCGTTACGGATGCGGTGATACTAAATATGTGTACTTTTATTGTTTTTTATATTTCCAAAAAATGAATTTATTAGGGAATATTTTTTTTTAATTTATTTAGCGATTTTTTCTAAATTATTTTTACACTTTTTTTTTAACTTTATTACACTGTCCCAGAAGGGACATCACTGTCATGTGTGAGATCGCTGATCTGACACATCACAGATCGCTGTGACAGATCAGCGATCTCACACAGGCAGTGCAGAAGGCTTCCTCATGCCTGCGCTCTGCAGGCAGTGAGGAAGCCGACTCTGCAGGCCCCCTAAGGAGCCCGCTGCCATATTGGGTCCGGGGACCTGCAGGGAAGGAGGCCCCCAGAGCAGTGCAGCACATCGCTCTGCGCTGGGGGTCTCAGGGAAGCACAGAGGGAGCCCCCTCCCTGCCGATGCTTCCCTAAACCCCCGGTACACTGCGATCGTGTTTGATCCCATGAATGGGATAGTATGTCAGATGGCAGAAAGGGGTTAATGTGGTAAATGACTATTCTAGCTGCAAACGTCTGGTTTGTAATGCAATATCTTCCTAGGTGTATAGAGGCCCATTTCCAACAATCATCACTCCAGTGTTCTTATGATACTTTGTGTTTGCTAACTGTGTAAAACTGTGTAAGAAGGCTAATCGATGGATAGAATACCCTTGAAAACCCTTGTGCAAGTATGTTTGCACAGCTGAAAACAGTTTGGCTGATTAGAGAAGCTATAAACCTGACCTTCCTTTGAGCTAGTTGAAAATCTGGAGCATTACATTTGTTGGTTCCATTAAACTCTCAAAATGGCCAGAAAAAAGAACTTTCATGTGAAACTCGACAGTCTATTCTTGTTCTTAGAAATGAAGGCTATTTCATGCAAGAAATTGCCAAGAAACTGAAGATTTCTTACAACGGTGTGTACTACTCCCTTCAGAGGTGTTAGGCATCAGGTTTCTGCGTTTGCTCTGCAGGAATCCAGACCCTTACATTCTGCAGTATCTTGCTGTTTATCTACCGCAGAGGAAATTGCCTTGCAGCAAATCTCTCCAGGGGCTAAGTCCCTCTGTCCTCCTGCTGAGCATGCTCATGAGACGATTTCCCATTGGAGATCGGGAGTCATGTGCTCAGGTCCTGCTCCAGATCTCATTAGTCCATCTTGGAGATCTGTAGGCTTCCGGAAGGTCCCGGCTGCTATAAAAAGCGCGCATGGCCGTTCCGCCATGCACTAGTATAGTCTCTAGTTGCTGCTGTGTGTAGTAGGACGGATGTATGATTCTGGTGAATGACTCATTTGAAACCCCTTCCCTCTGATATTACGTATGTGGACAGGGACTAAGCTTAGAGTCAGCGCCAGCGCGCCACTACTACATCATCCACAGTTGCTAGCGTCCGACATTGCACTTGCGTACTAGCTTTGTCGTCTAGCGGCAGTGTCCTACGCTGCGCTGCAGTTGCAGCCCTCCTTGGCGTCTGCAGTTGCGACGTCGCACGCACGGTAGGTCTAGACGGACGCAGTTCCGCTGTCTTTGGCTCTGCTCCTGTGACCAGATACCGTGATTGCATTTACTTTGAGTACTGTGACTCCAACAGGCTCAGCCTTATTGTATTTGTCTTTGTTGGCACCTCTGTGACTTAACAGAGATTGCTCTGCGCACCTGGGTGACGTTTAACCCACGTGCGCATTTCCGCCATATTGCTTGCCTGCCACCACTTAGCAGCAGTAATATCATCTACTGCACGGTGGACCCCGAGTGGCGAACGCACTTTATTAATATTTTCATTTAGTGCGTTCCGCCATTCCCAACAAGAGGAGAGCACAAACAGGCTCTAACCAGAGTAGAAAGAGAAGTGGGAGGCCCCGCTGCACAATTGAGAAACAAGACAAGTACTGTACATTTGAGTCTGTAGTTTGAGAAATTGATGCCTCACAGGTCCTCAACTGGCAGCTTCATTAAATAGTACACATAAAACGCCAGTGTCAACGTCTACAGTGAAACGGCGACTCCGGGATGCTGGTATTCAGATTAAAGGAAAAGATTAATATGGGCAAAAGAACACAGATATTGGACAGAGGAAGATTGGTAAAAAGTGTTATGGACAGACGAATCCAAGTTTGAGGTGTTTGGATCACACAGAAGAACATTTGTGAGACGCAGAACAACTGAAAAGATGCTGGAAGAGTGCCTGACGCCATCTGTCAAGCATGGTGGAGGTAATGTGATGGTCTGGGGTTGCTTTGGTGCTGGTAAAGTGGGAGATTTGTACAAGGTAAAAGGGATTTTGAATAAGGAAGGCTATTACTCCATTTTGAAACGCCATGCCATACCCTGTGGACAGCGCTTGTTTGGAGCCAATTTCATCCTACAACAGGACAATGACCCAAAGCGCACCTCCAAATTATGCAAGAACTATTTAGGGAAGAAGCAGGCAGCTGGTATTCTATCTGTAATGGAGTGGCAAGAGCAGTCACTAGATCTCAACCCCATAGAGCTGTTGTGGGAGCAGCTTGACCGTATGGTACACAAAAAGTGCCCATCAAGCCAAACCAACTTGTGGGAGGGGCTTCTGGAAGCATGGGGTGAAATTTCTCCAGATTACCTCAGCAAATTAAATGCTAGAATGCCAAAGGTCTGCAATGCTGGAATTGCAACAAAGGGAGCATTCTTTGACGAAAGCAAAGTTTGAAGGAGACAATTATTATTTCAAATAAAAATCTTTTTTTTGAACCTTGTCAATGTCTGGACTGCATTTTAAATTCATTTGGCAACTCATTTGATTAATAAAAGTATGAGTTTTCATGGAATACACAAAATTGTCTGGGTGACCCCAAACTTTTGAACGGTAGTGTAAATGTGTTATGAGTCACTGTACTGGAGAAGGGGAGATGTGACATCCTCTATTGTGAATGGTGGATCCTGTGTTATATACTGTATATAGAGGTGTTATCTGTCATTGTACAGGAGGAGGAGGTGAGCTGTGACATCAGCTATTGTGAATGGTGGATCCTGTGTTATCTACTATATATATAGAGGTGTTATCAGTCATTGTACAGGAGGAGGTGAGCTGTGAAATCATCTATTGTGGATCCTGTGATATCTACAGTATATAGAGATGTTACCAGGCATTGTACAAGAGGAGGTGAGTTGTGATATCACTTATTGAGAATGGTGGATCTTGTGTTATCTACTGTATATAGAGGTGCTATCAGTTATTGTAAAGGAGGAGGAGGAGGTGAACTGTGAAATCACCTATTGTGAATTGTGGATCCTGTGTTATGTACTGTATATAGAGGTGTTATCAATCATTGTACAGGAGGAGGAGGAGGTGAGCTGTGACATTACCTCTTGTGAATGGTGGATCCTGTGTTATATACTGTATATAGAGGTGTTATCAGTCATTGTACGGGAGGAGGTGAGCTGTGATATCACCTATTGTGCTCTGTTGTTTCAGTTCTTCTACTCCATGTCTTGTTATTCCAGCTCTGCCACATCAGCCACTGAAGTTCCAATAAGTTTACCTTGTTGCACCAGTGCCACAATAAGTTTACCTTGTTGCACCAGTGCCACCTGTCCGTATTGCAATACACCTGCTCATCTAGACCAAGGGCTTTAAGAATTCACCTATCCAGGTGGGAAATAACAATGTTTCCATTAACAGCACAATTGTGAGTGCAGCTCTGAATTATATTTCAAAGTACAACTCAGGATCAGTACTGGATAAGTTAGGCAGGCTAAAGGCAGTTTTGATCTGAGATTCCTTGGTCCCAGTGTGGGAGAAGGGGCCCCCGTTGAGTGACCGGGCCGGAACCAAGGGGACCATCATTTAGGTTCCGGGGCAGGTTGTTTCCGGGGGACAGAGTTCAGGGCCGGACCGTTGAGACTGACAGATGGGCTGGGGGAGGAGCCTATATAAAAGGGGAGAACGCCAGTCACAGTGAGTCAGCAGAACGGGGAAGAAGGAGCAGGAGATCGTGGGAGTGTGTGAGAGCCAGAGCGACGTACAGAGACCTGAGAGGAGGACAGAAGCAAGTGGGACACTTACACTGGACAGCAGGGGGACGGCGCCGAGTCGGCCGTCAGAGAACCACTGCTTCGCTTCAACCCGCGGCCTGCCCACGGACACTCCAGCCCGCGGCCTGCCCGTGGATGCCTGCGGCTATTGCCGCCACACTCCAGCCCGCGGCTGCGGCCTGCCCGCGGCTGCGGCCTGCCCGCGGTCATCTGCGGCTGTTGCCGCCACACTCCAGCCCGCAGCTGCGGCCTGCCCGCGGTCATCTGCGGCCGTTGCCGCCACACTCCAGCCCTCGGCTGCGGCCTGCCCGCGGTCACCAGCGGCCGTTGCCGCCTCACTCCAGCCCGCGGCTGCGGCCAGTTAACTGCAGACGGCAGCCACTAGTTCCCTGCTTCAGTCCGTGGCAAGAGTCGGGCCGTCGTCCGCCGCGGACTCCCTGTTACAGCCGCTGGCTGCGCTGGTGGTTTGTCAATCGCCACCCCGCTTCGCGACCGCTTACCCCCGTCCGGGATTGCGGCCCATCTGTCCAAGAACTCTTCCGGGGCCTGTTGTGCCCCTGCTTCGCCTGAGCGTCGGAACGCTCAAAGACTTCGCCAGTTCTTCAGCAGCTGGGCCCAGCGGCTGCTACGCCGAAGAACCATCACCCAGGACGCCGAAGATGTCAGGACAGATAAGTGACATTATATAACTAAGGACCCGTAGTCGGCCATACCGCGGCCCTATAGTGACCAGCCGTTGCCGGGGTAGTCGTGTTCATATATATCCATGTTTGCTTGTGTGGAGTCCCTGCGAGGACAATCCCTGTTACCCGTTTGGCTGCTTAGACTAGTCACCTGATCTATACTTATAAAAAGTTATCACCAAAAGCATAAAGTGTCGCGTCTCGTCACTGCATCCCGCGTACCTGCTGGTACCACACCACCAAAGGAAATGATTTTGCAGGACCCCCCTGCACCTAGAGAACGCTATGGAAAACATATGCATACCTACCTAGATCCACTAGGATCTAATAGACTTTTTGTCACTCACCCCATAGGAAATTGATCCTAGTGTTAAGTGATTGATTCCAAAGTCATCTCCAAATGGGGATGTATTGGGTCCGACCATTGGGACACCTTCTGGCACTAGATCTTGGGCTCTGACCTGTGGTGCTCTGCTGGATCAGTCCAGCCATGTCTAATGTACGATATGATTTCTATGCATAAACTATCAATACTATTTTTACAGACTTCACGCTGGAGTAACTCACAGACTGTTACTTCCATGTACTTTTTGTTTTTTGCCGATTTCTCCCTATTAATACAATACATAACGTCTCATCTACCGGTTCTTTCTTTCCTGGCACACTGCAGTAGGCTCTCTGTACTATAGTTTAGCATTTATGCAAAAAGGAACATCTAAAATGAGAGTAAAATGTGAATTTCCAACACGTACGCTACATGCCAGGATGAGAAATTAGCTTCAAAGTCAACCAAGGCAGTGTGGCGCTCTCCTACTCGGCATGTGGTCCCTGAAATGACTTTTAAGTTATTTTCTCCATGTTTATTTATTAGCTATATGGCTCGCTATTCCAGTTTTCTACTAATCCCAAAATATTCAACTATTCCGTTTAATCCGGTATATAATGCGCACGCTTCATTTCACGCAAAAGCATTTTAACACCTTGGAGTAACTAATGAATGCATTCTGTTGGTGTGTATGAACCTTCATTATCATCGGGAATGAGAATAACTAGACCTGAAAAGGACTTAAGTATTGGTATAAATTGAAGCTCCTGTGTCCTGATGTAAAATCCATACAGAAAGTTTTGGCATATTGGAGAAAACGAGACTCAGGAGAAAAACAGGGAAACTCCATGCGAATGGCCTTGGTTGGATTCCAACCCAAGTAACAATGTTGACCGTCGATCCACCGTGCTGTCCACCTGTAACTTGTAGACCATATGGTAGAACCATTAGTGTTGGTGAGAAGAAATGTTTTCCTATGGCCAACCTATGGTAAAGTGGTTGTTTCGCTTAAGATAGAGTTTTAAATTCTGATGATGTATATAATAAAGACCATATGCCTGCTATTGAGCGAGAAGAGGTCTAGTTGATGATGCAACATGAAGCTCTTGGCCTCAATGAAAAATCTCTAACTGTGCCCCAACCGAGCAAAAGTCTTTATTAGTCTTCTTTTAGGGACAAAGGGTATCTATTGGGACCCTAGGCTCCAGGGTCACGGTGTGACGGCAACACATGTTCCCACAATAGTTACGCACTTTGGGGTCTACTCAATGTTGGTCATAGTTTCTTTAGAAGGGAGTTGAATTATTAGCAAACAAAGCAGAAAATTGGCCAATGGGTCATGAAAAAGCCCATTTGTCCTTGTTGGTCAAAACCTGGCACCTTAATCAGTTTGGTCTCGGCTTTGCGGCACGCTGTCGTCTACGTATGCCCTGCTCCTCCTATAGAGAAGCTTCATAGGAGACTGAAGGGCATACAACTCTCAAAGAGTTTTGGAGAATGAAAAGATAAGCCGCAGAAAAATGAAAATGCAACCAGCTCCATTATGAGAGTGTAACTTCTTATCAGCGTCCATATTAGCATTATATGGAAATGATCGTGTTGTAGCAGTGAGAGCCCCTCCATTGTCACGTTATCATCTCATTACTCGGCTCCAGTTAATCATTTGCTTATATTAGCCAAATGCGATAAGTGAGTCTGTCCCGTGATTGAATGTGCAGAGAAATATTCCTATCATTCAGCGGGCACCACTTTCCAATTATACGTCCATCCTGCCAAACATCTAAAAACCCTGGATTGGAAAACTTACTCCGTGTCCGTGGCATTTAGCTGCACAGTCGTGGACGCCAAATACGCTGATGTTCTGACACTGGCGATTGAGACAGATCTAAAGGGAAAGGAGAAGGCAATGAAAATGTAAGGATATATCAGAAATCTAGGAATCTTTCTTTAATATGAAAAGTTGTGGCATACGTAGAGTAAATAGTGGTGAACCATCAAGCTACAAAGAGGAGGCCCTTCCAGTGGACACTACAACAACTTTTTGCACCTGGTATGTGGGTTGATTCATCATACCGTTAGGCTCTGCGGTGAGTGGATCTCTGCAAAGGTCCTCACCACCCATAAAAACAAAGTTGGCCATACACATTTGGTAACCATAAAGCAGCCAATTTCAGCAGGACCATCTGAAAATCTAACTTTCCTCTAGGTCCAGATGGTTAGGATTGGGCAGCTGGATTTCAACATGCCCAATCTTTTAAGCTGCCTCCCACAAGATCAGTACATTCATCCAGTGTTGCTGCTAACATTTGCTTAATCTGATTGGTTAATGGTAGTTAAATTGAGGGTGCAAATAAATAGATGAAGTTTAATCACATACGCAATCAACGAAGACCTTCGTCACATGCACCTTTAAAGGAATCTGTCAGCAGAGTTTTGTGGTTAAAGCAATATTTACTATTATGCAGAAAGTTAAAAATGGACAGGCGTTTTTTTTGCAAATCACGTACCAGGAGTCATCTGGGTGGTGCTAAAGGACCAACGTGCCATCCACATTCATGCCCATTCCCCCTGAATTGACATCACACCAAGTTTCTAACTTCACTACTAGCTAAGCCAAAATCATCCTCTGGGATGTCATAGAGGAATCAAGGAGGACCCCATGACTTCTAGGATTTCTAGCGCAGCCCAGATGACTTTTGGCAATCAAAGAGGACTCATGGAGGATGCTATGACTTCTAGCAGCATTGGAAACTTCTTTATTTATGTGGAAAAAATGGTGGCAGTGTAGTCTATGCTGCTGGGAGTAGCTTTGGACAAAATCAGTCTCCTTCTCCTTCTGGAGCTATATAATATAATCCCTTATAATCTATACTATGAATATGATATTTAATGGTGGGATTTCACCTTACGGCCACGTTCACACGTGCAGTACATGGTCAGTATCTTACATCAGTATTTGTAAGCCAAAATCAGGAGTGGAACAATCAGAGGAAAAGTATAATAGAAGAACATGCAGCACTACTGGATTTATTATCCACTCCTGTTTTTGGCTTAGAAATACTGATGTAAAATACTGAACATGTGAACGGGGCCTGCAACTGAAATCAGGAACGAATCAGCAGAAGAGAGTATCTACATTTTTTTTTAACGGAAACTTCACTTGGAGTTTCATTTACTAGGGAGTTATTGACTTGTTGGCTACATGGATATTGCGTTCATTTTCCCTACAGAGGAGTTGACCAATGTACGATGAAGATTCTTAACCTCAAAAGGACCATAGAGGATGGCGAAGCACCTGGGGAGAGGGCCCAGACCACCTTGGCTCCATTCCCTTGCTATCAGGTGGCAAGACCCTGGTATGACTCCCTTCTGTAGAAGAACTGCATTGTTAGCAAACAGTGGGTAATTGGCCCAAAGGTGGGAAGGGGCAGCAATCATCTGGCCTTTCTGCCCAGAGTTGGGTTATTATAAGGGCTTATTTTGATTACTGCTATTGGGGCACCTCTCTACTGAATTAATGGCAGACCAACCAAAGCCACAGAAGAGTGGGCAAATCTCACCAGCGAGATCGCTGTGTGTGACAGCGATCAGCGACCGGCCACCCTGCCGGTATCGCTGATCGCTGTAGGAAACCGCTGGACATTTCTTTTGTCGCTGGTCTCCCGCTGGCCAGCACGCATCGCTGCGTGTGACAGGTGGGAGACCAGCGATCTGCTGGTAACTAACGTACACATCGGGTATCCAAGGGACGTGCGTACCTTAGATACCCGATGTATGCGTTAGTTACCAGCTCCCTGCATCAGCACGCTGGTAACTAACGAACACAGCGACGCCGCGCGCTCAGCGTCGCTGTGCTGATCGCTGGTGAAGCTGTCTGTGTGACAGCTCACCAGCGATCACATAGCGACTCACCAGCGATCCTGACACGTTGATATAGGTGTCGGGATCGCTGGTGAGTCGCTATGTGTGACTCCAGCTTAAGAGGCATCAAGGATCTAATTAGTGATGAGTGAAACCGTGGAAGTTCGGATTCGGTAGGTTCAGCCGACCTTGAGTTAAAAAGTTTGGTTTGGGTCCCAACTTGACCCCGAACCTAATAGAAGTCAATGGGGACCTGAACTTTTGTGCTATAAAATGGCTGTGAAATGGTCATAGTAAGGGCTTGGGGGATGCAAAAAGAAGCAAAATGGGGGTAAGAGAAGGACAATGGCCCTGCAAACAAATGTGGATGGAAAAATGACTTAAATCACTTAAATTAGTCAGTAAACATTGAGTTAATTAGTTTACCCAACATTACCTGGATAGAATCAATAGAATGGTGCGAGGCTAGACAACTCATAGTTCAAAATCAATTTAAGTCAATTTAGACTATTCTTTTCAATGTCATGTGTAAATATCCATCCATTCATTGAAACCCACCCAGAGTTAAATCACATTAGTAAGAAAAGCAGACTGTGAGCAAGTATTATTATTCTGGGAAGGGGCCAATATCCACAGAGGTTCCCAGCCTATTAATAACAGCTCACAGGTATCTGCGTAGCCCCTATACTGGTTATTAAAGAGAGGGGAGCAAAAAAAAAATAATAATTTGGTGACCCCCCTTATTTTTAATAACCAGCTGAGGGAAGGCAGACATCTTGTGGCTGGTATTATTAATCTGGAAAGGAGCTAATATCCATAAAGATTCCCAGCCTATTAATATCAGCTCACTGCTGTCTATTTAGCCTTTACTGGTTATTAAGGAGGGGGGCACCCTTTTTTTCTTTTAACTTACCCCATTTAATAATGGGGGTGTCAAATAGAGGCCTCTCCAGTACTAACATATGGGATGCGTCATTTCTGGGGTGGCTGAGGGCTGGTGTTATTAGGCTGGGAGGGGCCAATATACATGGCACATTATAAAGAAAAAACACAAAAATTGAGCTTGGTTTGAGTTAGTACACATGCAGCATGTAAATGCATGTTCACATGGCCATAAAGCATACAAAACCTACAAAAGTCAAAATGAAAAAACCCTGCTATAATTAAATAAGTAAAAAGCAAAAGTGCATTTAAATCATACAGAGTTCTTAGTAATACTGTATTTGATCAAACATAGCATAAAAGCCATCCCACCAACGACTAACATATGGGATGCGTCATTTCTGGGGTGGCTGAGGGCTGGTGTTATTAGGCTGGGAGGGGCCAATATACACATGGCACATTATAAGCCTATTAATATCAGTCTGCAGCTGTCTGCTTTTCCTTAGCTGGTTATGAAAAAAGAAGGGGGTACCCCACGTCTTTTTTTAGGACCCACCCTATTTTTAATATCCAGACAATGCAAATCAGACAGCTGCAGGCTGAAATTAATAGGCAGGGCAGCTCCATGAATATTAGCCTTTTCCCAGTCTAAAAATACCAGCCCACAGCTGTCTGTTTTCCCTCCTCGGCTGGTTTTAAAAAGGAAGGGGATCGCATATCGTTTTTTTCTTTTCATTGTTTATTTTAACTGTTTGGCCAATCAAAGCCATGCAATTACATGACTTTCTTCTCACAAGCCTTTTTGTGTTTCTCTGCGCCCATATGATACTATTGTTATGCACTTCATAGCCATTTAAGGTTTTTTTGTCATCATTTATCAAATCTATGCGCTACTGGTATTTTTACCTTTGCCATTGCTGCGAGACCTGCATTCAACAGGTTAAATTACTCTCTTCTCATACGCTTTTTTTTTCTTTTTTCTGTGGATCTCTGGGCCCACATGGTATTTCTCATATGCACTTTATAGCCACTGAAGTATTATCTGATGCTGCTACATACGTATTATATTTATGATGTGCAATACCTTTGACAGTGGCTTTATGTACTTATCTGGTTCTTTGGGAGATTAGTAGGTGTGGTAAGTCATTGCTTCTATAATAAGGCATGACTCATTGTAGGTCCTTTTTGTATTTTAAATGTTTTTAATATGCTTTGTGTGCTTTTTGTAGTATTGTCTAATAAAGTGTCATTATTCTTTATATATACAGTTGAGGTGTCCTTTATATATGGGCATGATCTTTTTTTCTTGCTCTTATATGTAATATACTATTAGCCACGCACCATTAAACATGTAAAGTGATAATCAGCACTGCGTCCCCCATTAACTATAATCTCTGACGCCCAATAATGTAAATTATTCAGTCTGTGGTTCTCCCCAATTACCTGTAAGGCTATGTGCACACGGAAAGTGCGCAAGGTTTTACAGTACAAGCAAAGTGAATGAGATCCCTGACGTCTCATGCACATGTTGCTTATTTTTTCCTTGCAGATTTGCAGCAGATTAAAATCTGCATAATGTCAATTCTTGCAGCGTATTTCACCTGTACTAATGGGGGAAAATACGTAAAGCATGGGAAAAATGTGGGAAAAAAATAAATGTATTTTACGCAACTTTCTTCCTGCAAACACATGACTTATGGCTATGGGACGGACCCCCACTCCATCTTAAAACCACCATAACTACAGTAAACCTAGGCACTAGAATAAATACACAACACATTATTTTGGTTGTCAAAACGGCCACAGCTTTATTTAAATCACAGGATTAAAACAATCACAGTAGGAGTCAGGTGAAGTGCTAGTACATTGGGATTCACAAGTACTGTGATATCCCCAGCTGTCTGACATACAGAACCTGGACAGACAGCCATAATGGGGCGGCACGCACTGGCTTGCCATTCAAGCAGAGCCAGTAAACTTTCAGGGCACCAATGACCCTATTATCCTCACTCCTGTGCTTAACCACTGTGCCCGCCCCTGACTGACGTTACCATTACAACGTCCTTGAGGCTGGCCACCAAAGCCGAGCCTGTTCACCACCATGAGGTTTTACATCCTCTATTAGTTAAAATGAGTCCACCTTAACTTGCCTGCAACTTCCACCTGACTCCTAAACCGCCACCAGAGAGACCATTTGACACCTAAAATGGACTCGACCCCCATCAACCATGCCTAACAAAGCCATCAACCATTTCTACATGCTATGGAAAGTCTGTGCACACAAGAAATAAAATTAAAATTCCAGAGCTCTGACAGATTAATTTTATCAATGCCATGCTACCAAGTTATGATCGATTATACGGTAACTACAGCAAAATAACAGTTGCTAAACATCCTGCAATGAGGATCCCATAAAGGGGAATGTGGAAAGTAAGCCATAATTAAGGTCGTAGCCACAATCTTAATACCTGTATAATGACATCTGTCATGCCTCAAAAAACTATTATACCGCACGTATTGTAGCCAGCTCTAATAATTCACCAATTCACAGATTTTAGTTCTAGAAACCACCATTATTTACAGTAGCTGTGCAGTAAAATTTCTTAAACCCACTTACTATCACTACCCGAAAAGTGATGAACACATCAATAGAAAGATATTATAAATAGGGAGTAATTAAAAACTATACACAATATAACAACATTATAACTGACCATAAAATAAGGTTCAGAATATCTGGAAGTAGTAATTTAAATAAACCTAAAGCAGAAAAAGTCTACAAAGGCATTATTAATAAAACTGCCACGCCATTGTTGTTTTTTATGCGCTTGATAACATTTACTGTTGACCTCTCCAACTGGGTCAAAGGCATTGGGAATAGGCATATTGCCCTTTGTGTTAACGCACTTGATTACTTTATCCTTAGCCGCTCCCACTGGCTCAAGGGCACCGGGAGTAGGCATACTGCCCTTTGTGTTAATGCACTTGATTATACCCTTAACCGCTCCCACCAGCTCAAGGGCATCAGGAATAGGCATATCGCCCTTCATGTTAATGCACTTGATTACTTTACCCTTAGTCACTCCCACTGACTCAAGGGCACACAGATTAGGTTCATTGCTCTTCAGTTTCATGCACTAGATAACTGCATTGTCCAGACGACAACCTTGTTCTCTTCTCCCCTCCAGCCACTGTTCCTGGCTCACTGGAGCCAATTTATTCTGTAGGCATGCAAAATATGATTGTCATGACCAGAGGGACTTTACCCTAACAGGGTTCTATAAAATATAAATGCTTCTGGAGACCAGGGGGGCCATACCATGATGGTTACCCCCTCCACACCAGGGGGCCATACACGAGATGGTTACCCTCCACACCAGGGGGCCATACCTGAGATGATTACCCCTCAAAACCAGGGTGCCATACCTGAAATGGTTACCCTTCCAAACCCAGGGGGGTCAGCGGCCAGTTTATTAACAAATAACATAAACATTTACAATAAGTATTAAATACACAATCTTATTTGACATGAGGGGAGGGTTCTTGGAGCCCCAAAAATTCTGGCTAAATATTTGGCAAAAACACAAGAACTTAAAAATCCACGTTACCCTCAGCCGTAAACCACCAGCTCGAGGGCACCAAACATCCCGTTCCGGGAAGTCCAACCACCAAAAGCTCCCGGGTAACACCCCGTCCAGAGTTACCCGTCCAGAGCCGTAACCAAAAGCCAGATCCAGAATTTTAACTTCCAATTCCTTGTCGCTGATTCAGCGTCAACTCCAAGAACCCCACCCCAGAGGTCCATACTTAATATGGTTACCCCTACTGACCAATTTATAAATAACTTCCAAGGACCCACTAAAATGAAAACAATTAACTTTTTTTTTTTTTTTTCAATTCATGTTCTTTTTAAAATAAACATAAAATAAACATCAAAGCATAAATAACATTAACACGCTGGGGGGGGGGGGAGTCCTTGAAGCTCCCAAATCTGGTGATTACCAAACATAAAAATGAACCAACAATTACTCCCAGCCGTTACCCCACTGGCTCGGAAGCACCATAGCCACAAGGGTTCCAATATTCACTTGAATTTCCTGGGGATCCGACAAACTCTTGCCAAAACTCCCCTCCACCTTTCACCAGGTCCAGAACCATATTAACTTCCAAAAAGAGGAATCCATATCCCAATGGATCCCCAAGACCAATTTCTAACCAACTTCAAGGACCCCCCCAACCACCAGGTAATCTACTCAGGCCTGTGCTATCCGCCATCCTAAGTAATATAAAATAAACACTTGGTGGGTATACACTGATCCCTTTATTTTTTTAATATAATTATTATTCACACCTTTATTAAAACAAACATACCATAAAACAACAAAGCATAAATAATATTAACACGCTGGAAGGAGTCCTTGAAGCACCCAAAAATCTGGTGATTATCAAACATAAAGTGAACATAAAATGTACCAACAATTACTCCCAGCCGTTACCCCACCAGCTCGGGAGCACCATAACCACAAGGGTTCCAAAGTTCACTTCAATTTCCTGGGGATCCGACAAACCCTTGCCGAAACTCCCCGCCACCTTTCACCAAATCCAGAACCATATTGAATTCCAAAAGGAGGAAACCATATCCCAATGGATAAGACCATATTTAACCAACTTCAAGGACCCCTCCAAGCACACAAGATGTGGGATAAGTGAGGGTGAAAACCATGCAGGTTTACAACCAAGGTATACAACAGGTTAACAATGGAAAATATCCCATCGTAAGGTCCAGAAATAGACAGAGATGGGCAATGCTGTGTTATATGCTGTCACAATAAATGAGAAGCCGCCTGCTCCTCTACAGCAGTTACAGACAGACTCTAATCACCAGCTGCATACATGGTAAGAAATATGTAGGTCTAATATAAGCTGCCTGCAGCCATAGGTGTGTGAGCAGAAGACTGCAAGTTCTGTATCCCAGTCACTCTACTACATACAATAGACGAGAGACAGGGCTGAAAACTGGGCCATGATGTGTCCTCCAGAGCAATGTGCAGCCTCACACTAGGAGTGCACACTCACTGCCCGCCATGTGCTGAGTTACTAGTGCCCACTCAAATGTGCTGAGTTACTCCCCGATTATTTATTTTACACATGATAAAACATAAACCATTCAGGCCTGTGTTATCCACCATCTTAGGTAATATAAAATAAGCTCTTGGTGGGTATACTCTGATCATGCAACATACGAGGGGGAGGACTAAAGGCAGCAATAGCTACAGAAATCAAGCACTAAGCTGGAAGTCATGTCCAGATTATATGTACAGCCAGGAAAATGACCTGGAGACACAGGATGTCTATACCCAGCATGATCCGTATATAGCAGAGTGAGGAGTGATGTCATGTATACAGACCTGTGGTACAGGTGAAGTATACAGCACAGGAATGGAGCCTTTACACATATACCACATATAGTGAGTAACCTGGTTACACAGGATCTGCACACCCAGCCTCACAGTGTGTAACAGAGATGAGGTCACATACAGATCATCAGACTCCATAACTGGAAAGGGGGGATAATCAGCACACACAGCAGGGTCAGTATACAGTGCCCTGACATGAAGTGCAGCCTCCCATCATCATACATATACCATCCCCCGACTGCTCCTCTCACCAGTGTCTCTAATACATGTGATTGCCCCGCTCCACCATAGTAATGGCAGACACTGTATGTGTCCCTGCTCTGTCCTGTCATACATAAACCCAGAACTGATGAAGACTCTGTATAATACAGCAGTAATGTGGTATATCAGAAATGTCTGCAGGGAGGTCACACAAAAGCTGCCTCTGCAATAAGTGAGGGAACATGGCAGCTACATGAATTTCTGAGGTAATCTTGATCCCAGATATGATGTAGGCGCTGATACTACCCTAGTACACACTACACCATGTCTGAGGTGAATGCAGAGTAGTAGATCAAACATGTCTGCAGGGAGGGAAGTTGTCTCACAGTCTGTGAGGAAAATGTAGCATGCACATGAGGGACATGGCAGCTACATGAATTGCTGAGGTAATATTGATCCCATACATAATGTAGGAGCTGATACTACACTGGTACATGATGTCTGAGGTGAATGTGCTCCTGTCATCTGTAATGTGAGGAGATAACCCCAGTATTATACTCCCTGACACTGCAGACATGCTTCCTCCTGTTCATCCTGTGCATGAAAGAGGGAGAGACACAGATTTCCTGCTCTATATAATCCCACCCTCCTCACAGTGACCCGTACCAGGCACAGACATACTGGGCTTCTTACTCTTAAAGCAACATCCCTCGTGCTTAAAACTCTACACCACTACACCAAAAAAGCTGCAGGAGTAAAGGTCTACCCATCCCCAAGTCATGTCCTCCTCCGCCTATGGCTCCAGTGGTTTCTTTAGGATATGCAGCAGAAGTCCCTGGCCTCTGTCCCCATCATTCGTCCTTGATAGCATCAAAATTAATTTGGAAGTGGGAGAAGACGCCATCAGGTACTGAGCAACCTCCGCTACCTCCCAATTCATTTACACGTCCCTGACAGCATCTTCTTCCACCTTTCAATTCATTAGAAATAGTGATGAGCGAGTATGCTCGTTGCTCGGGTTTCACTGAGCATGCTCGGGTGATCTCAGAGTATTTTTAAGTGCTTGGAGATTTAGTTTCTCTTGCCACAGCTGCATGTTTTGTGGCTGCTAGACAGCCTGAATACATGTGGGGATTCCATAACAAACAGGCATTCCCCACATGTATTCAGGCTGTCAAGTAGCCGCAAATCATGCAGCTGTGGCAACAGAAACTAAATCTCAGAGCACGCCAAAATACTCGGAGACCACCGGAGCATGCTCAGGGAAACCTGAGCAACGAGTATACTCACTCATCACTAATTATAAAGGGTCCTATGTACCTTATCACCTCCTCTCTTAATCCCCAATAAATTTTAAGTCCCCGCTAGCATCACAATGAATTGTGAGATGGGGGAGGATGCTATCAGGGGCTTAGCACCTTCCTCTAACACCCAATTCATTTTACATCCATATCTAGCATCCTCCTCCCCTCTCCCTGTTCATAAGTCCCCCTTCCTCCCATCCCAATCCCACACCCCTCACTGTCCTCCTCCCCCCGCATCCCACCATTGTCCTGTCGCCCTCGTCCATCACTGCCCTCTCTATCACCTCCATCATTGCCCACTCCATCATTGAGCTCTCTATCACCCAATAATTGCCTTCTCCAGCACCCCCATCATTGCCCTCTCCACCACTCCCATCATTGCCTTTTCCCCACCACTCCCATCATTGCCTTCTCCCCACCTCAATCATTGCCGTCTCCAGCACCCCAATCATTGCCCTACCCATCACCTCCATCATTACCCTCTCCAACACCTCTATCATTGCCTTCTCCATCACCTACATCATTGCTTTCTCCCCCACCACCCCATCATTGCCCTTTCCACCACCTCCATCATTGCTTTCTCCCCACCACCCCATCATTGCCCTTTCCACCACTTCTACCATTGCTTTCTCCCCCACCACCCCCATCTTTTCCCTCTCCATCACCTTCTTCATTGCCTTCTCCTGCACCACATCCATCATTGCCCTTTCCACCACCTCCATTATTGCCTTCTCCCCCACCAGCCCCATCATTGCATTCTCCCCTACTACCCCCAGCATTGCCCTTTCCACGATTTCTATCATTGCCTTCTCTCCCACCACCCCATCATTGCCCTTTCCACCACCTCTATCATTGCCTTCTCCCTCTCCACCTCCATCACTGCCCTCTCCAACACCTACACACACACACACACCACTCACCTCGCCTCACGTTCCCCGCAGCATCTTCATCGTCGGCAGCTTTCTCTCTGAAACAGCCAGACGCTGAATGCTGACGTCATCCAGCCTCGCATCTGACAGGAAGAACGGCCAGGAAGCAGGACGGATCTCTGCAGCTCCGCTGCCATTTTCTCCTGTAGGCAGCGGGGCTGCAAGGATCGTTCCCTGCCTGCCGCACATGAGGGCAATCTGGCCAGGGGCCCCCCAAAGCCTCAGGGCCAGATAAACAGGCCAGATTGCCCTCAGTGTTAGCTGCCCTGCAGGGGCCCCATCCACCTCCGGGCCCTGGTGCAGCCGCATTAGCTGCACATGCGGTATGTCTGCCCCTGAGGCAAGTGTTGTGATATACTGCACAAAATTTTGGCCCAAGAAGTTGCATTATTAATCAATTTATCGACCAAGTAGAGAGAGATAGCAGTCAGCCGAATAACCATTTGACAGCTATCTAGTGTACTCTTTACATCTCAAGCCATCTTATATAAAATTTGTGATGCAGTCCATGAGAAAGTTGATGAAGGGAGTATAATTGGACTTGGAGGAGAACTTTGCCATCTCCTTGGTAGGCAAACATGGTCAGGGACGATGACATTTTATCGGTTGTTGTGCCTGTAGACTTTATTGCTCATGTGTCCTGAAGTAGTTCAGTAAATGGCTAAAGACTTGACATTCATGGATCTTTAGTAATGGTGAAAAAGGTTCACTCATCCACAGCCAGAGATACAGTCCAACATACATGCTGAATTACTAGCTTTAAAGGCTGCGTAAGCTATACCTATAGCAAGATCAATATTCCTATCTCCAAAGGTAAAGGCTGAAAAGAAATGCATATCAATAGATAAACTAAAAAAGAAAAGTAAATGGTTGCTACAAAATATTTCATGTCCCCTGAGGAATCTGGGTGAAACATGCGTTGGGGAGCAGGGCTACACACCTAACAGGGCTCCACATTGTTATTTTGTAAGTTTGTATCCTATATTCTTTTTATAGATGTATATACTAACAACAAATGTATTGCAATAGGTATAGGCTCATACCAATGATATACTGTATATAGCCATGAGTAACTTGTTGTTAGCCCTCCATTGAGTTATTCTGCGTTTTAATTCATTTCCTGCGTATTTTATATTTAATAAAAGTTGGATACATTTGTGAGATATTTTTTACCACCATTTATTTTTCTTTTTTGGTTTATCCATAAGCTATACCTGTAGAAAAGTGGTCCATACAGAGTTAATTATCTTGGCACGGCTGCTTTATATAGATACAGCAGGCACAAATGTGTGTTCGGAATATCCGGCAGGCCGGTCTGATCAAGTCTCCACATTAGAGCGTGAACAATGTCTTAGTTTTGTCTAAAATGATCGCATTTTATGCTCAGCGGAGAAAAGAATGCAAGAAAATCATCCATTCCCAAAGACAGATAATGCTCGTGAAAAATGCATCCCGGCAGAAAGAAATAAATGTCTTCAAAAGAAAATAAAAGGAACTTGGAATTGATGCATCAACTTCACTCATGTAACAAATCTCTGTTAAAACTTCAAGTTCACAAAATGAATATTTATAGCGGATCTGTCACCAGAATACGCTGCCCTCTTCTACCAGCCAAAATTCCACAAAAAAAATTGTGATTTTTGGAGACGAGGGATGATCAGAGAATACACCGGACACATAATTTATGAGTCCAGCGTATTCATGAGTTGAGCAATCCGCTTAAATTCCCGTCCAGTGGTGAAGCGCAGCTGGACAGACAGTTTAGTTATAGTTGACTTTTTTTTTTGTTTTTCAGGGAACAAATTTTCAAGATAAACTGAGAAAAATTTTCAAAATTTAGCCTTCACCATGACCAATGGTAAAGCTCAGGTTGAAAAAGACTAAAAAAAACTGATCTTAGGGACATGTTTTGTGTAATCTGAGAAATGTCATATTTAATCATGGGACAACTTTTTAAATTTCCCATTGATGTACAGTTTTGTGACCTTTAAAAACATAGTTCAAATTCAGAATTTGACTCTGAAAAATTTCTGGAAAAATGCAAATATGATCATTATGGGTTAGGATAAAGACATCCAACCAAATAATACATTTTTTGGTGACACTTACTTTTCCATGTCCACATTTTGTCCCGGCTAGTACTAGTCCTGGGTCAGGCATGTCATCTCCCAGATATACATGGGTACCCCGACACAAAATTTTGCCACCTTCTTGAAGGGGGATGTTAGTTTCTATGGACACAGCATTGGTGCCAATTACGGGCCGGCTTGCGCCACCTTGACACTGTATTTTTCCACACTTGGCATCCCTTCGAAAACAAACACAATGAGATTTTGTTCCACACCATGAAATCTAAAATCACCCTCAATGAACATTATCTCATAATCTAGGTAGAAACATAAAACTAAACCTACCGGCTTTCACACTTCATAAAAGATCCAGCAGTGTCTTTCCCGCAGTTTCCATAGGGATCTCCTGCAGAGTTCACTCTCTCGAAGCAAATACCTGGGGCAGGCTTGGCACCTGAAATATCAGCATATTAACCATGTGTTAGTTATCGTTAGGAAAACCTCATTTGATGTTTTGCAGATGGTGACATCTGTTGTCAGGAGGAAAGCGTGAAAATTGTTGCAAATTTTATGAGATTTGCAAGATTCAAAGTAGCACATATTTAATTAGTAAAGATCGTGTCAAGCTAAAATAATGGATTTTTTTCAGCATGCACCTATTAGCATAATGATTCGTAATATACACACGTAGCTACAATACCATAAAGCTAGGTTTCATTTATATCGTAGACTATAGGTGAATTTTACAGGCCAAGCTGAAGTAATTGGAAGATGTCATGGTGTATGTCATCCATGAAAATAATACTGACCAATCAATCAATCTAGGATTATTAAAATTACCCAATTTTCTGAAGCTTTTTATGAACATGGAAACTGGACAACAGTTTGGCTTCAGCAAAGATTTTGGAGAACTCTATGGATACAAGCTACAAAATGTACTAAGTGAAGCCTTCATCTAGTAGATCAGAATTATTTTTTTATGGACACATTATGAGATGATCCAGAATACTTTTTATTCTAGGTCTATCTGAAACTGACCATAAAATATGGGTTTTCTGCCTAAGATTTGATCTAACGGTGCTTCACCAGTTGGCTAATATGATACTTTCTGGAGAAGACCTAGTTTGCATATTTTCTCCATGGACCATTGCCTGAAAAGAAGTCTTCATCAACCAGCTGGGTCTCAATGAGAAACAAAACCCCCTAGAACCACATCAAAGGTATCTAATTAATTCAACTAGTACCCTGCTATGTAGTGATGAGGAGAGAAACCCTTAAAGAGCTATTTGCAGATGGAACCCTGATTTCCCTTTTGCATGGGGCACGAGGATAACAGCTCAAATGGAGCTGGGAGTTAGATGGGCTTTCCCTAAACGTTGGCCTATATAGACCACCAATCCCTATTCCTTGTGGTGGCCTTCTGGTCTTGTTTGCTACGGCCCTTCTTACTTTACAGAAGGATTATGATAGACTCCATACTTGAGCACATGTGCACATACTTTTGCATATTGGTAAAGAAAGTCATATTTTTGGGCTTTCAATAAAAAATTGGTTGTATACCTTGGCTCATACAAGATTGTATTCATTCTAGATCGTGTGAATTGGAATACTTTTTTCCTCTTGGAGTATTGCCTTTAAGTGAGGCTAAGTTCAGACAACTGTATTTCATGATCGACATACAGACCACAATACCTGGACTAATTATAAATCTCCTGAACCAAACTTACCATACGTATGTGTATAAAAAACTGTAAGTTTTGGACAGGAGACCTATGATCAGTCCTTGCACTGACGTGAACAAAACCTAATTTTGCAGAAACATCAGCTTGATCTCTTTAATGATGACTACTGTCCCTTTTCCCCACCAAAAAGTTTATTTGGAACTATTCAGTTTGCTTCTGAAAGAAAAAATGAGTAGCAGAATGTCACAATTCCATCATCACAATGGGGATAGGAGAAGCACAAGAGTTATCTTTATAAGTGACCGATATGCCTCAACTCAACATTGTCTTCTGCTAGGGCCTATTATTATGCCAGAATCTTACCCCAACGGAGGATTGTTTAGTATTTTTGGTGGAACAGTCCAACTCTGGAGATACCTGACCATGTACGGTTGGTTTTGTTTTCTTGAGTTCACTCCTCGAAAAGTTCTAAAAAAGGTTTTTCTTTCTTGTGTAATTTCAAAGGCAATTCCCATCTGGATTTAGTACACAATGGAAAAAAGTTTTATAAAAAGTTTAGGCTGTTGTTATAGAGTTTGTACAGGTCAGGGACGAAAACAAGTTAAGTGAAACATATGATTTGCTTCCATTAAAACTGAAAAGCATCTTGTTCCTTTACTATATACCTCAGTGCTTGCCCAGCAGGCTCTCAAAGATAATACTAGGTTTACAGAATAAACATTATCTGTTATCTTGAAAAAAAGTGGAAAGAAGTTTTTTAATGTTTACAGAGTTTCCAATATGAAATGACCAATTTTAAGCACATTGTGAAATATGCCTTAACATATCGAGATGTAAAGTTGATAGCAAAAGAAGAGGGGGCACAGTCGCATTTAAGGCATAAAGGAGGCCCAAGGCCCCTCTGTCCCATATTTAGACACCAGTATTACGCAATATAGTATGTGAGGGGCCTGTTACATATTTGATATGATGGCGCAGCATCTCAACCTCATATTACACCTGTGATGGCCAAAACTTAATTAATTTACACAGGAATTGGGTCGCCCTCCCAGAGCTGTGGGGTACTCGGGACCGGGCCGGTGTCAGGGGAATGTGTCACCGCAGCGGTGACCCGGTCCGTGGCCCTGGGCGCCCAATATCAATGGCGGTGGTGTTAAAGGTGTTAGAGTTTATTGGTATAGTTCGTGACGCCACCCGTGGTATTTGGCAAGTGAGGTGTTAGCCAACGCTGCGTACAGATCCTCTGGGACTGATGGTGTGGTGCAGCAGAGATGGTATAGCTCCCCACAGGTGGAGCTGTAGTCCCAGGGCAGTGTAGGTGCAATGGATGAGGAGAGGCACAGGATGGTGTAGATGTTGTTACCCAGGTATAGCGATGCGGGAATAACTGGAGGACACCAGAGTATGCGGTTCCAAAGCTTTACTCACTGTTTGCAGTTCACACCACTGCCTGCCTCTGTACTGTGTTCTCCAGGTCAGGGCTCCAGCCAACCTCCAGGCAGGACAGGACTCTCCCTTCCACACTCCGCTAACATGTACCTTCACTGAACGACTCCTCAAATGCGCCTTTAGGTGCGAAGCACTCCAGTACTTAGTTACCCTGGAATGCCTCTCTCTAGATGTTCCTAGTCTTTACTTGTATGACAGACAGCTGTAGCCTTCTTCGGGGACTCCTCTCCTGAGTCTCGGCTCTCTATCCGTTTCGCTGTTGCGTCCCAAATCTATGGTGGGAGTAAGGCGTTAGCGGCTCACTACTCCTCCGGTGTCTGTTGCCGGATATAAAAATCTAATCAACCTCGGGGACCGGGCCCCGGCCTTTGCGCTGAGAACCTATAGGCAGGGTTCCTATCCAACCCACTCCTCCTCTCTGTTCTCCTTCTCCTTCGTTCCGATCTGCTCTATCTCTCTCTTATGGAATCTGTAGTCTTCAGTCTACGTCTCTTTCTCCTTCTCTTCCTTCCCTGAGAAGCTCGTTCCACTAAGACCAGTCCTCAGCCTCTCCTGTCTGACTGCCTTCCTCCGCCTTGAGCTCTTCTCAGGCTGACCTGCTGTCAGCCTGCTCTCTTCTCTGGGTCTCTCCCCAGACTGACCCCTTCTGGGTCTCTCCCAGACTGAACTGAAATCCTACACTTTCCCTCTCTTTTATATCATCTAACTCCACCCGCCTCCCAGCACATCTCGTGTTATGAAGCAGGGTTCCACGAGGGGTGCTCTGCTAACCCCCAGCTTGTAGCTGTTAGGTGGCCCCACTGAACTATCCTGTGTGTGGAATGCAGGTGTGGAGCGTGGTCAGGAGTTCCCACCTTACCTGGATGGTGGGGCACTACACCTTAGAAGGTGCAGTAACTCTGTGGCGACTGAAGCCTCAGGGGCGCCACATAATCACTTCAAGATGATCATACTAAACTTAAGTCCCCCCATACACATTAGGTGGCTGTTGGCGAAATGATGGTTTGGCCAACTGTTTGACCGGCAGCCATCTTTGGCGTCTCTCCCATATACAGTAGTGCTTGTTTGACCGAGTGCTCACTCAGCCAAGTGTGGCACTCCAGGAGTCCGGTTGCCACAATGGCATTGCCTTCCTCACAGGGGGTGATGTCAGGTCTGAAGCAAGGAGGGATCCCCTGGCCAGGTTTACACAGCATGCAACACAGTTCCTGCTCTCTCTGGTCAGGAGGAGTAAGTTAGTGAGAGTTTCATGGAGTCAGTGCAGGGAACTGGACAATTGAGAAGCTTGTACCCAGACTAGAGTGCATTCTGAGTCAGCGAGGAAGAGAAAAGTAGGAAGCTTGGGAAGAGGAGCTGTGACCACGCTCATCCCAGGGCTCAGCGCTAGACCTGGACACCAGAGTCCATAGCTGCAGAGCACTATGGTCTCATCAGCTAAATCCAGAGGGTAAAGATTGCAGGTCTTCTGGCCCCATCACACACCTGAAGGCACAGCAGCAGGTTAGGGTCCGGAGACGCCACGAGGAGCGACACCTGTGAAAGGCTCAAGAAGCCTGCCATGCATGTTTTCTGACAGAGAGTGAGAGGAACAGAGGACTGAGCAGAGCTTTAGGCAGCAAGGACCTCAAACAGAGCAGCTCAGTAAGGAGGCCTCCAACCCACCTGGCTGAGTGGATCCTGAGTTGCTTCGGGCTGCCTGGACCTCCATTGTCACCTGTAACCAGTGCTCCGGTCTGCACCTCTATACTTCCAGTAAAGGTAAAGGAAACTACAACCTCGCTGTGTCCTCAGATTTGTTTGCTATACCATCTGCCCTGCACTACAACCACCACCATCATCATCTCATCACTTACACATACAGTTGCCCTGAGGCCCAGCTCTACCTGTGGTGAGCTGTAACAATTCTGCTGCATCACCATCAGCCCCAGCGGACTCTGAAGCAGCGTCGGCTAACACCTTATTTGCCGAATACCACAGGTGGCATCACAAACTAATTCCCTTTTAAATCATCCCCAACAAACTTTATTGAACATTTTCATTGGATGCCCAGGGCCACGGACTGGGTCACCGCTGTTGTGACACTTCCCCTTTAAGAACTGCCCAGTACCAATTACCCCACGGCCCTGGCGGGCGCTCCATAAGTGCTCCTGAGTTCTCTATGAGAAAGAGCCGCTGCCAGAAATCTCTAGAAATATAGAACAAAATAGTCAGAAATCATAAATCAGACATACTAGATCCCTAACTCTGCCGACAATCAATTGTCCAATCCCCTTGCACATTAGACTGTTGGCTGACATTAATCTAATGTGAATGGGGAACTTGACACTTGAACAAAAGCTGGTATTCCTCCATCTCTGTTGGGTTCATAAATGAGAACCCTGAGAGTCATCTCATTTCAGACAGACATTAGTTATTCACATCCAGGAATGGCTACAAAAAGCTTCTCCCTCTCTGGAGGACCCATCATTTTGGCGTACAAGACGGGCAGCCCGCCGATTTTAATAAGCACATTGTAATACTTAATTTCTCCATTAGTGGCACTGTGGGGAAACTTAGCACTTGCTCATGGATTCCCTCTCAGATCACAGCTGATTGCTATTCACTATGATGATTACAATGCATTAAGAGGATACACATTTAGATGGGAGTGCTTCTTTAACACTTTTTGCAAGGAGTTGTCCTGTGAAGGCCCCCATACAACTAACATCAGTCGAGCTAGCCGATATAATGTACCAACAGATAGAATAATGTATATGGGGTCCTCCCGTCTATCCTCCAACAGATGATGATGGGGGCTAGAAAAATCTGGCATGTCCGATTTTAGCAAAATCCAAGG
Source organism: Dendrobates tinctorius (assembly GCF_039654945.1). Classification (NCBI taxonomy): domain Eukaryota; kingdom Metazoa; phylum Chordata; class Amphibia; order Anura; family Dendrobatidae; genus Dendrobates; species Dendrobates tinctorius. Next base: position 1,255,389 of record NW_027361863.1, on the reverse strand, counting down.
ATAGATGGCAGGCACCGTCACATAGATCCGCACCTCCAAACCGCACTTAGTGTGTGTGAGAGACGCAGACGGCAATTAGCTGTTAACCCTTAGGTGCACATTCATAAGAATGGCACTCACCGGGTAAAGTAGTCAAGACTTTATTATAAAAGCACGTTAATGGGAGAACGGGTGCTGAAAAGGAGCAACGACGATCACTTCGCGCGGAGAAGGCGCTTCCACGGGTCCACAACCTGTGGAAGCGCCTTCTCTGCGCGAAACGGTCGTCGTTGCTCCTTTTCAGCACCCATTCTCCTGTTAACATGCTTTTATAATAAAGCCTTGACTACTTTACCCGGTGAGTGCCATTCTTTCTACATTTTTGCAATGACCGATTTTAGACTAACAATTCTTTTGTTCTCGATGAAACAGTCCACCAAAGACAATGTAATTCAGTGGCTCTTTCACAGAGCACACGGGAGCGAGCAGTCCTGTATATGGAGGAGTCGTAAGAGATAAGTATTGTATATGGGGCCCCTAAGAACATATGAACACTATGGGCGATGCCTCCCCACTAGGAATCCCTACAGGGGAAGTCAGCTGGCCTCAGCTTTCTAGACCGTGGATCAGCCTACATGACAACATGGAAGCTATTAAGTTCAGGAGCGCAGAGAGTTTTACATTAGGATCCACAATCCAGGCTATGAAATGATGTCTCGGTGGTTTTGCAAAACTGGGGTTCTGAGTCCAAATCCCACCAAGGACAACATCTACAAGGACTTTGTATGTTCTCCTTGTGTTTGCGTGGGTTTCCTCCCACACTCCAAAAAGTACTGATCGGGGATCTAGATTGTGAGCCCCAATGGGGACAGTGATGATGAGGTCTGTTTGCGGAATTAATGGGGCTGTGAAATTAAGAATAGATAGAAAGGAAAATGGAGAAGAAATATCAATGGATCATCGAAAATTGTGTAAGTGTCTGGCAATAGGTGTAGGAGGAGACACGAGCCATCGAGAGCGGCTGTAATAATCACTACTCTGTATAACCAGACAGAAATTGTCGATTAACGCTCAGGTAAAGATGAAGCGTTTAAGATGTGGATTCGGACAGGACGAAAAATGCCATTAAGTGCAGTATTATATAATAAACCACAGGCGGCTATTAGGAAACTACTCGAGCGTCACAACAAAGCGACTGTCCTGAGGAAAGCTGCAAATTAATTTGGTTTCGCAGACGTTATTCCTCATCCGGTGCTTCCTTTTAGTGGGGAACATCTCTTGTAAACCAATAATAAAATCAATGCCAGGGAAGCGAGACATATTCATTTCAGTCTAGTTACGGCAAACAAGTCATAAAATCTGGCTGGATGTGTCTACATGATGTTTGTACGGTCTCAGGTATCAAGGCTGACACAATGGAGCAGGGTTAAAGAGAAAATGTCCGCCATAGCAACCAGTCAGGCTCCATGGTGGATCGGTTGCCATGGGTAACTAATTCCCTATTCCATTCCTGCGGTTTTCATACATATTCCCAATTGAGTGGTTGAGCTGTGCGAAAACTATGGTATAAAACCTCCCATATTTTAGTATAAAATATGATTTATATATATATACACACACAATATAGGGCTTAAAGGGAACATGTCATCACAAAATGACCTATTGTTTACGCAAGGTTTTTGTGTTAAGTTTGCTCTTAAAAAAATCATAATGTGTTTTCAAGCTGTCATATTACTAGCTATGCAAAAATAAATCTGAAAACTTGCAATTTTCACACTGGCCGCTAGATCTGATGTAAGCCTCATAATTTCTGTTCTGTAGTGATGACTCTTTCAGCAGTCTCATCATCATCACGGTATAGGATTACAATGACAGATAACACAATTCTCCATTCACAATAGGTGATGTCACAGCTCAGATCATCCTTCTGTATAATGACTGATAACACCTCTATATACAGTAGATAACACAGGATCCATCATTCACGAGAGATGTCACAGCTCACCTACTACACCTGTACAATGACTGATAACACCTCTGTATATACAGTAGATAACATAGGACCCACCATTCACAATAGGTGATATGACAGCTCACCTCCTACTCCTGTACAATGACTGATAACACCTCTATATACAGCAGATAACACAGGATCCATCATTCACAATAGGTAATGTCACAGCTCACCTCCTCCTCCTGTACAATGACTGATAACACCTCTCTATACAGCAGATAACACAGCATCCATCATTCACAATAGGTAATGTCACAGCTCACCTCCTCCTCCTGTACAATGACTGATAACACCTCTATATACAGCAGATAACACAGGATCCACCATTCACAATAGGTGATGTCACAGCTCACCTCCTCCTCCTGTACAATGACTGATAACACCTCTATATACAGCAGATAACACAGGATCCATCATTCACAATAGGTAATGTCACAGCTCACCTCCTCCTCCTGTACAATGACTGATAACACTTCTATATAGAGCAGATAACACAGCATCCATCATTCACGATAGGTGATGTCACAGCTCACCTTCTCCCTTCCTGTACAATGACTGATAACATCTCTATATACAGTAGGTAACACAGGATCCACCACTTACAACAGGTGATGTCACAGCTCACCTCCTTCCCTGTACAATGCCATCTGCCAAGATCAGAATATGCTCATATATTCATATATCAGAAACAAATACGGTCTGAGTCTGTTTATTGCTGCTAACGTACATGTGAAAAACAAGAAGTAGGAGTCTAACATTAGGTCTGGTGGTCTGGGTAAGAATCTTTTTTTATTTTTTAATTGATTTTATAGAGTGACATAAAAAGTTAAAAAACCCATCAAAATACTAAAGAGAAATTACATAAAAATCTGATTCCAAGTAATTCAATTTCTGATGACACTTTCTCCCTTTAAACATTATGTCTTACAAGCAATGATAGCTTTGATCTTTTAACCTCCTTCCCCCAAAAATATATTTAACTTGAAATAAAATGAGAGCGATAAATGAAAGAATATAATCAGAAAAATATCCCAGCAGATGATGTGCTATGTTATATCTTCAGCAATATAAGTAATCCCATCCTTGGGATATATGTATGTGTGAATGTGTGTCAAGGTCATTATTGTTCCTGGCCATATCAAGCGTACAGAGGGTCCCAAACAATGGAAATGATAGAAAATAAATCTACCTCGCAGCGCTATCACCTTTTCCTAGAGAATTAAATTAGTTTACAGAGATATGTATTGATTGAAGGTTGGTGATAATGGGATCACCTTCGGCCTCCGGGGCAGGAGTTTTTCATCATATTCCTTCCATAAAGAGTTGACTTTTATCTACAACAGAGTAGGATTTTCCTGTGTTCTTCTGCCGGTATAATAATAGGAAATCAATCACTGGAAAATTATTATTTTTTTAATGTAAAAATGTGAAAAAAAAAATTAATAATTTAAAACATTTTCTTTGTATGATTTATTGATTTTCTTTCTTACGCTAATGAATATAATTCCATATGTTATAGATCACCCATGCATAAAAGCAAAAGCCGGTATAAATAGGCAAGAGAGATTGGCGTAAGATTTGCCTCCGGATACTTTTTTAGCAGTCCACCACATTACTTTTAACTCTTCACTTGGTAATACTCAATGATTCATACAGTATATAACAACAAGGGAATATTCCCATAAATGCCAACATTTCTCAAGACATTTACCGTAAGTACTGCCCGGAGCTCCCCCATCTCGAAAAGTCTCCTACCCCTTTTTGGGAATGCCCAGAGTTTACAAAGACAGTCACGCCCTTTTGGCCTATCATTCCCAGAAAAGCAACGACTGTCGGCAACTATGCTTTTCACATTTTTTTGCTGGGTTCTATTAACACAAAAGATTAGCATTACTATGGGAGTTTAGAGTCTGTCCTCTCCTTAAAAAAAAAAAAAAAAAAAAATCAACCAGAAATCTGGATGATTCACTTGCCCCTTGTGAAATGATTAACTATTCCGTGTTCAACAGACTACCACACTGCTGTTATTCTCACATAGGCAGCATTTATCGAGTAACACCTGATTGACCTGATGTTGGAAAGGAGACCTTCTAAACCTTGGGATGAAGTATGGAGACAGTAAGTTTTCCATATGCATTAAATCTATGTTGGTAGTGATATGGAAAAGTAAAAAAAGAAAGTAATCAATATAGCTTTTATCATCTATAATTTTCCAATATCTTATATTAGAATCATATAGAGTTAGATGGACCTCCAGAGGCTTTGTATACAACCCCCCTGCTCAATACAGGATTCACTAAACTATCTGAGACAGATGTCTTTCCAGCTTCAGTTTGAAGACTTCCATTGAAGGAGAACTCACCCACCTCACGTGGCAGCCTGTTCCACTCATTGATCACCCTCACTGTTAAAAAAGATTTTTCCTAATATCTAATCTGTATCTTCTCCCTTTCAGTTTCCTTCCATTGCTTCTCGTGTTTCCATGTGCAAATGAGAATAATGATGATCCCGCTACACTGTGACAGCCCTTCAGATATTTGTGGACAGCTATTATGTCTCCTCTTAGTTTTCTTTTTTGCTAAACATTCCCAACTCCTTTAACCATTCCTCATAGGACATAGTTTGCAGTCTGCTCACCGTCCTGATAGCTATTCTCTGAACTTGCTGCAGAGCTTGTTATGTGCCCGCATTCTCCACCACTTGATATGGAAACCTTTTCTAGCAAAGATCCAGTCTTCACGCTTGATTTGAATAAAAAAGAAATGTATTTAGAATAAAAGTTACACTTATAAACGAATAGGTAAAAGTATGAGATAAAAAGGTATGTATGCGAAGATCTCTCATATTCATAGTGATCTTCAAATACCTTTTTATCTGTCTTTACCTATCCGTTTTTACCAGTAACTCTAACTTAACTTATTCTAGATAAATTTACCTTATATTCAAATCACCTAGAAAGTTCCAGTTCTTTGCTATTAAGCAAGGATTTCTGTATCAATAGAACCTGACAGTTTTTGGCAGGAGCGGCCATCCCCTAATTTACATAAAAGTCTCCCAACTGCTTATTAAAAAACAAACAAGCAGACACGTCAATTCTTATTTTAGAAGAATGAGCATTCAATGTAAAGCTATATTAATTATTTGTTCAGCCTATTGCTGAGGCTACATGCTGACTTTAGTCACGCAATATAAAGATCGCAACTTTGATGCAACTGTCGATGAGATTACATTGTGACAAGTAAACCATGAAAGTCTCGAAAATTCTGAACCTGTTTTTTGGTTGCAGGCTACAAGTCAAACGTAACTTTGCCATCATAGACCACTTACTAATTCTAGTTAAACTGCAAATTTCAGCTCTAAAATAGTTTTTTAGACTTAATACTTGCTGTCGTATGGCTAAAATTTCTGTGCAGCCGAATCCTAATTGATCCCAATGAGTGTCCCCTCCTTTTGAAAAAAAAAGAACTCCCAACTTTAAACTGAATGAGTAAAATTCTAAATGGATTCCTCATTTTGGGTCAGAGCATGGACATTAGGCCGGGGTCATACTTGTGGGTGCAATGCGAGAAACTCACGAGAGTCTCTCGCCTCAATACCCGGCACTCCCACCGGCGGTTCGGACCACAGCGTTCAGCTGCATAGAAAGACATGCAGCCACACACCCCGATCCCAAGTGCCAGCGGCAGTGCCGAGTATTGAGGAGAGAGACTAGCGCGAGTTTCTCGCATTGCACTCGCAAGTGTGACCCTGGGCTTAGACGAACTAACAAAGGTTGTCACCTATTTTGAATAGATCATTTTTCAGCATTGCGGTGCAGCCGGGGCCGGAATAGAAGGATCTTTCAATCCAGAAGGAGGATATCTGGTTCAGGAAGCAAGAAAAGTATCTTATTTAGCGATACTTTAAAGGGAATCTGTCACCCCATTTTAGCCCTATCAGCTGCTGGCACCGCCATCAGGGGTTTATCTACAGCATTCTGTAATGCTGTAGATAAGCCCCCGATGTAACCTGAAACATAAGAAAAACAAGTTAGATTATACTCACCGGGGTCGGGTGCGGTGGGTGTCGCGGTCCGATGCGGCGCCTCCCATCTTCATACGATGCCGTCCTCCTTCTTACTTCTGCTGCGGCTCCCGCGCAGGCGCACTGCTCTGCCCTGTTGAGGGCAGAGTAAAGTACTGCAGTGCGCAGGTGACGGGAAAGGTCAGAGAGTTTAGGCGCCTGCGCACTGCAGTACTTTACTCTACCCTCAACAGGGCAGATAAAGTACGCCTGCGCAGGAGCCGCGGCAGAAGTAAGAAGGAGGACGGCATCGTATGAAGATGGGAGGCACCGAACGGAACTGCGACACCCATCGGAACGGACCGGACGCCCGGGTGAGTATAATATAACTCATTTTTCTTCTCCTTCAGGTTACATCGGGGGCTTATCTATAGCATTACAGAATGCTGTAGATAAGCCCCTGATGGCGGTGCTGGCAGCTGATAGGGCTAAAATGCGGTGACAGATTCCCTTTAAGATAAGCCTGTGTTCACATTTATATTTAAGTTGCGTCATATTTCATGGCCAGAATAGCACAGTGTGCAGAAATCTTCTTAAAGGTCAACATCGCAAAAGAACCCAATGGACCCCAATGCAAGTCATTGCTGTCTGTTGTGGGACGGAGCCGGCACTGCTCGGTGGTTTTCTGTTTATACTGGGAACGAAGATGCAAATGTGAGAAGAGGCACTTTATGATGCTATTATGACTTTAGACCCAATCAACATCTGTTTTCCATTCTACAATACGCATCTTCCAAAGTTTGACTCTTTTACAAAGTGCATTTCTCTGGCACCTGCGAACCCCACGGCTCCTCAGAAGCATAATGAATTCTACAGCCTCTCTCTCACTAATTAGTTAGAAAGCTAATTAGCATGTTTTCACGGATGATATTCATATGCTTCCCACTCCTTCAATCTCATTTAGGTGTCCTTACTTAAAAGCAGAGGCCTTCCAGATTAAATTATCAGGAGCAAATTTAACTAGACCTCAGTAGGTTTGATGTTTTACAAATATAAATCACCCGGAGCGGGAGAGCTAAACGGTCTCGGCAGATCAGAAGATTTGTTACTTCTGAGCGTTCGAGCTTTTAGAATGATGGGTTTTTGTTGCAGGATCTGCAGTATTTAATATTGATTTATTTCATCGCTGCATCGGATTATACTGAACAGAGTAAAAGATGTATGGATACTCAAATCAGTCCGAGTAGACAGTTCACCCCAACGTGTGCACAGCAGAGGATGCCTTTAAATGATTGGAATGGAAAAGAGATGATAAAATAGTTGGTCCCATCACTTGCTGTGAGTCTGGTTTCCCACAAGCCACTTATGGGCCATGATACCCTATGGAAGACATTCAGTACTTGCTTACCTGTGTCCAAATGGTTCAGAAAAACAAGGAAGTCAAAAAAATTCCGGAAGGAGATATGGCAAAATGGGAAGGAAATGCCGCTGATTTTCAGATTTTAAAAAGGATTTTCATATACTAATGACTACACAGTATGCTCATGTCGACCTCTTAAAATGCATTATTGTATGTTTCATGTTAAAGGGGTATCCAGGACTATATTATTTATTTACTATGAGCCAGAAAAACTAACAGGCAAGTAGTTGGTAACTTGTTCTAGCCAGTGCCGTCTCAGGGCGGTCACTGACCACTCCTACCAGCGATTAGGCCGTGCCATGTCAGCAAAGCAGCTTGTCCTCTTCTGAGCTTCTGCCAACTGAATGCTGATTGACAGCCGGCTTCCCGCAGTGAGGCATCAGGGAGCCGGATGTCAATCAGCATGACATTAGCAGTCATGTTGGGTCAACAGAGCAGAGTGGAAGAGAAGTCACTTCTCTGTCAATATAACATCAGCGGAAGCCACAGAATCTGCCAGCAGAGATCTGCACTGGGCAGAACAGGCAGGTAGTTAGCAACCAACTGCCTGTTAAATTTTTAGGTCTACAGTAAAAAATGAATAAAATACTTGTTAATTCCTTTAAACTAGAAATCTTATACATTACTCTTATAATTGTTTCCAATTTTAGTAATAAAGTACATATACGTTATCCGTGATGGAGAATGTCACGATTCCACGATTCAATGTGCCTGGGATGTAGTTACTGAGGGCTCAGCCATCCAATCTGCTACAGGGGCATGCTGAAGCTGTCAGGACTTTGATTGACAGCTCAGTGTCCAGTCTGGTGCAGGGGCGTTTTGAGCTGTTGGTGTTTTGATTGACAGCTCGGTCGTCCGATACTGGGAGGTGCTGGCTGTTTCCAGATGTTCATTGTCCCAGATGATTGTCTGGCTAATAAATTTGGCTGTTAGTCTGAGATCTCTGCCAGATGTAAATTCAGGTTTTCTGTGGCTTGTCTCTCTGTGCCTTGTGTTCTGTTTGTTGATCTTTCGTTGCCTGACCTTGGACATTGTTCTGACCATCCATCTGTCTAACCCCTTTGCTCTGATCTGCTATCTTCCTGGTATTTTGACCTCAGACCATTACCTTGTAAGGAGGTGGCAGAGAACCTTACGTGCCTCCTCTCCCCCTGACTCTGTTTACACAGTCATGTGCGGCACCTCATGGCTTATTAATATGTGTGGTTTCCTAATGTTATTGATGTAATATGTAATGTCTACTTATTGTGATGTTATGTACTGTTTGTATGATAGAGCTAGAGTAGGAACTTAGGTAATATAGGACAGTAGTGGGGTAGAATAGAGGGGGGCATGTTAGAGGTTGCTTCCTGGTTGGTGTCAGTCATGGGTAGGACTTGTGAGCAGTGATAGAGCAGAAGATTATAGCTGTGGGGATAAAGCTGTTGCAGCAGTAAGGGGCCCCAGGCAGAAAACAGTGCAGACGGGCACCAGCTTGATAAGACCATCCCCAATCAGGATCTGGGGTCTATGACTGGGGTGGGACCTGCAGTGGAAGTGTTTCTGGCACCTCTTGCCACTGGAGCCGGACAAGGGGCTGATGAGGAGCTGGTGACGGGAAAGAACAGGAGGTACACAGACTGTCTAAAAGTTATGGCCAAGATTGCTGGGCAGAAGAAGATGCTAGTAAGACTGCGGAGACCCACCAATCCTGTAATGAACACACAGACAGGCCTAGATGGGTTGAAACAGGTCGGTCACAGTTTATTAAATTACATACGCAGAGAAAGGCAATTACATTTTGCCATGGGCTCATCGCCGAAGGCCCTGTCTGCGAGCTACATGTGAGCCTACCAATGAGCGGTTATGAATGTTTGCCCCTCTCTACACTTCCGCTGTGACTTAATAGCAGGATTTTTTTTTTAATTCAATATATTTTTCCTGGCAGCGCAAAACATCAGTGAATATATAAGGGAGGGAGGGTGGGACAAGAGCTTCCAGGGGTCAGCCGGGGAGAAAGAGAAAGGCACTGACCCCTGGCACCTGTATTTAACCCATGTAGGTGTGGCCGGACGCCTCTTCCCCTTTAACCCCATTGGTCAGTTGGGCATCCCAATTAGAGCATCACCTGGGGGAGTAGTGGGAAGGGGGGAATTGGGCATTGAACAGTATTTCCTCTAGCTTTGGTTATAGGGGCTCCGCAGTCAGAGGCACATTCCTTAATCAGTACTGTGCCTGCCAGACTGCAGAGACCCTTGTGTCTTAAACAGTGCCTTCCTCCCTCCCATCAATCCCGTAATGAACACACAGACAGGCCTAGATGGGCTGAAACAGGTCGGTCACAGTTTTTTAATTACATACGCAGAGAAAGGCAATTACATTTAGCAATGGGCTCATCGCCGAAGGCCCTGTCTGCAAGCGACATGCGAGCTGGCCAATGAGTGGTTACGAATTTCCTCTAGCTTTGGTTATAGGGGCTCCGCAGTCAGAGGCACGTTCCTTAATCATTACCTCGCCTGCCAGAACAGGGCCTGTCCGAATGAGAGGGAAAGAAAGGAAGATGACTCTATATGTGATGTGTGCAGTCAAAGTAAAGACTGTTTTAATGTTCAGTAAAGTTACACTGTTTGCAGTGTCTCCCCAAGAGGAATTGAGAATTACAATTTGACCTATGCCTGCAGTCAATGATGTTGGGTTTATATTATTCTGGTACATATGGAGCGGATTTGTCTCCACTATTGAGAGGATGCTGACCTGCAAGTGTTAGAATGTCATCTGTGATGAGCAGGAATGTCTCTTTGTATGATTGTTGGCAAGGAACAACAGTTTTATCAAGCAACGCTGAGAAAACCTTCTGCTTAGTCACTGACTTTATGAGGTTTGAAAGGAGCTTGATTAGACCATAAACGGTCAGCGGGCTGAGCTGTACATCTAAATTGAGTCTTGACAAAGTGGATCATCATAGTTTTCTGTGAGACTGAAATTTAGGATGTGAACCAAAAATGAGTCATTTCCCCATAAACACATGAAATGGAAGCTTTACTCCATTCTTTTCCAAATTTGGTATACTAAACCTACGGGCCGGCATCTTTGTCTCTTTAGGTGACATAAACAACTACGGTAGTTGTATCTTCAGATACAGTTGGGGGCAAGACCGTATTTGCCATGAGCTGAGTTGGGCATCGTGATATGAGGTATATCTCAATGGGTGGCACAATTCATCATATGGTCCTAGCCATCCAGCCAGCCAGACAGTGTCATGATGTCCTGTGCGGGCGGCACAATCCTTTTACAGCAGAAGGATTGTGCCACCCCTGAAACATACCATTCAAACAGTGTCCACATAGAAGGAACCACATGTCACAGCTTCATTATGTTCTTTATGGGCAGACACTGCTTGAGTAACAGTTAAGGTCATCATCACCCCATTAACACCCTAGCCACCCTTGAATATATTTCTCCCTTGGCTTGATGAGAATTCTTTGGCCCACAAAGCACAAATACCCATGACTTTTTCTAGGTTCGTTCTGACCAGAGCCATGGCAAGGGAGGTGGCGGTGATTGAGTGCCTCCAATAAAAAAATAATGATACACTCTAAGTCCTACTTTAAAGGGAATCTGTCACCCTTTTTTTGGCTTTGCAGCTGCTGGCATAGACATCGGGGCTTATCTACAGCATTCTGTAATGCTGTAGATAAGCCCCCGATGTAACCTGAAAGAGAAGAAAAACACATTATATTATACTCACCGAGGTGGGCGGTCCGGTCTGGTGGGTGTCGACGTCCCGTCCGGCGCCTCCCTTCTTCATGCGACGATGTCCTCTTCTCCCATCCTGTAATGGCTCCGGCGCAGGCGCACTGCTTTGCCCTGTTGAGGGCAGAGCAGAGTCCTGCAGTGCGCAGGCGTCGGGAGAGGTCTGGCACCTGCGCACTGCAGAATTCTGCTCTGCCCTCAACAGGGCAGAGCAATGCGCCGGAGCCGGAGCCATTTTAGGACGGGAGAAGAGGACGTCATCGCATGAAGAAGGGAGGCGCCGGACCGGACCGCAACACCCACCGGGCCGCCCTCCTTGGTGAGTATAATATAACGCGTTTTTCTTCTCTTTCAGGTTACATCGGGGGCTTATCTACAGCACTACAGAATGCTGTAGATAAGCCCCCGATGTCTATGCCGGCTGCTAATAGGGGATAAAAAGGGTGACAGATCCCCTTTAAAATGTAAGAGTGCCTCTTTTAAAAAGTAAAATGCCACTTCAATGCCCTTTAAAATGTTAGAATCTCTTTAACATGTTATAGTCTCCTTTAATGTCCTTTTAAAAAGTAATAATGTCCCTGTGGGGAAGGTGACTTGACGGACGGACTTGACTGAAGGAAGAAGGGATGGTTTGTGCACTGTAGACGGATATTGGCAATGACAGAAGGGAAACAGCTGGGGAAGATGGGAAAGGAGTGCAGTACCTAGATTTGACCACAAGATGGCAGGGGGGAGCGTGAGAACAGCACTTTACAGCAGGGGGGCGGGGAGACAGGAACCCGGGAGGGGATTTCCCGAGGAGGGAGATAAATAGGACAAGAGAGGGTTCCAGTCCCGGGAGGAGCTCAGGAGGAGAAGCATCAGTAAGGAGAAAGGACAACGGTGGAGAGCTCTACCAGGGGACTGATAGGAAGAGACAGTCAGGGGGGAGGCCCCAACTCGAAGAACCGCAGAATAGACGAGGCCCCGAGGTACCAAATTGACGACGACCTCGGACTGGTGAAGCGCTGGCGGTAGATAGGCCTAGGGCAGCCCCAGCGAAAGATCCGCGAGGAGCGTCACTACGACTGAAGGAAAGGTGAAGGTACCCAGGCCTGAATACGGAGAGCTGTAAAGGTGCTGCGGTGTATGGCTACGGTCGTCAGGAGGACGGCCAATAAACTCGGACCTGTTGTACCCGAAAATCTGCCTCCATCTCGTCTCTGAGTCGTCTGTGCGCGGTATGCAGTGGACCACCCCCCAATCCGGGCCATTACCACATTCCTCTTAAAAAAAAATTATGCCCTCTTAAAATTAATTATGCCCCCTTTGTGCTCAATATACAGTGGGGAAAAAAAGTATTTAGTCAGTCAGCAATAGTGCAAGTTCCACCACTTAAAAAGATGAGAGGCGTCTGTAATTTACATCATAGGTAGACCTCAACTATGGGAGACAAACTGAGAAAAAAAAATCCAGAAAATCACATTGTCTGTTTTTTTTTCATTTTATTTGCAGATTATGGTGGAAAATAAGTATTTGGTCAGAAACAAGCAATCAAGATTTCTGTCTCTCACAGACCTGTAACTTCTTCTTTAAGAGTCTCCTCTTTCCTCCACTCATTACCTGGAGTAATGGCACCTGTTTAAACTTGTTATCAGTATAAAAAGACACCTGTGCACACCCTCAAACAGTCTGACTCCAAACTCCACTATGGTGAAGACCAAAGAGCTGTCAAAGGACACCAGAAACAAAATTGTAGCCCTGCACCAGGCTGGGAAGACTGAATCTGCAATAGCCAACCAGCTTGGAGTGAAGAAATCAACTGTGGGAGCAATAATTAGAAAATGGAAGACATACAAGACCACTGATAATCTCCCTCGATCTGGTGCTCCACGCAAAATCCCACCCCGTGGGGTCAGAATGATCACAAGAACGGTGAGCAAAAATCCCAGAACCATGCGGGGGGACCTAGTGAATGAACTGCAGAGAGCTGGGACCAATGTAACAAGGCCTACCATAAGTAACACACTACGCCACCATGGACTCAGATCCTGCAGTGCCAGACGTGTCCCACTGCTTAAGCCTGTACCTGTCCGGGCCCGTCTGAAGTTTGCTAGAGAGCATTTGGATGATCTAGAGGAGTTTTGGGAGAATGTCCTATGGTCTGATGAAACCAAACTGGAACTGTTTGGTAGAAACACAACTTGTCGTGTTTGGAGGAAAAAGAATACTGAGTTGCATCCATCAAACACCATACCTACTGTAAAGCATGGTGGTAGAAACATCATGCTTTGGGGCTGTTTCTCTGCAAAGGGGCCAGGACGACTGATCCGGGTACATGAAAGAATGAATGGGGCCATGTATCGTGAGATTTTGAGTGCAAACCTCCTTCCATCAGCAAGGGCATTGAAGATGAAACGTGGCTGGGTCTTTCAACATGACAATGATCCAAAGCACACCGCCAGGGCAACGAAGGAGTGGCTTCGTAAGAAGCATTTCAAGGTCCTGGAGTGGCCTAGCCAGTCTCCAGATCTCAACCCTATAGAAAACCTTTGGAGGGAGTTGAAAGTCCGTGTTGCCAAGCGAAAAGCCAAAAACATCACTGCTCTAGAGGAGATCTGCATGGAGGAATGGGCCAACATACCAACAACAGTGTGTGGCAACCTTGTGAAGACTTACAGAAAACGTTTGACCTCTGTCATTGCCAACAAAGGATATATCATAAAGTATTGAGATGAAATTTTGTTTCTGACCAAATACTTATTTTCCACCATAATATGCAAATAAAATGAAAAAAAAACAATGTGATTTTCTGGATTTTTTTTTCCTCAGTTTGTCTCCCATAGTTGAGGTCTACCTATGATGTAAATTACAGACGCCTCTCATCTTTTTAAGTGGTGGAACTTGCACTATTGCTGACTGACTAAATACTTTTTTTCCCCACTGTATAATTAAAATGATCACTGTCGTGCACCAGGAAAAAAAATTGTTCACTCCTAATCTGGATTCCCTGACAAGTGAAGCCTCTTCTGTATTTACCGGCTAAGCATGGGCGGTGCTATACAGTGATGTCATTGTACCACCTACACAGGGACATTGATGTCCAAATATGGTCCTAGCTTCTGGGACGCTGCACGACTAAAAATGAAAAATGGTAGGGCAAAGAGTGTGAACACTGCTGTACCATCAGCTTCACTTGTATCGGGTGGATGCAGACTGGAGACTGGGTGGGCCTCGTGCCGTTGCACTTGCCCTCACCAGCTAGGTTACTGATTCTGACCAGTAGGGCCCCACAAAGACTACAACAATGGTCAGTCCGCCTGGAATACTCCAACCTAGCGATCTGCCAGGAACTGCATGTGGGGGCCATGTTGCACATTTTGGGATGTGACCAGGGAACTTCAGGTTATTCCCCTGCTTCTGCTAATTACTAAATGTAATTAATTCTAATTATAACATGGGGATTGACCTCAGGGGTAACAGGAAACATCTGTCAGGCCGTGATGTTACTGTAGGAAGTCATCGCTGGTTACATCACCACTGGTAAATAAGGACATGTTTATCAGGAGCTGTGAATGAGCGGCGCAGAGCCCACTGATAAAACGTTCCATCAGCGCCATTTCCTCAGGAAGTTTTCCACTCAGGAAGCTCAGAGTTAAACATGTTTTCCAGCATCTACAATCCTGACCTGACGCTGCCGCGTGTCAGTCCACCTGGGATAATTAATGGTAAGATTCTTCGCTTAGGCTTCTTCTTCTCCAGTCCTCCGGCACTGTCTCTTGCATAATTCCTCATTTTCCAGAGCAATCTCTCTATTTTTTTTGCTCCATGAATACAGTACCAGAGAATTTTTTTTTTCATCATTTTTTCATGAAGATTTGCAGACTGGAAAAATTGGATATTTATTTATTTTTGCATGGAAATTTATCTGACAAGCTTCGTCTTCATCAGCCAATATCACACAAGCGCACATCAGTGTCCTATTATGGATTTAAGTCCCAATCCAACAGCAAAGTGCCAGCATATTAGTTAGGGACTCGCAGTTAGGATATGACTTGGAATGCGGCTGTAATACCGGTGCATTGATGAGTCCGTGTTACGCTCATGTGAATTTGGTCTAAAGCGGAGTTCTCTTCTGCAATGTAACTGCTCCATCATAAAAAACAAAAATGATGGAGTGCTGGATCCGTCACATGATGGCCATAAACAGCGCCCGCCGGACCTCATTGACTTATTATGGAGCCCATTAAGATCTGTCATGGTGTCCACCATTTTCCTGGAAAAAAATAGCGCCCCTTACTGTTCCATTCTACGATGGACCCTGAAGACATGTCAGATTCAACTCAACTTTTTTTTTTTGGTATCGTGGTATTCTTTGATTTTTTTGCATCAAATTCTTGAAAACGGCACACGCAGTTCATGAACATAGGCGCAAAGTCAAAAATTGTCTTTTTACTGTAACCTTTTTAATACCAAATAGAGCAAAAAGTCACATGTGTTGCAAAAAAAAAAAATGCGCCACAGTTTCTGGCTTACATAAAGTCACTCCGATGGGGACTGGATTACTTTTGCAACAAACTTTAAGACTTTTCACAAAAAAAATTGCAATTGATGAATAGGCCAAACACATGAAAATCCAAAAACATATCCACAATCACTAATTGAAAAAAAAAAAAGCGAACATATAAAATAGATTTTAGAAAAAGATACACATTGAAAGAAGAATATGGCACAAACAAAAAAAAAGGCAAAAACTGAACAATAAACAGTCGCAAATCCACTCATGAATCAGGTCCTTTAACTTTTTTTTAACTCCGTACTGTTACTTTTCTCCCAGAAATGTACAAATATATTGATAACAACTAGTCTAACAATGTTCGGTTAGTACCGACAGCATGGCAACCTCTAAGACACACCGGATGAGGAGAATGCTAACGCTAATATTGTCACTATATACCTACATTTCCAGGATGAAAAACAGAAGTCTGTCCTAAATCCGTCTGGCACATCTCCAGAATGGTCAATTTTTTAAGTAATGCAATTATGTATCAGAACAGACTTGTCAAAAAAGCTGACAGCTCCACTTTTGAAGGTTCTCCCGTGATCTGCTCAGCTGTAAAGGGAAGACATCTATACAAACGAGAAGGACAAGAGTCTCAAGCACAGTTAGTGCTCCTGGTTTCCACAGAGGACCTTCATTTTTCCAATCTTCATGTTTGTTACTTAAAGTGCAGCTATAGGATGTTCATGAGTGGTTTATATGATAGGGGATATAGACTGCCCAGTATTCAGCCTCTTAAACTCTCGATGGATAGTGCCTCAAATCTAGCAGCCAGCAACAGTGACTTTAGAAGCCCAAAAGTCTAATCCTACCACCCAACATTTTGGTCTCCAACTCACAACTTACAGTTAAAAGGAATACATCAATAAGATCAACCCTACAAACTGCATCTATTGACATTCAGGTATTTGAAAACAAAATCTCTCAGCACCTTTATGTCTTCTCTCTGTTGCTGCATTCCCAAGAAATCAGAGTTTTAATTCATATGCAAATGAGGCGTAGTGTATTTCCCAAGCCTCTGACCTACCAGGTTGTTTCCCTGCCCAACACTTTCCTATTTAGGTTGATTGATACAGTAGCTCACTGCCTGGTTTCCTTGTCTTGACGCTTGATGTCATACAGACAGTGAGCTATCAAGTAAGCTAAAGAGGTTGGTGCTGGGCAAGAAACAAAAACAACCTTAGGAGGTAGAGGCTTGGGAAATGCTCGGTCACACCCAGAACACTTAACACATCATTTGTATATTTATTAAAACACCAATTACTCAGGAACTCAGGAACAGATAAAAAATATAAAGAAGTTGGCGCATTTAGCTTTTAAAGACTTGCATGTCCAAATATATATGTTTTGTGGGTGTTGATCTTATTGATAGACTCCATCTGAAAGGGTTGTGTCTCATAACATGCAATCTTTTTTTAAATATGGCTACTGGAATTTTGTAGACAGAAGTCTTATCTGTTCTGATTAAATACTTAGTTCAATTCTCCTCTCCTTCTTGGCTTTCCCCTTCTATTAAGCCCATATGTCCTGATATGGCACAAAAATGAGGTTGTCTTATAAGACAACCCTTAAAGGGATCAGAGTGGAGGGATGCCCAGCGCTCTGCAATGGCGTAGGTGGTAACTTGCCATGTTGGAATAATCCCAATAGAGTGTAGTAAAAACTTCTATTTTTCAATGACTTGAAGGAAGGAGGATCCAAACCTTGAAGACCTCCACTATTCTGATACCTTTCGATCAGGAGTGGTACTGTTTCATGATAAATGCTTCCTGATGTGGCCTATCTGGATGGAGATTGAGCCGTTTGGCATTTTTGGATCCTGGTTGTGAAGAACTGGACCAAGTCTATAATGATATTACTGTAAAGTTTACAATTCTATAATTTCCTACTGATAGGAGCAAATAGTGTGAACTGGTTAGACGGATACAAAAATAAAAAAAAGGTTTCACTTAAAGGTGCACCTACCTTGACCCCACAGTGTGACGCATTGCTGCTCATGGGTCTGACACATGCCACTATAGCAGTATCCGTCGAGGGTGTAACAAGGTTGGCCATCGTGTAGATAGACGTTAGCCGGGCAGTGCGCGCTGCTTCCTGTGCAGAACTCCGGTAGATCACAAAAGTTACTGGCGTCTCGGCATGAAGTCCCACCTGGTTTAAGCTGAGAAATAAGTAGTCCAATGTTAGTTAATGTCCACATTTCTATGACTTACAGGGTTCAGAGTGAGCTCTAATCTCATAATGACATATGATCAACCTTTGAATTGAATTGAGTTGAATTGATTTACTCCAATAGTGGCCCCTTACGTGTTCATCCAACTGATTCTAATATCATCAACTGACTCATTTGCGACAAACTATATGTTGCCTAAAGCCCCACATTTTTATTTTTAATGGCTTTGGGCTCGGTCTAGAGCCATGTTGACTTAATGGATGAACGATCTGTAGGATGCTCAATCTTGTACAAGCCTCGATAGGTCCACCTGGGTCTTCTTCGCCATTTTCTTGATAGTATCAAGCCATCGGGTTGCTGGTCTTCCTCTTCGCCTTGTTCCTTCTATTCTTCCACCCATTATGACCATCTCCACTGATTTCTCTCTTTATATGATGTGTCCAAAGTTGACAAGTCGTAGCTTGGTGATCCTTGCTTTGAGTGAAAAGTCTGGCTAGATTTGTTCTAAAATTGATTTTTGTTCTTCTCATCCAAGGTATTGATAGAACCCTTCTCCTGCCGCGGTGGCTTATCTCTTAGAGAGCAAAACGATTATCAGTCCAAAATCGGACATGCTGGATACTTATCTTCCCGGACATCTGCTGTTAGAGCTATACACAATAGACTTTTGGCCAAACTCATCGATATTGATAATGTGTATGGGATGGGAGCCATACAGATAATGCACATGGCAGTGCCTGTACAGTGGAACACCAAGCTTCTGTGGTGCTGTTATATGTTCATCTATAGGATTATGCATCAGCTCCAAGGTTAATTAATACAATGGTAATAATGGAAAACTAAGAAATAAAAAATATATATCATTTTTAAAATTTTACAGTGGACATTTTTGGCCTCAAAATGACTCCTGGCCCTAAGGGGTAAAAGTGATTAGAAAACATGTTGACATCAGCTTACTTCAATTTTTCAATATGTCATCCATTAATGGATTCTAGAAAAGAAAGTCATGATGGGACATGATGCATTTGACATCCCTTTCGGAACAGTGAATAAATCCGTCATCGCGTGCGAATTAACCTGATGTCCACAGACGTTTATATGAGGGTTTTTAAATCAAGTCTCTAGCATCCAGTCTGAATAAGGCTTGTGATATTGTTGCAGTCAAAATGATGGAATCAAATGGAACCCATTATAAGTCATTATAGTCCATGGAAACAATATACTGTGTAATGCAACGTTCCAGCACAATGCCATGGGTCCATGAAGTATGGAAGCCACAACTTTGAGACTGTAAGGCTTTTATCGCATGACAGATGCAGTAGCTGAAAGGTGGCTGAACCTGCGATATGTATGGGGGGCCTCTAGACTATTCCCTGACAGATGATATCGGGTAGAGAAGGATTGGGTAACTGGAATTTTAACCCTTGATTCTTTTGTTTTCCAGTAGAGTTAACATTAGAGTTAGGACTGTTCCAATTAAAGTCACCGTGGAGTGGTGGGATGGCTTTTACATTTTTTTGATCAAAAAACATGTTAACTGAGCACCGTATATTATTTTCATACACTCTGCTGTTTAATTATTTACTGCTGGGTGTTTAATCATTATTTTTCCGTCTTTGTTTTTTTCGCCCATACACATGAATGCTTGGGTAATGTTTCTCTCCCTACTCCGACAGTACACATGAGCGCTTGGCTAAAGTTCTGTTCTCTACTCACACAATACACATGAACGCTTGTATTCTGTTTCTCTCCCTACTCCCCCATACACATGAACACTTGGGTTCTGTTCCTCTCCCTACTCCCCCATACACATGAACGCTTGGGCTCTGTTCCTCTCCCTACTCCCCCATACACATGAACGCTTGGGTTCTGTTCGTCTGCCTACTCCCCCATACACATGAACGCTTGGGTTCTGTTCCTCTCCCTACTCTCCCATACACATGAACGCTTGGGTTCTGTTCCTCTCCCTACTCCCCCATACACATGAACACTTGGGTTCTGTTCGTCTGCCTACTCCCCCATACACATGAACGTTTGTGTTCTGTTCCTCTCCCTACTCCCCCATACACATGAACACTTGGGTTCTGTTCCTCCCCCTACTCCCCCATACACATAAACGCTTGGGTTCTGTTCATCTGCCTACGCCACCATACACATGAACGTTTGTGTTCTGTTCCTCTCCCTACTCCCCCATACACATGAACATTTGTGTTCTGTTCCTCTCCCTACTCCCCCATACACATGAACGTTTGTGTTCTGTTCCTCTCCCTACTCCCCCATACACATGAACACTTTTGTCTCGTTCCTCTCCTTACTCCCCCATACACATGAACGCTTGGGTTCTTTTCTTCTCTCTACTCCCCCATACAAATGAACACTTGGATTCTGCTTGTCTCCCTTCTCCCCGATACACATGAACGCTTGGGTTCTGTTCCTCTTCCTACTCCCCCATACACATGAACACTTGGGTTCTGTTTGTCTGCCTATGCCACCATACACATGAACGCTTGTGTTCTGTTCCTCTCCCTCAATACACATGAACGCATCGGCTCTGTTCCTCTCCCTACTCCCCCATACACATGAACGCTTGGGCTCTGTTTCTCTCCTTGCTGTCCCATATACATGAGCGCTTGGGTTCTGTTCCTCTCCCTCAATACACATGAACGCTTCAGCTCTGTTCCTCTCCCTACTCCCCCATACACATGAACGCTTCGGCTCTGTTCCTCTCCCTACTCCCCCATACACATGAACGCTTGGGTTCTGTTCCTCTCCCTACTCCCCCATACACATAAACGCTTGGGTTCTGTTCCTCTCCCTACTCCCCCATACACATGAACGCTTGGGCTCTTTTTCTCTCCTTACTGTCCCATATACATGAAGGCTTGGGCTCTTTTTCTCTCCTTACTGTCCCATATACATGAATGCTTGGGTTC
This sequence comes from Dendrobates tinctorius, assembly GCF_039654945.1. Taxonomy (NCBI): domain Eukaryota; kingdom Metazoa; phylum Chordata; class Amphibia; order Anura; family Dendrobatidae; genus Dendrobates; species Dendrobates tinctorius. Next base: position 1,234,596 of record NW_027361863.1, on the reverse strand, counting down.
TGTTCCTCTCCCTCAGTTCACATGAACGCTTCGGCTCTGTTCCTCTCCCTACTCCTCCATGCACATGAACGCTTGGCTCATGTGTTGGTCTCTTGATTCCCCCATACACATGGATGCTCGGCTCATTTGTTCCTCTCTGGATGCCCCTACACCCATGGAAACTTGGCTCATGTTTTTGTCTCCTGACTCCCCCATGTATGTGATCACTTGGATCATGTGTTCCTCTCCTGACTCCCTCCCTACATGTGAACTCTTGTGTCCCTATATGGACCCCGCATACAAATGAATGCTCAGCTCATATTTTTTTCTTCTGATTCCCTTCATACACATGAAAACTTGGCTCATCTGTTGCTCTCTGGATTTCCTCATACTCATGAACGCTCAACTCATATGTACCTCTATGGACTCCCCCATAGACATGGACACTCAGCTCATGTTCCTATCCCTAATCCCGCCGTACACATGAATGCTCAGCTCATGTGTTCCTCTTCATATTCCCCCATACACATGGATGCCCGGTTTATGTGTTACTTCCTAGACTCCCCCATACACATGACCGCTCGAGTCATGTGTTCTTCTCCTAAGTTCTTACTACCTCCCTACACATGTACGATCAGCTTATGTGTTCCTCTCCCGATTTCCTCCATACACATGAACGATCAGCCTATGTGTTCTTCTCCCGACTCCCTCCATATACATGAACGATCGTCTCATGTTTGGAATCTTGACCTGTAACCAAAAAGATCGGGTATTTAAATTTCAACCACCTGACCTTTCTGCCACATCTGTTGGAGAAGAGGTTGACATTTAAGCACCCGTATCAGGAGGCTCCCATGCTCTTTCAGTAAATGGGGGTCTTTAGATAAAGCGTCATCTCGACTTCAAACTGGCACAGAGCTAATTACAGAGATGGAACATTGTCTATTCTTTTGCTTTATTAATCAGATTTTAGACATTTTTAGATTTCCATTTTTTAAAAGTGCGTTCACAATAATATTATGCCGTGGTTAAGGGCCAACATTGGTATATAATACAAACAAGATTAAATACAACCAGTGAAAGGATGAATATGTTCTGTAAGATCTCAACTTCTTTGGCTGTGAATTTTAGAACTTTCCCTAGCATCAGGGTTTTAATAGACAAATAGAAACATTTTCTTAGGGGCCATAAAATGAAAACTTTACGATGATTTCCCTCCAAAACAAACTTGTTATAACTGGATAAAAGTCTTGAGTGCCATTTGAAAATGAGAGTGATTATTATACAATGACTGGAGAGAAGGGAGAGTCTGTTTTCATTTAAGGCCTTTGTATCAATAGAGAAGAATTCTATGGGAAAGTTGCTCCCACTGACTAAAACCAGTCTCCAGCCATTACTCTTATCATTCTTTTTTGTCAGCTCAAGCTAGTGGTTTTTAACTTTTGGCAGAAAAAAATGCATTTTTGCAGCATTATCCATATAAAAAACCCACAAAACCACTCCCAATAAATAATCCAAATAAATAAGTAAACTTTAGTATAAATTTTAAAAAATTACGATAAGTGACCACAAAAATTACATGTCTCGTTGTATGGATCTTGACATCTTGTTATGTAGCGTCCAGCAAAAACATAGAGGTGCTTCTCACTAAATTAGAATATCATCAAAAAGGGAATTTATTTCAGTTCTTCAATACGAAAAGTGAAACTCATATATTGTATAGAGTGATTACAGAGTGATCTATTTCACGTGTTTATTTCTGCTAATGTTGATTATGGCTTACAGCCAATGAAAACCCAAGAGTCATTATCTCAGTAAATTAGAATACTTTATAACACCAGCTTGAAAAATGATTTTAAAATCTGAAATGTTGGCCTACTGAAATGTATGTTCAGTAAATGCACTCAGTACTTGGTCTGGGCTCCTTTTGCATAAATTACTGCATCAATGCGGCGTGGCATGGAGGCGATCAGCCTGTGGCACTGCTGAGGGGTTATGGATGCCCAGGTTGCTTTGATAGCAGCCTTCAGCTCATCTGCATTGTTGGGTCTGGTGTCTCTCATCTTCCTCTTGACAATACTCCATAGATTCTCTATGGGGTTAAGGTCAGATGAGTTTGCTGCCAATCAAGCACAGCGATACTGTTGTGTGTAAACCAGGTATTGGTACTTTTGGCAGTGTGGACAGGGGCCAAGTCCTGCTGGAGAATGACATTTCCATCTCCAAAAAGCTTGTCGGTAGAGGGAAGCATGAAGTGCTCTAAAATTTCCTGGTAGACGGCTGCGCAGACTTTGGTCTTGATAAAACACAGTGGATCTACACCAGCAGATGACATGGCTCCCAAACCATCACTGATTGTGGAAACTTCACACTAGACCTCCAACAGCTTGGATTGTGGCCTCTCCACTCTTCCTCCAGACTCTAGGACCTTGATTTCCAATTTTTTTTTTTTTTATATAAATCATCATATGAAAAATGTATTTAAAAAAATTAAAAAAATACATTTAATGTAAACACTTGATTTCGACAATAGGCCATTTTTAGATTACGGTACATATTTCCTTCAAAGAGGTTGACAATTTTATTTTGTTAGAAGGGTCATTAGGCTGATCAGAGGGTGTCCTACTACTGGAGCTCCTATTAATCAGTTTTAATCTGTGGGAAAAACCTACAGCAATTGTTCAGTTTCCCTGCAATGCACCCACAGGACAAAGGAAGTATTACATCGTTTCCAGTGACAACAGGCAGCATGTATAATACAGTACATGGATGTGTTGGGTCCTCCAGAATAACAGACGCTCTTTGAAGCCACTTTCCGCTACTGTTAATAAATGAGGAATATGATTGGGGTCCCCCTCTGTTCAATTGGGAGACGCTAATAAAAGGATGTTAGTTTTTCCAATGAGACAAAGTATTGGGTTATTATTAAGGAGTGGTGGCTCAGCAATCAGACAGTCCAATTTCCGACTGGTTTCTTACATCCAACATTTTCGATCTAAATGAAGACTGTGATGACTGGAGCCGGCTGTGGGTCTCCTGTCCTGAACTCAAAGGGCTGTTGAGTTGGGTTCACAACACTCTGGGACGGTTTGCACGTTGCAGTGAAAGAGAATGTTGGACGTGTGAAATTGCCTGAATGTGTGGAAGGACTGTAGTTGCTTGATAGATGACCACAGATGATAAGGGCTTTTTGTCTAATTTTACCTAAACTGAGATATCATCCATGAAACCAATTTACGGGATTGTCTAGTCTTATGGAAGGCGATCATTCTATAGGGTCGAACAGTGCTCTTGATACTTAAGTCTATAATGAATTGCACTCTCAGATATCTTTTTTCTGAAAAGGAAAGAACCACCTCAACCAGGTAATTGAAAAGTGTAGAGGGGAATAAGCTGCAACCAAAGGAAGCATTGCATCGGCCATTTTGAACCCAATACATCTACTATTCCTCTTTCTCCTCTCCAATTCTACCATCAGGAGGTCCCCATAAATATTAGATTGCCATCTAATCAAGCCAAAATAGGCATGTTCAGATGACTTTTATATACATGGCCTGCTCTATGTCCTGACCACACTGCTATTTTGGCTTCTGTAAGGGGTTTTGGTAGTTTTCATGGGAGCACGCAATCTGCTGAATTGTTATTACTATCAAAAATACCAGAACCCCATCAAACCCCATTTTAAGTCAACAAGGTCCGACAGAAATTTGGCTCCAACACAACTGTGGTGACTTTGGTTATAACTATAAGACCTGAGCTATTTGCAGGAATATCATGTTGGACATAGATCTTATAGGATTTTACAATGGACACCAGTGTCACTGGAATAACCATGGAGGTGTAAGCTACAAGAAATATGCATAAGTTGAATGTATCTGACCTGCGATACTGGAAAAATCCTTAAAGACAAGAGTGGTGCTGTTTCTAAATGTACACAATCCCTATGTTTGTACATCTTCAAAGTTATAGAAAAGAATCACAAAATCTGTCATATGTAAGAGGGTCATGATGCACTGGGTTCTTATCAGTCCCTGCGAAGAAAAATGAGGAATAGCCGGACAGGGAAACAATTGCCACAGGAGCAAGATTTCATTTGGAACTTATTTACTGGGAAGAGTTATATTCATGACAGACTAATAGTATTACACAGACAGAGGGAAGACAATCTGCAGAGCAGAGACGGATGGGGGAAAATATCATACAGTAAGTAGACAAATGCAATGAGGAAAAGAAAGGACTCAACGTGTTGGACCTATGTAGATGTTACTCAGCCTGTCCTCATTTGTCTTCTGAGCAGGGGATAGATGGGCAAGGGTTAACCTAATGGTAATAGTTTTTCCATAGAATATGCGCTAAGATGGACATTTATCACCTATTCACAGGAGTAAGAGAGCTGAAATAAAGTAAGAGTGACTCTGAGAGTACGCACCGAGAACGGAAGTTGACAGTAATAGGAGCCACTTTATATTAGAGTCCGCCAGAGAAAAATAGATACAGTCCCTAAAGTATGAGCCACTCTCTATTAGAGTATGCCACAGAGAAAGAGAGACCATGAGAATGGGAGCTGGTCTGTCTTAGATTCCAACACAATGAGAGAAGATTTGCCAGAGCAAGGACCACTCTGTAATAGACTACAGAGAAAAAGACATGTAGTTCCTAGAGAAGGAGCCACTTTGTATTAGACTACACCTGAGAAAAAGACATACAGTCTCTATAGAAGGAACCACTCTGTGTTAGAATACACCGGAGAAAAAGACATGTAGTTCCTAGAGGAGGAGCCACTCTGTAATAGACTACAGAGAAAAAGACATACAGTCCCTAGAGAAGGAGCCACTCTGTATTAGACTACAGAGAAAAAGACATACAGTCCCTAGAGAAGGAGCCACTCTGTATTAGACTACAGAGAAAAAGACATACAGTCCCTAGAGAAGGAGCCACTCTGTATTAGACTACAGAGAAAAAGACATACAGTCCCTAGAGAAGGAGCCACTCTGTATTAGACTACAGAGAAAAAGACATACAGTCCCTAGAGAAGGAGCCACTCTGTATTAGACTACAGAAAAAAAGACATACAGTCCCTACAGAAGGAACCACTCTGTATTAGACTACACTTGAGAAAAAGACATGTAGTTCCTAGAGAAGGAGCCACTCTATATTAAACTACACCTGAGAAAAAGACAGACAGTTCCTAAAGAAGGAACCACTCACTCTGTATTAGACTACACCGGAGAAAAAGACATGTAGTTCCTAGAGAAGGAGCCACTTTGTATTATAGTACACCAGAGAAAAAGATATACAGTCCCTAGAGAAGGGGCCACTCTGTATTAGAGCCTTGCTACTAATACACATGGCAAGGCTCTGTCTGTGCACGTGTAAGGGGATAGAATAATATTACTGTTTTATTTCTTAGTAGGTCCCGGTACCGTATGTTTTAGTGTAATATAAGTTAGTGTGTATTTGCTGCTATATTGTGGTACTGCTACACGATTATATGTATTACTGCCTATAAATAATTGTACTGCCACACTGATACGTGTAGTACCGTTTCCTGTAAAACTGTAAATATTATATGTTCCTTAGTGCAGTAATGTATATCTAGTGTTGTAATACTGCATATTGTATTTGTACTTTTGATAGGGAAAGTGTAGTGTTTATGTTTAGCCACTAGATGGGGGGCATCCTAGTGTATAGAGCTTTCAGTAGGAATTAGGATAGGAAACAGTTAACTGTAGGTGGGGCTGCTGTGTGGTAAGCAAGTGTAAATGGTTAGGTAGAGTCAGATGGGGCCAGGGTGCCCAAGCTGTCCACATGGGCTCTAGGCCCAGGACACCGCAGCAGCCACGTAATGTTGTAAAAAGAGAAGCTTAGCCATTCAGAGTCTATAGGACAGAAGTATGGTGTCAAGCAGCAGGATTGCATCAGTTCACAGTTGGAGAAAGGAAGCAGTCCGGGAAAGTACAGGGCGCAGATTGTTCGGCATGTGAAAGATCATTGCATGAGCAGATGCTCTTAGAACCGGGGTGAAACGGACTAAGGAAACCCCAAGCACAGTGAGTCTGAACAGAGAGGACACTGCGGTACCACCCAAGGTGCTACTACCCTGTAATGTACTTGAGGATGTGGAACTGAGTGCAGGGCAAGAGCAGAATGGGAACTGCATGGAACTTGCTGTTGAGGTTGTAACTGACAAGAATGTACTGTCAAGTTGTTCAAGTAAAGTTTCAGCTGTTGCATTTGAACCGGTCTGTGTCTCAATTCTTGCAAAACCAATTGCAGAAAGGCTTCAGCACCACAGTGGTATCCCTGATGGCACAGTGAGAGAAGACACAGGTATGCTGGTGAGACAATGCTGTTTTCATGTAAGAGGAGGCCAGGGCTCAAATGTACCTGAGTGCTCGGCCATGACTACGGTCCTGGACCTCCCTTATACTTGCATAGTGGGCATGGGATTTCTTGAATCCCATCCGCTATGCTGTAACATCTGACCGCTGGGGGTTGTATGCTACACAAGTACTCAGTGTCCAACCCGCAGCGTTTACTGACCGTGTGCACATACCATTAGAGTACGCCAATAGAGAGAAAGGGTCGACTAGAGGAGAAGCCACTACCTATTAAAATACTCCACAGAGAGAGAGATTCCGCAAGAAACACTCACAACAAAAAATATCTTATTACTCAAAGTTTTTGCAAAGTTTTCCAACATTTTGTGAAAATTTTATTTCGTGTTTCCAAAGTAGAATTTACCCATAAAAATACCCTTGTTTTGTCTGTATCGCACATTTTCATTGGATACATAATACACTAAATTATAACAACAGGCATTGACGTCTATGAATATGAAGAGAATCACCTTGCAGTCTTCACAGCAGAGTCCGTGAGCGCAGACGGCTCCGGGATAGAGCAGGCACGTGCTGGCATTACAGCAAGGATTTGCACATTCCTGCAAAGAAATTCAGAGGATTATCTTAGAATGGCGCAGATGTCAGTGTTTCCTTCATGTCTGAAAATGAGAGTAATGGATCCTGTAAATCCCACTTGGGCACAGAACAGATTTTTCTACATTCACATTTATGGTTTTTCAAAAAGCTTCAAAGTGAAATGATGAAACACAAGAGCAAGGTGGACACATGGAGTCAGGCTCCTACAAATTGCAGGATGATGCCGTTTGGCGCAGGAAGACTCATGAATCCAATTCATTATATACACATAACATAATTGTAATACACTGTATCCGTGGAACACTACAAGCCCCAGCATGACCCGACCACAGGAAATGACTACAATACATTCCATTCTACTCTCATCTAGTAGTTTAGTTTTATAATGTTACTTTATATGGAAGGTCACTAAGGACAGGCAGGAAAACAGGGAAATATTGTATCCAACGGTCCTTAAAGGGGCGGTTCAGCCTTTATAAAAAGAAAAAGCCTCTGACCTTAAGCTTAATAACTCATAAAAATCACCCAGCCAAAAAAAGACGCTCCTCACTGTGTAATACAAAAGGCTCCAATCCAAACGTTATCAATCCACACAGAATGAATCACAAGGAAGAGATTTTGGCAAACACCAAACCTCGTAGGAATTATTAATATCGAACCAACCCTGAGTTATATCCGTAGCCCTAATATGTGACTGTGTGCTCCCAGATAGGAGCATTTATTAATCAGCGTTACTGCGTGAGTCACATATTATTATGGAAGCATAGGGGCTGACGCGCTGTTATGGAGGGGTCTGTGGGTGAAAATTATGGGGGATCTGAGGAGGATGTACTATTATGGAGAGATCTGTGGATCACATATGGTTATTGGGGATCTGAAGATCACATACACTTATGGGGATCAGTGGAAGACTCACTGTTATAGGGATCTGTGGATAACACACTGGTATGGGGATCTGTGGATGACGCACTATTGTGGGGGATCTGTGGATAACACACTGGTATGAGGGATCTGTGGGTAATGCACTGTTATGGGGATCTGTGGATAACGCACTGGTATGAGAGATCTGTGGGTAATGCACTGTTATGGGGGATCTGTGGATAACACACTGGTATGGGGATCTGTGGATGACGCACTATTGTGGGGGATCTGTGGATAACACACTGGTATGAGGGATCTGTGGGTAATGCACTGTTATGGGGATCTGTGGATAACACACTGGTATGAGGGATCTGTAGGTAATGCACTGTTATGGGGATCTGTGGATAACACACTGGTATGAGAGATCTGTGGGTAATGCACTGTTATGGGGGATCTGTGGATGATTCACTGATATGAGAGATCTGTGGAGGATGCACTGTTATGAGGGATCTGTGGCTGACTCATTGTTATGGGGATCTGTGGATGACACACTGTTGTAGAGGGATCTGTGGATGACACACTGTTATGGGGATCTGTGGATGACACACTGTTATGGGGATCTGTGGATAATGCACTGTTATGGGGGATCTGTGGATGACACACTGTTATGAGGGATCTGTTGATAATGCACTGTTATGGGGGATCTGTGGATGACACAGTTATGGGGGATCTGTGGATGACTCACTGTTATGAGGGATCTGTGGATAATGCACTGTTATGGGGGATCTGTGGATGACACACTGTTATGGGGGATCTGTGGATAATGCACTGTTATGGGGGATCTGTGGATGACACAGTTATGGGGGATCTGTGGATGACACACTGTTATGGGGGATCTGTGGATAATGCACTGTTATGGGGGATCTGTGGATGACACAGTTATGGGGGATCTGTGGATGACTCACTGTTATGGGGGATCTGTGGATAATGCACTGTTATGGGGATCTGTGGATGACACACTGTTATGAGTGATCTGTGGATAATGCACTCACTGTTATGGGGGATCTGTGGATGACACTCACTGTTATGGCGGATCTGAGGATGACACACTGTTATGAGGGATCTGTGGATAATGCACTGTTATGGGGGATCTGTGGATGACACACCCACTGTTATGGGGGATCTGAGGATAACACACTGGTATGAAGGATCTTTAGATAATGCACTATTTTGAGGGATCTGTAGATGACGCACTACACTGGGTTCAGAATTATTAGGCAAGTTGTATTTGAGTGGATTCTTTTTATTATTGAACAACAACTATGTTCTCAATCAACCCAAAAGACTCATAGATATCAAAGCTTAATATTTTTGGAAGTTGGAGTGGGTTTTTTTAGATTTGGCTATCTGAGGAGGAAATCTGTTTGTGCAGGTAACTATTACAGTGCCGAATTATTAGGCAACTTAATAAAAAACAAATATAGACCCATCTCACTTGTTTATTTTCACCAGGTAAACCAATACAACAACACAAAATTTAGAAATAAACATTTCTGACATTCAAAAACAAAACAAAAAAAATCAGTGACCAACATAGCCACCTTTCTTTACGATGACACTCACCTTCCTTCCATCCATAGATTCTGTCAGTTGCTTGATCTGTTTACGATCAACATTGCATGCCGCAGCCACCACAGCCTCCCTGACACTGTTCGGAGAGGTGTAATGTTTTCACTCCCTGTAGATCTCACATTTTATGAGGGACCACAGGTTCTCTATGGGGTTCAGATCAGGTGAACAAGGGGGCCATGTCATTATTTTTTCTTCTTTTAGACCTTTACTGGGCAGCCACGCTGTGGAGTATTTGGATGCATGTGATGGAGCATTGTCCTGCATGAAAATCATGTTTTTCTTGAACGATGCCGACTTCTTCCTGTACCACTGCTTGAAGAAGGTGTCTTCTAGAAACTGCCAGTAGGTCTGGGAGTTGAGCTTCACTCTATCCTCAACCCGAAAAGGTCCCACAAGTTCATCTTTGATGATACCAACCTATACCAGTCCCCGCCTCCACCTTGCTGGCGTCTGAGTCAGAGTGGAGCTCTCTGCAGGCCCTGATTGGTAATATACCCAACCGGGCATTTTCCCACTGGGCCGCTGTCATGTGGGCCGTGGGCGGCAGCGCCTGATCATCTGGTCGCTTGCCAGCTGATGCGGCCACTGGCACTCCATTCTCGTCCTAGCATGAGACCTCCCCACTCGCAGCCACTCACAGCGTCGCTTGCCTGCTCTCTTCTCTGTACACAGGACCTTTGATGAGGTCACATGAGGGGAGGAGTCAGGGGTCACATGATCAGGAGCCTTTGTGCAGACCCCTGATCATGTGACCCCTGACTCCGCCCTCCTGTGACCTCATCACAGGTCCTGTGCACACAGCCCTGCCTCTTGATGTCTGCAGGACTCGGCTGTGCTGGTTGTCTTGGTGCTGGATGAGGGAAGTATGTGTGGGGTCAGGAGGGGTTTACAGGATAGATGTAGCAGAGCTGTGTGTGTACAAGGTGTACGGAGCGGAGCCGGATGTGTATGAGGCGTTCGGAACGGAGCTGCGCGTGTACGAAGTGTACGGACCGGAGCGGAGCTGTGTGTGTACGGAGTGGAGCCATATGTGTACGGGATGAACGGAGCGGAGCCAAGTGTGTACGAAGCATACAAAGCGGCCTTTTCCCACGGACACAGGAGTACACGGCAGAGCCCTGAGGAGCATTTTAAAACTCGCACATGACGTTCCACCTGAAGTGATGTGCTGGAAGCTGACCGGAAATGAGATAATTTCATGACGAGATTGTGATGGAACCAGGAATGCTTCAGATCCATCACCATGTCCTCCTCCGACAGCGCAGACAGCAGGATCGCTTTGGAATCGGGGATGCCGGCCATGTGAGCGGATCATGATATGGTGGGCACTACAATGGGAGCCGGGCTGCTATAGTACCTTTATAGAATATTTCTCTCTTTCTCTCTGTTTCTTTCTTTCTCTGTTCTTTCTCATTCTCTGTTCTGTCTTTCCCTCATTTTCTTTCTCTCTCTCTGTTCTTTCTTTCTTTCTCTCTCTAATCTTTCTTTTTACTTTCTCCTCTTTCTTTCTTTTTCTTTCCTCTCTTTCTTTCTCTCTGTTCTTTCTTTCTTTTCTTTACTTCTTTCTTTCTCTCTCTCTGTTCTTTCTTTCCCCTCTTTCTCTCTCTGTTCTTTCTTCTTTCTCTCTGTTCTTTCTTTCTCTCTCGCTCTCCTTTCTTTCTCTCTCTCTGTTTTCTTTTTTCTCTCTCTTAGTGCCAGTCAGTGTGCCTATAATGCCAGCCACTGTGCCCTCAGTGCCAGTCAGTGTGATCAGCAGTGCTAAATAGGTGCGGTTGGGCGTGGACATGGGCGTGACTAGTTGTGAAATGGGTGTGGCAGAGGCGTGGCCTAAAATTCGCAGGGGCGCACTGCGCACCGCAGTCTTTGTCCCTCTTACCTTTCTTCAAAAGTTGGGAGGTATGATAGGGGCGGCTATGACCAGGGGGTCTGGTTGCCCAATAGATAGCAGTTCTGCCAGGAATTCTGTCATCGTGCGTACAAAAGGGGACAGAGCTTTGGGAGGAGTACTGTACCTAAAAGCAATAAATAGGACTGAGCTGAAATACTGGGCACAGCTATGACTACATGTTATATAGTCGTGTTAATCTCCTCTCACTTCTTGTAACCTACAAGTGTACAAAGATATTATATAGTCACCATGTGACTAGTGGGCCTGTGTAACTTCAAATGCCAGGGCTGAATTTTAGTCCCAGTCTGGCCCTGGCTCTCTGCCCTTTACTGATCCAGCCTCGGGCCCATCCATCTGGCCAATCAAGAGTCGCTCTCATTTCATCAGTCCATAAACCTTAGAAAAATCAGTCTTAAGATATTTCTTGGCCCAGTCTTGACATTTTATCTTATGTTTCTTGTTGAATGGTGGTCCAGCCTTCCTTACCTGGCCATGTCCCTGAGTATGGCACACCTTGAGCTTTTTGATACTCCAGTAACGTTGCAGCTCTGAAATATGGCAAAACTGGTGGCAAATGGCATTTTGGCAGCTTCACGCTTGATTTTCCTCACTTCATGGGCAGTTATTTTGCGTTTTTTTTTATCAACACGCTTCTTGCGATCCTGTTGGCTATTTTCCATGAAACGCTTCATTGTTTGGTGATCACGCTTCAAAAGTTTGGCAATTTCTAGACTGCTGCATCCCTCTGCAAGACATCTCACAATTTTTGACTTTTCAGAGTCCGTCAAATCTCTCTTCTGACCCATTTTGCCAAAGGAAAGGAAGTTGCCTAATAATTAAGCACACCTTATATAGGGTGTTGATGTCATTAGACCACACCCCTCCTCATTACAGAGATGCAAATCACCTGATTTACATAATTGGCAGTTGGCTTTCAAGCCTATACAGCTTGCAGTAGGACAACATGTATAAAAAGGACGATGTGATCAAAATACTCATTTGCCTAATATTTCTGCACTCAGTGTATTATGTGGGATCTGTGGATGACACATTGTTATGGGAGATCTGTGGATGATGTACTATTATGGGGGATCTATGGATGATGCACTGTTATGAAGGATCTGTGGATGACTCACTATTATGGGGGATCTGTGGGTGACTCACTGTCATGGGGATCTGTGGATGATGCACGATTATGGGGGATCTGTTGATGATGCACTATTATGGGGATCTGTGGATGACACACTATGATGGGGGGGATCTGTGGATGATGAACTGTTATGGGGGATCTGTGAATGATGCACTATTATAGAGGATCTGTTGATGATGCATTATTATGGGGATCTGTTGATGATGCACTATTATGAGGATCTGTGGATGACGCACTGTTAAGAAGGATCTCTGGATGACACACTGTTATGGGGGACCTGTAGATGATGCATTGTTATGGGGGATCTGTGGATGACACAGTGTTATGGGGATCTGTAGATGATGCACTATTATGGGGATCTGTCGATGACACACTGTTATGGGGATCTGTGGATGACACTATTATAGGGGATCAAAAGATGATGAACTGTTATGAGGATCTGTGGATGACACACTATTATAGGGGATCAGAGGATGATGAACTGTTATGGGTGATCTGTTGATGATACACTATTATGAAGGATCTGTGGATGAAACACTGTTATGGGGATCTGTGGATGATGAATTTTTATGGGGATTTGTGGATGACACACTGTTATGGGGGATCTGTGGATGATGAACTGTTATGGGGATCTGTGGATGACTCACTGTTATCAGGGATCTGTGGATGAAGCACTGTTATGGGGGATCTGTGGATGAGGGATCTGTGGATGACACACTGTTATGGGGGATCTGTGGATGAGGAATCTGTGGATGACACACTGTTATGGGGGTCTGTGGATGACACACTGTTATGGGGGATCTGTGGATGAGGAATCTGTGGATGACACACTGTTATGGGGGTCTGTGGATGACACACTGTTATGGGGGGATCTGTGGATGACGCACTGTTATGGGTATCTGTGGATGACTCACTGTTATGAGGGATCTGTGGGTAATGCACTGTTATGGGGATCTGTGGATGACGCACTGTTATGGGAGATCTGTGGATGAGGGATCTGTGGATGACACACTGTTATGGGGGTCTGTGGATGACACACTGTTATGGGGGGATCTGTGGATGACGCACTGTTATGGGTATCTGTGGATGATGCACTGTTATGGGGGATCTGTGGATGACTCACTGTTATGGGGATCTGTGGATGACTCACTGTTATGAGGGATCTGTGGATGACGCACTAAATCCCTTTTCTTTGACACCAAAAACAAATATTCGTAACACAATAATCTCGCTTCGCCCGCACTAAAGAATAAAAAATAAATCTTTAGCAGAGGACAAAACATCTCCCAACTATTTAGAATATTTATAATTTTTATTTTTTGTCTTAAAAAAATAAGAATCCTCCAGGAACCAGAATTAGTGAAAGCTGTAATCACATGAATCACACCTGAATGCGTCATCATTCATTTAGATGGCTTGATCCAATACAGCTGGATTACCTACATAATGCGACTTATGAGAATTCGGAAAATATTTAATTTAGCAAAAGAAAAATAGAATATTTGAGGCTTTATTAATATTTAACAGCAGATATTAAGAAACCATTTCTAGTAGTCCAGGAAGACTGCCACCAGCATAATAATAGCAGAACGCAGAGTATAAAAGTCACCGCTTCTGACAGAACTAATAAAATAACCTCAGATAACAGTATTTTCAGCAGAAATTCACTGACCGTAACTGCTGAAAGGAATAAGAGCCAGGAAAAGGCATGTACCATGCAAAATGGGAAAAGACATAACTACAGACTCTCAATGGCATTTATTAGATATAGGAACTGAAACCCCTTTAAGTCCATTTTTTATGTCCAGATGCGGTCCGTTGATGGACACATGCACACCCATTGTATAGCGCTGCCTGTGACTGGCGGTAACCTTAATGACGTCACCGCCAGCCACAAGCAACTGCATTCTCATGCTCAGCTCAGTGTGTTCCAGCTGGCGTGGTGAGCGGTCACTTTACTGATGTGACCGCTCACCAAACCATCCAGATGATCATGGATCATAGGCATTAAGGTGAGTATAACTTTGTTTTTTTATTTTTTTGTTGCATACATGGGAAGAAGAGGGTCAGGGAGTGTTTATTTCAATTAAAGGACTTTACTCTGTCTGTGTTTTTATTAAATTTGACTATGGAGATAGTATTAGGGGTGACTGATAGACACCTCTCCATTACTAACTCCTGGGCTTCATGTCAGCGAATATAAAATAGCTGACATCAACCCCACAACTATTACCCCACTTGCCACCGCACCAGGGCAAGTGAGAAGAGCCGTGGCTATGAGTCAGAGTGGAGGCTAAGAGCTAATCGATGATCCATTTCTGCATTTCTGGGGCGGCTGAGGGCTGATGTTCTTAGTCTGGGAGGGGGCCAATATCCATGGCCCCTTCGTAGACTATTAATGTCAGCACTCAGCTGTCTGTTTAATATTTGCAGGTTAGTAAATATAGGGGGAACCCTACGTCATTATTTTGGGGGGTGGGTTCTCCTTATAATAACCAGTAGAGGCTATGAAAACAGCTGTGAGTTGATATTAATAGCCTGGGAACCTTTATAGCTATTGACCCCTTCCCAGAATACTAACATCAGCCCCCAACTGTTGGCTTTCCTTCAGCTGGTTATGAAAATTAAGGCGGACCCCACACCATTTTGTTTATTGATTTAAACAATAAATACAAGTACAGAAAAATAAGCACGCAAAGCACTGATTAGAAGTCACACTGACATATTTCTATCTATCTATCATGTTCCTCATTGCTATCTATCTCTATCTTTGAACATCTTTAATACATAAAACTTTAATTTCTATGCTGCATTTCATTCCATACATGTCACACTGCACATGAACAGCCACAAACGGTCACATGGAAGCCACATACGTACACATGGATGGCACACGGACATGGATCACGGATCTCACCAGTCCTGGTTTTTCAGTACAGGAATCACCAGGATGTGTGACGGGTGCTTAAGATAGAGTACAAGTTTTTTTCCTCTTAAATTACCGATACGGCCCACAGAGCTATACAACATGTTGGTTTGGAAAAATGTTACTGCTTGGTCTTGATGGTATCAAAATCTTGGCTCGAAACATGTGACTTCTGTATAGAGGTGTAATATAGCTATCTTAATGCAGACTAATGGACAATGTAGATAGCAAATCCGCATGAGTCCTACATGGCAGCACATGAAGTCCCTATGAGTCTGTATTGCAAAACCATAGACAATCTGCTTGCCCCCTTATAGAGCCTGCATATTTTTCTTGGAAGCATTCTTGAGAAATTTAGTGATGGCGCATGTCATGTATAGAACACAAGGGGCAAACAAGGGGCCAGGAAAATTCATAGAATTTATGTTATGATTCCAAACAATGGAAATGGAACAATGGGTAGCACGGTGGTTCCAAACAATGGGTAGCACCGTGGCAAAGTGGTTAGCACTGTTGCTTTGCAGCCCTGGGGTTCTAGGTTCATATCCCACCAAGGACAACATCTGCAAGGAGTTTGCATGTTCTTCCCATGTTTGCATAGGTTTTCTCCAGATTCTCCAGTTTCCTTCCAGACTCCAAAGACATACTGATAGGGAATCTAGATTGTGAGCCCTGATTGGGACAGTGTGTAAGTTTCTGTGTGGGCTCAGGAGGGGTTTACAGTGTGGATGTAGCAGAGCTGTGTGTGTATAAGGTGTACAGAGCGGAGCCGTGTGTGTACGGGGTGTACGGAGTCGGGGTGTACGGAGTCGGGGTGTACAGAGCAGAGCCGTGTGTGTACGGGGTGTACGGAGTGGAGCCGTGTGTGCCATGTGTACGGATTGGAGACGTATGTGTACAAGGTGTATGGTGTGGAGCCGCGTGTGTACAGGGTGTGCGGAGCAGAGCTGCGTGTGTACAGCGTGTACGTAGCAGAGGTGCGTGAGTACAGCGTGTATGTAGCAGAGCTGCGTGTGTACAAGGTTACAGAACAGAGCGCGTGTGTACAAGGTGCACGGAACAGAGCCGCATGTGTACAAGTTGTACGGAGCAGAGCCGTGTGTGTATAGGGGGTGTGGAGCAGAGCCGTGTGTGTATAGGGGGTGTCAGGTGCAGTAATAAGGACACATACCGCAGCAGCGGCTCAGTATTGGGGTATCAGGTGCGGTAATGGGGACATATACGGCAGCAGAGGCTCCATATTGGGGTATCAAGTGCAGTAATAGGGACACATACGGCAGCAGAGGCTCAATATTGGGGTATCAAGTGCAGTAATAGGGACACATACGGCAGCAGCAGTGGCTCAGCATTGGGGTATCAGGTGCGGTAATAGGGACATATACGGCAGCAGAGGCTCCGTATTGGGGTATCAAGTGCAGTAATAGGGACACATACGGCAGCGGCGGCTCAGCATTGGGGTATCAGGTGCAGTAATAGGGACACATACGGCAGCAGCGGCTCAGCATTGGGATATCAGGTGCAGTAATAGGGACACATACGGCAGCAGCGGCTCAGCAGGATGAGGGGTTTGTGCAGGTTGGGGATAGATGGTGATGGGGCTGGAATATGAGAAGTGAAATGTGTCGTTGTTGTATTCTCTGTAGCAGAGTTGTGGCTGGAGGAGTTGTCATGTCAGTCTGGGCCAAATGGAAAAGATGTGAAAAGTGACCGTCTCCATCAGAAAGAACGTCAACGGCAACTATACCTGTGCAGTAATCACATATGTTTTGTAGGACTGACCATATTGCGGTAATATCCATGTTGGTCTTTATATAGGGATTATTTTCAGTAACAGCGCAGTCATCTCCTACATCCACTATTAAGGTGCGTCACCGAGTTGTAATAGTTGCCTAGTTAGGGGCCCACTCAGAAGTTTCGCCCCCCCCGAACCGAAACCCTAGCTACGCTTCTGGACAGTGCCAATAATGTCTGTAAAGCAATGATTAATTAATGGCGCTGTATAAGTGAGTAAAATTAAACAAATTTGGGAGGAAAATGGGGGTGTGTCTTATAATGTGGATATATCTTACTGGTCGCGGCGGAGCAGGGTCACATGGCCGCTGCTGGAGGAGGAAAGAGTAGCAAGATGCCACAAGCAGGGATGAGGGGGTGTTTCGATGTGTGCCGCTGTGGGTGAAAATGTGGTTGTGGTGCGGGCGAGGAGCGGTGAAAGCCTGGAGCCCCTCCGCATATCCATTACTGCAATGCAGTGGCCTCCGGGAAAATGGCCACCGGGGGACTAGCATGCTCAGATTGAGGAGGAGGAGGAAAGTGTAGCGAGATGCTGCAGGCCATAGGCAGGGATGAGGGGTTGTTTCGATGTGCGCCGCTGCGGGTGAAAATGGTTGCGGTGCTCTGTGGTGCGAGGGGCTCCGCCAGCATTTTGTGAAAGCCCAGAGCCCCTCCGCATACCCATTACTGCAATGCAGTGGCCTCCGGGAAAATGGCCACCGGGGGAGGAGCATGCTCAGATTGAGATCTTGGCACACGAAATCCCGTTGACAAGATCTCAATCTAAGCATATGCCGCTCCCGGAGGTCATTTTCCCAAAGCCCCCCACATATCCATTACTGCGATGCGGTGGCCTTTGGGAAAATGGCCATCGGGGGAGGCACATGCTCAAATTGAGATCTCAGAGACGAGATCTTGGCACCCAAGATCTCGTTGTCGAGATCTCAATCTGAACATGCGCCGACCCGGCGGCCATTTTCCCGGTGGCCACCGCATTGCAGTAATGGATATGCGGAGGGTCTCCGGGCTTTCACAAAATTCAGGCGGAGCCCTCACACCACAGAGCACCACAGCCATTTTCAGCCAAGCGGACCACATCGGAACACCCCCTCATCCCAGTCTACCGCCAGCAGCAACATGCCACTCTTGCCTCCTCTAGCAGCGACCCTGGGACCCCGCTTCTCTGCAGTCCCCACCCCCGGTAAGCAATAAGAGGCACCACCATTTTATTGAAAAAAAAGTTTTTTTTCCTATTTTTCTCCTCAAAGTTTGGAGTGCGTCTTATAATCCGGTGCGTCTTATAAACCGCAAAATACGGAAGTTTCTCTATACATTTCTCTATCTACTGTAATCAATCCGGTAACTGACTCGCTAATAAATAACTGCAGCCCCCACTGAATGACATCTTGACAACTTATTGGAGAATAAAGTAGATTCCTTCTTTTAATTAAAATGATAAAAATGAGATAGATTTTTTTTTTGCATTTGCAGAAACTTTTTCTATCCAGTGTCCTTTTTTTTTCTACATTTTCTGCTATTTTTAATAGATTTTGTGCACAGTTTGGCAGCACATTGTTTACTTTGTAAAACCCTGTTCCAAGAAGATAGAAAAAAAAAAAAATAAAAAATAACTTCCCCCCCAAGAATCTGTGAGCTGTAATCAATAAAAGTGGCAGAGCAGGCAGAGCCGACACAGGCGGAGGAGATGAATTTCTCTGTTGCGCGGTTCGTAACGCTGGGCCCCACACTGTTAGGCAACGATGTAACATAAAGATATCCTACTTTGTCATGTTAAATCACCTCCTTTTCAGATGCAATGTCGGAACAAAAAAAAAAAAACCTCTAATTTTTTTTTTCTATTCTTCTGCTCTGCATTTCACACGCTATTGAAACCAGGAGAACTTTATGCAATCAGAAATAATTCATCCAATTGGAGATATGATTAATTTTTCGGAAATGATGGTGCATTTTAGAGGCGAGGAGGGATGATCCCGTGCATGTAAATGATGAGGGTTCAGTGCTTGCTGGCTTAAGTGAAATACGTTTTAAACATTCGCATGCAGAGAAGAACGATTGATCGTAACTCATGAGCGCGGCAGGTGCGGCGCACATCGACAGGAGCAGTAAAACCTAATGGACATGGACTATAGATTTAAGGCGGTGCATAGAAGCATTGACATGCCGGACATGTGGGTCACTTAACTCCAGATTACCCATCAAGTCAATTGACACTCCACTTTGCGAAAACAGAATCGGACCACCATGACATATTTTAAATTTCATATAAACTGGTGGGAATAATTCAGTGAATATTAAATAAAAGATGCTCAACTTCTGTAGAGCAAGACCCATTTAGGTCTTCAAGATGGCACAAATTTAGCTTTTTCAATAGGCATAATTTTTTTTTTCAAATATTTTTGCACTGACATAAGTATGTTAGGACTACCATTTTGGGATATGTATATATAGGTATATATATATATATATATATATATATACTGTATATACTTTAATATTTAATTTTTAGAATTTTTTTGACCCATTATATTTGGGCACAGATATAGGTCCCCAGAGGCCATAATACAATTGGATGGGTACTGCCAATGTACATGTCACACGTGTGGCAGAAAGTATAGTGCTAGTCCCTGCACATATTATTCTGGCATGATGAACTTGCGACCTCCAGTGATTGGCTGCCGCAGTCACATGTCTGTTCAGCCAGATAAAGTAATATGGATTCCAGCAGCATTTAAAGAGATGTGGCACGGGTTCGATAAAGGTGATTTTACTTTATTGTATTATTTTTAGGGATTTTCTATTTTTTAAATAAATAAATAAAAAAAAATGATAAGTTCACAGTCCCTTTAAGAACAAAGACATTGGGGAGATAGGGATATGTATTTTATAAATATTCTAAAATAATTGGAGAATACAAACTGATTCATGTTTTTCTGTTCTACTCGGTGCCAGGATTCCAATCATCAGGACACACTTTTAACATCTGTTGGTGATTAAACCCTTATTATTCTTTATTAGACTCATCATTTTTGCAAAGTTTTGCAGTAAATAACATTATCCGACAGGACAGGAGAATGCACCTCAGTGTGAGACGATGCTCCAATGTTGCCAGTCTGCAGAATCCTGGCATTAGGTCAAAAAAATAAAAAAAAATGTATATTTAAAGCATCTTTCAAGGATCTCCCATGTTAAGACTCATTGTAAGACTTTATTCAATGTAAAGAATAAAGGGGTTGTGTCACTATGAGGGTACATAATGTGGCAATTTGGGGCAGTTAGGGTCATTACGGGGCAATTAACGGGGATTGTCAAAGGGGATATAGAATAGCGAGGGACAGTGGACTGGAGGTTACTTGGGAAGAGGCAATTTGGGGGAGATATGGAAAGGGGCAGTATTTGGGGGACATTATGGAGAGGGATTGTGTAGGGGATATTATATGGGGGAGATACAGCTCTGGCAAAAATTAAGAGACCACCACATGAAATCCCTGTCATGGACAGCCCATTCTCCAGGCCCGAACCCCATTGAAAACCTCTGGAATGTAATCAAGAGGATGATGGATAGTCACAAGCCATCAACAAAGAAGAACTGCTTACATTTTTGCACCAGTAGCAGTGTGAAATACTGGTGGCAAGCATGCCAAGACGCATGAAAGCTGTTTTTAAAAATCATGGTTTTTCCACAAAATATTGATTTCTGAACTCTTCCTGAGTTAAAACACTAGTATTTTTGTTTCTAAATGATTATGAACTTGTTTTCTTTGCATTATTTGAGGTCTGAAAGCACTGCTATTTTTTCTAATTTTGACTATTTCGCCTTTTCAGAAAAAAACAAGCAAAATTTATTGCTGGGAAATTCGGAGACACGTTGTCAGAAGTTTGTAGGCTAAAATAACAATTTACGTTTTACACAAAACTATACCTATAAAGAGAAAATCAGACAAACTGAACATTTGGAAGTGGTCTCTTAATTTTTTGCCAGAGTTGTATATAGAGGGTCATTGTGGGGGGGTATTTTGGAATAGGGCAGTGAGCGTGGAGGTATTTTATAGAGGGGCAGTGTGAGGGAGCATCTGTACGGACAGCCATTCTGACGATGAATTCATGTACTGACGTTGGTTTGGGAACTATATTCATGTACTGACGATAGTTCTGGCATTGCATTCAAGTACCGAAAGTGGTTATGGTTCTGCATTCAAGTGCTGACAGTGGTTCTGATGCTCTACTCATGTACTGACATTGGTTCTAGTGCTGTGTTCATGTATTATTATTATGCTTTGCATATATAGCGCTATCATATTCTGCAGCGCTTTACATACATTATCATCGCTGTTGTGAACTGGCCTCACAATCTAAATTTCCTATCAGTATATCTTTGGAATGTGGGAGGAAATCGGAGTACCCAGAGGAAACCCATGCAAACACGGGAAGAACATGCAACCTCCTTTCAGATGTTGTCCTTGGTGGGATTTGAACCCAGGACTCCAGCGCTGCAAAGCTGCAGAGAATTACAGAATCATGGAATCCTATAATGTTAGAGTTGGAAGGGACCTCAAGGGTCATCACGTCCAAGCCCCTGCTCAATGCAGCACAGGATTCACTAAACCACCTCAGACAGATGTCTGTCCAGCCTCTGTTTGAATACTTCCATTGAAGGAGAACTTCCCACCTCTCGTGGCAGTCTGTTCCACTCATTGATCACCCTCACCATCAAAAAGCTTTTTCTACAGCTATTGAGTCTCATCTTAGCCTTTTTTTGCAAGCTAAATATTCCCAGATCTTTTAATTGTCCCTCGTAGGACATACTTTGCAATCTGCTCACCAACCTGGTAGCTCTTCTCTGAACTTGCTCCAGTTTTTCCAATGTCTTTTTTAAAATATGGTATCCAGAACTGGACACAGTATTAATGATGAGGCCTGACCAGGGAGGAGTAGAGAAGGATAATTACTTCATTTGATCTAGACTCTATGCTTCTCTAAATACATCTTAGAATTGCATTTGCTTTTTTTTTGCTTCTGCATCACACTGTTGATTCATGTGCAGTCTGTGATCTATTAGTATACCCAAGTCTTTTTCACATGTGCTGTTGCTTAGTTCTATTCCTCCCATTCTGCAGATGTAATTTTCATTTTTCGTACCCAGGTGTAGAATCCAGCTTTTCTCCCTGTTAAATACTATTCTATAAGCTGCTACCCTTTGTTCAAGCTTATCTAGATCCTTCTGAATCATTTCCACCAACTACTCCATTCTAATTGGACCACCACCACTTCATTCTAATTGGACCACACCACTCCATTCTAATGGGACCACCACCACTTTATTCTCATGGGACCACCATCACACCATTCTAATGAGCAATCCATTGTAATAGATTTGCTACAACTCCATTCCAACAAGACAGCCACCTCTTCATTCTAAATGGGCATCCACTACTCCATACTAACAGATCCACTACCACTCTATTCTAATGGTGCCTCCACCACTCCATTTTAATGAGACCACCACCACTCTATTCTAATAGGTTTGCCATAGCTCCTTTTTCACATGTAAAGCACCATGGAATAAATGGCGCTATAATAATGAATAATAATAATGTGGTCCTTTGACCAAAAAATGTTGTGCTCTCCTGGTCTACTGGAAGGATTATAATTGCCGAATGTTTCGTTTAAGGCAACACCCATCTCTAACCCTTCCATGTCCTGTTTCCTGGCCATATGACACGCAAGAATCCTTACAGAAGTACTGTTGTACAAGGAGGTTTTAATGACCCATAGGAGAGTTCCTATCTGGTCTCGGATGTTTTTATTTGGTAGCCTCTTTGATGTTCAAGAAGAATTGGCAAGAATGACATTCCAGCCCTTACAATAGATCATCCACTGATTTCCAGGAAATGTTGTTATACACAGCAGCCAATCTAAAGAAGCAGGGTTTCAGGGGGAGAGACTGAGCAGCAGCAAGAACCAATTATAGAACAGGAGGCGTGTATTAGACTACTGTAGATGCCTGAAAGCACTGTAGCCCGGCTGCAGTTACAGAACATAGCAACGACCGAATGGAACTGAGGGGAAATGCAACTGTGGTGCACCGGAGGGTTCAGTCGCCACAGAAGTACTGCACCTCCTCCTCAGGTGTGGTACCCCACTATCCAGGTAAGGTTGAGGGACCTGACCACACTCCAACACTCACATCCCACACGCACACCAGTAGTGTAGCAGAGCAACCTTTGTGGCTCCCTGCTTGGAACACGAAAAGTGCTGGGAGGTGGGTGGAGCTTAGACTGCACAAGAGAGCAGGAGAATATTAGGAAAAGGTCAGTCTGTGAGAGAAGATCCCCTGAGAGGGATGGAGTGAAGGAATTTCTGCAGCAGACTCCTGTGACCTGGAGCTGCTGGCACAGGAAAGAGCCATAGAAAGCCTGATTCTTCAAAAGGAAAATAGTTTAGTACGGAACGTAAGGAGAAGAGAACTAAAGACTAGGGTCAGAGCAGAGCCCTTCCTCAAGTTTGAAGCGCATGGCCGGGGTCCGGTCCCCAAGGTTGTATGGATACTGATGTTCTTGCAGCAGAAATCGGAGGAATAGAAGTCGTCACCACTTTATTCCCATCTAAGACTTGGGGGCACAACAGCAACGTTGTTGAGCCGGGACATGATAGCAAGGAGTCCCCGAAGCAGGCTTAAGCTGTCTGCCGTACAAGTAGAGTTCTAAGTAACATCAAGAACGAGGAACTTGAGTTTAATACGCAACTACAAGAACTTCAGATTAGGCGCTAGTGTGGAGACGTTCAGAGAAGGCACATGTTGGAGGAGTGCTGGAAAGGCGTCCTTTACCTTGCCTGGGAGTTGGCTGAGCCCCTGACCTGGAGGACACGGCACCGAAGCGGGCATCTGTGTGCACCAGACTGTGAGTAAAGCCTTGGAACTACATGCCTTTGTGTCCACCACTTATTCTTGCGCCTTACACCCGGCTCTGCTACATCTACTTCTTTACACCATCTCCCCACTTGCCAACCTCATCTACACTGCCCTGGGACTACAGCTCCACCTGTGGGGAGCTTCAACATCATTGCTGCACCACACCATCTGTCCCAGAGAAGCAACCCTACAGCTTTGGTCAAACTGACCGGAAACCACAGGTTGCGTCACGAATCATCTCAACAACTTTATCCCCATCACTCTACCCCTTTTACATGGACGCCCAGGGCCACGGACCAGGTCACCGGACCAACGGTGACACTTCCCTCTGAGATACCGGCCCGGTACCGAGTACCCCACTGCCCTGGTGGGCGATCAACAACCAAGCAGCAAGGTCTGGAGAAAAGAAATCATGGAGTATGCATCATCTATAGGCTGTGACTTATATTACGTCACTTCAGTGCCAGTATTTTCGATAACACTTAACTGGAGAATCCCTCTAAGGTCAGTGTCATAAAGTTCCACCAAGTTCTATACCATTACTTACAGGATCAAAAGTAATTTTGAACAAAAGCACGAATAATATAAGCAGGAGATGTAACCGCTCCAGATGACTACAGAGTTACTAGTAGTACTATATTAAAAGACACACTTGGAGACCCTCGTCAGTAATTACCTGTGTTCATCATTTTCTAGTTCACAGCCTTATTCTCATGTTACTAACCCTACTAAATATAAAATTGAGATTGATATTTTTAACAGTTCTTCCAATACAGCCTGTAAATAATACTGTTCAATGGAGCAGGACAAGTCTCAGAAGACTCCTGAGCAACAGCTTCAAGATTAAGAAATGGCATGACCTTGCAGATGGAAATTATGTTTCAGTACTAGTGAAAGTTTTTGATCTCTTAATAACCTGCTTATTGAGAGCACTAAAGGGTTAATATGGTCTTAGTAAGATATCACAAATTCAAGAACTGTGTTCTCAAATGACTCGCTAGAATGGAGTGGCGCCCATTCTAATGTGACCACCACCACTCCATTCTAATGGGATCACCATCACTCCCTTCGAATGGGGTCACCACCTCTCCACTATAATGTATCTGCACCCCACTCCGTTCTAATGAGTTCGCCACCACTAATTCTAATGGGGTAGCCACCACTCCATTCTAATGGGGTTATCTCCACACCATTCTAACAGGGACGCCACCA
This sequence comes from Dendrobates tinctorius, assembly GCF_039654945.1. NCBI lineage: Eukaryota > Metazoa > Chordata > Amphibia > Anura > Dendrobatidae > Dendrobates > Dendrobates tinctorius. The sequence goes on along the minus strand of NW_027361863.1, from coordinate 1,209,309 downwards.
CTCCATTCTAACAGGGTCACCACCACTCCATTCTAACAGGCCGCCACCTCCCCATTATAATGGGACTGCCACCATTGCATTCTAATGGGACTGCCACTCACCTCAGGTCAGCCAGGGACTCCGCGCAGCCTCTGTGACGTCAGCGGTAGTCAGTGAGGCTGCGCGGTGTCCTCGCCTGACCTCAGGTGAACTCAGGAGCATGGGAAAAAGTTCAGAAACTTTCCCACGCTAATCAGTTCATCTCCAGTCAGCCGGAGCGCCTGCGCAGACATGATTTAATTCATTCTGCAGTGGTTTACAGCTGGGCCGGTAGCATTAGCACCGATCCCGGTTGTAATCTAGTTAACCCCTTGTGATGGATTGCAGTGGGGGACCTGACTGAACGGCGGAGAGGTATGGATATTGTTGTTTTTTTTAATTTTTTTTTGGTTACAGGAGAACAAGGGATTCTGTTGGATTGGCAGCATAATAAATTTGGTCAAAAACTTTGTGTAATTATTTCATTAAAATAATTTTTAATTAATGTGTGTGTGTATTTTTTAACCCTTTACTACTATAGGATTAATAATGGTAGACATCTTATTGACACCTCTCCATTATTAACCCGGCTTAATGTCACCTTTCAATAGCAAGGTTACATTATCCCATTATTAACCCATGAGCCACTGCTACAGGGCAATGGGAATAGAGAGGCTAAGTGCTAGAAAAGGCGCATCTTATAGATTCACTTTTTTCTGGGGTAGTTGAGGGCAGATGTTTGTAGCCATGGGGGCCAATAACCATGGTCCCTTCTAGGCTATTAATATCTGCCCACACTCACTGGGTTTCCCTCTCTGGCGTAGAAAATACCGCGTGAGCCCACACAATTTTTTTCCGTGATTATAGCCTTTAATTTAACCCCTAGAGTTCCAATTTTTTCCCAACACACACTAAACTATTTAATAAACACTGACATATATAAATCATTTTGATATGACATGGTTTACTATATGTAAACCATGTGTCATATCCTGTTGGGTTCTGCAATTATTTTACAGAACCTGACAATTGAACTAACGTCTATTTTGCTATATGTATCTCTAACAAATATAAATATATGTGTATACATGTATTTATTTTTTTTTGACATGTCAGTGTGATTTTACAGCAGCCGGATATGAAATGCCGGCCTTTCTAAGGACACTGGTGCATAAAAAACGGACAGCACACAAATGGTGCATGTGCTGTGCGTTTTTTCTCGCATCCATTGACTTGCATTGGTGAGTCTTGTCCGAGAATCGCAGTCTGATTTCGGCTGAGAAAAAAAAAAATCGCAAATGAGATCTCACCTATTGAATAACATTGGTCCGAGTGCAATCCGATTTTTTATCGGATTGCACCCGTCCGTATTTCTCGTCAGTGAGTATGAGCCCTAAGAGCTAATGTTTTACGTGGCCATGCAGGGATCCCCATTATGCCCTGTAGCTGTGATATCACACAGTCTCTCTCTCTCATGTATTCTCCGAACAATCAGAAGTTTTCTAGTATTGCAAATTTACTCAACGAAAATCTAATTTTGGGGGAAAATTCGCAACTTCAAATATCAAACAATCCGCTCACTCTAACCATCAAAGAATTCTTGGAGATTTCAGCTCTGAAGCCTGCTGAATCTTGAATACTGTTTAGGAGTACAAAACAGTCTGTACATTCAGAGCAAGAAAACTAATGTAATATATTTAGAAAGTGAATGTTTTCTCTAGGTTAAACCTGTTATCACATCCAGCCTTAGACAGAAAGACTGGTTGATTCCAATTACTATGTCAAGTCTCTCCAAGTGAGATGGATCCTCTAAGCCCCAGATCTCCATGGGTACACGGACCCTGGGTGTTGATACACCTGAAAGTCACATGGACAGTGAGGACTTGGCACACTCTGGAATCTCAAGAGCACCTGGATGGATGACGTGGAACCCAGTAGGGATGAAGCAAGTAAAGCACAGTGTGGACAGAAGGTGGAGCACACCAAACATAGAAGTCTAGAGACTCAATCCCAAAACACAGGTGTGCCAGTCAATAGGCCTTAAATAGGTCTATGTAGGGAGATGATGTCATTGATCCATGCCGGACAAACTGCAAAATCCAACGTGGAGCACAACACAGGGCAGTGGACCCAGAAGAAGGGAGCAGAACTCAGGATGTGTATAACATTCCGTAAGGGCAAAGGGCAGTCTTGATGCAGATGTTTAGAATGTTTAGAATTGCCACTTATGTGCCTGGCAGTCACTAATAAGTAGGTCGTTAGATACTGTTCACAAAGGTTCACACAATGGTTGTTCAGAAATGTTATCTGGGCAAGAAGAGGTTGAGATGTATGTGTGATCATTTCTATAAGTTATTTCTATATGTTATAACATAGATCTGTACCACATGGGCATAACTGTTGGCCATACAGAGGTAGCACTTGCATCCAAGTCCTGTTTCCAGAGGGGACCATACATTTCCACATTCCAGATAGGAAGAAACCAATTTTACAACCTACTATTGATTAAGAATTGGGGTCAAAGAGTCATAGGTTATTTTTGTGGCAAAGACCATGTCCATGTGCGGCCACCACTGGTGGATCGAGTCCTAGTGTTGGCATCATGTTACCACTATATCTTCTCTAAAGTGCGCACCACCAAGTTAATCTGGCGCTTTGCAATAATATCATCATGATACATGAGAACACAGTAGACCTCTTACTTCAGGTTCTCCGCAATCACACTGTTCTCCTTCTTCCACATATCCATTTCCACACTTCTGTTCTCCAAATGATTCCGTAACTTCAGGCATGTTATATAGACACATGCCCACTCCCTTTTCCAGGCTGGAGTCCAAGTCCTTCTTGCTGCAGCTGCTGAACACTGTTGGGAATGGGTATCTGCGGGAGAACAGAGGGAAAAGCAACGCTAAATCAGTCAGATTTGTGTTATTGTAAAGAAATATTTGCTAATAATTCTCTATTTCTAAAGGGCTGGCTTGTTTCAGGCTGCCAACACCCAAGAAAAGTCAACATGATACTGGTCATACTGGGAAGAGTCCAGCCATTAGGTTTGAGGACATCACAGAGAGGGACTTTGTGTAAAAAATGGTAGACTTTTTCCTTTTTTTGGAGACATGTGATCCATGTTTTACTCCTTACACAAATAATTTTTTTTTTTTTTTTGCTATTATCGTGCCTCTTGTATGATTATATTACATCTGGATGCAGACCAGTTGGCACATAAAAAAAACACAAACCTATTTTCTCGCCAAAGACAGGTAACCCACATCCTCAACATGCCTTCATAGCGCATCGATAACTCAGAATAGTGAGTACGTTTAGGCTGTAGACACCGAAACTACAAAGGAATTTCCAAATAGAGTGAAAAATATATATTTTTTTAAATTTCCAGAAAAGTCATCTATAATACAAAAATATTTCCTGCTAGGATGAAAAAAACTTTATAATGTTATAATGTAAGGTTTCAACAACAAAATCACCACATTTATTAAAGGATAAATAAAACGTCAAACTAAACTATACTACGCATAACAGGCAAAATCCTAAATATTAAGAAATATTTCTAGTTTGATAAGTAAGAAAAATATACTTTGTTTTCCTGTGTTATAACTCTTCCCAAATATCTAATCAATTGAATGACATAGGGTTTTTTTTTGGTCACAATTATAGATGGAAAATAACTTTATGAGTGGCCTAAAGCTCTTAAAATACCATCATATCGAGCAAGAAAATGTCCCCCAAAGTGCAAACCACCTGAAATCCAAAGATTATTGTAAGGAGAACATACAGACACATTAATTCTATCAATAACTTCACTTAAATATGATCATAACTTGGAGCAATTCAATACAAGATGTATTTGAAGGAGTCTATAGCCCCAGGAGCTGAGCTTGCTCCACACAGGGCCGATGCTGGCTGTGTTTTACAGCCAACACCTGTTTCTAACAGTAGCGTTTAGAGATTGTTCCCTGCTGCTTAAAGGGGTTGTCCGGCTGTAGGCTACAAGTCTGCAGTCTCTCTATGGAACTGCAGACTTGTAAACCCTCATATCATATGCACTGCGCACTGTGAGGATGCTCTAGTGCCAACGAGTGGACCATAGCATGACCGCAAGTATGCGATTTGCTTACTTCCGGCCACATTCTGACTAGAAGTGTCACACAGTCTAGTCAGCATATGACCGCATATATGCCAATTGCATACTTGTGATCACATTACTGCCTGCTCCCAGCATCGGAGAATCCTCACAGCGCAACTTGCAGCCTAAGGTCGGACTACCCTTTTGATCACTGAAATTTTATTGGCCAGTAGGGTGACTGGGCGCCAATTGTCCCCCACGATGCTGTTACAGGGTGCCGATGGGAAGACCATGATTTACAGTATATTCCACAATAATGCAGTATTATAATATGTAGTTAAATGATTGTCAGGTCAAGTATTAAAAAATACAGTGAAAAGTAAAACAAAAAGATTAAAAATAGTGAAAAACCTAAAAAATCAAATCGTGTTTCCCCATACAAAAATGAAATAAAAAAATATAAAAGGTAAGCATATTTGACATGGACAGGTAAAAGTCTGATCAAAATATAAAACTATTTAACAAAAGTTAATTATTTCTTTAGAAAAAAAGAAATTTGTCTGCATCCTTAAATTTTATTGCCATTTTTATTATACTTACACATTTGAACTTTTTAGTGCGCATTTTGATTCAATTGTGTGAGCCACAACAACGTCACCTAATTCAACTTGGTCCCTAGACTTCACAGCGTATCTGCACAATAGGAGACTTTCTTCTTTCTCTTGGATCTAGTCCTACAAATTAACTCAGAAACTGTAGGAACTGGCTTTATTATATATTAATCACAAATAATCTTAAACGAGTCGGAATATGTTCAACCAAAATCGAGGATCCCACACTCAATGGCATAACTATAATCTGATGAGCCCTGGTGCAAAATTTGGAATTGCACCCCTTCCCCTCTCCCCACATGTTGGTCAGATGTACGGACCCTCGTAGTGTTCTAAATCATATAAGAACATATCTGTTGCCCTCCCATCCCCCATTATGTAGTAATGTCCCCCATCCTGTGCTAATGTCACCCATCCTGGGCTGATCCTGGTATATATGTCCCCCATCCTTGGCCCCTTCATGGTATATTTGTCCCCCATCCCAGTATATATGTCCCCCATCCTTGTATTTTTGTCTCCCTTCCTGGGTTCATCCTGGTATATATGTCCCCTATCCTGAACCAATCCTGTATACATAACCCCCATCCTGGTATATGATGTATGTCCTCCATCCTAGTATATATGATCCCCATCCTGGTATACATGTCCCCATCATTGGCCCATCCTGGTATATATGTCTCCCATCCTGTTATATACTGTACATCCCCCATTCTGGTACATATGTCTCCCATTAAGGGCCCATCCTCGTATACATGTCTCCCATCATCAGATATATGTCCCCATCCTGGGCCCATCATGGTATACAGTGCCTACAAGTAGTATTCAACCCCCTGCAGATTTAGCAGGTTTGATAAGATGCAAATAAGTTAGAGCCTTCAAACTTCACACAAGAGCAGGATTTATTAACAGATGCATAAATCTTACAAACCAAAAAGTTATGTTGCTCAGTTAAATTTTAATAAATTTTAAACATACAAGTGTGGGTCAATTATTATTCAACCCCTAGGTTTAATATTTTGTGGAATAACCCTTGTTTGCAATTACAGCTAATAATCGTCTTTTATAAGACCTGATCAGGCCGGCACAGGTCTCTGGAGTTATCTTGGCCCACTCCTCCATGCAGATCTTCTCCAAGTTATCTAGGTTCTTTGGGTGTCTCATGTGGACTTTAATCTTGAGCTCCTTCCACAAGTTTTCAATTGGGTTAAGGTCAGGAGACTGACTAGGCCTCTCCAACACCTTGATTTTTTGCCTCTTGAACCAGGCCTTGGTTTTCTTGGCTGTGTGCTTTGGGTCGTTGTCTTATTGGAAGGTGAAATGACGACCCATCTTAAGATCCTTGATGGAGGAGCGGAGGTTCTTGGCCAAAATCTCCAGGTAGGCCGTGCTATCCATCTTCCCATGGATGCGGACCAGATGGCCAGGCCCCTTGGCTGAGAAACAGCCCCACAGCATGATGCTGCCACCACCATGCTTGACTGTAGGGATGGTATTCTTGGGGTTGTATGCAGTGCCATCAAGTCTCCAAACGTCACGTGTGTGGTTGGCACCAAAGATCTCGATCTTGGTCTCATCAGACCAGAGAACCTTGAACCAGTCTGTCTCAGAGTCCTCCAAGTGATCATGAGCAAACTGTAGACGAGCCTTGACATGACGCTTTGAAAGTAAAGGTACCTTACGGGCTCGTCTGGAACGGAGACCATTGCGGTGGAGTACGTTACTTATGGTATTGACTGAAACCAATGTCCCCACTGCCATGAGATCTTCCCGGAGCTCCTTCCTTGTTGTCCTTGGGTTAGCCTTGACTCTTCGGACAAGCCTGGCCTCGGCACGGGAGGAAACTTTCAAAGGCTGTCCAGGCCGTGGAAGGCTAACAGTAGTTCCATAAGCCTTCCACTTCCGGATGATGCTCCCAACAGTGGAGACAGGTAGGCCCAACTCCTTGGAAAGGGTTTTGTACCCCTTGCCAGCCTTGTGACCCTCCACGATCTTGTCTCTGATGGCCTTGGAATGCTCCTTTGTCTTTCCCATGTTGACCATGTATGAGTGCTGTTCACAAGTTTGGGGAGGGTCTTAAATAGTCAGAAAAGGCTGGAAAAAGAGATAATTAATCCAAACATGTGAAGCTCATTGTTCTTTGTGCCTGAAATACTTCTTAATACTTTAGGGGAACCAAACAGAATTCTGGTGGTTTGAGGGGTTGAATAATAAATGACCCTCTGAATAAACTTTTCACAATTTAAAAAAAAATTAAACAAAGAAATAACATTCTTTTTTGCTGCAGTGCATTTCACACTTCCAGGCTGATCTACAGTCCAAATGTCACAATGCCAAGTTAATTCCGAATGTGTAAACCTGCTAAATCTGCAGGGGGTTGAATACTACTTGTAGGCACTGTATATATTTAACCCCTGTTTTGTTTCTGTTCTTCAACACTTAAAAAAACAAACAATTCTACTCACTTTCTCCCGCCCCAACGACGCGTTCACTCCTCTAGCCGCCACCTGATTTCAATGTGCAAGTGATGGGCAGCGCATGACATCACTGCCATGCGCCAACAGTAACTTGCACCCTGACGTCATCTGCTGGCCCCTAATTGGCCGGCAGCATGTATTGCAGTGCAAGGACCTGCGTGGGTTTGGGTGTAGCAATGCATTTCAGCTGAATCTGCATCTACAGACACATATCCAACTAAAAGTAGGCGCAAGCGTCAGCTGACCACCCTTCTCTGCGACTGCAGTCGTTACGCTTCTGGCCGTACCCCCAAACGGGAAATGCAAAAAGATAAAGTTAGCACCTTCTAGCAAAGTAAAATGGGTAGATAAACACAACCACTGTGACTGCAATTCAAAACACATAGATGCAACGGCGCCCATTGAAATCCGGCGACAATATGCGAAATGGAATACTTATATTACTGGTATATTTTCAAAACGTATAAATGTAAGACACCGGTATTAGGTATTCAGCAAAATTTTTGTTCTCTTTGCTCCTTAGACTTAGATGGTGAATAGTTGACACATTAGGAACAGAATAAGTATTTCAGAATTTTATTGAAACGTGTTTCTACGGTTTCAGAATACTTCAGTTGAGGGGAAACGTCCACATACAACACAAATGAGAAAAATAGCGTAACATTCTAATATCCGCACAAGCAAGAAAATAAATGCCTGGCTTGTGTATACGAGTCTAAATTGTAGAAGATTAATCATAAGAATCAGAACCAAGGTCAGGAGCACGCCCTGTTTAAATTGTAAGATAATGGATGCTCATGAGCCCATTTAGGATGGGTTTGGTTGTCTATAGGGAGCCAGAACAGCTGCATTTGACATATTTATCAGCACGTTCCAACTTTGCAAAATCTTGAAGGGCAGATATTTTTGAAGAACATGAAGAGGCCTGCATTGTTAGATTCTATTTCGTTTTGATCATCCGCCATCTTGTTGTGGTTTTCTGGCTGCTGGTCTTTTTCCTCTGGTGCTGGGTTTGTCTTAAGGCCCCGTCACACACAGCGATCTCACCAGCGAGATGGCTGTGTGTGACGGGAATCAGAGACCGGCCCCCCTGCCGGGTATCGCTGATCGTGCTCGATCGTCTTGGACCAATTTTTGATCACTGGTCTCCCGCTGGCCAGCACGCATCGCTGCGTGTGGCAGCGAGAGACCAGCGATCAGCGACGCTGGATGCTGGTTTCTAATGTAAACATCAAGTATCCAGGAGCCGCGGCTCTTGGATACCCGCTGTTTACCTTGGAAACTAGCGTACACGCTGGTTTCCAAGGTAAACAGCGGGTATCCAGGAGCCGCGCGTCTGTTAGATACCCGATGTTTACCTTGGAAACCAGCGTGTACGCCGGTTTCCAAGGTAAACAGTGGGTATCCAAGAGCAGCGGCTCCTGGATACCCAATGTTTACATTAGAAACCAGCTTGCTCGCTGGTCCTGATCGCTGGAGGGGCTGTGTATGTGACCGCTCACCAGCGATCAGCCTAACGTTGTCCCAGCGATCCCATCCATGTCGGATCGTTGGTGGGATCGCTGGGACATCGTTATGTGTAGCGGGGCCTTTTGTTAAGGTGATTGTATAACCCTTTATTACCCAGGACCTGCCTCCCAGTCCTTGGTGGACAACAGTGTTAATCCGCTAGAGTTCTGGCTTGGTGCTTTGATTGCTTTTGGTGTGTGTGATATTGTGCAGTTCTGGATCCTCTAGTTCTGCCTGTTTTTGTTTCTGCAGCTTCCTCTATTTCCCTACTAGGAGGTTACCAGTTTTTGTTCCCAGTCCCTAAGTCGTTCAGGGATCCCCTTCCCCCTACCTATAGGTCTTCGTTTGAGTTTAGTCTAGGAAACATCGGTGGGTCTATTCACAAGGAATAATAATAATAATAATAATAATAAGGAATAGGTCGCCCACTCTATCGTAGGGTTTCAGCCTAGTCCTAGTGCAGGGTCAGCCTTTCCGCCTTCTACCCTAGTCCTGAGTTGCAGATCCGTAACATGCATGACTTGAAAAAAGGGATGAAAATGACAAAAGTCAATTATGGCTTATCTACAGAATAGCACCAATCACTTGCCATAAATAGGGTTTTTTTTCAACAGGTGTAAATGTCCTTGTTCTCCTGAATCCGGCTTTGTTTTTCTTTTTTTCATGCGCCCCTCCATTCCTGAGATATGGCCCTTTCTTACCTGTATATTTTTTTTTAACCAACTGGGAGGGGTCTTCTAGAAGGCGCCCACAGAAAAATTTGAGCGCCTCCTGCGCTTAGATAAAAAAAATAGATTTACATACAAGAAACAGGACGCCATATCTCAGGAATGGAGAGGCTGAGGAACAAAAGAAAAATCAGGCCAGATTCAGAAGAACAGCAGAAACAAAATTCTGTATTTATGTCAAGTGACACATTAAAAATCTGAAAGTTGGATTTAAAGTGACTGAGGAATGCGACATATAGGATGAGATTCACTGGAGAGTTTCCCTAAGTCCATATACTACATTAGTCTAAGTAATGCCAGCTCTACTATAAGCACCAGCAATTGGCACCTCTAAGGAGAAGCTAAGTTTTCTTACACGTGGGCCGACAACCTATCAGACATATAAAGGCACTACAAAAAAAACTACAACACAGCCCCCTTGGTTGTGAGTGAGAATGTCCCGCCCAAAAAAATCTGAAAGGGCCTCTGTGCATTACTAGGACCATAGTGGTTTCAAGGGTTGTAACTTTAGGTGGTGCACATGTAGCCCAATGGGGGTCCAAAAGACCCTCTGTCAACTAAGAAAATAACAATGTTATAAATGGCGTAAGATAAGTAGGGGACACTGCTACAGAATTGTATTGGGACTCAGGAGCTTCAACTTTTAGATATACATACTACCGGGAAGTGGGCACGGCCTTGCGCTCCATACGCTTGTATGGAGCAAGGTCATGCCCTCTAGTGGGCCATGCCCACTGGCCTGTCATGTCACTAGACGGGGCGCGGCCTCTGTCAATGCAAGTGTAAGGAGCAAGGCCGCGCCATCTAGTGGGCCATGCCCACTGGCCGGCCATGTCACTAGATGGGTCGCGGCCTCTCTCAATGCAAGTGTATGGAGCAAGGCCACCCCCTCTAGTGGGCCATGCCCACTGGCCGGCCATATCACTAGATGGGTCGCGGCCTCTCTCAATGCAAGTGTATGGAGCAAGGCCACCCCCTCTAGCGGGCCATGCCCACTGGCCGGCCATATCACTAGATGGGGTGCGACCTCGCTCAATGCAAGTGTATGGAGCAAAGCTACGTCCACTTGCTGGGAGTATGTATAACTCATACATACCCTCTGGTCTCGGCTCAATAACCGAACCGGCGAATTCCCGAAGCACTGGGGGGATTCATAGTCTAAGGTCATACAGACTTTTAAGGTCTGCTATGCCAATGATAATGGTATCTGTTGCGTTTAGAGTTGCTCTCTAAATTGCAATTCTTACCTTTCCTCTTGGCTCAATACATTCAGAGTTGTTGCAAAATGACCAGAATTAAAAAAAAGAAAAGCCAAAAAAATCAACAATTTCAAGATACTCTGTCGGGAGTCGCTTATGCTATATGTGGCCGCCCAGTGATTGTGATGCAAATTGCTGCTTATAGGGGAGTTTGCTGGCAGGTCATTGTGATAATATATTGAATTAGTACTGTGAGAAAGTGGAATAGTTAACAAAATTTACAGGAAGATAAAGGAAGACATATTTTAGTTGGCCGGCAAGAAGTGAACTTGCAAAGTAACTGACCTGTGAAAGTGCAGAATGGGCTTCCAACGCCAAGAGCAATGCACTGACCGCTCCATCAAAACGCCGGACATTTGTTATCCCAACCTGAAGCTATTTGCCCTCGATATAAAGCCGTGCCTCGTTGTAAGAGAGGAGCTGTCACGTTTCTTATTTATAAAAACCGTTTACCCGAGGTTCATATGTTTTTCTTGCCGTAAACTTTTGTTTGTTGCAAGTTATATCCCTGCTGAATAAAAAAAACCTATCCTTCCCACACCTCTATTATATGCTTTCTGCATGATAACCGTAGAAATGAAAGATGTGTATTGTTCCTAGCAATTTATTTGCTAAAACACCCACACTACTAGAAATCCTGCTCCTGCCAGAGGCGATGAATCATGCTGTATGTGAAATGCTTATCTCACCGCTGTAAAGAGAAATTAAGAACTTAAAAAAAAAGAATAACTTTATACAAGATGTGTCTCTCATGCTGCACTGTACAGGAAAACAAAATATCATTTTTTTTATCTAGCGCCCTTGTTCTTTTAGGTTTTCACTGGTCATGAGAGAACGTCCTCGGATAAGGTGTTATCTCAGCAGGCTCGGGTGCTAACCAAGTGTCTTCGGCGTGTTCGAACAAAACGTTCGAGTCCCCACGGCTGCATGTCTCGCGGCTGTTCGACAGCCACAACACATGCAGGGATTTCCTGTTTGTTAGGCAATCCCTAGGCATCACTAGTTTTGACCTTTTTATTTCTGTATTTTTTTAAATCATAATTTTGGTTAAAAAAAAAATGTTAAATTTCACCCTTGACGCATCATTTTTCAGTTTTTTCGTTAGGTCACTTTTCTTTTTTTTTTTTGTCTTTTGTCGTTCATTGATCTTTTTTTTCTCCAAGTTCTTCAAAATTGCCCACTTGCTACGTGAATTTTGCTATTTATTTTTGTCTTTAAGTTGTTTTGCGACTTTTTTTTGTACAAAAAGTTGCATTAAAATATCTCCTTTTTTTGCATTAAAAAATTCCAAACATACATAAAATCACTCAGTGGGGAGGATATATGCATAAAAGATTTAGCAACTTTTGAAAAAAAAATCATAATTGATAAATCAGATGAAAACATCTGGAAAATAAAGAAAAAAGAAAATATAAAAAAAAGCACATATAAAACTAAAACATACTTTAAAAAAAAATGCCAAAAATTGCTAGAAGAATAAGAAGCAGATAAAAAACAGTCGAAAACACAAAACTATACAACAAAAAGGGGCAAATGTAGTCAATGAAAAATATTCCAAACACCAGAATTATCTGTTTCCAATGCAGGGTTGGGCGGCGGTTTAGTGTTGGTTCTCTGATTAGCGAGAGTGCCAACGACCATTTTACCAAATTGTGGTCCCAATGGAAAGATTTACCCCGAGGGATAAAAAGACCCTATCTTAGAGATTGTAGATAAACTTGACTTTTATTTGCTTTACTTAATACAGATAAGTCTATATTATTTAAAAACAAAAATGTGATCCTACATTAGTATAGTTCCATATTTAGGCTGGGTTCACACGTAGAGGAACTCTCGCGGAAATTACCGCGAGAGTTCCGGAATTCCATTCCGCGGGAAAATCGCATTTTAAATTCCCGCGATTTTCCAGCAGAACAACTAACATTTTGCAAGCGTAATTAGCTTGCAAAATGCTAGCGTTTTCCAAGCGATCTGTAGCATCGCTTGGAGAACTGATTGACAGGTTGGTCACATTCGTCAAACATAGTAAAAAATAAATAAAATGGTGTTATTCTTACCTTCCGACGTCCCGCGCAGCCTTCCCGCCTCTCTCCACGCTCCCGTTCCCAGTAATCCTTTGCGAAAATGCCAGCGATGACGTACGTTCTTCCAGGATCGCGACATCTCGCGGTCATTCACGATGACGTCGCGCGAATGACCACGAGACTTCGCGATCCCGCGAGAACAGACGTCATCGCGGGCATTTTCGCAAAGGAGTACTGGGAACGCGAACGTGGAGAGAGGCGGGAAGGCTGCGCGGGACGTCGGAAGGTGAGAATAACAATATTTTTTATTTTGAAATTATATTTTTTACAGGGATATGGTACCCAAAGCCCGGAGGACAGTCTCCTCTCCTCCAGACCGTGGGTACCATCCGCAATTGTTCTGTTTACTTTTCGCATGGTGGGCACAGCCACATGCGGAAAGTAAGCAGAACAATGCATTCCTATGGGTGCGGAATCGCCGCGATTCTGCAAAATTAATGAGCACGCAGCGTTTTTTACCGCAAAGCGATTCCGCCTCCGTTAAAAAACTGCAGCATTAGCACAGCATTGCGGAATCCCACGTTTTCGTGGCAAAATAGCGCTGTTAAAACCGCCGCGGAAACGCGAAAAAAACGCCACGTGTGAACTCAGCTTAAAGGTGCCCAATATTTTTAAAGATCTGTACCCTATCTGCCACAAACATTGGATTATCATAACTAAATCATGGCATTAAGCTATAGAGTGAGTATATTTATCTATGGATATAAGGTCACACAAGCTGCTAAAAGAGCTCATAGCCTCCCCAACATGTTTCAGCAAAACAGGCGTCATCAGGGGCGTCATCATCATTATAGCCTCAGTCCCCTGATGACGCCTGTCTAGGTGATCAACAGCGATCAGCTATGGTGGAATCTGGTAGCAAATACACAATTTCATTGCAGTGCTGCCACAGCAATATAGTTGCAAAGATAAGGGGCTTTTTATTTAGTGCTGGTTTAAATGGTCTTTCCCAAGGAGCGTGACCCAGAGGATCCTCTGGGGCGTGACTTTAGGCTGCTTTGCATAATTACTCTGCTGTGAGCCACACCTCCTCGAAAAATACCATAAATATTTGCACTAAGTAAAAAAGTTCATATCTCTGTATGACGGATTAAAAAAAAAAAAAAGGAATACAGGGGAGAAGTGGGAAATGAATAGGAGCAAAAACTTGCCACTTTTTATCTGGTGACGTATCCTCTTTAATACCACCTGGTCGGCTACATAGATTCGGTTTCATAGAGATAAGTTTAAAGGGAGTCTGTCACCCCATTTTTGGCCTATAAGATACGGCCACCACTATCAGGGGCTAATCTACAGCATTCTGTGATGCTGTAGATAAGCCCCCGATGTAACCTGAAAGATAAGAAAAACGAGTTAGATTATACTCACCCGGGAATCCAGTCCGGTCTGATGGGTGTCGCCGTCCCGTCCGGCACCTCCCATCTTCATATGATGACGTCCTCCTCCTTGCTTCTCCCTCGGCTCCTGTGCACGCGCACTTTATCGGCACTGTTGAGGGCAGAGCAGAGTATTGCAGTGCACAGGCGCCGGACCTCTCTAACCTTTCCTGGCGCCTGCGCACTGCAGTACTTTACTCTGCCCAACAAGATTTAGTACGCAAGAGAGAATGCTGTAGATAAGCCCCTGATGGCGGTGGTCGCAGCTTATAGGTCGAAAATGGGGTGACCGATTCCCTTTAAAACCATGAGCGAAAGGTTGAACTTGATCAACTTAAGTCTTATTTCAACCTATATGACTATTAATCTCGCATGAAAAAAAAATCAGAATTGGAACCCACTAAATATTTATCACAAGGCACTAGTGGAAAAAATAATACTGAACGACTGATAGAAAGAAAGGCCAGTCTGTACTACAAGTAATCTCTAGGCAGTTGCTACATGAGTGGTCTTCATAAACCAACATCTGCTGTTCTCCAAGACAGCGGAGGTTCCCATCTTCTTTAAGTGCTATGTCCTTATAACCCAGTACACAGAAAAGAAATCAATTGCACTCGGTATAACGTGCTCAGGGTGGGAGAGCGCTCACCGACGCTGCCTCTCGGCCCCTTAGGGAGCGTACGTTCTCTTCAAAGAACATTGGATGGCTCACCTGCTGAACGAAGGAGAAGTCTCGTAAGACCCAATTTATGGATGCGACATGTTCTAAGATAAGAGGCTTTCATATGCTACAAAATTACAAAACAAAACAATGGGTTCAACGGTTTGTTCATTAAAATGCTGACGATGAAGATACAAATATTGTGCGGCAATCGGTAACGACATGACAGGGAATCCTATCTATTGTAGCCTCAGGCAGGAAAATTGCCTGCAATAACCTGCTGGCAATATTACCTAGATTTTACAATTTGCATGGAGGGGAGCAGCTTATATGGTATATTGAGAAGTTGACCTCAATTGCTCTCAGGACCAATAGGTACCTTGAACACAAATCGTTTTTCTATGTAGGTGTACAAGGAGGATTTTACTCCAGGCAATGGAGTATATTGAGTTAAATCTTTTAAAAAAAAGTTCATTAAAAGTGATCAGAATGCAAATTTAAAAAATATATGTTTTTTTTAATCCCACTGATTTGTTTATTTTTTTTTAAAAATATTTATTTAGAGTAATTAGAGATTTGGTTTACTAATACTGAGATCAAGCCCCATTTCATAGGCACAGATTTCACATGTTCTCATCTCCCACAAGCTTTAATGAGGTTACAGTATATTTTATGAGTACCAGTGGGGTGATATTCAGCTTGCAACCGCTATTTCTTATAAGAAAAAGAAGGAATAATTCTTTCTCACCAAGCTATCGATTCTATGAGTGGAGAACAAGATCACCACTCCTCCGATGTTTACAGCAGGCACCTAGCTGTCAATCACTGGAATTGACATAAAAAGTCAAAGAAAAAGCTTACATCAATCATAAAGCACTCAGCCTTTAGCAATATGTGCGGATAGACATAACTACTGTCTTACATAACAAGCATCGGCGGAAATAAAGAAAAAATGTAAAGGAAAATCAGGATTAAAGAAAAAAATAATATGGAGGGGTCCATGCCAGAAAGGAGCACAAAGAAAATGTAAGCCAATGTCCTAGTGGATAATGGATTTAAAAGCTGTTTCCTGTTTTGTTTTCTTGGCTTTTCCGACTATAATTTCCTTAACAAATATATTAGCTCATGTTTATTATAGTCTCAGGGAAGACCTTATTGCAGAATCAATTCTTCTTTGTCATATTTCCAGCTTTGTTTTAGGGCTTTTTTTTCCATCTAAAATGTCACAAGACAATGTGGGATTATCGTGGATTGCAAAAGGGTAATTGCTCAGGGCCAGGGTCTCTACTTATCAATTCTCCCTTTTCATCGACAATCAGCAGGAAATCATTTTTTTACGATGTACGCACACATAGCATTAGTTTTGCGGTTAGAAACGCGTTAGAAAACTGGGTTATGTCGCAGTTTCAGTTTTGGTGATTGACGCTGCATATTTTACAGATGTAACATCAAAAAGAAAGGTGTTTCACCCATTAGAATTCTGCAAGTAATTACGGTATTGCAGAACTGCAGTAAATATTGTGAAGTGCCAAGGGGAGAGGTAGTAGAAAACAGATATATTTCCCCCCGTTTCATTTCATATGTCTCCCTGTACTGATAGTGAAGTTGGTCTATTTCACTGTAATCTGGTCCTGGTTTCTTTAGTGATCAGCGTGGAAAAGACTGGTGGTTCCCCGTCCACACGTTCAATCCAGGTTTTGATTCCTGACTGGTCCAGCTGATATAATCAGGAGGAGCTGGGATCTCTCTCTCTCTTGTCTGCTGGGCTGGGAGCTGACACAGTAAGATTACATGGACTTCTCTGTTGTTGTATAGGTTTATTTTGTAGTTAGCCTTCTATTGTTAGTTAGTGGCCAGATGGCCTTAGACATTTTATTTCATGTTTGGCATGTGTAACATTGAATGACCAATGTGCACAATAAAATACGCCGTGCCCATATCCGTGTGGAACTTGCTAGACTGCTGTTGTGACTCCATAGCCACCCGCTTGTGCCAAAGCAAAGATTCCAGCTGAGCTTTATATACTGTATATATATATATATATATATATACACTCACTGGCCACTTTATTAGGTACACCATGCTAGTAAGGGGTTGGACCCCCTTTTGCCTTCAGAACTGCCTCAATTCTTCGTGGCAGAGATTCAACAAGGTGCTGGAAGCATTCCTCAGAGATTTTGTACCATATTGACATGATGGCATCACACAGTTGGCGCAGATTTGTCGGCTGCACATCCCTGATGCGAATCTCCCGTTCCACCACATCCCAAAGATGCTCTATTGGATTGAGATCTGGTGACTGAGGAGGCCATTTGAGTACAGTAAACTCATTGTCATGTTCAAGAAACCAATCTGAGATGATTCGAGCTTTATGACATGGCGCATTATCCTGCTGAAAGTAGCCATCAGATGTTGGGTACATTGTGGTCATAAAGGGATGGACATGGTCAGCAACAATACTCAGGTAGGCTGTGGCGTTGCAACGATGCTCAATTGGTACCAAGGGGCCCAAAGAGTGCCCAGAAAAAATTCCCCACACCATGACACCACCACCACCAGCCTGAACCGTTGATACAAGGCAGGATGGATCCATGCTTTCATGTTGTTTACGCCAAATTCTGACCCTACCATCCGAATGTCGCAGCAGAAATCGAGACTCATCAGACCAGGCAACGTTTTTCCAATCTTCTACTGTCCAATTTCGATGAGCTTGTGCAAATTTTAGCCTCAGTTTCCTGTTCTTAGCTGAGAGGAGTGGTACCCAGTGTGGTCTTCTGCTGCTGTAGCCCATCTGCCTCAAAGTTCGACGCACTGTGCGTTCAGAGATGCTCTTCTGCCTACCTTGGTTGTAACGGGTGGCAATTTGAGTCACTGTTGCCTTTCTATCAGCTCGAACCAGTCTGCCCATTCTCCTCTGACCTCTGGCATCAACATGGCATTTCCGGCCACAGAACTGCCGCTCACTGGATTTTTTTTCTTTTTTGGACCATTCTCTGTAAACCCTAGAGATGGTTGTGCGTGAAAATCCCAGTAGATCAGCAGTTTCTGAAATTCTCAGACCAGCCCTTCTGGCACCAACAATCATGCCACGTTCAAAGGCACTCAAATCACCTTTCTTCCCCATACTGATGCTCGGTTTGAACTGCAGGAGATTGTCTTGACCATGTCTACATGCCTAAATGCACTGAGTTGCCGCCATGTGATTGGCTGATTAGAAATTAAGTCTTAACACACAGTTGGACAGGTGTACCTAATAAAGTGGCCAGTGAGTGTATATACATACATATATCCATTCCCCACAAATGGTGTTTCGAATGCGGGCAATTGTGGCTATTGGACTGTGACTGCGGAGAAAACGCTCTGTGTATGTCCTGGTTGAAAGCTCCGATGCTTTTGAAGAGCCAAGAGTCCAGTAAAATGGAGGATCTAGTGAAACAGTTATTGAAAGCAAATGTTCAACAACAGCAGACTAATACTTACTTCCAAAAGGCTCTGGAGCAGCAGCACCAGATTCAGCAAGAGCAGTTGGAGGCAATAAAGCAGGCCTTGGTTCGGCAGCCCCGAGATGAGAGACCATGCACAAAGTGTTGCTAGTGCGCAGAAAGCCGTACAGAAGACTTTACTTAAAATGACTGCGGACGATGATGTGGAAGCATATCTCACCGTGTTCGAACGTATTGCAGAACGTGAGCACTTACCGCTGGACAGATGGGCTGAAGTAGTTGCTCCATTTCTGAGTGGAGATTCACAAAAGGCCTATTACGATCTAAGCGGAGTGAATGCTATGGACTATATCAAACTCAAAGGCGAAATCCTGGCGAGGCTGGGAGTAAACACATATATACAGGCACAGAGGGTGCATTTATGGACTTTTGTGGAACATCAGCCAGCCCACTCACAAATGCATGATCTCATCCATCTAGTAAAAAAATGGTTGCAGCCAGAGACTTTGATGTCCGCACAGATGGTGGAACGTGTTGTTCTAGACAAGTACCTGCGGTCCTTACCCGCTAAGATCCAGAGGTGGGTTGGACAGGGTGGCCCAACTGCCGCTGACCAGTTGGTGAGTATGGTCGAACGTTACAATGCTTCTGAAAGCCTACTCCACGGGACGTTATCACCCCGCTGGGTCCCCAAGAAATCGTTGGAGAGTCCTGCGAAACCTACTTCATCTTCAAAAGAAGAGACCGTTGCAATGAAGGGTAGCAGACCTACAAAGGACTATGCAGGCGGTACGGTCTCACAGCAAGCCAGTAGACCCCGTCTGGGATCCCCATCGAGGAGGCAAGGGCCTATACAGTGTTGGCGATGTCGCGGGCTTGGCCATGTAGCAGCTAACTGCCCGATGACTACAGAGCCAATGGACTGTAACGCTATGAGGTGTCTTTCATTATATGTACAGTCAGTCTGTGTGGCGGAGACCCTCACTGGAAACGAATAACACGTGTGTGGCGTGGAGGTCGACGGCTATAGTGTGAATGCCATCTTGGATTCCGGCAGTCAAGTAACTTTGGTACATGCCAGTTTGGTGGACCCTAGGGCCCTAACGAACTTAACCATGGGCATTAGTTGCATCCATGGCGATACTAAGAACTACCCCACTGCCTGGGGTACCCTTGCCACGCCAGCAGGGACCAAAAGACATCAGGCGGCAGTCGTAAAGTCTATGGGACATAATGTAATCCTGGGGAGAGACTTTCCCTTATTTTGGGACTTGTGGAGCTTTAAAAATGGCATGAACACTCTAGTGGAGGACGGTACTCTGGGGCTAGCCCCTGGGCCATTGCGGCAAGACGACGGGGAACCCATCTCAGAGGAAGCACCAGAATCTTTAGACTCTCCTCTGGCTGTGTATGCAGGCGAGGCAGATGACCTAGAGGATGTTTTAGAAATGCCAGGTCTTGTGGTGGCCCGGGGTAAGTTCGGGACCGCTCAGCACCAGGATCCTACTCTAGCAAGGGCATGGGAAAACGTAAAGGTCTCTGAGGGAAGACCATTGTACCCGGGGGCTCAAAACGAGTTCCCACACGTGGCGGTGCAACAGGGTATGCTGTATCACATAGACAAGGTGCGAGGAGTGGTGGTAGAACAACTAGTGGTACCTAAGTCCTTTCGCCAGATAGTTTTGGACTTGGCACATAAACATCCCTTGGGAGGACACCTGGTGGGAGAAAAAACAAAACACTGTATTCTGCAACGTTTCTTTTGGCCAGGTCTAGTGGGAGACGTGACCCAGTACTGTCGGTCCTGTCCTACATGTCAGTTGACCGCACCTATGTCACATTTTAGAAACCCCTTAGTGCCCTTGCCAATAATAGAGGTGCCCTTCGAGAGGATAGCAATGGATATATTCAGTCCGTTAGTTAAATCTGCCAGGGGTCATCAGTATATTTTGGTAGTACTAGATTATGCCACTTGCTATCCCGAAGCAGTACCCTTGCGGAATGCCAATGCGAAATCAATTTCAAAGGAGCTGGTTAATATGTTTTCTCGCACCGGCATTCCGAAAAAGATTCTTACGGATCAAGGGACCCCCTTTATGTCTCGTATACTTAAGGACTTATGTAAACTACTAAAAATCTCCCACTTGCGTACCTCAGTATATCACCCTCAGACTGATGGATTGGTGGAGCACTTTAATAAAACTCTAAAGGGAATGTTGAAAAGGGTGGTGGATAAGGAAGGGAGAGATTGGGATGCCCTCCTACCATATCTCCTGTTCGCTATACGTGAAGTACCCCAATCCTCCACAGGCTTTTCGCCTTTTGAGTTGGTTTATGGGCGGTGTCCCAGAGGCCTGTTAGATATTGCCAAGGAGACTTGGGAACAAGAGGTGACTCCTTATCGGAGTGTAATTGAACACATAACACTTATGCAGGACAGAATTGAGGCAGTTATGCCAATAGTTAAAGAATGTTTAGAGCGCGCACAACATGCCCAAAGCACGGTATACAACCGAGCAGCTAAAACACGAGTCTTTCAACCCGGAGACTGGGTGTTAGTATTGGTACCTACCATAGAAAATAAATTTCTTGCGAAATGGCAGGGCCTATACGAAGTACTGGACAGAAAAGATGAAGTAAATTATAAGATACACCAACCAGACAAGAGAAAACCCGAACAAATATACCACATAAACTTACTTAAGGCCTGGCGGGACAGGGAGAGTCTGGTGGCAGGAGCTGCCCTTGAGGATGGGCCCCGAGGGGCACCACCATCTAAAGTAAATGACCCCCAGCTAGCTCCACCAGAAGTGAGTATTGCAGACACGCTATCCGAAAGCCAAAAACAAGAGACCAAGGAGTTCATACAGAGGAACGCAGATGTTTTCTCAGAATTTCCTGGCCGTACTCACCTAATTAAACATGACATTGTTACTGATCCACAGGCGCGGGTACGGCTGAAACCATATCGAATTCCGGAGGCTCGGAGTCAAGCCATTGCCCAGGAAGTTAAAAAAATGTTATAGCTCGGAGTCATTGAGGAGTCCCGGAGTGATTGGGCTAGCCCTATCGTACTGGTACCCAAACCCGATGGGACTATCCGGTTGTGTAATGATTTTCGGAAATTAAATGAAGTATCGAAATTCGATGCCTAACCGATGTCAAAAGTCGATGAACTGATAGAGAGACTGGGTTCGGCCAGGTTCATATCCACTATTGACTTAACAAAATGTTATTGGCAGATTCCCCTTACGGAATCAGCCAAAGAGAAAACTGCCTTTGTTACGCCCCAGGGATTGTTCCAGTACCAAGATATGCCCTGTGGGTTGCATGTTGCCGCAACCACCTTCCAACGTCTAATGGATATTGTTCTAAAACCCCATGTCTAGTATGCGTCTGCATACTTGGACGATATCATTATCTTTAGTGATGACTGGGACACACATTTGTCAAAAGTACAAGCCGTCTTGGAATTTCTAAAAACAGCTGGGTTGACTGCCAATCCCAAGAAATGTAAGTTGGGATTGGAAGAGGCTCGCTATCTGGGATATAGCATAGGGAGAGGAGTTTTAAAGCCTCAGGCCAATAAAGTGGATGCTATTCAGAATTGGCCACAACCGGTAACCAAAAAACAGGTTGGAGCTTTTTTAGGGATCGTTGGTTATTACAGGCGGTTCATCAAACATTTTGCGACCATCGCAGCCCCTCTCACAGATCTTACTAAGGGGTCGAAATCTGTCACAATAAAGTGGAACGCAGAAGCAGAGGAGGCCTTTCAATGATTGAAAACGGACCTCTGTGACCAACCAGTGTTGGTTGCGCCAGACTTTGAAAGGGAGTTTAATGTCCAAACGGACGCCTCTGGTGTGGGCCTCGGCACAGTGTTGTCTCAAGAAGTGAATGGCTAGGAACACTCAGTGGCCTATCTAAGCAGAAAGCTTACGAGGGCAGAAAAGAACTACAGTGTAGTTGAGCGGGAAGCCCTGGCTGTGAAATGGGCCCTGTACACCTTGCACTATTATTTACTAGGTCACCAATTTAGGCTAGTGACGGACCATTCGCCCCTAACGTGGATGTCCCGGGCAAAAGAGGGCAATGCACGGGTGACACGCTGGTTCTTAGCATTATAAGGGTTTAAATTTTCCGTTGAGCACAGGGCGGGCACAGCGCACAGAAATGCAGATGCATTGTGTAGAACGCACTGCTTGGTGACTCGTTGTGTCTGACCCCAAGGGCTCGAACAGAGGAGGGGGGTGTGTGAGGTGCCAAGGGGAGAGGTACTAGAAAACAGATATATTTCCCCCCTTTTCATTTCATGTCTCCCTGTACTGATAGTGAAGACGGTCTATTTCACTGTAATCTGGTCCTAGTTTCTTTAGTGATCAGCGTGGAAAAGACTGATAGTTCCCCGTCCACACGTTCAATCCAGGTTTTGATTCCTGACGGGTCCAGCTGATATAATCAGCAGGAGCTGGGATTTTGCTCTCTCTCTCTTGTCTGCTGGGCTGGGAGCTGATACAGTAAGAGTACATGGACTTCTTTGTTGCTGTATAGGTTTATTTTGTAGTTAGCCTTCTATTGTTAGTTAGTGGCCAGACGGTCTTAGACATTTTATTTCATGTTTGGTATGTGTAACATTGAATGACCAACGTGCAGAATAAAATACGCCGTGCCTATATCCGTGTGGAACTCGCTAGACTGCTGTTGTGACTCCATAGCCACCCACTTGTGCCAAAGCAAAGATACCAGCTGAGCTTTATATATATATATATATACATATATCCATTCCCCACAATATGTATGGAGGCTTCTACGACAGAGGACGTTGACCACCACTGGTCTATAGTAAATGCCACCAATTTCAAGGATTCCAACAAAAATATTGAACAATGTGCGAAGAAAAGTAGCTGTACTGTAAATTTTTGGGGTATGCCTCCAAAAACATCTCTCCCGCCTTGGCCATATTGGTAAATTTTACCATCGTCCAAGGTTAGAAATAACAGGTTGCGTGTGGCGTTGCACTTCCAAAATTAGTTGGCAATTTTTGTATCTCTCAAACAATTGGCAAAAATTTTACGATTTAGGGATCAGTATTTTCAAGGAAATTCTCTTCACTTTTTAGTCTCCCGGACCAATATGGCTTATTTTTTAGTACATTATTTTTATCAACTGGGAATAGAAGACTAAATTACATTTTGCCAGGGCGTTTACGATGTTCTAATAAGCTGGTTATGTAAAACAACTCAGGTAATGACCGCTAATTATTACATCATTTATCACTGGAAAAATTAATGATTAACTAAGAGACTGCGGAGATGAGACAGCATAAATGATATTATTGATCTTGATAGAAATTACAGAAGACCCAGTGAGTGGTTAATCAATATATTTCTGTTGTGACTTCATGTTAAATAAACAGGTCAATTTTATCACTTCGGTTCCTCCTTTTTTGTTTACCCAATTAACTAATAATGTCATGCTAAGAAAGATAACTAATTAACTGTAGATAGGTAGAACATTTCTGCCACTGTGTGGGAAGCAGACAGGCGTCTCAATTCTCAAGTTAGAATCATGCGAGGTCTACCGATTGATGTTTTCTGGCTAAAATAGCTTTTTGTACAAATCTGTCGAAACTCATCAAAATAGACAGAAATTGTGTTAATGAAGTATAGGACTAGGATTGAAGGCCTATATTACCCATGTTTCTTAAGGAAAATGTTAGTTGACCGATCCTTATCGGAGCATACTGATGGAAACAATGACATCTATAGAAGACAAGGAAGCCCATACAAAGAGCAAACTGGGTCCCTATTATAGTGCCCAATTTTGTCACTCATGCCCTTTTTCATGTTCATCTATTTCAGTGGTTCCCAAACTCCAGTCCTCGCGGACCCCAACAGGTCATGTTTTCAGGATTTCACATGTGAGAGAATTCCTGATGCCTTGATGATACTTCCATCACCTGTGAAATACTAAGGAAATACTGAAAACATGACATGTTGGGGTCTGCGAGGACTGGAGTTTGGGAACCACTGATCTATTTGTTCCCATACTTGGAGCTCAAAAACTGATGAAAAACATCTGCACAGCATGCTGCTAAAGGTAAGGCTACCCTATAGATAAAGCTACCCATAAACACTCAATAGCAGAAGGCTCATTGGGCCGTCCGACAACCATTCCACCCAACAGAAACGTTTGGTTGGCTGGGTAGGCAAATGTTATCAATGAGTCGAGGGAAGTAAGCCACTACTATACCTTGAGAGCAAAAGGAACCAATGTTGAAATTCAACACAGCCATTCCCTTTTTCCCTTGTCATCACTTATCGATGGAGAGTCAGTAGGAGCTTGTCCGGAGAAGACAAGTACTTGCTGAACGGTGTGGGATTTTTTTAAATCTTGAACTGGGAACTTAAATTCTCATTACAAAACGGAGTGGGTGGTCAACTTACTAACCACAGCTCCATTTATTCTCAATAGGGCTGCTGGAAAAAGTCAAGTGGGGCACTCGGCAGCCTCATAGGGAGTGAATGGAGCAGCCGAATGACCATGCGGCTGCTTCTCCATTTTAACTGTCCCAGCAGTCAGACACAACTTAATAATTTGTCACCTATCTTGTGGTTATGAGATACAGGGGTTGTCTTGACAAAATTGTGGGATTGGCAGACTGTCGTCTAATGTGTATAGCCACTTTTAGCTGTCGTGCATTGTTATTTAGATACAGTATGGTGGTGGTACTTCATATCACTATGGGGTATTGTTTCTGTTCTGGGTGATTGTACTATATGGTACACTGTACGGAGAATGTTCTGTATAGGGCACTACCCAACCAAAAACCATAAATATGAAGCAAAATTTGATTAAAGCTACTGATATTGACAGGATCAGCCAACAATCACATGGACTGAAATTCAACATGTCCGGGTCTTTGATCCTAAGGGAAATAAGTTGGTTCTAGAGGTGTAGGGTAGCAGTTCATGCCTCTTTCACCAGTAAAATAAACATGAACGTTTAAGGGGATATACAGTAACAGGAGATATAACAGTATGGCAGCTTAAAGGGAATCTATCAGTAGGATCAGCACTCCTAAGCCAACTATATGGGCTTGAAGACATAAGAAACTGAATAAAATTGGAAATGGCAATGCCCCCTTTCATATAAAATATGCTTTGGAGGCAGATTCTCAGCGAGATCAATGTGCGGCCCATAGATCTTAACGGTTAATTTACATATTAAGAAAAATGTGGATTTCTCAGGAATAAGACATCAGATCGCAGATATCCAGGTGTCACTTTCTTGCCCATATACAGGGCTTAGAGGGGTTGATCCTACTGACAGATTCCCTTTAAGTCTGGTCCTGTTCTCAATCAACATGGGAAAAACAAAACCTTTTCTTTAAATTACATTTATTGAGACATTTGATGGAAAAGCTAACCCACAGGATCACAATTTCATACATCTGATCCATTAGGTCCGTGATGGCGAACCTATGACACACGTGACAGCACTGACACACGTAGCCATTTTCGATGACACGCAGGCGCATACAGAGAAGTATGAGGGCCGTATGCTGAGAAGGACGTTTCATCCTCGGCTCCTGCACGGCCAGGTGCAGTAGCCAAGGATAGAGATAAAATAAATCAAAATGGAAAACTGTGTTTAGTCTTATTTCAAATAAAGGACTTAATTCTGCCTGTGTCTTTATTTACCATACAACTATAGGATTAGTAGTGGATAGATGTCTTATAGACGCCTCTCCATTACTAAGCCGTGGGCTTGATGTCATCTGACAATATAAAGGTGACATCAACCTCACAAATGTGAACCCCACTTGCCACCGCTACAGGGCAAGTGGGAAGACTCGGGCAAAGTGCCAGAACTGGCGCATCTAATAGATGTGTCTTTTCTGGGCAGCTGCAGGCTGCTATTTTTAGGCTGGGGGGTATATATCCATGTCCCCTTATGAGCCTGAGAATACCAGCCCCCAGCTGTCTGCTTTAGCAAGGCAGGTTGTCGAAAATGGGGGGGGGACCCCATGCCATTTTTTAAATTATTTATTTTAATTTAAATAAGTAAAAAAAAAAAAACAGCATGGGACCCCTCTATTCTTGATAACCAGCCTTACTGAAGCTGACAGCTGAGGGTTGCAGCCCCCAGATGTGAGCTTTGCCTGGCTGGTTATCAAAAATACAGGGGAACCCACGCCGTTTTTAAAAAAAATTATTTATTTACAGCTCAGGAACGGCTGATGAATACTCCATCTGCCGCTCCTGCTCTCACTGTTAATAGCAGTAGCATGTGTCGGATGATGGGATCAGTAGTCCTATCAGCTGACACCAGTGACCGGAGGTAAACTTTATACTCCTGATCACAGCTGAGCACTCACGCTGTCTTTTGACAGCGTGGGAACCGCGGCTTTCTGACCGGCAGAGATTATTTCATTGCCGATCAGAAGCGGTGTTTGCTGCGCTGTCATGCACATAACAGCGTGGCAAACACTGGATGTCGGGCCCCCATTCAAGTTCTGGTACCCGAACCTGAACTTTTTCTTTAACTGTTCGGCCAGACCCAAAAATCCAGGGGTCCGCCCATCTCTAGCCGAGGATAAAACATTTGCTTGTAGTGTAGTGTAGATACTCTGTACCGGAGGTATGTAGGCCAAAATAACAGAACTCCAGCACAAAGTGTCTAGTTCTGGTACTTCCGTTCTTGTGGTCAGTTAGGCTAGTTAACCCCTAACTGTCTGCAGGGCTAACAGGCTAACTATATTTCTATCTTCTGTCACTGCCCCCCTGATGGAGAACAAAAAAAAAATAAAAAACAAGGTTAAGTAAAGGAAGTAAAGGAAGCTTAACATACGTAAAACAATATCAAGACCAACCAAAGAAACCGACTGACGGATGAACAAAGAAGTCACTAAGCAGGTAAGTTAAATAATTAATTGTTTTGATTGTTAAATACAGTTATAAATTACAATTATACATTTTTGTTAATTATACTATAAATATTGCAACATTTTTTTTTTCTCAAAGTGACATGCCACCAGAGTTATGCTCGTTTTTTTTGGCGAATTTTGACACATCAAGCTCAAAAGGTTGCCCATCACTGCATTAGGTTAATCATGGAAGTTCCTGAGAGCTACATCACCGCCTAATAATAGGGAGATGACAAACAGGCCAACATGAGCATCAGTAATCATCTTTCATCATGATCTACTGTCCTGCTCGATATGGGCTGCAGTATGTCACAGCCAAGCCGTTCCGTTGCCGTCATTATGCTAGTAATATTTATGGGCGCGATTATGATGCAGGCAGATGCGGTCCAATATAACTTTTCACTCGTAAGAAGATGTCTTATAAATTAGTGTCCAATTACTGTGCAACTCACTGGCTTCATCGTCTTCCATCAACCGCTGCAGCTACCCTTCCATGTCCTACAACTAGTCACTAGTACTACAGTATATGCTTTGCTAATATAAATGTATAGCACTAAACAATCATTTTTTTTTATCTCAGTGTTGGCTATTGTTTGCCTTGCTTCATTAAGTCATAGCTATAATCACAGACTCCTACTTAGCTGCATTGTCCACTAGGAGTCTGTGGAAGTCTAAAATTCATACATTATTCCATGCATGAGTTACAATTGTTCTGATTGACACATGGGAAATCCCATGCCCAGCAGTAAGCCAGTGCACATAGCACAGATTCTTATTGAATTGAACGATAAAACAACTAAATCACAAGCGATCAATGCATAATCATCGAGCAACTATGACATGTTTTGAAGCCTCTAGATCTGCTCTCATTATACATAATCAACCAGCCCCATTACTGTGATACAAAATGTATGCTCTTTTTCTATTTCTAAGTATTGCAAATACCATGGATGGGATAGTTGAGTAAAAAGATTTGCGCTGCCATGGTCCGGGGTCCAGTCCTCTGTGACAGCCAGGCTCAGACCAGCCCATAGGGGAACCGGGGGAATCCCCCAGTGGGCCCCGAGCAGATCTGGGCCCCCAACCTTACTGTATGGGCAGTACTTCTCATAATTCACTTGATTCACTCTGTACAGAAAAAAAAGCAGCATCTCATTCATTACCCACACTACCCAGTTTATTATTATATAAAGATATCGGTACATTTGTGAACCAGGATAGTGTAATATTTGTATGCAGGTAAATAGTGGGCCCCCAAAGTGAATGTAACTGTTGGGCCCTTGGTACCCCAGTCCGACACTGGTGACAGCTGCAACTTCTGTAGTCAGGATATTTGGCATGGCAGCATGGGCATTGATGTTGAGGGCCCTAGTAAATGCTAGAGGCACCCAAGATGCAAGGTCAAGGTTTCCAGCTGCAAAAGTGAGGGTTGCCTTGGTTCAGCTGCCATGGAGGACCAGAGCAGCTGGTCCTGTGATTTTTTTTTCTACTCATCTCTTAACTAGAGCCAGTTATAGGTTTGAATCTCATCTTTGGCAGCTGGAATACTTAGGATTAGGAAAAAAAGCAAAATTCCGATCACAGAAACAGAGGCGATTGATTAAGTATACTTAGAGTAGATCTCTAGACTCAATATGTGATAGTTACTTGATTAGGAATTGTGATGAACCCATACATACCGGTCAAGATCATGGGGAAGACAGCAACAACTTCTGCCAGATTCCATATTGGATGTCCACCTACCTTCCCAGTGTTTCCTGATGACAGTAGATGGCGGTGATAGATTAGGAATAATTAGTGTAGATCTCCAGGCTCCGAACATGTAATAGTTACATGATGATCAGCCTTTCATTGCTCGTTGCTAGTGATTTACATGTTTGATCATTCAGTTCTTTAGAAATCCGCTACCTGTGCCCAATCTTTTGCACAAGACCAGGCAGATTTATCCTTTATCCTCAACTCAAATCTAGATATAAGTCTCATTTCATTATTGTTATATTTGATATATAATTTAGATTTTTTTTTAGTTAAAATTACCCTTTAAAGAGGACTTGTCCCGAGACCAAAAAAAGCGTCCAGTTTTAGCACTTATTTTATTCCAAATTCCCCCTTGTTTATTATGATTGATTTTTTTTAACCCATTTTACGGTTACAGAGCTACGGTCTTTTTCATTTAGTGCTCATTCTTATGGGTTTTTTTCAAGGGGGCGGTGCTCACAGGATCCTCTGGGGCGTGTCTTTAGACTGTTCTGCATTGTTACCCAGTGAGCACCACCCCTTAGAGATCATAAAGAAAAGCACTAAATAAAAAAGCTCCATATCTTTGGATCCATATGGCGGATTTAAAAAAAACAAGAAACAGAATTCTCAGGGGAGAAGCAGGAATTAAAATGGAGCAAAAACTCTCTGCTTATGACCTGTCTGATGGGTCCTCTTTAAACAATGAATCTCTATTAAAATTGTACATGATGTCAGTGCCCTAGATGAGTAATCACAAAGGAATGTCAGATTTAGCGCTACAAAGAAGCCATTTTTCAGCTTGGCAACTGGCGACGGAGGCAGCGAGGGGTTGCGGGGGTTAAACATGTGCACGATGATATAAAGTCCTGGCTGGCACTTGCACAGAGAATCTGCTCTCTCCCACAATCACTTTATTGAATTCCCTGTCGCGGTGACATAAAGAATTGTGACAGCTGGGCTAGTATTAAAAAACAGAAGAGCTGTATATTTTAAGGCTACAGCTCCGCGGTGGCGGCTTCTGGTGATTTGATTTAGCATCTGATTGACACTGACAGGCCGGGGTCTGGTCAAGTATGCGCCACTTTACAGAATATTGAGTGGCGCGATTGTTAATGTAATTTAATACTCACACAATATAATCCAGTTATCAGAGCAGAAGAACTCTCTTCGAGTGTGTGCATCATGACTGTGAAATGGCGCACTGCTGCACGAGAGCGGCATGTCATATGCAGTGTCTGGATCGAATGCAGCGGGTAAAAAGAGTGCAAATCCCGGCAAGCGCATCCACATCAGACTGCGTGCCAGAAGCTTAAAGGGCTTTTCCATCTTAAGAAAAGTGGTGCTGAAACCATTGCTACAAACTCCGGTAGAACACACCCTGCCTCCCCGTGTCTAGTTCCGACTCTCCCTCTGCTCCGGACTCTATGTTTTGGCTGCAGCAGTGACAGCTTACATCACCACTGCCGCCAATCACAGAGTTTGGCAGGATGAGCTGCTTTTTTACAGAAGCAGAGTCATTGATTGGCTGCAGCGGTGATGACAACTATCGATGCGACATCACGGCAACAGCCATTCACTGAACTCGGAGACTGTTGATTGTCATCACATCGACAGTGTACATCACCGCTGTAGCCAATCAGCAGTCGACAAGCTCGGTGATTGGCTGCAGCAGTGATGTGTGCCACTGATGT
Source organism: Dendrobates tinctorius (assembly GCF_039654945.1). Lineage (NCBI taxonomy): Eukaryota > Metazoa > Chordata > Amphibia > Anura > Dendrobatidae > Dendrobates > Dendrobates tinctorius. Next base: position 1,178,702 of record NW_027361863.1, on the reverse strand, counting down.
GATGTCACGGCTGCAGCTAAAACAGAATAACTTTCATAAAGTGGAAAACCCCTTCTAAAGGGTTTGAAGAATTAAAAAAAAAACATGGCTGCCTTTTTTCCCCCCAAAATAGCACCACACTTGCACACAGGCTGTTGGTGGTACTGCAGCTCACCCCCATTCATTTCAGTGGAGTTAAGCAACAATAACACACACAGCACATGAAGAGGTATGGTACCGTTTCTAAAAGAAAAAAACATGTTTTTTTTACAAACTCAGCATGTACATTGTGTTATGATCCAGCCACATTAGTATGTGTACTGTATGATTTACTTGTTCTGTTTTACCCTTTCACGCCTTTTGAGTTTTTTGTTTGCCTTTTCCCTTCCCTTCTTACAAGAGATAACACTCTTTTTGTCTGGACAAGCTGTAGTTTTGAATGCGGGGTAACAGGAGATGAAAAGGGCCACATAAATGCCAGTTTTAGGGATTGTCGACTGCAATGAGCGCTAGGTTTGGCCACTGCTGTTCAGAGGCGGACATTGCTGTATAATAGCCCGCACCCCTCCGTGAGTGCAGCAGACTGAGCTCTCATAAGGACAATGACCTATTGTTTAAAACAGGTTTTTGTGTTTAAAGTATTTTTCTTTAAATGCCATTTTTTCCATATCACAATATGTATTAAAAAGAAAAAAGAAAACCTTTCAGTTTTCTTTCAATAGATGTACAGGAGGCAGAGGAGGTGAGCTGTGACATCACCTATTTTGATTGGTGGACCCTGTGTTATCTACTGTATATAGAGGTGTTATCAGTCATTGTACAGGAGGAAAAGGGGAGCTGTGACCTCACCTATTGTGAATGATGGATCCTGTGTTGTTTACTGTATATAGAAGTGTTATCAGTCCTTGTACAGTAAGAGGAGTAGGTGAGCTGTGACAGCACCTACTGTGAATGGTGGATCCTGTGATATCTACTGTATATAGAGTTGTTATCTGTCATTGTAATCCTGCCTCTGATGATAAGGAAACTGCTGTAAACTTTTCCTGAAAGTACAAGACGTTAGAGTCTACAAAAACCAGAGTGGTCTGGGTGAATATCACAAAAACCTGATTTAAACAATACAGTAGGTCATTTTTAGAAGGCACATACCCTTTAAGACATCAACAAATGCAGGAACCTACAGCTAACTAGCTGATCACAATGTTTCCTTATAATACGACCCCTGGCAATCAACTGTAACCTGTGTGGCAAACTTGAAAGTGTCCATTTTTACTACAGCACCCCTACAGAGCGAATGAGGCATTGCACAGCTCAGAAATCAATGGGCTGGCTAAGTCTTTGTATGACATGGACATGTTGGGTCGTCCTAATAGAGTGACGTGATCCTTCTTTATGAACTGTCATGAAGGTATTTGAAATGATACTTGTTCGTCTCTTGCCTTAACTCCCAAAGACTTCGGAGGAGACATCCCCACAATATCACTGTCATCTATGGATGTATGGATCATGTGGGATCGGAGAGGGTTCTACAGTCTAGGGCTCATCTATTAAGCATTTATGACATGTTCTGTGGATATGCTATAACTGCATATGTAGTACTTTAAGTCTTGGCTTAAAAAAAGTCTTCCTTCAATAAACCACCTTTGTAGGATTAATATTTTAGTACCAGTAAAATTGTAAAAATAATGTAATAAAAATAAACTCAATAGTAAAATGGACAAATATTGACATTATTTCACCTCTCGAGGTTAATCTCTTTCAGCAAGGGCAAGTGAGAAATTTGGATTCCTCGATTTACGAGATTCATGTGGTTTTGCAGTGCTGGCTCTTTTCTAGTATATTAAACATTTACATCAATATTAGACAGAATGAAGACTGTAAAGTATTTTCAGCGCTAGACATCGGACCAGGCAGCTGTAGACGTGTGATAGATGTAGAGCAGCCAGAAATGTTGTGTCGGGTTTTGGATCTTTTCCTTTCCTTTGTTGGTTTCTATAAGTGTACATTTTCTCTCCATGCTCGCTGGGAGGGCAGACTTTTACTAATGTGATGTTTTCTGTGTTTCCCTGCTGCTCCTCCTCCCCTCTCACAGCAAGCAGTCACACACACATGGAAAGTCCCTGCATCTGCATCTCCCTCCTCCCTGTAACATCTATTTACTCTGCCTAAAAGTAGGTATTACATATTTCTACAAAGGAAAGATGTATATCTTTGTACCGTGTTAGCCAGTAGATAGAAGAATATTTAGTATTGAGAGTCCTCAGTGGTTGATACCTTTTAATGGCTAAGGCCGGCGTCACACTAGCGAATAAATCGGACAAATGCAATGTGATAAAAAACCGCATTGCATTCGTCCCAATGTTATTCTATGGGGCGGCTCCCATCATCCGATTTTTTTTCGGAACGCTTCCTCGGACCGAGACAATCGCAGCATGCTGCGATTGTCACCGATTTTCGGATCAGACCTGCCAATGCAAGTCTATGTGTGCGAGAAAAAATCGGATTACAAACGGACCAGATGTGTGACTTGCGATAGAATCGCACCCGGTGTCCTTTACAAAAAAGCCGGCAATTCATTTAGCAATACAGTAAAATCACACTGACAGATTAAAAAAAGAAACGAAAGAATAGATATAGACACATAGAATACATATGTATATACATGTCATAGAGACACATATATACAGTTGTGGCCAAAAGTATTGACACCCCTGCAATTATGTCAGATAATACTCAGTTTCTTCCTGAAAATGATTGCAAACACAAATTCTTTGGTATTATCTTTATTTAATTTGTCTTAAATGAAAAAACACAAAAGAGAATAAAGCAAAAAGCAAAACATTGATCATTTCACACAAAACTCCAAAAATGGGCCAGACAAAAGTATTGGCACCCTCAGTCAAATACTTGGTTGCACAACCTTTAGCCAAAATAACTGCGACCAACCGCTTCCAGTAACCATCAATGAGTTTCTTACAATGCTCTGCTGGAATTTTAGACCATTCTTCTTTGGCAAACTGCTCCAGGTCCCTGATATTTGAAGGGTGCCTTCTCCAAACTGCCATTTTTAGATCTCTCCACAGGTGTTCTATGGGATTCAGGTCTGGACTCATTGCTGGCCACCTTAGAAGTCTCCAGTGCTTTCTCTCAAACCATTTTCTAGTGCTTTTTGAAATGTGTTTTGGGTCATTGTCCTGATGGAAGACCCATGACCTCTGAGGGAGACCCAGCTTTCTCACACTGGGCCCTACATTATGCTGCAAAATTTGTTGGTAGTCTTCAGACTTCATAATTCCATGCACACGGTCTAGCAGTCCATTGCCAGAGGCAGCAAAGCAACCCCAAAACATCAGGGAACCTCCACCATGTTTGACTGTAGGGACCATAGAATCATAGAATCATAGAATCATAGAATCATAGAGTTGGAAGGGACCTCCTGGGCCATCTGGTCCAACCCCCTGCTCAAAGCAGGATTCGCTAAATCATCCCAGTCAGATGTCTGTCCAGCCTCTGTTTGAAGACTTCCATTGAAGGAGAACTCACCACTTCTCGTGGCAGCCTGTTCCACTCATTGATCACTCTAACTGTCAAAAAGTTTTTTCTAATATCTAATCTGTGTCTCCTCCCATTCAGTTTCATCCCATTGCTTCTAGTCTTTCCTTGTGCAAATGAGAATAAAGTTGATCCTTCTACAATGTGACAGCCCTTTAGATATTTGTAGACAGCAATTAAGTCTCCTCTCAGTCTTCTCTTTTGCAAACTAAACATTCCCAAATCCTGCAACCTTTCCTCATAAGACAGGGTTTGCAGACCGGTCACCATTCTGGTCGCTCTTTTCTGAACTTGCTCCAGTTTGTTGATGTCTTTTTTAAAATGCGGTGCCCAAAACTGGACACAATATTCCAGATGAGGTCTGACCAAAGAGGAGTAGAGGGAAATAATGACTTCACGTGATCTAGACTGTATGCTTCTGTTAATACATCCTAGAACTGCATTTGCCTTTTTTGCTGCTGCATCACACTGTTGACTCATATTCAGTCTGTGATCTATTAGTATACCCAAGTCTTTTTCACATGTGCTGTCACTTAGCCCTATTCCTCCCATTCTATATATGCTTTTTTCATTTTTATTGCCCAGATGTAGTACTTTGCATTTCTCCCTGTTAAAAACCATTCTGTTAGTTACTGCCCACTTCTCCAGTTTATTTAAATCTTTTTGAATCATCTCTCTCTCTTCTCTAGTATTAGCTATCCCTCCTAGCTTTGTGTCATCAGCAAATTTAATCAGTTTACCCTCAATTCCTTCATCTAAATCGTTGATAAAGATGTTGAACAATACAGGGCCCAGGACAGAGCCCTGTGGTACCCCACTTGAGACATTCTTCCAACTGGATGTGCAGCCATTTACGACCACTCTTTGGGTCCGATCACTAAGCCAGCTATGAATCCACCTAACAGTTGCCTTGTCCATTCCATACTTAGTCATTTTTTCAATAAGGATTGTATGAGAGACTTTGTCAAATGCTTTGCTGAAGTCAAGATATACTATATCTACAGCATTTCCTTGATCCACCCAATCAGTGATACCGTCATAGAAGGAAATTAAGTTAGTCTGACATGACTTATTAGTTACAAACCCATGCTGACTCTGTTTGATCACTTCATTCTTATCCAGGTAATGACTTACATGTTGTTTAATAATTTGTTCAAAGATCTTTCCTGGTATAGAAGTCAGACTCACCGGCCTATAGTTGCCTGGGTCCACCTTCTTCCCCTTTTTGAAGATAGGAACAACATTTGCTCTTCTCCAGTCTTCTGGCACTTCTCCTGTTCTCCAAGAATTTTCAAAGATTATGGAGAGTGGTTCAGAAATTTCTTCTGCTATCTCCTTCAGTACTCTGGGGTGTAATTCATCTGGACCTGGAGACTTGAATTCATTTAGGTTAGCTAAGTGTTTCCTCACTATCTTTCTGTTTATAGATATCCTGGATTCTTCTATTCCCTTAATAGGACAGTGAATAACAGTTGGTGTTACATTTCCTTTCTGAGAGAAAACAGATGCAAAATAGGAATTTAAAAGTTCAGCCTTCTCAACATCCTGTCTTACCATTTCATCATTTTCATCCTGTAAAAATCCTATAGCATCTTTGACTTTTCTTTTACTTTTGACATATCCCCAAAATCCTTTATTAATGCTTTTGACATCTCTTGCAAGCCTCAATTCATTTTCAGCTTTAGCTAATCTGATTTGTGCCCTGCAGATTCTGCAGACAGCATTATATTCTTCTTTAGATATGCCTCCCTCTTTCCATTTTATAAACATTTTTTTCTTCCTTTTTAGCATGTGCTTAAGTTCTGTGTTCCGTGTTTTTTTCTTTGAATGCCTCTTTTTTTCTCCTGTAAACTCTATGTTGATGCCTTTGCCCAAAAAGCTCTACTTTTGTCTCATCTGACCAGAGAACATTCTTCCAAAACGTTTTAGGCTTTTTCAGGTAAGTTTTGGAAGAATGTTCTCTGGTCAGATGAGACAAAAGTAGAGCTTTTTGGGCAAAGGCATCAACATAGAGTTTACAGGAGAAAAAAGAGGCATTCAAAGATAAAAACACGGTCCCTACAGTCAAACATGGTATATATATACAACTGTATATATATATATATACATTTATAATTCATACAGTTCTTCATAGCAGAATAGCCGCTGAAACATTTGCCGGCTTTTGTAAAATCATTCCCCAACCCGACAGGAAATGACACATGGTTTACATACAGTTAACCATTTCATTTCATGTTTTTTTTATATGTCTATCACTAGTAATTAGATGAGGGTTTGTGTGTAAAATTTTGGAGTCATAGGTGTTAATTTAAGGGGTTAATTCGTTGCAAAAAATTGCGGGGACTCCCGCTGACGTCACTGAGTCATTATAAATGTATATATATATATGTGTCTCTATGACATGTATGTATGAATATTTGTATATATGTATATGTATTCTATGCGTCTTTATCTATTCTTTCCTTTGTGTTTGAAAACCTGTCATTGGGCTCCATTATATGTCCGTTTTGCAAGCCTGCGAGAAAATCTCGGCAGATGGATGTCAAACGGATGCTTAGATTTGATTAAAATCGCATCATCACAGGAAATTCGGATGACAGACGGATCACTGGTCAAGAAGCCTTTGTGCCATTTCGGACCGTAAAAAACGGAGCAATTTTTTTATCGTTGTGTGTGTGACTCCAGCCTAACTGAGAAGATGGTAACAAATTGCAAGCTTTCAAGACCAAGCAGGTCTCTTCATCAGGCAAAGACTAATAGAAACTCAGATTTTGTATTACTCATTGCCTGATGAAGAGACCTGCGTAGTCTGGAAAGCTTGCAATTTGTTACCATCTTTTCAGTTAGCCATTAAAAGGTATCAACCACTGACGACTCTCAATTCTAAATATTCTCATACCCCGGCAGAAATTTTGCTTTCTTGGCCTTTCTTTCAGGGAATATGAATGGTAACACCAAACCTTTTTCTTCACTCATGGTTAGTGGTTGGGTGAAACCATTTATTGTCAAACTACTGTGTTTTCTCTTTTTAAATCATAATGACAATCCAAAACATCCAAATGACCATGATCAAAAGTTTACATACCCTGGTGATTTTGGCCTGATAACATGCGCAGAAGTTGACACAAATGGGTTTGAATGGTTACTAAAGGTAACATCCTCACCTGTTTGCTTGTAATCTGTGTGTGTGCATAAAAGCAGAGTGAGTTTCTGGGATCCAGACAGACTCTTGCATCTTTCATTCAGCCACTGACGTTTCTGGATTGTGAGTCATGGGGAAAGCAAAAGAATTGTCAATGGATCTATGGGAAAAGGTAGTTGAACTGTATATAACAGGAAAGGGATACAAAAAGATATCCAAGGAATTGATAATGCTAGTCAGTTCAAACGGTGATAAACAAATGGAAAATCAGGGACTCTGTTAAAACAAAGCCAAGGTCAGGTAGACCAACAAAAATTTTGTCTACAACTGCCAGGAAAATTGTTCGGGATGCAAAGAAAAACCCACAAATAATATCAGCTAAAATACAGGACTCTCTGAAAACTAGCGGTGTGGCTGTTGTACAATAAGGAGGCACTTGAAAAATGGGCTGCATGGTCAAGTCAAGAGAAGAAAGACATTACTGCGCAAATGCCACAAACTATCTCGCCTACAATACGCGAAACAGCACAGAGACCAGCCTCAAAACTTCTGGAACAATGTAATTTGGAGTGATGAGACTAAAATTGAACTTTTGGCCACAACCATAAACGCTACATTTGCAGAGAGGTCATCAAGGCCTATGATGAAAGGAACACCATTCCTACTGTAAAGCACAGAGGTGGATTGCTGATGTTTTAAGGGATGTGTGAGCTACAAAGGTTCAGAAAGCATGGTCAAAGTTGAAGGAAAGATGAATGCAGCACCTTATCAGCAAATACTGGAGGCAAATTTGCAATCATCAGCCCAGAGGCTGCTCATGGGATGTTCCAACATGACAATGATCCAAAACACAAGGCCAAGTTGACCTGTCATTGTCTACAGTAGAACAAAGAGAAGGTTCTGGAGTGGCCATCTCAGTATCCTGACCTCAAAATCATTGAGCCACTCTGGGGAGATCTCAAGTACGCAGTTCATGCTAGAGAGCCCAGGAACTTACAGGAACTGGAGGCTTTTTGCCAAGAAGCGTGGGTAGCTTTACCATCCGAGAAAATAAAGAACCTCATCCACAACTACCACAAAAGACTTCAAGCTGTCATTGATGTTAAAGGAGGCAATACACAGTGTTAAGAAATGGGGTATGTAAACTTCTGATCAGGGTCATTTGTATGTTTTGGGTTGTCATTATGATTTCAAAAGAGAAAACACAGTAGTTTGACAATAAATGTCTTCACCCAACCACTAACCATGAGTTGAGAAAAAGTTTTAGTGTTATCATTCATATTCTCTGAAAAAATGCCAAGAAAGCAAAAATTCTGCTGGGGTATGTAAACGTTTGACTGCAACTGTATATATATATATATACACACACACACACATAATCAGAAATGACACAGGGAAAAAGTATTGAGCACATGAAGAAAGAAAGGTGCAAAAAGCCATGGAAAGTCCTGACACCAGCTGAAATCTATCAGTAATTAGAGAGCAATACTGCTACTTAGTGAAAAGCTTGTTCAACTAATGGACTACAAAAAGGTGTCTCATTACCAAGGTCCCACACAAGAAACATCTCATGATGGATAAAACCAGTCAGGTGTCTCAAAACCTTCACAACCTTATTGTTGCAAAATACATTTCTAAACTACTGAAGGTTCCAGTGAGCGCTGTTGGGGCCATAATCCTGTAGTGGAATGACTATCATTTCACCATAAACCATCCACAGACAGGTTCTTCCTGCAAGAATTCAGACAGACGAAGGAAAATAATTATCAGAAGAGTTGTCTAAGGGTACCGTTACACTTAGCGATGCACCAGCGATCCCGACAACGATATGGATCGCTGGTGCATCGCTAAGTGGTCGCTAGTGAGCTTCCACACAGGCAGATCTCACCAGCGACATAGCAGGGGTCGGGGGTTGTTACTTACCTGTCAGACGCGGCGATCCTGTCGTCCTCCCGCCCGCGTCCACGCATCGCTCGTCGGCGCCACAGGAAGCCCAGCAGGAAGCGCCCAACGAGAAATGATCTAGGACGTTCTCGCGCGACCAGCGATGAGCAGCGGGGGAGCAGGTCGGAGGTAAGTATCAGACATGGCGATATCGCTAGCAATATCGCTGCTACATCACAAAATCGGTGACGTTACAGCGATATTGCTAGCGATATCGCTATGTGTAACGGGGGCTTAAGAGCCAAGGACCACCTGTGGAGAACTGCAGAAAGACTTGAAATAAGCAGGTACGATTGTTTTAAAAAAAAGTAATGCACTCAACCTCCATGGCCTGATTGCATGCTCACCACAAAACCTCCATGGTCTGTATGCACGCTCACCACAACAGACTCAATTTCTGAACATAAAGCATGTTCAAGCGTATTTAAAGTTTGCTCAACATTTGGTTTCAGAGAAAGAAAATAAAGCTACTGCAATGGCTGAGCCAATCACCAGACCTGAATCCAGTACAAAATGTGTGGGAGGAACTAAAGCTTAGAGTTCATCGAAGGATCCCACAGACCTTGAGGATGTGAACACTATTTGTGTGGAAGAATGGGCCATAATCACATGTAAGCAATGCCTGCGACTAGTTTCTCATACAGGAGGCGTTTTGAAGTTGTCATCACCAACAAAGGCTTTTGTACAATTTTTTCCGTATGTCATTTTTCATTATTACGCAAAATTTAATTTATGGACATCTATGATTTGATTTCTCTGCCTGTGTAGACTGGAAGGGTTGTTACTGACATCTAGTGAGAATTTTATTTGAATTGCACCTTTAGAAATATATTTACTTAGAAAATTGGTACTTATTTTGCCCGCTATGTATATACACACGCACACACATATATTATAATGGGAATTTTCATATGGATCGAATCTGACTCGTTATACAACATAGTGGGGTCCAATCAGGGCTGGAGGCTCCCAGATTGCAGGGGCTAGGGGAGTAAATACATTTTTTTAACCCCTTCACCCTTCGACATTTTTGCCTAATGTGCAGAAAAACAATTCCCAAAAAATGAGATTCTAGCAATTTTTTTTTTTGTAAAAATAGAAGCAAATGTTATTTACCTTGAATCGATACGTAAAGCTCTATATTCATAATTAGTTCTTTCTAATATAAAATTGGGATCTTAGCAAGAAGAAGGGGAGAGAGGAAATAAAGTATGACTGCAGGACCAGATTTCGCAGGGCTTGTTTGTTGTCTGTTACTATGGAGATGCATTTTGTTGTCTGTTACTATGGAGATGCATAGATCTGTAGAAGAACTGTAAACAAATGATATAACTATTAACAATGTTAACCGTCATTTTAATTTTTGATTTTTTTTCCCATAAATTAATAGTACACGTGAAAATAAGAAACTTTGTAATATATCTTATTAGAAAAATTCGCTTCTTTCTCTTCTTGGACTGAAACCTCATTCTAAAAACTCTAATATCACAGTTAATGCCTGTCTTCAGTAGATACAGATTTTCCCATCTCTGAGATAGGAGATGACAGTTGGTGCTCACAAAGTTCTATGGAGAAATGTAACTGTCATTTCAGGAAAATTTGCAGCAGAATGTCTGTGTTCCACTAGCTCCTCCTCCCTTCATAGTATTTTAAAAGAACCAACTGTCATCTCCTATCTCAGTAATGCAAAATCCTGTATTCACTGAAAATACATTTTACCCATTAATTGAGAATGAATGATCAGTCCAGGAGGACAAACAAGCAGAATTATCTTATAAGATATGCTACAAGGTTGCTCATTTTCATGTGTACTATTGATTTTTGACATAAAAATGAAGCCGACGATTACTCTTAAAAATACAATTTCCTTATAAATAAGAAACATTTCACCTCCTTATGTAAAAGAATAGACGAACCTACACTGAGTGGAATTGATATAGGGTTACGGAAGTACCAGTGGTACCCAGGGCGGGTATTTGAAGGATCCATGAATTAGAAGTTTCGCCTCTGCCGACATTTACCAATATAATAAATATGATAGAATTATTTTTATTTTCATTGGACTCTCTCATCACGAATACTCATAACTCCACTGATGCCGACAACAGGTGGATATGAAGATGTTATTATGGCAGCCAGCTCCGTCCTGTCCCTATAGACTCAGCACTTATTGCCATGCCTCAATCATAAGCTGTTATCAAGAAAGCTTTAGTATTATCAATTTCAGTCTCCCGCGCCGCTGGGACTTCTCAGCGGCGGAGAGCGAGTGCTGGCAGTGAACTGACACTTTAAAAGCCTTGTCAATAGATGTAAATAGCGACAGAAGTCCCGACAGCAGGCATTTACCAGTCTACCGCGTGCTTCTCCCACAGCTACATGACAGAGAATTTGCACTTGTGTATATGATGAAAGGGGAAGTTCTATGATGTAATCCAGCCTCTCTATTGGATATACTTCCGAAACCATTTATTATTACAACTGTTTATATAAAATAAAAAGGTTATATTTAAAGGACAAAAATGGCCAATTATTGTTCTAACATTTTCCCACTGTTCCCCTGAGTATTATTTTTTTTGTTTATATATTATCCACCATACGGATACAGAGATACGTGCCTTTATAATTAGTGCCCATGTTTGTGGTCTTTACAAGAGGCTGTGGCTCACAGGTTCCTCTGGGGCGTGTCTTTAGCCTCCTTTGCATAATTAGCCTGTGAGCTACACCCCCGCGGTAAAGACCCTCAAAAATTTGCACTAAATTAAAAAACACATATCTCTGAATCCATATGGCAAATAAAAAACCCAGTATACTAGGGAGAAGCAGGAATAAAATAAGAGCAAAAAGTGGCCCGTTTTGACCTGATGATTACTTACCTTCTTTGATTAAAAAATTTGCTACCGTTTTGTGTTTACAGACCCTATGCAAACCGTTCTGCATTCAAATTAAAGGGACAGTTGCTGAATTTTTTAATATGTGATTATATTCTTTAAAGGGTTGGCCAGTACTATTTTTCACTGGTGGTCTGACAATAGGATAGGTAAATAATATCTGATCAGTTTGTGTGATCAGTTCTCGGAGGCTGCTGAAACACAACAGGATCATCATTTCTATAGTGGCTGAGGCCGGGAATTGCAGATCCACGCTCTATTCAACCTCTTTAAGGGTAAGCTACAACAGAATGAATTTACTGTGGACCTCCTGATATCTACTGTGGTATTTACCGCTGCAAAACTCATTAGGAAGCAGGTGCAGGTTAGCTTCAGATTTTCTATTAGACAAATCTGGGCTGACATCTGTCGCATGAATAAACATGATGTGGGTATCAAACCTGAAGCTCTTGCCAATTTACATTGTGGATGCAATTGCGGTGTGTATATGACATATTGCCATGTCATGAAAATGTAGCCTATTTTCTTACAACTGCATTTTACAGTGTTATAACAGTGCATGAGATTTTATGCATTAGAGTGAGACGTGCAGCTCCATGTATTGGCTTTGCAATGGTCAACGCAGCAGTAGATATCACCTTGGATCTTAGAGCATCAGGAGGTCTGCAATAAATACTTTCCCTTAAAGGGAATCTGTCACCCTATTTTTCGAGTATCAGCTGCTGGCACTGCCATCAGGGGCTTATCTACAGCATTCTGTAATGCTGTAGATAAGCCCCCGATGTAACCTGAAAGATAAGAAAAACACGTTAGATTATACTTACCGGGGGGGGCGGTCCGGTCTTGGTCTGATGGGTGTTGCAGTCCAACGCCTCCCATCTTCTAACGGTGATGTCCTCTTCTTTGCTGCCTGTCATGGCTCCTGCGCAGGCGCACTGCTCTGCCCTGTGTGGGACAGAGCAGTATACTGCAGTGCGCAGGGTCGGACCTCTCCCGGCGCCGGCGCACTGCAGGACTCTGCTCTGCCCTCAAGAGGGCAGAGCAGTGCGCCTGTGCAGGAGCCACGACAGGCAGCAAAGAAGAGGACGTCACCGTTAGAAGATGTGAGGCGCCGGACTGGACCGCGACACCCATCGGACCAAATCCGGACCCGGATCGCCCCTGGGTGAGTATAATATAACTCATTTTTCTTATCTTTCAGGTTACATCGGGGGCTTATCTACAACATTACAGAATGCTGTAGATAAGCCCCTGATGGATGTGCCGGCAGCTGATACTCAAAACATGGGGTGACAGATTGCCTTTAAAATGTCATGAATTATGCTCGCACTGTAAAATGCAGTGGTATTTCAGCAAGCGAATACTCGGCAGAAAATCCGCTTTATTTTCGTAAGTTGGGTATGCACTAAAAAAAGCAGGGTAAGAGGTTTAGTGACATTTGGCATCAGGCAACATATCCTTGCCGAGTGATAATGTTAAAAGGGTGAACTGAAATTATGCAAATTCTATCCCTACTGAATCGTAGATGGGGTCACAGTGGTTGAACCCACAATCAGACATTGGTGGCATATCCTAATGACATGCCGTTATTGCTAGTCACCCGACAACCCCTTCCCTTTGTGTGATGTATGTGTAAGTCACCCGTCGGTTGCCGGTGTATGGAGTAAGCTCAGAATTTCCTTTTTAATTTCAACACCCTCCTAAAAAATCCAAGAAAAAGTGAATAAAACACCTTATATACCATGAGGCAGTGAGGGGAAATCATATACAAGGGTCGTTATGTGTTACCCAGGATGTGCATAGAAGCATACTAAACACACTGGAGAGCATTGTAATGACAGCCACAGCTGTGATACAATGCAAAATAAAAGACAGTGTGGATGAGGTGAAACTATTTGACCAAGTCAGATTTAAGAAAACCTGACATGGGCTTTTATTTTTGGAGAGAGCTGTAGGATGGTAGTGGGACGGATCTCTCCCTCCACTTCAGGTTTTAGGAGTGGCACATGTCCACGATTCCCATTTAAAATTTCAGTTAAGGTTTGGGTGTGTCAGTCGGTGTGGGATGAAACCCAGAGACTTGAGCCAAGACTTTACCGCATCTACAGATTATAGAGTGGTATAGTTGTCCACGGACGTTCTGGATTTATTTTGAAAGTTTGAAAATAAAGAGGTTTATGATGAACTTTCTTGGGTCACTGCTTAATTACCACGGACGAGAAAGCCTCTGCGTTACAACTCTCAAAGAGTACCGACAAAAACATCAGCTCTTTATGCAAAAAACAAGAATCACTCAGCTCCATCGATAGAACAATTAAAAAGCTACCAGGTCATTTTTACTGCACAACAAATGCTGTAAACCTAGAACCCAAGAAACAGATGCAGAATTGTGTTTTCTCCACCATTTCACCACACTGACTTTTTCCCCCATTATCTAGTAACTTGTTTGGTATAATGAATGGCGTTGCACTCCGACTCGTCCTGCAACAAAACCAGCCGTCATACATCTATGTCAACATAGAAAAATAAAAAAGTTATGGCTTTTGGAAAAATAAGGGAGGAAATAAAATGCACACACACATAAAGAACCTGGTAGGGAAAGGTTAATAACTCTTCTATGCAAAGGAGAAATGCTTCCAAATAGAGCATATCTTCACTTTAAGAAATGTAACTTGTCCGTTTGTAAAACCTTTGCTTTGTCAATCTTTTGGGCGCTGTGGATTGGCATGAATGGTCTGCAAAGATTAAGAACTACCTGAACCTTTCCGCTCCATCATGGATGTGTTTACCCTCATGTACGGTACAGTGATTGCGGTTTGATACATTGCTTCTGTGGGAACTGATAAAGGAAGGAGGTCGACTCCCAGAGGCATATCCATAAAAATATGATTATTCCGGGAGATGAAAAGAGAGAGGCCAATGTGTCCTGTAGATGTAGAACATTCAGAGAAAAATTTACAGAAGAAAAACGCGAGTTGGTTTGACCGAGGTCGTATTTGGAAAATGAAGTCAAGTATATGCATAAAATAAAAAGTAGAAATAAAAAAGGAATGACGAAATCAAACAAAAACAAAATGTAAATTATTTACTAAGGCTAGAAAAGCAAACAAAAAGAAATAAAGAAATGAGTATGCAGACTGGGCATCCTTGGAACCACCTGGTCATTATAAGTTTCTCCTCCATCTATACAGAACATGTGCACACCTATGCTTACCTCATTATGGCCTTGGGCAGTACATGTTTTTCTCTCCTTACTGCTTCCATTCCCTATCTTCCAAGAGCTATACTTTTCTTTTCTATGGTATAAAGTGAAAAAGCGACTTGCCCATATATTGGGAACACCACCAACATAATTTTTATAATAGACAAAAATGTATTTTATTTTATTTAACACACAAGGCACAATCAGGGAACAACACTGAACCCATAAAAACAATGAAAAACATGAAAAAGATGCAAACTGGTCATATCATATAATAATGATTCAATGACCCTCTCACATCTAAAATCCCACAGATGCAAACAATTAAAGAAGCAACATATGCTCCACACATGAAATATGCAAGGAACAAACACTATATACAGTAATGCAATTTCATTTAAGTGCACACTACAAATATGACTATTCACAGCACCATGCCAATAGAATGTTGAACCTACACTATATAAAAAGACAATGCAAATGCCTACATATCACTGAGATAATAAAGTGAACACAACAATCGCTGTATATTACCGCAGGATGAGAGGCAAAAAGCCAGGGTAATCAAAGAGGTTCCTTGAAGCATGAAAGTGCATGAAGAAAAATAAAGTGCCTGGTGCAGTTGTGGGATAAGGTGGTAGGGGGAGCAAGGTCCCACGCATATCGCCACTACCCAAGTGGCTTTCTCAAGGGAGGATAAAGCGCTGTACGTCTGGGTGTGCCAAATGTATTTATGCAAGTAACACAGGTGCGAGATAATCAAAAATAAACCTACTAACATGAGGCGTTCAGGAATTGGCGCGGCCGCAGCCATCTTGTCGGCGTTGAGAGGAGTGTTAATAAAGTTGGGCAGATGATTGAACAGCGCATGCGCCGAAACCACAGATATGCGCGTTCGCAAACAGCGTATACAAGCCCTGTCACAGTGAAAGCTTAAACCCTATTACGGGGAGAAGATGATTGAACAGCGCATGCGCTGAACCTGTAGTAAGGCGCATGCGCAGATGACGTATTCCAACCCTGTCACAGTGAAAACTTTAAACCTATTACAGGGAGAGATCTCAAGCAATCAAACCACGCATGCGCTACAATATAGGGCCTTTCTTTTGCACCAATGGGGGTTTTAGACAAATTCATTCTCACTAAGGACCTGTATCTATTCTGTAGGCAGCTTACTTTCAAAATGCTTTACCATCAACCTTCGGTGATCGATACACTGCCACAGGATGAGAGACAGGTCTTTAGTGATCTCCTTGATTTATTACAGGAGAATGAGAGTCCTGACAATGTATCTAATAAGTCTTGGCGCTTACCTTCACAAGCCACACCTTCTTTTGCACTTTTTCCCACCATCCAGATTTTCTACAATGTTATCAGCAAGGAAATTGCCCAACTCAGCACTAATAGTAAGCAGGGAGACAATCTGGCGTTCATGGAGAAGCAAGCCCTGATCCAGCTTAAAAACAATCCATCATTTATCATCAAAGAAGCAGACAAAGGTGGGAACATTGTGTTGTGGCCACATGAGATGTATGTCAAAGAAGCCAAACGCCAACTGAACAATAGTCTTTGCTATCAGGTTCTACTGTCTGACCCCACAACCGTCTTCAAGACTAAATTGGATCGTGTTGTGAACTCATTTTCTGGTTTACCTCTGGCTTCTGGTGAGGGTGGTGGAGCTGGCTGTGTTGACAGAGGAGTCGTGAGTTCTCCATCCGGGCTCCCTCTAGTGGTGACAGTAGGTAATGAAGCTGATCTAAACGGCAGAGCCCTGCCACCTGAAGAGGAGGACTGTGAGTGGACATCAGGATTCTCTGACTGGATTTATGTCAGCCGACACCCTAATTTTGCGCTGGTGATTTTTTCCTGCCCTTAGGTTCTGGTTTCCAGCTCTGTTCCTGCCTTCTCAAGCTAAGTGTGCTCTGCTATTTTTTCACATGAGATTTAGTCTGGTTTTACTCAGATTTTTTGGGGTCAGCCAGCCCCTGCTGGGGTTGTGCTGAATTTCCATTCTTATGTCTCGGTTTATGCCAGTTTGCTTTTTGTCCCTGATCAGATTGGTCTCTTTTTGCTCTGTCTTCAGAATATACCATAGGGAATTGAAGTCTAGCGACTTCAGGGTTTTTGTTATCAGAAAGTGTTGGACTTTTTTTTGGCAGGGTTTTGTGCGTGATTGCAGACAGCATCTTTCCTTTCCTGTCCTTTCAAGTTAGTGTGGGCCCCATCGTTTGCTCAGCCTATTTTTCTATCTGTGTTTGTGTTTTCATCTTGTCTCACCGACAATACATGTTTGGGGGCTGTCTATTGCTTTGGGGTCTGCTCTGGGGCAGTTTAGATTTCCCCTTTTCTTGCTTTAGGCTTATTTAGTTCTCCGGCTGTGACAAGGCATCTAGGATCATCGTAGGTACACTCCACAGCTACTGCTAGTTGTGTGGATAGGATCAGGGGTCTGCAATCCGCTTAGTTACCAACCTCTCTGGTTTTCTGTGGCTTAGCTTGTTTTTGATTTTCCTCCTCGGTGACTCAATCATAACAGGATCGGCTACTCATGTCTGCTAAGCAAAACAACATTCTGAGTAGGAACTAATTTAATTTTTTAACAACGTATCATCCAATTGTTCCCACTCTGTACTTGCTTCCGAAGGTGCACAAGTCAATTACTGAGCCACCGGGCAGGCCCATTGTGGCCGGTATTGGCAGTTTGTATGAGCGTCCATGCATTTACTTAGATCATTTTTTGCAACCTTTTGTTGTTTCCTTAGATTCGTTTGTCTAGGACACTTCTCATTTGATTCAACAACTCCAAGATGTATCGGTGCCGGATGACACTATTCTCGTTACCATGGACGTCGAATCTCTATGTACTTGTATTGGTCACATGAATGGAATTGAAGCAGTATCCTACTTCCTGAAGCAACAGATAACAGGTAATAGGAGGCACCAGTCGTTTTTGTTGGATTTACTGCACTTTGTTCTTTCAAACAGCTATTTTGTCTTTGACCGTACATTTTACAAGCAGGAGTCTGGCACTGCCATGGGGGCGTGCTGTGCGCCTTCTTACACCAACCTTTTCTTGGGTTGGTGGGAGGAGACACGGGTGCGCCCCATGGCTTCCTTTCATACCAACGTACTCCGTTGGTTCCGATATATCGATGATGTCCTAGTGTTTTGGACCAGTACAATTGATGACTGTCATTGTTTTGTGGAACAACTTAATAACAACACTGTCATGATCCATGCTGGATTGTGACAGATAAAAGCACTTGTAACCTTTTTTTTCTTTAAGCTGGTTGCTTAGTTAGTTTTTGCCCCCAGTGGCCATTAGGGTCATTACACAGTGGTGTCTTTTGTTCTAGTTTGCCCCCACTGGTGGTTAGCGTTATTACACGGGAATCACTAACAGGTGTGATTGCTCTGGCTTAACTATATAGGAGTGTCTTGTTCTCTCATTCACTGTTGGTGATATTGGTCATTTCAACCAGCCTTGGTGGAGGAAGGAGCTAGAGAGAGTTCCTTGTAGCTCAGTCAGAGTCCTGGTGTGGAAGGAGCCACAGAGAGGAGTTCCTTGCAGCTCTGACAAAGCTTGGTGAAGCAGCAGCTATTCAGGAGGAAAGCTGCATTCTGGTGCTGGACTCTGTTGCTGGGAGCAAGAGCGACAGAGCAAAGCTAAGTGGTGTTATCCCTGTTTGTACCTTTCCTTTTGTGTGTTTCGGTGCAGTGGTGGGATTAGTTTCTGCACCGTTCATTTCACTAGAAAGGGCTAGGTGCAGGGCGAGCTAGAATTTTTAGGTATCCTGCTCGGCGCCAGGTGCAAAACCTGCATAGGGACTGTCAGGAGTGTAGAGACACTGACTCAGGGGAGTGTAGGAGGTCTCCACGTCCCCGTTCCCTATCGCATGGCCCTCCATTGTATCTGTTTCCCTGGTGTTTCCCTTTATTATTTAAACTCGCCCTGCTGGAGGTGGTATATCCAGATACATGTGTAATTCTGAAATTTGCCTGCTGGAGGCGGTGTATCCGGCTGCACGTTATATTATTTAAATTTGCCCTACTGAAGGCGGTGTATCCAGGGTCACGTGTATCAAAGTAATTCGCCCTGCTGGAGGCAGTGTGTCCAGTCACACGTAACCATCACAAACACGCTTAATATATCCTTAACAGCCTCCTTCTCAAAAGAAGTTGATTTTTTGGATTTAAAGATCATGAAGATTGGCACCACAATCCAAACCAAGCTATTCTGGAAAGCCACCCCAACAAACAGTCTACTTCACTTTTCCAGTTTCCACCCTCAACATCTGCGTAACAATATACCCAAAGGACAATTCTTGTGGGTAAGACTCAATTGTAGTACTCATGCAGACTTCCGTGGAGGGGCAAGGGAGCTAACCAGACGATTTGTGTAAAGAGGTTACCCAAGCAGGGTTACCTTCAATGCTTATCAGAAATCATTGACCAATGACAGGTCATTGTTGTTACAGCCTAAAATTCGTAATATGTCACACATTATTAATCTGATCACACCCTACAATAATCAGTGGCGTGACATTTACAAGATTCTGGATAGGCATTGGGGAATCCTTCTGAATGAGCCTAAATTGAAACCCTTTCTTTCTGATAGGTCCAAAATGATAGCTAAGAAAGCTAAGAACTTGAAAGACCATCTCACCACCAGTCATTTCAAAAGACCTGTGTCAAGGATTGGCACTGGTTATTGGTTGTCAGGTTCCTTCCATTACGGGGGATGTTCCATTTGTCCCTTCATGATCGCCTCAGACACCATCACTTTCTCGGTTTTTCCAGGCACAATCAAACTGAAGTATTATTCCAACTGCAAAACCAGAAATGTGATTTATTTATTGGTGTGCCAGTGCCCGAAGATTTATGTTGGTCAAACCAGCCAGGAACTCAGATGCAGAGTACAACAACACATCTGGAATGTCAATAAAGCTCAAATTGACCGTGAGAAGGGTAAGTCCATCACTTCTGTGGCAATCCATTTTTTAGACCAACATGATGGTAAACACCAAGGCATACGGGTTTTGGTGGTTAACCAAGTATGGGGAAACATTCGTGGTGGCGATCCTACAAAGGAACTTCTTCGTAGAGAGTCATGCAGGATCTACAACCTGAAGAGCATGGCTCCACAAGGGCTAAATGAGGAACTCCTGTTCACCGGTTTCTATGGCTAATCTTGTATTTGTCTTTCCTTTATTTTTAGGGGAATAACCAGCCTATGACATATGACCAGGACTTACATTATAGACTCTGCAACATGGACTTTCCTTCTATTCGTGTGTTCATATGGATTTCGGGACTAGTGGCCTCATCATTTTGACCAACTGACTAGTCATCATTGTTCTTTTTCTTAACTACAAGTTCGAATGTGGACTGGGTTTTTGGGCATTCAATGCCTCTTGGCATGGAGTCCGACTATTTATAGTACCATGTTCTCGGGTTCCACAACAATTAAAGACACATCTTGTCACTAAATTATATATGTGTTTACTAAGAGAAGGATACTAATCGGACCTCGCTTCATGCCCAGGACCTTTATTATCGTCTCTGTAATATGAATCATTCATCTTTTTGTGTGCCTATATGGACTTCGGGTCTTTATGACTTTGACCGATTGGCTAGTCACTATTGCATTTTTGTTTGACCATTATTCTTTAAATGTGGACTGTGCTCTGGGCATTCTTTGCCCTGGGACACTGTGCCCGATAATTCATAGCACTACATTCTCAGGGTCCTTGACAATTAAAAGATACAATTAAAAGACGGAAGTTGTCATCGAACTATTTATTAATTCGTCTTTTCAGTTCAAAATCAATAATTAAATTTGTATTATCAGATAATCAACCATGATTAATCTTCTTTTGGGTACTTCTATTTTTTCCCAATTATCACATTTACTCTTTTTGTGTTTGTAGTTGGTACGTTCAATCCCTCTTTGAGTCTAGCATGCATTCACTGCTCCGCATTTCATATGTGGACATGCTAGTTTGCATTGATGCATTAGGCATGCTCATTCTCTATACTCTGTGGGATTCTTTGTGCAGAGAAAACTGTTGCTCATTATTGGAGGGATCTCATTGAATCCCTTTGGTAGACTTATATTTGTCTACGTTTATCTTGTCTAGTTCCCGCAAAAACACTCACTCTGCTCAGTGAGTAGTAGTGTCCAACCTGGGTCTCACTATGCGCTTTTCATTTATGCGCCTTTTTGAACTTTTTTCATCTAGTTGCCATATATCTACTCTGACTTTACATTAGTCTATACACACCCAGCCCACCAGAAAACACTCATTTTGTTTAGCGAGCACTAGTGTCTAACCTGGGATTCCACTACGCGCTTTTCATATGCGCATTTTTTGATCCTTTTCTATGTAGCTTCAAACCTTCAAATATATTTATTATACATTACTGTGTGTGACACTCCTCTTAACGCCGACAAGATGGCCACGGCCGCGCCAATTCCTGATTGCCTCATGTTAGTAAGTTTATTTTTGATTATCTCGCACATGTGTTACTTGCATAAATACATTTGGCACACCCAGACGTACAGCGCTTTATCCTCCCTTGAGAAAGCCACTTGGGTAGTGGCGATACGCGTGGGGCCTTGCTTCCCCTACCACCTTATCCCACAACTGCACCAGACACTTTATTTTTCTTCATGCACTTTCATGCTTCAAGGAACCTCTTTGATTACCCTGGCTTTTTGCCTCTCATCCTGCGGTAATATACAGCGATTGTTGTGTTCACTTTATTATCTCAGTGATATGTAGGCATTTGCATTGTCTTTTTATATAGGTTCAACATTCTATTGGCATGGTGCTGTGAATAGTCATATTTGTAGTGTGCACTTAAATGAAATTGCATTACTGTATATAGTGTTTGTTCCTTGCATATTTCATGTGTGGAGCATATCTTGCTCCTTTAATTGTTTCCATCTGTGGGATTTTGGATGTGAGAGGGTCATTGAATCATTATTATATGATATGACCAGTTTGCATCTTTTTCATGCTTTTAATTGTTTTTATGGGTTCAGTGTTGTTCCCTGTTTGTGCCTTGTGTGTTAAATAAAATAAAATACATTTTTGTCTATTATAAAAATTATGTTGGTGGCGTTCCCAATATATGGGCAAGTCGCTTTTTCACTTTATACCATTGTCTGATTGACATGCCTTTGGAGAACCCCCTTTTTTCTTGTATAGCGGTGCCCTCCTTTCAATCAATTATACTTTTCTTTTCTGTTATTTTTAGAAATTACCAAAAAGATTCAAATTACCCAGATCCGGCATCGATTTTGGTCCTCCGTGACGTTCCCTGTTCCATTCTGGCCCGTTGTGGGCAATATGTCCATCTCCTTACAGTAGTACCAATGTTCTTGCTCATTTCTAGTTCTGTGGACGTAGCAATAGGATGGCTTGATTTCGGGAGGGAAGCTGTAGCTTTGAATGGCACCATTTAATGTATCACATAATGAACTGCAAGACAATTCTTTGTCAGGCAGATTTGAAAAGAAAAAAACCCCACAGCAATTCTGCAACTGTTTTTATGACTTTGTTGTTTTACGTTGTTCATTGTGCTGTAAAAATGATATATATTAACTTTATTCTCTGGATTAGTACGATTACGCACAGTCAAATGTTTGCATCTTTTACATGTGATGTCTCTGTTGGATATGCTGTTACTTTAAAAAAAAAAAAAAAATGTTTGGCTTGTACTGACAAATTCCAAGACTAATAACTTTTTTATTTTTATAACAAGCGCTTGTTTTTTGCGGGTTGAGTCGTAGATTTTATTGATATCATTTTGGCATACATGCAACTTTTTGATCTCATTTTATTCCATCTTTTCTGTGGGCTCCTCAGCCTGCTCCATTCATATTCCCTTGACATCTACATTACATATATTGTGTATTAGATGTCGGTAAGAGGTTAATTGCTTTGGAAGATGGAGTGAGAAAAAATTGTGTATAAAAAGGAGGCGATAGACCTCAGATAATGCAACGCAAACCACTGTAAGGCCGACAAACAGTGAAGCCCATAATAATCATAGGCTTTCCCATTAGAGATTAGCGTATTGATCGGTGGCGGATTGAGTTCTGTTCGTATTCCCTGAAATTCACAGATTCACGTGAATTTGAATGCTGCAATTCTATTCACACCCCGCCCCCCCAAAAAAAAAGCTTGCTTGGCACCTTTTCCCATATTGTTGAAGCATCAGAGGTCAGACAATTGTCACTTTGCTTGACTGCGTGAGACTCACCATAATGCCCTGCAGCTATGACAGCTTACAGATTATCGTACCTTGTAAGGTGGTGGTCAATACCTGGGCCTTCACAGATCAGGGGTTCCCAGTGGACCATAGATTGTACAGCGCAGTTGTTTCCCATCTCCAGAGTCATTAGGTAAATCACTCTCTCCTGTACAGAGTAAGCTCTTATGGTCAGTGGGGTCCTCTCTCTCCTGTAGTGTGTAAGCTCTTATGGTCAGCGGGGTCCTCTCTCTCCTGTAGAGTGTGAGCGCTTATGGTCAGCGGGGTTCTCTCTCTCCTGTAGAATGTAAGCGCTTATGGTTAGCTGGGTCCTCTCTTTCCTGTGGAGAGTAAGCTCTTATGATCAGTGGGGTCCTCTCTCTCTCCTGTAGAGTGTAAGCTCTTATAGTCAGTGGGGTCCTCTCTCTCCTGCAGAATGTAAGTGCTTATGGTCAGCGGGGTCCTCTCTCTCTCCTGTAGAGTGTAAGCTCTTATGATCAGTGGGGTCCTCTCTCTCCTGTAGAGTGTATGCTCTTATGGTCAGTGGGGTCCTCTCTCTCCTGTAGAGTGTAAGCGCTTATGGTCAGCGGGGTCCTCTCTCTCCTGTAGAATGTAAGCGCTTATGGTCAGCGGGGTCCTCTCTCTCCTGTAGAATGTAAGCGCTTATGGTCAGCGGGGTCCTCTCTCTCCTGTAGAGTGTAAGCTCTTATGGTCAGAGGGGTCCTCTCTCTCCTGTAGAGTGTAAGCGCTTATGGTCAGCGGGGTCCTCTCTCTCCTATAGAATGTAAGCGCTTATGGTAAGCGGGGTCCTCTCTCTCTCCTGTAGAGTGTAAGCTCTTATGGTCAGTGGGGTCCTCTCTCTCCTGTAGAATATAAGCACTTATGGTCAGCGGGGTCCTCACTCTCCTGTAGAGTGTAAGCTCTTATGGTCAGCGGGGTCCTCTCTCTCCTGTAGAGTGTAAGCGCTTAAGGTCAGCGGGGTCCTCTCTCTCCTGTAGAATGTAAGCGCTTATGGTCAACGGGGTCCTCTCTCTCTCCTGTAGAGTGTAAGCTCTTATGATCAGCGGGGTACTCTCTCTCCTGTAGAGTGTAAGTGTTTATGGCCAGTGGGGTCCTCTCTCTCCTGTAAAGTGTAAGCTCTTATGGTCAGCGGGGTACTCTCTCTCCTGTAGAGTGTAAGCTCTTAAAGTCAGTGGAGTCCTCTCTCTCCTGTAGAGTGTAAGCTCTTATGGTCAGCAGGGTCCTCTCTCTCCTCTAGAGAGTAAGCTCTTATGGTCAGCAGGGTCCTCTCTCTCCTCTAGAGTGTAAACTCTTATGGTCAGTGGGTTTCTCTCTCTACTGTAGAGTGTAAGCTCTTATGGTCAGTGGGGTCCTCTCTCTCCTGTAGAGTGTAAGCTCTTATGGTCAGTGGGATCCTCTCTCTCCTGTAGAGTGTGAGTTCTTATGGTCAGCAGGGTCCTCTCTCTCCTGTAGAGTGTAAGCTCTTATGGTCAGTGGGTTTCTCTCTCTCTCCTGTAGAGTGTAAGCTCTTATGGTCAGTGGGGTCCTCTCTGTCCTGTAGAGTGTAAGCTCTTATGGTCAGTGGGGTCCTCTCCTGTAGTGTGTAAGCTCTTATGGTCAGCGGGGATTTCTCTCTCCTGTAGAGAGTAAGCTCTTATGGTCAGTGGGGTCCTCTCTCTCCTGTAGAGTGTAAGCTCTTATGGTCAGCGGGGTCCTCTCTCTCCTGTAGAGTGTGAGCTCTTATGGTCAGCGGGGTCCTCTCTCTCCTGTAGAGTGTAAGCGCTTATGGTCAGCAGGGTCCTCTCTCTCCTGTAGAATGTAAGCGCTTATGGTTAGCGGGGTCCTCTCTTTCCTGTGGAGAGTAAGCTCTTATGGTCAGTGGGGTCCTCTCTCTCCTGCAGAATGTAAGTGCTTATGGTCAGCGGGGTCCTCTCTCTCTCCTGTAGAGTGTAAGCTCTTATGATCAGTGGGGTCCTCTCTCCCCTGTAGAGTGTAAGCTCTTATGGTCAGCGGGGTCCTCTCTCTCCTGTAGAATGTAAGCGCTTATGGTCAGCGGGATCCTCTCTCTCCTGTAGAATGTAAGCGCTTATGGTCAGCGGGGTCCTCTCTCTCCTGTAGAGTGTAAGCTCTTATGGTCAGAGGGGTCCTCTCTCTCCTGTAGAGTGTAAGCGCTTATGGTCAGCGGGGTCCTCTCTCTCCTATAGAATGTAAGCGCTTATGGTAAGCGGGGTCCTCTCTCTCTCCTGTAGAGTGTAAGCTCTTATGGTCAGTGGGGTCCTCTCTCTCCTGTAGAATGTAAGCACTTATGGTCAGCGGGGTCCTCTCTCTCCTGTAGAGTGTAAGGTCTTATGGTCAGCGGGGTCCTCTCTCTCCTGTAGAGTGTAAGCACTTATGGTCAGCGGGGTCCTCTCTCTCCTGTAGAATGTAAGCGCTTATGGTCAACGTGGTCCTCTCTCTCTCCTGTAGAGTGTAAGCTCTTATGATCAGCGGGGTACTCTCTCTCCTGTAGAGTGTAAGCTCTTAAGGTCAGTGGAGTCCTCTATCTACTGTAGAGTGTAAGCTCTTATGGTCAGCGGGGTTCTCTCTCTCCTGTAGAGTGTAAGCTCTTATGATCAGCGGGGTCCTCTCTCTCCTGTAGAGTGTAAGTGCTTATGGTCACTGGCGTCCTCTCTCTCCTGTAGAATGTAAGTGCTTATGGTCAGTGGGGTCCTCTCTCTCCTGTAGAGTGTAAGCTCTTATGGTCAGCAGGGTCCTCTCTCTCCTGTAGAGTGTAAGCTCTTATGATCAGCGGGGTCCTCTCTCTCCTGTAGAGTGTAAGTGCTTATGGTCAGTGGGGTCCTCTCTCTCCTGTAGAATGTAAGCGCTTATGGTCGGCGGGGTCCTCTCTCTCCTGTAGAGTGTAAGCTCTTATGGTCAGTGGGGTCCTCTCTCTCCTGTAGAGTGTAAGCACTTATGGTCAGCGGGGTCCTCTCTCTCCTGTAGAATGTAAGCGCTTATGGTAAGCGGGGTCCTCTCTCTCCTGTAGAGTGTAAGCTCTTATGATCAGCGGGGTACTCTCTCTCCTGTAGAGTGTAAGCTCTTATGGTCAGTGGAGTCCTCTCTCTCTTATAGAGTGTAAGTGCTTATGGTCAGCGGGGTCCTCTCTCTCCTGTAGAGTGTAAGCTCTTATGGTCATTGGGGTCCTCTCTCTCCTGTAGAGGGTAAGCTCTTATGGTCAGTGGAGTCCTCTCTCTCTTATAGAGTGTAAGTGCTTATGGTCAGCGGGGTCCTCTCTCTCCTGTGGAGTGTTAGCTTTTATGGTCAGTGGGGTCCTCTCTCTCATGTAGAGTGTAAGCTCTTATGGTCAGTGGAGTCCTCTATCTCTCCTGTAGAGTATTAGCTTTTATGGTCAGTGGGGTCCTCTCTCTCCTGTAGAGTGTAAGTATTATGGTCAGTGGGGTCCTCTCTCTCCTGTAGAGTGTAAACTGTTATGGTGATTGGGATCCTCTCTCTCTCCTGTAGGGTGTAAGCTCTTATGGTCAGTGGGGTCCTCTCTCTCCTGTAGAGTGTAAGCGCTTATGGTCAGTGGGGTCCTCTCTCTCCTGTAGAATGTAAGCGCTTATGGTCAGAGGGGTCCTCTCTCTCTCCTGTAGAGTGTAAGCTCTTATGATCAGCGGGGTCCTCTCTCTCCTGTAGAGTGTAAGCTCTTATGGTCATTGGGGTCCTCGCTCTCCTGTAGAGTGTAAGCTCTTATGGTCAGTGGGGTCCTCTCTCTCCTGTAGAGTGTAAGCGCTTATGGTCAGTGGGGTCCTCTCTCTCCTGTAGAATGTAAGCGCTTATGGTCAGCGGGGTCCTCTCTCTCTCCTGTAGAGTGTAAGCTCTTATGATCAGCGGGTTACTCTCTCTCCTGTAGGGTGTAAGGGCTTATGGTCAGTGGGGTCCTCTCTCTCCTGTAGAGTGTAAGCTTTTATGATCAGCGGGGTCCTCTCTCTCCTGTAGAGTGTAAGCGCTTATGGTCAGTGGGGTCCTCTCTCTCCTGTAGAGTGTAAGCTCTTATGGTCAGTGGAGTCCTCTCTCTCTTATAGAGTATAAGTGCTTATGGTCAGTGGGGTCCTCTCTCTCCTGTGGAGTGTTAGCTTTTACGGTCAGCGGGGTCCTCTCTCTCATGTAGAGTTTAAGCTCTTATGGTCAGTGGGGTCCTCTCTCTCATGTAGAGTGTAAGCTCTTATGGTCAGTGGGGTCCACTATCTCTCCTGTAGAGTGTAAGCTTTTATGGTCAGTGAGGTCCTCTCTCTCCCCTGCACAGTGTAAGCTCTTATGGTCAGTGGGGTCCTCTCTCTTCTGTAGAGTGTAAGCTCTTATGGTCAGCGGGGTCCTTTCTCTCCGGTAGAGTGTAAGTATTATGGTCAGTGGGGTCCTCTCTCTCCTGTAGAGTGTAAACTCTTATGGTGATTGGGATCCTCTCTCTCTCCTGTAGAGTGTAAGCTCTTATGGTCAGCGGGGTCCTCTCTCTCCTGTAGAGTGTAAGCTCTTATGATCAGCGGGGTACTCTCTCTCCTGTAGAGTGTAAGCTCTTATGGTCAGTGGGGTCCTCTCTCTCCTGTAGAGTGTAAGTGCTTATGGTCATTGGGGTCCTCTCTCTCCTGTAGAATGTAAGCTCTTATGGTCAGTGGGGTCCTCTCTCTCTTATAGAGTGTAAGTGCTTATGGTCAGCGGGGTCCTCTCTCTCCTGTAGAGTGTAAGCTTTTATGATCAGCAGGATTCTCTCTCTTTCACTCCTTTTCCCCATTTTCTGAGTAATTACAAGTTTTTCAGTGTTTAGCTTCACACAAATGTATTTTTCTCAAATCAATCTGTGAATTCGAACTTCAAAGGATCTGTTAATCTATATTTTACATTTCTTGGATATCGCATCTGGTATGTTTTTTAACAATGAGACCCAATGTCAACTTTTGCTCTGGATCTTCATAGTTTCATATTGTGTCCTTGCTTGACCACGCAGTACTATCAGCCACTCAAAGACCTCTTATAACACTTCAGTTGCCAATTTTTTGTCTCATTGCGCCATAGTGGAGCATGGAAGATGACAAATCCCTTTTTTGTTCATGTTGAAAACCTAATACATGTCTTTGAAATACAATGTCACTTACATGGAAAGGAGTCTACTAGAAAACCGTCCAGGATCAAATAGCAGAAAAGCGAGAAATGCCTTTCGTCGGTGATAGTGATAGAGTGCTGCAGTTATCTTTCATATCAGTGACTTCCAGGGGACTCATATACTAGAAACAGAGATGTGAGTCTCAATTTCCCCTGTAAATTATGGTGGTCTCTTTACGAGCAGCAGGAGTCTCACTTAGAAAGCCGTCCCGCTGTGTTCACACACATTCTACAAGACGGCAGAAACTGGAAACAGCAGAAGCAGCATTCAATGCGAATCCGGATATAATACATTGCAGAAATGTAAAGATAATGTAGAATCATGGCGTTTTCTTAACATTTCTTAGGGCCCCGTCACACATAGCGACTCACCAACGATCCCGACAACGATATCAACGTGTCAGGATCGCTGGTGAGTCGCTACATGATCACTGGTGAGCTGCCAAACAGACAGCTTCACCAGCGATCAGCACCAGCGACGCCGAGCGCGCGGCATCACTGTGTACTTTAGTTACCAGCACGCTGATGCAGGGAGCTGGTAACTTAGGTACACATCGGGTTTCTAAGGGACGTGCAGTGATGCGTGCTGGCCAGCGGGAGACCAGCGTCGAAAAAAATGTCCAGGGCTTTCCAAGAGCGATCAGCGATACCGGCAGGGGGGCCGGTCGCTGATCGCTGTCACACACAGCGATCAGGCTGTTGAGATCGCTGTTACGTTGTGGGGTAGGTGACTTGACGGACAGACGTGACTGGTAGTAGGAGGGGACGGTTTGTACACTAGAGACGGAGATTGACAGGATAGAAGGGTGACAGCTGGGAAAGGTGGATAGGAGAGTGCATTACCTAGAAATGACCACAAGATGGCAGGGGGGAGTAGCTTAGGACTCAACATCAGCTTATGGCTTGAGAAACGCTTAGTCATGGGGGGTGGGGAGATAGGAAACCAGGAGGGGAATTCCTGGTGAGAGAGGAGATAAATAGAACAGGATAGGGTTCCAGGCAGGCTAGTCCAGGGAGGAGCTCGACAGAAGACGGAGAACGGTGAAGAGCTTGACCAGGGGACTGACAGAAGACAGTCGGGGGGTGGCCCTGACACGACGTACCGCAGGACAGACGAGGCCCCGGGGGTACCGATTGGACGATGACCTCGGGCAGGTGAAGCGCTGGCGGTAGATTGGTCTAGGACAGCCCCAGCGAAAGAACCGCGAGGGACGTTACTTCGACTGGAGCAAAGGTGCAGGTACCCGGGCCTGGAGACAGAGAACTGTAAAGAGGCTGCGGTGCGTGGTTGTGGTCGTCAGGAGGACGACAAATAAATCTGGAACTGTTACTATTGAAATCTGTCTCCGCCTCGTCCTTGCATTGCCTGGTGCCTGTGTCATCCGGACAGGGTAAGCAGTGGTCCACCCCCCAATCCCGGCCCCTACCACAACATCACAAAACTTGTGACTCAGCAGCGTTGTCTTAAAGGGGTTGTTTAGTCAGAAAAAAACAATTTTTGAAAATTTGTTTTAGTGTCGATGAAGCAAAGTCTACACTTGTCACTTGTCGGTAAGTCTGCATCTGACACGTACAACTAAAAGCATGGAAGAAAAATAAGGTTGTGGAAAAAAATCAATTGACTTTCAGCTACAATTTTACTATGTTGATATACAGTGGGTACGGAAAGTATTCAGACCCCTTTAAATTTTTTACTCTTTTTCAAAAAACTTCATTTTTCTCTCATTAACCCCTTTCCTACAATGGACGTACTATTCCGTCCATGTGACCTGGGACCTAAGTCCCATGGACGGAATAGTACGTCATGCCCTTTAATGCAACATCGCGACTTAAGTCACGGTGATCGCATTAAAATGCCGACGTCATCTTACATCAGGATAGATGGCCTCAGCATCCCAAGCAGTCTCCGCCCTGGCCCGCCCCTCTGTGAGCTGTGATTGGCTGTTCAATTCAGAACAACCAATCACAGCGCTTCTCATTGTTTCAGCCAATCAGATTGTATCTATTATAGATAATTTGTGCTTATTCTGACTTATTTGTTTTCATGTGTGATTTCTGTATGTTCACAGCTACTAGTCATAAGCAAATGGATTACCGCGCTTGAGACCAAACGTGGTTGTCTCAACTCCAGGAGGTTTTTAAGGAGGATACTCCTGGTATTTTTAATACGAATGGTGGTGATGCAAAGGAACAAATTGTAAAACTCAGGACGCTGCTACATAGACGGACGAGATTGTGGTGGAACAGGGCCTCCTTGGGACAGTACCTTACTTGTGCTTTAATTCCAAGAGGTTTACGGGTGCAAATTTTTCCAGCATTCCCAGTTGAGGATCTTATTTTCAAAAAAGAGTGGGAAGAGACTGCTAATAAATGTTCCCGGGGCTTTATGGAATTGTTGGTCAGATTGGATGAAAAAAACTTGGGAGACCTAGAAAAAGAAATTGATAGTATCCAAATTTAATTGAAAGACAGCTTAACTACTGATGCTTTGGTAAAATTGAATGGGGATCTTGAGAAGGATCTGACAAAGTGAGAACAGGAAATAGGTACGGTTAAATAAAAAAAACTGCAGAGAGACAATTCAGACTTTTTGGAAAACAGAGTTTATAGATGGAAAAACAGGACAATCAGGGCACGACCTACCCTACAGTCACGCTCTGGTTCCTTGTCCTCCTTAATTTCAGCTGATGAAGCTAGTATTAAATCAGATCAGATAAAGACTTCAGGGACTGACAATACTAGAACTGCAGTTTCTACTAGAATTACCAGAGGGCGTTATGCCAATAAAAGAAGGCAACATACATTGCCTATGTATGAACGCAAGGCTAAAAATTATGGACTGCAGGTAATAAACTTGTCCTCCCACATTCTTTCGGAGACACAGTTGGAAGTGTTGCAATTTTGCCCTAATTTTGTACGTTACAATGGTTTTGATTTTTTTACAGTCTTAAAAGACTTACACATTTTTTGCCGTAAATTGATCCTACGGAAATTACACCATCGGACTGATGGTGACTTAAATATGATGGAACAACAAGCGGTTGCTGATTTGGAGGATCATTTGAACGAACAACAACCTGATAACGTAGGTATTGCACTGCGTTCGATCGTGCCACGTTCACTTACATTCCCTCCCTTGTCATTGTGTCCCCAAGTGGAGATCTTTTGTAAATTGGTCACTGAAGACTTAAGAGAAAGATCAAAAAATATATGTGAGGACAACTTGACTGTACCACAGAGACGAGCTTTGAGAGAATTGCAATCTCTTGATTCTGTGGTTATAAAACCTGCTAAGGGAGGGAACGTGGTGATCTGGCCGATGGAAAAGTACGAAAAAGAGGTACTTCGCCAGCTTAGGGACAAACTTATCGTATTTTGCCCTGCAATCCCACTGTGTCTTTTTCTTTGGAATTGAAGACCATTCTTGATCATGCTGATGAGTTGGGCATTGTCCCGAGGAAGATTTTGGACGCCCTTGTACCTTAGTACCCTAAGGTACCTACTTTTTACCTACTACCGAAGGTGCATAAGGACGTCCAGAATCCCCCTGGAAGACCTATTGTCTCTGGCGTAGGGGGGTTGAGTGAAAATATTTGTAAATTTATTGACCACCATCTAAAACCTTTGGTCGAAACACTCCCCTCCCCTGTCAGGGACACTACAGATGTTCTTACTAAGGTCGATGGATTGTCTTTGGAGGCGGATATGCACTTAGTTACTATTGACATTGAGTCATTATATACTTCTATCAGACATAGCGATGGCCTTCGGGTGGTCCGCTTCTTCCTCGAGACTGCCAACTGGGATGGCCATATTTTGGATTTTATTTTGGATTTATTGGAATTTGCATTGACAAAAATTTTTTTTGTTTTTAAAGACAAATTTTATTTACAGTTACAGGGGACTGCGATGGGCGCGGCATGTGCCCCGGCCTATGCAAACCTGTTTCTGGGTTTTTGGGAGGCAGGTTTTCTATGGGGATGGGGCACACGCCGCCGACCAAGTGGTGGGTTGGTTCCGTTATATTGATGATTTATTGATGATATGGAGGGGTGACGGGACCAGCCTATCCAATTTTATGCAGTCCCTTAATGTAAATCCATTCAATCTTAGATTTACATTTAAATATCATGCTAAATGTATTGATTTCTTGGATATAACATTTTGTGTTGCGGAGGATGGGTCCATTGAGACCGATTTATATCGTAAGGAGACGGCGGTCAATTCTCTTTTACATGCCTCCTCAGCGCATAATTTTTCTGTGATTTAAAGCCATCCCAGTTGGCCAATTCTTGAGGAACAGGCGGACCTGCTCAACTATGGCCCGCTTCGAACGGCAGTCTGCCTCCCTTACAGAACGTTTTCAAGACAGGGGGTATAGTAACCGATGTATCAGGGAAGGTTATAGACGCGCTAAACGCACAAAAAGGGAGGAACTACTTGTGCCTTCTAAAAAGAAAACTGTAATGGACTTTAATGAAGTGAGATTTATTTCAACCTCTAATTGCCGCTGGGATCGGATTCGTGATACATTGAATAGACACTGGCCGGTTTTACATACGAACAAGTCTCTGGCCGAAAGTCTACCACAGCGTCCCTTGATGGTACAACGCAGGGGGAGGAATCTGAGAGATTATCTTGTTAAAAATCACTACACAACAAAATCACAGTTACTTTCAATATGAGTAACCCTAGAGTTGGATGCTTCCCCTACGGTACCTGTGTCGCGTGCCCCAACATTCTGAGAAGTGGGACCTTTAGTACCTCTGATGGGAGCAGGGAGTTTAAAATACATGAGAACATCTCATGTAATACCACATATGTGATATATTATGCAACATGCCCCGCTCCCTAATCTATGTGGGTCTCACATCAAGGTAGTCGAAGGTGCAGACACGCGAACATGTACGTGACATTCTAGCTGCTAGGGACACTGTGGATCTGACTCTACTTAAGACGCTGCCGAGACATTTCTTTTGTGTCACCGTTGTGATCCCAGCGGCCTTAGGGTGCGGGGTATTGATAGAGTCCATGGTGGTGTCAGGGGTGGCAATCTGGCCCGCCTGTTGGCACAACGTGAATGTAGGTGGATTGTCACTCTTGACACCGTGACACCGAAAGGACTCAATGAAAAACTCACCTTTGTTTCCTTCCTTTGATGGGCTCCCCTTCCTATATCTTTGTGAGAAATTTCCTGTTCCCTCTTTGGTGATGTCCACCCATCTCTGTTTGAGTCTTTGTGGTAGCGTCCTTTTTTATTAAAAACATATTTGCATCGTCGTCCCACGTTTTTATATATGTTATATTTTTTTAATTATGTCATCTCTCTTAGTTTTCTTTATAGTCTTTGCCTTGCTGGGTATTTATCCTTTGGAATTTGTGCTTGATACGATACAGCATCATTCAACATTTTAGTGAAGCCTATGATGTTCACGTAGGATGGTACTCAGTATTCAAGCAGAGTCAAAGGAGTCTTTATTTGGACAAGAAGACTATTTTTGTCTTTTTCTTCCTTGTTGTCTTTTTGCCCATACACATTTATATTTTTTTTTATTATTTTATTTTTTTATTTTTCACTTTTTTCACTCTTTTGCTTTACACACATTTTTGTATATTATCATCTTATTGTGAATCAAGTGTATTCTCCTAATATTGCACTCTTTTTGTGATAGGAATATATTACCGTGTACTGTCACTTTAAATATGCACGCTTGCACTTTATATTATTATATGTGATATCAATTTTATGATATGTTGCTATTTGCCTATATCACATTCTTGTGTTTTATTAGCACCTGATCACTTCAGCCCTTTCACATTTTGGGCTGTATTTACATTGTATGTACTTTATATTTTCTTATGGGCTGACATTTATCTTCCCCAAGATGGCTGCCGCTATGATCTTCTTTGTAATGGCGGTTGAGATGCGCACGCGCGGTTGGCCTCGCACCCCTCCTACTCTCCTCTGTGGCTATCTACGTTAGTCTGGTGCGCATGTCTCTGATGTCAGCAGGTGGATTTCCACCTACATGCGCGCCGCTTATTGACGGCCACGGAGGTGGGAGGAAACTTTTCTGGCGTGTGACGTCATCGGCGCGTGTGCCCGTTATATCGGCACTGATTGGCACCATTATATACAATCCTAGGGGTATGGTGCTTCTCTATACCCTTTTTGAGAAAGAACCTAACGCGAAACGCGCGTCAGGGGGTTGCAGGGAGGTACACTGACGCACTAGCCACTATGGGTAAGCGGTACTCTTAATATGCATGGGCATATTGATCTGACTATTGTCTTGTACTATGCTATTGTATATTTGCTCATTTCTTTGTACAGAGATATTGCTTTGGACTTGCCCTGTTACATTGTAATGCTGATGTGCACATTCACGATTTTTGGTCGCAGTGTTATCATGTGTACCCCTGTATTGACCGCAGTATTTTTCCCTTTTCTCCTATTGTAAAGGCCTTATTATTGGCATGTATATATATATATATATATATATATATATATATATATTTACCTATGTGATTGAATAAAGTATTAATTGCTTTTTATTGGATGGTGTTTTGTTGCTCCGTTTTCTTTTTGTTTAATATATTCATAGTGGGAGCATTTCCATTTCTCCACTTTTTGATAGGCATTATGCCTTAGTCTTTGGATTGAAGTCATGTCTTCAGAATCTATTATAGATAATTTGTGCTTATTCTGACTTATTTGTTTTCAGGTATCCTGAAGAAGCCTGAAATTCGGCAATATTGGAGTGTTGATATTTTATACAACACTCCAGTGTTCCGAATGGTCATGGTCCGGACGCGTTTTCAGGCCATCCACAAGTTTCTGCATTATAACGATAATGCACAGTGTCCCACACGAGATGACCCCAACTTTGACCGTCTGTTCAAAGTTCGGCCGGTCATCGAACATTTCAACAAAAAGTTTGCTGAAGTGTACGTGCCCCAAAGGAACATCTGCGTGGATGAGTCCTTGGTCCATTTTAAGGGCAGGCTCGGATTCCATCAATACCTGCCCAGTAAGAGGGCCAGGTATGGAATCAAACTCTATAAGCTGTGTGAGAGTACCTCAGGGTATACTCACAGGTTTAGAGTGTACGAAGGAAAGGACACCAGGATTGAGTGTCCTCCTGACCTGGGAGTGAGTGGGAACATTGTGTGGGATTTGGTGCACCCTCTGCTGGATAAAGGTTATCACCTCTACACTGATAACTTTTATACCAGTGTCCCACTCTACAAATCCCTCTCTGCGCGAGGTACCGCAGCTTGCGGTACTGTCCGCAAAAATCAGAGAGGCCTCCCGAAGACGCTACTTGGGCAGATGCTCCAAAAAGGAGAGAGCAGGGCCCAATGTAGCGACCACCTGCAGGTGGTCATGTACAAGGACAAGATGGATGTCCTTCTCTTGACCAGCATACACGGTGATGGCAGCGCCCTCAGCACTGTACGGGGTACCTCTGCACAGGTCAGCAAACCTGAATGAGTGCTGGGGTACAATAAAAACATGGGGGGCGTTGATTGCTCCGATCAACTCCTCCAACCGTACAATGCTTTGAGAAAGGCCAAGGTGTGGTACAAAAAGCTGGCCATGCACATCGTCCAATTGGCAATGCTCAACGCATTCCTGCTGTCACAATGTGCACACCACACCGATACATCGTACCTTGAGTTCCAGGAGGTAGTGGTTAAGGCCCTGATGTTTGGCACTCTGGAAGGAGCGGGCCCCAGAACTTCTGGAACTGAAGGTGCTCGTATTGTACCAGGTCAGCATTTCCCGGGGGAGGTCCCGCAAACTGGAAAACGAGGTAAATCACAAAAAAGGTGCCGAGTGTGTTACAAAAATGGAATACGCAAGGACACCATTTATCAATGCGACACCTGCCCCGAAAAACCTGGCCTGTGAATGAAGGACTGCTTCAAATTGTACCACACCTCAATGCACTACAAAATTACTTTACTGGAAACATTAGATTTGTTGGGGCACATCTAGATAAGTTCCTTGGGGGTCTAGTTTCCAAAACAATGTCACTTGTGGGTTTTTTTTACTGTTTAGGCACATCAGGGGCTCTGCAAATGGAAAATGACGCCCGCAGACCATTCCATCTAAGTCTGCTTTCCAAAACGTCACTCCCTTCCGATCCCCAACGTGTGCCTAAACAGTTTTTTCCCACATATGGGGACCAGCATGCTCAGGACACGTTGGACAACAACTTTTGGAGTCCAATTTCTCCTGTTACCCTTGGGAAAATTAAAAATTGGGGACTAAATGATCATTTTTGTGGGCACAAAATAGGATTTTTTATTTTCACGCCTGGGCAGTATAAACTTTAGTGAAATACTTGGGGGTTCAAAGTTCTCACCAGTCACCACATATCTAGATAAGTTCCTTAAGGGGTCTAGTTTCCAAAATGGGGTCACTTGTGGGGGGTTTCTACTGTTTAACCACATCAGGGGCTCTGCAAACGGAACATGACGAACGCAGACCATTCCATCAAAGTCTGCATTCACTTCTTCCCTTCTGAGCCCCGATGTGTGCCCAAATAGTAGTTTTCTCCCACATATGGGGTACCAGAGTACTCAAGACAAATTGGACAACAACTTTTGGCATCCAATTTCCCCTGCTACCTTTGGGAGAATAAAAAATTGGGGACTAAACAATCATATTTGTGGAAAAAAAAAGATTTTTTATTTTCACGCCCGGGTGTTATAAACTCCTGTGAGGCCCTAGGGGGTTCAAGGTGCTCATCACACATCTAGATAAGTTCCTTAGGGGGGTCTAGTTTCCAAAATGGGGTCACTTGTGGGGGGTTTCCACTGTTTGGGCACATTGGGGGCTCGTCAAACGCAACATGGTGTCCAATCTCAATTCCAGCCAATTTTAGGATGAAAAAGTCAAACAGTGCTGCTTCCCTTCCGAGCCCTGCCGTGCGCCCAAACAGTGGTCCCCCCCACATATAGGGTATCAGCGTACTCAGGACAAATTGGACAACAACTTTTGGGGTCCAATTTCTCCTGCTACCTTTGGGGGAATAAAAAATTGGGGACTAAACGATCATGTTTGTGGAAAAAATATGATTTCTTATTTTCACGCCCGGGCGTTATAAACTCCTGTGAAGCCCTAGGGGGTTCAAGGTGCTCACCACACATCTAGATAAGTTCCTCAGGGGGTCTAGTTTCCAAAATGGGGTCACTTGTGGGGGGTTTCCATGGTTTAGGCACATTGGGGGCTCATCAAATGCAACATGGCGTCCAATCTCAATTCCAGCCAATTTTAGGTTGAAAAAGTCATACGGCGCTGCTTCCCTTCCAAGCACTGCCGTACGCCCAAACAGTGGTCCCCCCCACATATAGGGTATCAGCGTACTCAGGACAAATTGGACAACAACTTTTGGGGTCCAATTTCTCCTGCTACCTTTGGGAGAATAAAAAATTGGGGACTAAACGATCATGTTTGTGGAAAAAATATGATTTTTTATTTTCATGCCCGGGCGTTATAAACTCCTGTGAAGCCCTAGGGGGTTCAAGGTGCTCACCACAC
Source organism: Dendrobates tinctorius (assembly GCF_039654945.1). Taxonomy (NCBI): domain Eukaryota; kingdom Metazoa; phylum Chordata; class Amphibia; order Anura; family Dendrobatidae; genus Dendrobates; species Dendrobates tinctorius. The sequence goes on along the minus strand of NW_027361863.1, from coordinate 1,141,050 downwards.
ATCTAGATAAGTTCCTTAGGGGGTCTAGTTTCCAAAATGGGGTCACTAGTGGGGGATTTCCACTGTTTGGGCACATTGGGGGCTCGTCAAACGCAACATGGCGTCCAATCTCAATTCCAGCCAATTTTAGGTTGAAAAAGTCAAACGGCGCTGCTTCCCTTCCGAGCCCTGCCGTGCACCCAAACAGTGGCCCCCCCCACATATAGGGTATCAGCGTACTCAGAACAAATTGGACAACAACTTTTGTGGTCCAATTTCTCCTGTTACCCTTGGAAAAATTAAAAAATTGTTGCTAACAGATCATTTTTGTGACTAAAAAGTTAAATGTTAAGTTTTTCCTTCCACGTTGCTTCTGCTCCTGTGAAGCGCCTGAATGGTTAATAATCTTTTTTATTGTAGTTTTGAGAAGCTTCATTGGTGCAGTTTTTAGAATGGTGTCACTTTTGGGTATTTTCTGCCATATAGACCCCTCAAAGTGACTTCAAATGTGAGGTGGTCTCTAAAAAAATGGTTTTGGAAATTTTGTTGTAAAAATGAGAAATCACTGGTCAACTTTTAACCCTTATAACTTCCTAACAAAAAAAAAATTTGTTTCCAAAATTGTGCTGATGTAAAGTAGACATGTGGGAAATGTTATTTATTAACTATTTTGTGTCAAAACTCTCTGGTTTAAGGGCATAAAAATTCAAAGTTTGAAAATCGCAAAATTTTCTAAATTTTCGCCATATTTCCGTTTTTTTCATAAATAAACGCAAGTTATAGCGAAGAAATTTTATCACTAAAGTGAAGTACAATATGTCACGAGAAAACAATGTCAGACTTGCCTAGATCCGTTGAAGCATTCCAGAGTTATTACCTCATAAAGGGACAGTGGTCAGAATTGTAAAAATTGGCCCGGGAATTAACGTGCAAACCACCCTTGGGAGTGAAGGGGTTAATGCACACTCTGCACCCCCATCATGACTGAAAAAAAACAGAACTGCAGAAATGTTTGCAAATCTATTCAGAAAGAAAAACTGAAATATCACATATTCATAAGTTTTCAGACCCTTTGCTCAGTATTGAGTAGAAGCACCCTTTTGAGCTAGTACAGTCATGAGTCTTCTTGAGAATGATGCAACAAGTTTTTCACATCCGGTTTTCATCCAGGATATCTCTGTACTTGGCAGCATTCAAGTTTCCTTCAATTGCAACCAATCATCCTGTCCCTGCAGCTGAAAAACATAGCACGATGCTGCCACCACCATGTTTTACTGTTGGGATTGTACAGTACTGGGCAGGTGATGAGCAGTGCCTGGTTTTCTCCACACATACTGCTTAGAAATAGCACCAAAAGTTCTATCTTTGTCTCATAAGACCAGAGAATCTTATTTCTCATAGTCTGGGAGTCCTTCATGTGTTTTTTTAGCAAACTCTATGAGGCTTTCATATGTATGGCACTGAGGAGAGGCTTCCATCAGGCCACACTGCCATATAGGCCCAACTGGTGGAGGGCTGCAGTGATAGTTGACTTTGTGGAACTTTCTCCCATCTCCATACTGCATCTGTGGAGTTCAGCCACAGTAATCTGGAGGTTCTTCTTTACCTCTCTCACCAAGGCTCTTCTCCCACAATTACTCAGTTTGGATGGACGGCCAGGTCTAGGAAGACTTCTGGTGGTCGCAAACTTCTTCCATTCAAGGATTATGGAGGCCACTGTGCTCTTAGGAACCTTGAGTACTGCAGAAATTTTTTGTAACCTTGGCCAGATCTGTGCCTTGCCACAATTCTGTCTCTGAGCTCCTTGGCCAGTTCCTTTGACCTCATGATTCTCATTTGGTCTGACATGCACTGTGAGCCGTGAGGTCTTATATAGACAGGTGTGTGCCTTTACAAATCAAGTCCCATCAGTTTAATTAAACACAGCTGGACTCCAATGAAGGAGTAGAACCATCTCAAGGAGTATCACATGGAAATGGACAGCATGTAACTTAAATATGAGTGTCTGAGCAAAGGGTCTGAATAATTATGACCATGTGATATTTCAGTTTTTCTTTTTTAATATATTTGCAAAAATGTTCAATATTTCCGTTTTTTTCAGTCAAGATGGGGTGCAGAGGGTACATTAATGAGAAAAAAATGAACTTTTTTGCATTTACCAAATGGCTGCAAAGAAACAAAGAGTAAAAAATTTAAAGGGGTCTGAATAATTCCGTACCCACTGTTGAATAGAAAACTCTCCATGAGCTCTGAAGCTGACTTTCCATATATTATGGGAAGAATTCCAAAAATGGCAACCAGATTAATTCCTAGAATCAGGGACCTGTAAAGACATATTACCTGTGTCTCCAGAGGGAAGGCCTAGGGGGCACTGCACGAGGAACGTAGTCCAGCCAGGAGGCAAACGGACACCGTGACATGCGATGTACACTGGAGCAGGACCTCGCGGAACTCGAGACTGCTGAGGAAGCAGTCGAGGGGTGGAGCCAACCCACGCGAGCAGACGGGAGACGGCTGTCAAAGATGTACTGGTGAGGTAGTCAGGAGAGCCGAGGTCAGAAGCCAGAGAGACGTGTAAGAGCCGAAGGACGAGACAGGAGAATGGTGGAGGACGAGCCGAGGTCAGAAGCCAGACGGACACGCGGGATCCAGAGGGTAAGAAGGCAGAAGCGGAACCAGGAACTAGCCGAGTCATACACGGGCAAACATACACACACAGAGGAACAACGATATCAAACAGAGAAACCTGGGTCAGCTGCTCAAGCCGAGTAACAGAAGTATCACTGACTCAGAGCCTGCAAGCAGCAGGTCTAAATAGCCCTCCTCGAACCAAAGAGAGGCCATACAAAGTTAACCCCAACCAAACCAGGATGGGAGAAAAAAATCCCTTCCTGAATCATGACAGGACCCATCTCCAGTGTTCAAGCAGCTATAACCCGCAACATTATTTCACTTAAAGGGGTTATATACTTTTACAAAGTGGTGACTAAATAATTGCTTAGTTGAACAACAACACACACAAATGGCACTCACCTTCCCAAAGTCCAGCTACAGCTTTCTGTTACTGCTCTGATTTTTGTGTGTTGGCTCCAGAGGTTACATCATGACTGTAGAGCACATTACCGCTGCAGTCAATCACAAAGCTCAGTGGCTTTGTTGATATAGATGGCATGAACCGCTGAGCTCAGTGATTGGGTGCAGTGGTGAAGTGAGCTGTAGTCACCACTGCATCAAAACACAGAGACTGGAGCAGCAGAGGAAATCTGGTTTTGGAACCCGAGGAGCACAAGTACAGTGTTATATCTTACTTTACAACAATGCAGTCATTGACTAACCGTTATACCTGCCAAGTCCACCAACTTACAGGGATGCTCTTCCAAGAGGACATTGATCAAAATGCTTTCTCCATAGACATAACTCCACCATGCCTTTCCTCTCCTCCTGAAAGTGTGTTTGTGAAGTCCTCAGATGGAACATTTTAACCACAATCACCACAAAACAGAAACTTTTTTGCTCAAGGTTTCAGGAAGTCCTGATGGCATCCAGGAGGTTTGACAACTCTTCAAGGAGTTCCCTTTTCTATGTCAAAGATGCCATAAACACACTGTATGCATGTCACGACTCACGATCCATTTTTGGACCTGTGTCAGTGTGGGCCTCTCATATATAAATTTTTTTTCCTTTCTGGCCATCGGGGATTAATGTCAGTTTTTGCCCCCGGTGGCCGCTGGAGTTACTACAACCTTAAGTTCGTCTGCTGGTGGGTTTTCCCGCCGGTGGCCACTGGTGTTACTGCATTGTATTAATTATCTATGCAGGTGGGTGCCCCTCCCACCTCCCTTTATAAGGCCACCTGGTGATGCAGCTCACTGTTGGTAATACTGGTCATTTGGAAGCCAACCGTTCTGAAGAGTGACGCTATCTTGAGCAGTGGTGTTTGCAGCTGATTTGGAGCAGTGGTTTTCTTGCTGGCAGCTGTGTTCAGGTCCCTTACTCTGCGGTCCAGTGCATGACTGCAGAGCCAGCTAAGTGTTGTTTGTTTTTCCCTGTCTGTTATTTTCCCTGGTGTCTTATTAGTACAGCGGTGGGACCAGTGTCCGCACTTGCCAGTTTCCTAGTAAGGGATAGGTGCAGGGTAAGTGAGGGACCTAGGTATCCTGGTCAGCGACACGTTGAAAGAACCTGTATAGGGAACGTGAGGAGAGTTCAGGGCTCGTTCTTAGGGGAGTCCAGGAGGTGTCCTTTTCCACCGTTCCCTATTGCAGGGCCCACTGTTGTAATTGTTTCCCCGGTGTCCCCTTATTTGTTTTTGCAGGTTTTGTGACCGACCGATCGTCGGGTCGCGTCATGCAGGGCCAGTCGCCCCGTGACAACGTGCTTGGTTTCTCAGTTGGAAGAGAGAAATAAGCCTCCTGCTAGACTATAGCCAACATATCTAATGTTTCATTCCCTCAACATCTACTGATGGTGGGTCAATCAGTAGATGTTCGGATGAGCAGCTGTTATGCAACACAGACAGATGGTGATAGCATATAAGGGTGACACAGATGGAATAATGAAGGCTTTTGTGGCTTGAGGAGCAAAAATGGAACCTCAGGAAGTGATGAAGCAGATTTGAATCAAAGGCAATAGATATTACAGAGCTGTAATCCAGAAGGAAGTTACATAAATTCAATGATTTAGTTGAGCTGAGTTTGCAGCAGAATCCAATGCGGATCTGACACAGTGGTATAGCAGAATTGACTCTGTGACAGGACTGAGCTTGACAGAAAGTCCAAAGCAAAACACAGCAGTATAGAAGCGTTAACTTGAAGAACTGAGATGGTCAAGTGGTTAATGCAGCGTTGGTGTAGGGAAGCAGACTACAGTACTGATGTGTATGTCAACTACCTGAATACTCTAGCAGCTAAATGCTGCCTGAGCACACCTGGGGGCATGATGTCTTAGATGAGCACTGAATGTGGTGAGAATCATAGGCAGGATAAGGACCAAGCTCATGGCACTAATCCAGGAGAGAAAAGTAGAAAAGCCATTTCAACAAACAGTAAATATTAAGCACCAATTTACACGTGGTTAAAAATGATGCCTGAATATTCTACAACTTACTCTGCAGAAAACAAGTAATAAAATAAAGAGGTAGTCCTAAAAGTAAAAAAAAAAAAAAAGAAAAAAGTTTTTATTCTAACAGTTGGAACATAAAGGGGAAAATATGGGAAACCACATATACTACTTAGTGTGAAAAAGGGCAAAGAACTTAAGGGGTTAAAATCATCGTGAATCAGGAAGAAGAAAAGGACAATCGGCGCTAAATAATGACAGAATCTATGAGTTTCTTGACTGCACAAGTTGAATAAAAATCCATCTTTGTGTATTTTGTTCCAGCGCATAGATTGTGTTTATCTGATAGAAATCTGTGTCCGTGTTTCCGGTAAGTGTATAGCGCACTCTCAGATGGATCATGCAGAATTTATATGGTTTCTTTCTTCATGTCTAATCCCGACAGGGCAAGTAAATCATGGAGTTTCATCTGCATTAAGGCTGGGTGAGATTATTCCCCTCACATACAATGCTCCGCTCCCTATGTCATAACCTATTTGGGATGCCAGATATGATTTATAGGGAAATGTATTATCGGGTTTCCATCAAACAGCAAATAGATGGGTATGCTTCAGAATTACAGCCTGCCTGACAGGTGTGGTATTGCTGTGCTTTTAACCATAATATTATTGATTTTTACTGGAATATAGTCGCCCCCCTCTCCCTCTTTTCATTGTAGAAGAAGCTGAAAAAAAATGTTATCTGAAATGATTCCGGAGATCTTCTCTGATGATTCTGCTCCACGCTCATGCTGAGCTTTATCCATTCACTGTTAATGTCTACGGGTGGAATTGAAGAAATGTCTATGTTTCGCTTTTCATATTGGAACGGAGTACAATTCTCAATCTGGTCAGCTCGATTCTCAAAGCTCTGAGATGAATGTAGGAATAGAAATATCTATCAACTACAGGCCATGAAATATAGTGAAGAGACAAATAGAGATGAGTCATCTGATTCGAATTTTGCAAAAACTTTGCCTCGGTAGGAATTATTTTGAGATTCGATTTGCTCGAATCCAGCCGCAGCTCCCCACCTGGTCCTCCACTGGCTCCGGTCTTCACCCTTCTGCACCTACAGTACTGTGACGCTTCAGGGGTATGGACTGCGTCCGAGAGTGGACCCTCTGGGTTGCGGAACTGAGGCCCCCGGGACGAGCGCACCAGGTGGAACTGACCCCCTATACAGGGACCGTTAGGGGCAGGTCCACGGGGGGTCAGACACCGCGACAGCTGGAACCAAGAGGGACAGCTCGAGGGACTGGAGAGACTACAGGCAAAAGAGGCTTACCAAGGAACGGGACTCCGTGCAGGAAGTGAGAGGAGGCAGCACGGACGACTGACAGGCAGTGGCAGGAGTACAGGACAGGGAACAGAGCAGACACTGGGGGACGGAACAGAGACAGGGAAGCCGGGGAACGTAGGCAGCGGCACCCGGACAGACAGGACAGAGGACGGGCAGGAAGGCAGGACAACAAGACTGGAACTAGGACAAAACACGAGACAAGGAAGACCTATAGACAAGCTATAGGCGGCCAAATTAGAGCAGGTAGACACACACAATAATCAGGTGTCTTCCCCTTATGGGGAATGACATTGTGAATGACAGGTTTAAGGAGCGAGACATGGAAGGTGTTAGGAACCCGGAGTGAAGCCGGCAATCTCAATTTGTATGCAGCGTCGTTAATGCGTCCAAGTACTTCAAACGGCCCGATGTACCGAGGGCTCAACTTGTACAAGGGGACTTTCAGACGGATGTGTTTGGTTGAAAGCCAGACTTTTTCACCTGGATGGTATGGTGGAAGGTCTCTCCGTCTTTTGTCTGCATGCTTTTTCATCCGGGCACTGGAGTTCGCGAGAGCCTCCCTGGTCTCTTTCCAGACTTGCAAAAACTCAGCGGCGAGAGCATCTCCCGCAGGAACCCCCGAAGACGTGGAAATGGGCAGCGGGACGCCAGGGTTCTGACCTGTAACCACAAAAAACGGTAACTTGGAGGTGGACTCATTAGGATGATTATTGTGAGCAAATTCTGCCCAGGGAAGAAGTGAGGCCCAGTTGTCCTGGTGGGCGTTGGAAAAGTGACGCAGGAAGGACGTCAGAACTTGATTGACTCGTTCCACTTGCCCGTTGGTATGAGGGTGGTAGGCAGAGGAGAAATCCAAAGATGTACCCATGAGCCGACAGAGGGCTCTCCAGAAACGAGAGGTAAACTGCACACCTCGATCGGATACGATCCGTTGAGGGAGTCCATGCAGCTTGAAGATCTGATGGACGAAGACCTCGGCCAACTTAGGAGCCGAAGGCAAGCCGGGTAATGGGATGAAATGGGCCATCTTGGAGAAGCAATCTACTACCACAAGGAAAGTAGTACACCCAGCAGAGGAAGGCAGATCTGTCACAAAATCCATGGCAATTTGCCGCCAAGGCGCCTCTGGAACAGGTAGTGGGTGAAGAAGACCAGTGGGCAGATTCCTAGGCACCTTGTTCTGTGCATAAGTAGTACAGGATGCTACAAAATCTTTCACGTCTTGTTGAAGAGAGGGCCCCCAATAGTAGCGGGAGAGAAGCAATCTTACGTGTCCTGCAATCTTAGACGAGTGCCCTCAACGTAGCACCTCCAGTCTTCTGCTCTGTGGAACGAGGGTTTTGCCGGGCAGAAGGGTAGAGAGGCTCACGGTAGCCACGGTGATGATTTTCGTAGGCTCAATGACATATGATGGATCCTCCTCCAACTCTGGTGATTGCTGAGACCTAGAGAGCGCATCCGCCTTTGTGTTCCTATTCCCGGGTCGAAAATGGAGCTGGAAATCGAAGCGGGAAAAGTACAGCAACCATCTGGCTTGCCTGGCGTTGAGTCTTTGAGCGGACTGAAGATAGGCTACGTTTTTGTGGTCAGTGAAAATAGTAAAGGGATGGACCGCCCCCTGGAGCAGATATCGCCATTCCTCCAGAGCCATCTTTATAGCGAACAACTCCCGATCTCCGATTGAGTAGTTACACTCGGCAGAGGAAAAGGATTTGGAAAAAACCCACAGGGAACCAGACATCCGGATGATGCCCGCTGGGAAAGTACTGCCCCAGCCCCGGTGGAGGAGGCATCTACCTCTAGGATGAAGGGCATGCTGGCTACAGGGCGATGCAAGATTGGAGCAGACGCAAAGGAGCGTTTCAAAGCAAGGAAGGCGTCTTCTGCCTCAGGAGACCAGGAGTTCGATTTAGTTCCTTTACGGGTCAGGGCCGTGATAGGCTTGGTTACAGAGGAAAAGTGGGGAATAAACTGTCTGTAATAATTTGCAAATCCCAGGAAGCGCTGAATGGCTTTCACACCGATAGGACGAGGCCATTTGAGTACGGCGGAGAGCTTCTCGGGATCCATCTCCAGACCGGAATCAGTGATAATGTAGCCCAAGAAAGGCAACGAGGTTTGCTCAAACAGGCATTTCTCCAATTTCGCATAGAGCTGATTCTCCCAAAGATGTTGCAAGACCAGGCGAACACTTCTTCGATGCGAGGATAGATCGGGTGAGAAGATGAGAATATCATCTAAGTACACCACAACACAGGAGTACAGTAAATCCCGAAAAACCTCGTTGATGAATTCCTGAAACACTGCCGGAGCATTGCAGAGTCCAAATGGCATGACCAAATATTCATAATGGCCATCTCGAGTATTGAAAGCCGTTTTCCACTCGTCCCCAGTGCGGATTCGGATCAAATTATAGGCTCCTCGCAGATCCAGTTTGGTAAAGAGCCGGGCCCCCCTCAGCTGGTCGAAGAGCTCTGGGATCAACGGAAGAGGATACCGATTTTTAACAGTGATATTGTTCAGCCCTCGATAATAAATGCATGGCCTGAGGGATCCGTCTTTCTTCCGGACAAGGAAAAAACCCGCGCCAGCAGGAGAAAAAGATTTTCGAATGAAACCCTTGGCCAAATTTTCCTGAATGTACTCTGTCATGGCCGAGGTTTCTGCTGGGGACAGGGTACGTTCTCCCCCTAGGGGGGGGTGGCTCCTGGAATCAACTCAATGGGACAGTCAAAAAACCGGTGTGGCGGCAAGGAATCTGCTTCCTTCTTACTGAAGACATCGGCATACGCGTGATACGGAGCCGGGAGTCCTGAAAGGTCGACTGGCTCCTGAGGCGGGTGCGGACGGACCACCGACAACAGGCAGCTTTCCTGGCAAGTATGACCCCAGCGCAGAATCTCCCCAGAGCGCCAGTCCAGAACCGGTTCATGCAACCTGAGCCAGGGTAATCCAAGGAGAACGGCGTGAGACAAGTTGGGCAGGACATAGAAAGCTATCTTCTCCAGATGAAGAGCTCCCACTCGGAATTCCACTTCGGCAGTAACCATGGTGATAAGTTCCGGAAGTGGTCTGCCATCCACAGAAGAAATCGCACGTGGGTTTTCCAAGGCAACCACCGGAATCTGGAACTTGTCCACCTCCTCTAGCCGAATGAAATTACCAGCCGCACCCGAGTCCACATACGCCTCCACAGATCTACGCTCCCGACCTAGCATAATCAAAGCAGAAATGGTAAGGGGCAGAGAGGAATTAGGGTCACCTAGGGAGGCCTCTCTTACCTGGCCTAGGTGGAAGCGTTTCCCGGTCTCACAGGACAGGTCCGCAGAAAATGATTGGCTCCGCCGCAATACAAACAAAGGCCCTTCGTCATCCTCTCCCTGCGCCGTTGCTCAGACAATCTTACACGGTCAATCTGCATGGGCTCAGGGGCGGAACTGGAAGAGGGTGCTGAGGAATGTGGAATAGGGGCTTGATAGAGCCTAAAGGGTCTCTTCTCCTTGGCTGCTTCGCAAGAACGTTCTAGGAACCGGAGATCAATACGGGTGGCCAGGGATATGAGGTCCTCTAGAGTGGTGGGGGTATCCCGACCAGCAAGCTCGTCCTTTATTTTGCCAGAAAGGCCCCTCCAGAAGGCTCCCACCAGGGCCTCATTATTCCACCCAAGTTCCAAAGACAGTGTCCAGAAGCGGATGGCGTACTGTCCCACGGTGAGCGAACCCTGACATAGGTTAAACAGAGCTTCAGAAGTAGAAGCCAACCGTCCAGGCTCGTTAAACACCTTGCGGAACGTGTCAAGAAAATTTTGAATACTAGAGACCACAGGATCATCCCTCTCCCACAAAGGATTCACCCAGGCCAAAGCCTCTCCTTCAAGGTGGGACACGATAAACGCCACCTTGGCACGGTCAGAGGGGTATTGCTGGGGTAACAGCTCAAAGTGCAGTCTGCACTGGTTCAAGAAGCCCTGGCAAAGCTTAGGATCCCCGCTATACCTGGGGGGCTTTCCCAGGCGAGGTGGGGGGTGAGATGCTGGGTCCCGGGGTTGGGCCGAGGCAGCCGCCGAGGACTGTAGGGACAGTAGGCGGTCATTGACGGACACCATGTAGTTTAAGATGTGGGACTGGGCGTCGCGCTGCTACGCTAGCTCCTGCTGGAGACCTGCTAATATGGGAGCAAGCCCAGGGTCGGCAGTTTGAAGGGCGGAAAGCCGGGTGTCCATGGACTTCATGAAGGACATTATGCGGGTTTGGTTTTCCCATAAAAAAAGTTATTCTTTTTGTGTAGCGGCCGCGGCTCCAGCGGGGTCCATGGCCTGATTATACTGTGACGCTTCAGGGGTATGGACTGCGTCCGAGAGTGGACCCTCTGGGTCGCGGAACTGAGGCCCCCGGGACGAGCGCACCAGGTGGAACCGACCCCTATACAGGGACCGTTAGGGGCAGGTCCACGGGGGGTCAGACACCGCGACAGCTGGAACCAAGAGGGACGGCTCGAGGGACTGGAAAGACTACAGGCAGAAAAGGCTTACCAAGGAACAGGACTCAGTGCAGGAAGTGGGAGGAGGCAGCACGGACGACTGACAGGCAGTGGCAGGAGTACAGGACAGGGAACAGAGCAGACACTGGGGGACGGAACAGAGACAGGGGAGCCGGGGAACGTAGGCAGTGGCACCCGGACAGACAGGACAGAGGACGGGCAGGAAGGCAGGACAACAAGACTGGTACTGGGACAAAACACGAGACAAGGAAGACCTATAGACAAGCTATAGGCGGCCAAATTAGAGCAGGTAGACACACACAATAATCAGGCGTCTTCCCCTTATCGGCCGCCGCCCACCGCAGGGTTAAACAACCCGACGGCCTTGCTTCCGCGACCTAATGCGCATGTGCGGGCCAGCAGCAGTCGGGAGACCAGGGAGGCGAGGCGCTGGTGAGCAGGAGGAGGAGGGAGGCATGTGTGAGCTGGAGAGAAGAGGAGGCGGCGGCACGTGACGGGCCGGGTAAGAAGCAGCCACGGGGGGACCCGGTGCTAGGGGAACGGCGGCGGGCACGAACGCTGCCGTTACAGGTACTGACTGGGCCACATACGATTTCATTATACCGTGGGCCGATGCACATCATAAAGTCACATGCGACCAAGACAGCACCAAAAGCACTGAAGAGTGAAGACTGAAGAGAAGACAGAACCAGGAGGGGAACTGTGGTTAGATTTGAGCTAATTGAATTAAAAAAAAATATTCCAATTGAGGAAGATCCAAACTGTAAACTGCAAATCAATTCCCTCATCTCTACGTTTTTGTTCAGTGTATTTTATTGCCTCTAAATCAAGATGAGAATAATATTTTTAAATTTTTAACCCGGCCATTTATTACACTGTGTCATCTGGAGACACCTCGGAGCATAATAAACCGGGGCACATTCAATTCATATCAAATAAATTCATTGCAAATTGAATTTCCCATTTGAATTCAAGCAAATCAGTCAAGCTGAAAAAGGTCCCTCTGTATCATAATAGATAGAAAAAGCAAGGTTGAAGGGTTATGTACTGGGATTAGGAGAGGGGCTCTGTTTTGGAAAAATTTCCTTACAAGTAAAATATTACTACAATACTGGTATACATTGGTTCACTATGGTCGTATTAATGAGTAGAAGGATTTTCCCATTGCATCTATACCAGAAAGTAAGCATTTGTCAGGAGAACATGGCTGATAGCAAATGCATCTCTGTTGCTTTGCTAATTTTTCCTTTAGAAGGGTTGTCTATTGAGTACATTGCCTTTTTTTAGAAGGCTTCTTCAACGAAATCTGTAGGACAACTTAAAAGGTGTTCAAGAACTTAGAAGGTTGTGTTCAAGAACTTAGAAGTCAAGAACTTAGAAGAGGGTGTTCAAGAACTTAGAAGGTTGTGTTCAAGAACTTAGAAGTCAAGAACTTAGAAGTCAAGAATTTAGAAGAAGGTGTTCAAGAACTTAGAAAAAGGTGTTCAAGAATTTAGAAGGTGTTCAACAACTTGGAAGGAGGTGTTCAACAAATTGGAAACAGGTGTTCAAAAATTGCAAGGAGGTGAACTTAGAAGAAAGTGTTCAAATTCACTGCAGCACCCCAATAGGGAAAATGATATATTACACAGTTGGCTTTTCATATGCTGGATCTCCTAGTGCAGTGTTCCCTAATTCCAGTCCCAATTCCAGTGCTGGGTATTAAGATGCGAGACTCGTGAGAGTTTCTCGCATGTGTGACCCAGGACTAAATTGGATACCAGCTCTGGACTTCACTTCAACAAACAGGTAAGGCCTACATGTGTTGCGGCTGTCCAACAGCAGTGAGACATGGAGCTATGGCAACTCAAACATGGTATCAGAGGACGCAGAAAATACTCTATTAGCACTCAAGCATGCTCAAATAAAACCTTATGCAAGCACGATCAATCCTCACTATGATTGGTAAAACATATTTTGCCAGTTTGACAGGAAGAAATATATGGTGACGCACTTCAGTGCTGATGATTTCTTAAATAAAACACTAACATCCCCTCCTCTCTGTCTTAATCACAATCCTCTACTTGATTACATACCTGCTGTCCACTCGTGCCGATGATCATGGCAGTGGCAGTAATGAAAACAAGTGTTTCAGCTTAGCTAAACCGCCGTGATCGTATGGGGAAATTACTTAAAAAAAACACACAGCATGCACAGATTGAAGTGAAATCTGTGGATTCTCAAGTTGATATGTAAAATGTGACATTAACCTGTCAATATGTAAATCCAGAAAGTGGAATAAGGCTGGAGTCACACTACCGTAGAATATAGGCGAGTGCTATGCAAGAAAACACCGCGTAGCACTCGGCCCAGTGTTAATTTATGGGGCAGCTCACATCACCGTTTATTATCTACGAGTATTTGGCGGGCGTGTAAAATCACAGCATGCTGTGATTGTCACTGAGACTCGCCAATGCAAGCCTGTGCGTGTGAGAAAAAAATCGATAAGCACTCGGACCATGCGAGTGCTGTCCAATTTTTACACACCGGTGTCCAATGAAAAGCCGTCAATTCATGTGCCGCGTAATGTAAAATCACACTGACAGGTTAGAAAAGAATAGAGAGAATAGATATATACACATAGAATACATAGATATATAAATGTCAGTGACACACATACAGTATATATATATTACATAGAAAGATAGATAGAAGAAAAGCCGGCAATTCAGCAGCCGTGTAGTGTAAAATCACAGCAGGAGCCGACAGGATAGGAGAGATGGATTACATACAGTAAATACATACAGAATAAGTACATATATAGATGTCAGTGACAAATGCAATTAGTACAGTGTGTGTGTACAGCTTACTGTACATGTATTTAATTAATAAAAGATATTTTTCTGTAAAAAAATTCCACAGGCTCCCGCGTAATTTTCGTAACCAGCAGAGGGAAAGCCGAAGGCTGGGGGCCAATGTTTATAGTCTGGGAAGGGGGTCATACCCATGGAGCTTCCCAGGCTATTAATATCAGCTCACAACTGTATACTTAGCCTTTATTGGCTATTAAAATGGGGGACCCTAAAAAAATTATGAAGGGTCCCCTTATAATTAATAACCAGCAAAGTCTATATTAATAGCCTAGGAAGGGGCCATGGATACTGGCTCCCCAAGGCTAAAAACATCAGCTCTCTGCTACCCCAGAAAAGGCACATCTCTAAAGACACAGATTCCTTTAATGAATCTTAATTAAACCATACTTAGGACCTTGCCCATACCACTGACGCCCTTGTCATCTGCAAAAGAGTTGAATAAAAAACAACAATATTCCTCACCTTTCTGCAGAGATGATAATCCATTTGTCCCACGACAGGTCTAATTCTGCTACATCTAGATGGCAGGCTGCATGATGCGACCATACTGCCTGTCATCCAGCAGAGACATTGAGCAGCATGTGCTCAGTGTCTCCCTATGATCTCATAGTCCATGTTTCAGGGCACTGTGAGCGTGAGAAAGTTCCCCTGCTTGCAGTGCCATCAGACAGGTCTTCTGAGTTCACAGCCAATGAACTTCACCTTTCTGACATCAGCGTAAGCCAGCGCATCTGGTAGAAAAAAAACGTGCATATAACTTCTTTGAAGAGGATCCTGAAGGAAACCTATCCAATCTAGGCACTATGTCCAATTAGAAGACTGCAAAAAACTCTTCACAGACACAACTCTTCAAAATTGTTTCAGAAAAAGATATCCAAGAAGTATTGCTTCTCCTTGCAGAGATTGACATGCTAAGCATGCTGAGATGAGGAGACTTAAAGTCGCAATGCTCCTCGTGGAAATATGCAAATTGTCTCTAGAACTCTAGTGCCACCTATTGGAAGTAGCAATCCTAAAAGTCAATGTCTACCCTTTAATGAGCCTTGTCACATGACTTAGGATAAAAGCTAAACCAGAATCTCAATTTGTAGACACTGTGTTTTGGGGTACTGCCCCTCATCCGTGCAAAGTGTGAGGACTGGTTTGGCTGTGTGAGAGACGTCTGACCAATATCCAAGAAGAGATGCGGAGATGCCACAATGCTCCTCTGGGAAATATGCAAACTGTTTTAGTCCTCTTCCTTTCAGAAAAAGAAAAGGTTCTCCAAAATATCCCCAATACAGGAGAGCTTTATGAAGCGGTTTCTGCCTAAAAAACTCAAAAATCACTGTGTGCAAATAGTCTAAGGCTATGTTCAAATGGAGTTTTTCAAAAACAGAAAGCTTTTCAAGGGGAAATCATTTCAGGAAACTTTCCTTTTCTGGGGTATTTTTGGAGAGTTTTTCTTGAAGTGTTTCCTAAAGCAGTTTTGAAGAGTTTTATTTTCATCATTATGATTGGACAGTGCCTAGCATGGAGAGGATTCCATCAAGACACTTTAAAGAAGTGACTTTTTTTTCACCAGACGTTTTTCAAAACCTCTTCAGAAAAACAAGTTGATCAAAAAACTCTTCACGTGAACCACAAATTGGATTTCCTGTAGCAATAAATAAGAAGAATTTTCCAAGTAGTTTTTGAAGTGGTCCTTGAGGACTATTTTCAAATGGATCCACTCCAAAAAATGTCCCACAATCTTACGTGAACATAGCCTTAAATTTCTGATGCTTCAGTGGCCTTTTCTGTCTTTTTTTAGTTTTCCTGGGCGATGATATGCTGTATCGCCAAATGATTGCTGCAGCCAGTGGCGGATTATAATGAGGTCAATCTGGGCGGTAGCCCAGGGCCCAGTGGTGAGGGGGGGCCCACCAGCCCAGGATCAATTGCCCAATTATAATCCACCACTGGTCTGGACTCTGGAGCTGTCCGTCCAGCTGTGGAGGTTGCTCGGGTCCGTCCTCTGTCCCGGCTGCCCCCTCCTCTCAGCTGCTCCATACAGCCGGCTCCTCCGCTCCCGATGCCTGTGCTGCCTCCTCCCCCTCTCGATCTCTCCATCTCTCCCTCCTCCAGCATCGGCTGCCATCCTCCTCTCTCCCTCCATCTCTGTCCAGCTTCCCACTCTCAGCCCCACCGGACCGGGACCTCAGTGACCACACCATGATGACAGGCAGGGGCGCAGGCTGAAATCTTCTGTAAGCACAGGGACCTGTGATGAGGTCACAGGAGGGGAGGAGTCAGGGGTCACATGATCAGAGGCCTCGTTGTGTGCAGAACTCTGCTGTGCTGATCATCATCATGGTGCTGGATGAGGGAAGTTTCTGTGTGAGGTAAGGAGAGGTTTACAGGGTGGGTGTAGCAGAGCTATGTGTGTACAATTTTGGACGTAGCAGAGCCGTGTGTGTATGAGGTGTACGGAGCGGAGCAGTTTGTGTCCGAGGTGTACGGAGCGGAGATGTGTGTGCACGAGGTGTACGGAGCTGAGCCGTGTGTGTACGAGGTGTACGGAGCGGAGCTGTGTGTGTACGAGGTGTACGGAGCGGAGCCGTGTGTGTACGAGGTGTACGGAGCTGAGCCGTGTGTGTACGAGGTGTACGGAGCGGAGCCGTGTGTGTACGAGGTGTACGGAGCTGAGCCGTGTGTGTACGAGGTGTACGGAGCTGAGCCGTGTGTGTACGAGGTGTACGGAGCGGAGCCGTGTGTGTACGAGGTGTACGGAGCGGAGCCGTGTGTGTATGAGCTGTACGGAGGGGAGCCGTGTGTGTACGAGGTGTACGGAGCGGAGCCGTGTGTGTACGAGGTGTACGGAGCAGAGCCGTGTGTGTATGAGGTGTACGGAGGGGAGCCGTGTGTGTACGAGGTGTACGGAGCGGAGCCGTGTGTGTACGAGGTGTACGGAGCAGAGCCGTGTGTGTATGAGGTGTACGGAGGGGAGCCGTGTGTGTACGAGGTGTACGGAGCGGAGCCGTGTGTGTACGAGGTGTACGGAGCAGAGCCGTGTGTGTACGAGGTGTACGGAGGGGAGCCGTGTGTGTACGAGGTGTACGGAGCGGAGCCGCGTGTGTAGGAGGTGTACGGAGCGGAGCCGCGTGTGTACGAGGTGTACGGAGCGGAGCCGCGTGTGTACGAGGTGTACGGAGCGGAGCCGCGTGTGTACGAGGTGTACGGAGCGGAGCCGCGTGTGTACGAGGTGTACGGAGCGGAGCCGCGTGTGTACGAGGTGTACGGAGCGGAGCCGCGTGTGTACGAGGTGTACGGAGCGGAGCCGCGTGTGTACGAGGTGTACGGAGCGGAGCCGCGTGTGTACGAGGTGTACGGAGCGGAGCCGCGTGTGTACGAGGTGTACGGAGCGGAGCCGCGTGTGTACGAGGTGTACGGAGGGGAGCCGCGTGTGTACGAGGTGTACGGAGGGGAGCCGCGTGTGTACGAGGTGTACGGAGCGGAGCCGTGTGTGTACGAGGTGTACGGAGGGGAGCCGTGTGTGTACGAGGTGTACGGAGCGGAGCCGTGTGTGTACGAGGTGTACGGAGCGGAGCCACGTGTGTATGAGGTGTACGGAGGGGAGCCGTGTGTGTATGAGGTGTACGGAGGGGAGCCGTGTGTGTATGAGGTGTACGGAGGGGAGCCGCGTGTGTACAAGGTGTACGGAGAGGAGCAGTGTGTATGAGGTGTACCGTGCGTGTACAAGGTGTACGAAGAGGAGCCACGTGTGTGCGAGGTGTACGGAGAGGAGCCGCGTGTGTACGAGGTGTACGGAGCGGAGCCGCGTGTGTACGGAGAGGAGCCGTGTGTGTACGAGGTGTACGGTGAGTACCCGTGGTCGGTGCACCCCCAGGTCGGGTGCACACCTCTCACCCTCTGACCAGTGCAGGATGCAAGGGCTGCACTGGTGCATTGCTCCGGACACGTTCGGGCTCCCAGGGCTGAAGACAGCTGCCCATTAGGTTGGCAGCTCTGTGCCGGGCACCCCGAAAAGTGTGCATGCAGGAGGTATGGAGAGAGCAGTGGCAACCGTGGCCACGCAGCACATGCACTCACCTAGGCACCGATGGACACCTTGTCTGCGCCCTGCTGAGGTGCAGGGTCCGCCCCTGGGCTCCTGCAATTGGTGGCAGCCATTAGCCTCGCTGTGTCCTGTCAGCTGTGGCAGAAAGTCAGCTGGAGTGCACAAAGTATAATGGATGTCCTATGTCCCCTCATGTAAGCCCCGGCAAATAACAGCAGGGCCATGGGTGCAGACAGTTACCAGGAGGAGCTATGAGAGGGGAAGAGGCAGTGAGCAGGCGGGGAGTGGCTGCCTAATGTTTCTTTAGGCTGTGTGCACACATCTGAAATTCCCGCGTATTTTATGCGTTTTTGCCGCATTTTTTTGCTGCGAAAACTAAATGCATAAAATAAGCAACCCATTGTATTCAATGGCATTCTGCCCATGCTGTGCTAAGGCTGCGTATTTTTCGGTAGCTAAATCGCATCGTGGAAAAATACGCAGTAGGCTCATTTTTTTGCGGAAAATGTGCGGATGGTACCCAGGGTCTGGAGGAGAGGAGACTGTCCTCCAGGTTCTGGGTACCATATCCCTGGTAAAAAAAAAGAATTAAAATAAAAAATCATTGATATTCTCACCTTCCGGCGTCCCCAGGCCTCAGCGATGCTCCCGGCAGCTCCCGTTCCCAGTGATGCCTTGCGCGACAATGACCTGTGATGACGTAGGGGTCTCGCGTGATGCTACGTCATCAGAGGTCATTGTTGCGCAAGGCATCACTGGGACCGGGAGCTGCCGGGAGCATCGCGATGATCGGGAACGCTGCGGGGGACGTCGGAAGGTGAGAATATCACGATTTTTTTTTAATTATTATTTTTAACATTATATATTTTTTACTACTGATGATGCATAGGCAGCCTCAATAGTAAAAAAGTTGGTCACACTTGTCAAACACTATGTTTGGCGAGAGTGACCAACCTGTCATCGGCATACAAATTTTTTGCGTATTTCCTGCAGCAGGGAGTTGCGGAATTGCCGAGGAAAATTCTGCGAAAAATCCGCACATGTGCACATAGCCTAACTCTCTACTTGTTTCCTGGTCTAGTTTTGTGTGATCGAGCAGCAGCGCAGAGATGACAGCAAGCGGCGGCCAGGACTAGCTGTCATACATGTCCTCTCCGCAGCCGGAGATCATCATCATAGGCTCAGTAATACAGAAAATCTCTTCCTGCTGCCAAACTCTCTGCCCCCTGCAATCTCTGCTGCTCCTGGACTGGCACGGAGAGGGGCGTGCAGGAGGGATCCCCACCTCTGTGCGCAGCGCAAGGCCAGGGCTGTGCAGAGGGATCCAGTGTACAGCAGGATGAGTCAGTCCCTGGGGCCGCCCGGGTGCAGGTAAAACCTGGCTGCTCCGTGCTGCTCAGGGGGGCGGTAGCTGCAAGTTCACTCACTTCAGGCTGGGATACTTCTAGGGTGTATCTCAGCCGAGTTATGGAGGTACCTCAGTGTGGAATAGCATTATACAGGGAGTCCAGTCATCTCCATAGTGAGTGGTGGGGAGGTCCTGGGGTCAGTAGTAGCCAGTGACACTGAGGGGTCGTAACATTGTTACATTGTAGCCAGAATTTAACCCTTTCTCTTGGTAGGTGTTCGTACACTTACGGCCGGTAACCAATCATCATAGTGGAAGTCATTTGTTTCCATCAACTTTGTTATATGTGGGCAGTGGGCACCTCTAGTAAGGTGGGCATGAGATGGCGGGTCTTGTTACCTCTGCCTCACACATAAGTTACTATGAGGTCTACTTTATTCCTGCCACATTTCTTTCTTGGCCTAATGAGAGAAATATTTTGACCAGTTGAAAGTTATACAACCTGAGGATTGTGCATGTGTGCGCTGCCCGCATGTAGTAATATGTGTATATACAGTCATATGTAAAAGTTTGGGTACCCCTATTAATGTTAACCTTTTTTCTTTATAACAATTTTGGTTTTTGCAACAGCTATTTCAGTTTCATATATCTAATAACTGATGGACTCAGTTATATTTCTGGATTCAAATGAGGTTTATTGTACAAACAGAAAATGTGCAATCTGCATTTAAACAAAATTTGACCGGTGCAAAAGTATGGGCACCCTTATCATTTTCTTGATTTGAACACTCCTAACTACTTTTTACTGACTTCCTGAAGCACTAAATTGGTTTTGTAACCTCATTGAGCTTTGAACTTCATAGCCAGGTATATCAAATCATGAGAAAAGGTATTTAAAGTGGCCACTTGCAAGTAGTTCTCCTATTTGATTCTCCTATGAAGAGTGGCATCATGGGCTCCTCAAATCAACTCTCAAATGATCTGAAAACAAAGATTATTCAACATAGCTTTTCAGGGGAAGGATACAAAAAGTTGTCTCAGAGATTTAACCTGTCAGTTTCCACTGTGAGGAACATAGTTAGGAAATGGAAGAACACAGGTACAGTTCTTGTTAAGCCCAGAAGTGGCAGGCCAAGAAAAATATCAGAAAGGCAGAGAAGAAGAATGGTGAGAACAGTCAAGGACAATCCACAGACCACCTCCAAAGGCCTGCAGCATCATCTTGCTGCAGATGGTGTCACTGTGCATCGGTCAACAATACAGCGCACTTTGCACAAGGAGAAGCTGTATGGGAGAGTGATGCGAAAGAAGCCGTTTCTGCAAGCACGCCACAAACAGAGTCGCCTGAGGTATGCAAAAGCACATTAGGACAAGCCAGTTACATTTTGGAAGAAGGTCCTGTGGACTGATGAAACAAAGATTGAGTTGTTTGGTCATACAAAAAGGCGTTATGCATGCGCTGTATTGTTGACCGATGCACAGTGACACCATCTGCAGCAAGATGATGCTGCAGGTCTTTGGAGGTGGTCTGTGGATTGTCCTTGACTGTTCTCACCATTCTTCTTCTCTGCCTTTCTGATATTTTTCTTGGCCTGCCACTTCTGGGCTTAACAAGAACTGTACCTGTGTTCTTCCATTTCCTAACTATGTTCCTCACAGTGGAAACTGACAGGTTAAATCTCTGAGACAACTTTTTGTATCCTTCCCCTGAAAAGCTATGTTGAATAATCTTTGTTTTCAGATCATATGAGAGTTGTTTTGAGGAGCCCATGATGCCACTCTTCATAGAAGAATCAAATAGGAGAACTACTTGCAAGTGGCCACTTTAAATACCTTTTCTCATGATTTGATATACCTGGCTATGAAGTTCAAAGCTCAATGAGGTTACAAAACCAATTTAGTGCTTCAGGAAGTCAGTAAAAAGTAGTTAGGAGTGTTCAAATCAAGAAAATGATAAGGGTGCCCATACTTTTGCACCGGTCAAATTTTGTTTAAATTCAGACTGCACATTTTCTGTTAGTACAATAAACCTCATTTGAATCCAGAAATATTACTGAGTCCATCAGTTATTAGATATATGAAACTGAAATAGCTGTTGCAAAAACCAAAATTGTTATAAAGAAAAAAGGTTAACATTAATAGGGGTGCCCAAACTTTTACATATGACTGTATATATATATATATATATATATATAATATAGAATTTACTCCGACCCCTATATAAACCCTGCCCCTCCGACCGCCGTCCACTTTCCCATGCTCCTGTTCCAATCCTGAGGTCTTTTTTGTCCCCCCTTGGTCCTCCACATGCTGAACATCTAGGACATGACTAACATTGCGCACTGTTCGCTTGTTCGTCGCCAGATGCAGCCTCGTGTCCAGTGTGTGAGAAGACGGTGACTTGTCTGTGGCGTTAACCCCTCTGCTGCCGTGTTGGGCACAGCCTGTGAGAGGAGCGTCTCTTCCTGTGTATCCGGCCACAGGCTGCACATCGTAGGCTGCTTCTTCTATCTGGGAAAGTTCATGAAGCAGAAGCCTCTGTGTGACTCATGTGAGGTAATTTGTCTGACAGGTCATGGGTCCAGGTCAGCAGGTGATTGCTGACTATTAGCTGGTTTCGATGTTAGGTACAGGTGAGTCAGGACTAGATGTTGGGTGGAAGCCTTCCAGTATTTGTAAGGCCTCGTGCACACGCTGAGTATTTGGTGAGTTTTTTGCTCAGTATTTGTGAGGCCTCATGGACACACTGAGTATTTGGTGTTTTTTACCTCAGTATTTGTGAGGCCTCGTGCACATGTTGTGTATTTGCTGAGTTTTTTACCTCAGTATTTAACCCCTTCCCGCCCCTTGATGCACTGTATGCGTCATGAAAACTAGAGACTTTCCGGACCCCTTCACATGACCGGGAGGCCCACAGAGTCTGAACAGGCCGGGGCCCTGGCTACCCTTAATCCACCCCTGGCTGCAGCCAATCACTGTGCTCAGAGGTCAGGTGTTATATATGAGATCATCACCGCTAAGGTCAATGATTTGCTGCAGCGGTCATATGCTTCTATGGCACGTAATCATACCAAAAAGTAAATCAAGATCAGTTGGGAATATAACAGCTCAGTAATGGTTATTTTTTTTTAAATCTCTTAATCATGGACAACCCTATTTTGCTCCACTTTAATCAATTTGTCGGAGTGTTGTTGGCCTTGCACTTCCTTTTAGTCTCCCACCCACTTTCTCATCACTCTTCAAAAAGATGTAAATGAAGTAATCAATTCCCTCTGAAGGTCTCAAAATGAAAATAAACAGAGTGAACTAATGGACCATAAAAGAAATACTGAAAAATTACAGCTCTGAAGCATGCAGAATTATGAATGTAGTTCTGGTCCTAGAGCAAAGCAAAAATGTATATGGCGTAGCTTAGACCTTATGGTTTCCATATTCAATTCGAATCACCTGAATCCCACCCCCGGCAAGAAATAATTTATATCCAGACATTGTATGTAATCACTCACGCAGTGGATGGCGTCATGATGCAGCCTCCTTTGTCATATCCTTTGCAATTGCATCCTCGTTCCAGTGTATCATGGTTCATCCCAAAATTGTGGCCAATCTCGTGAGCGAGGGTGACAGCCCCTCCGAGTGGGTTGTCTGAATGGTCCTGTAAAGCAAAGACAATTTACATGTCGTTCTAGCGGTTAGGTTATTTAACATCTGCAGGGCTGGTGTTAGGGGGAAGAACACTGGGCCATTGCCCAGGGTTCCCACACTCTTGGCTGGCATATGCTACAGCAGAAGCTACACTGATAATAGCATTGAACAGGGCCGGCCCGAACGTATAGGCGAACTAGGCGGCCCCTAGGGCGCCGACCCAAAGGGGGCGCCAGAGAAAAAATAGAAAAAATTATAAAAAATCTTTTCAAAAGGCAAAAAGTTTTAGGGATGGAAAGAAAAGTGTACATATTTAAGGGCAAATATGACGCAAGAGAGGTTGGTTGGGTTGGCAACAATTTCGATAGAATATGAAGTTGCTAAACAAATTAATCTCGGTGACTTAGGGTCATCCTTTTCAAAAAAAAGGCAAGGAAACAAAAATTTTAATTACCTATGGTCGTTTTTGTTTTGTGTTATTGATTACTTTGTATATATTTGTCCTATACAACTTCTCAGAAGATTAAAGAGTTAGGAGAGAGTTAATTAATCATTGTTGTTGTGGTTTATTTTGCTCCTAAATTTATATCCCAAGTTTTCATCTACTGCCAAGAATAGTAGGGACGCAACAAAATAGTTTCGCCTAGGGCGCCGTAATCTCTCGGGCCGGCCCTGCCATTGAAACAAGTAAAACAATTTTTTTAAAAATACGCATTTGTAATCGATGCATTCGTAAAAGTCTGATATATCAAATATAACCTAAATTAATCTGATCAGTAAACAGTGTAACAAGTAAAAAAAACAAACAAAATGCCAGAATTATTATTTTTTTGCCCGCCCCAACATTGCAATTAAATGCAATAAGGGTAGATCAACACATAGCATCTATCCCAAAATGATAGGAGTAAAAACGCCAGATCTGAGCTCAAAACATAAGTCCTGACATAGCCCCATAACTCAAGAAATTAAAACATTACCTGTCACAGAAAATGGCAAAAAACAATTGTGCAATTGCAGTCTTTTTTCAATTTCACCGCACTTGGAATTTTTTTTCCCGTTTTTCAGTACAATATGTGGAAGAATGAATGGAGTCATTCAAAAGCACAACTTGTCCCACAAAAAAAACAAACAAGCCCTCATATGGCTATGTAGAAAGAAAAATAAAAAAGTTATGACTCTTGGAAGATGGGGGGGGGGGAGAAAATCGAGAGGGTTGAAGGAGTTAAAATCCTTGTACTGTAATAGCCATATAATAGCAGTCCGTTTAATCTTCGGATGTTCATTATGACTTTACTAAAAAAACTCAAAATATAATCATATTAATCATATCTATATTATGTAATTAGGGTAAGGGCACCTCCTTCATTTCTAAATGTGTACAGTTATCGGGCAGGACGTACAAGGCATTGAATTCAATATTTCCACTAGTGACCACCCTAGTGACAGCACAACAACACGAGACAGGAAGTGTTGTCGTAGAGATTTTGGAACACCAGGATGGTGCTTAATAATTCAAATGCAACTTAATTTAAGTAGATGATCCTATGAAAACATTCTTACTGACTCTTCAGTTTACAAATCCTATTTTATTAAACATTGTAAAGTAATTCTTAATATAGGGAGTCCTGTGTTCAGAGTACTCATCTGTTGGTCAGAGTATAAGGGATTCAAAAGAGCGTCTCTCTCTGGAGGACCCATACCTGTATGACACAGACAACCCAAACCTGTGAATGGACGTGTATGTGTCTCTGTCTGTAGGTCTATGTGCGTGGGATTTAGCCTAGAATGTATGGACTCTTGGTGGTATGAACTGTATATATAAATGAAGATATATACAGTATATCTATGTAAGTGCTTTGTATAAATGTGTGTATGTGCTCTGTGTATACATACATATATATATTTATGTGTGTGTGTTTACTCCTTGTATAGATGCGTGTGTGTGATGTGTGTGTATACATACAGTATCTAGGTATAACATACAATGTGTGTGTCACATATGGTGTGTATGTAGCATCCACATTTATAAACACTGTCAGTATAGACGAGAGTTCATAGGTTCTTCTCACTTCCTAAAACTCAATATGGACAAAACTGAACTCATCATCTTTACTCTCTCACCTAACTAACCAACCTACCCGATCTATCTATCACAATTAATGACACCATGCTCTCTGCAGTAACTGAAGTCCGCTGCTACAAATAACCCTTGACTATGCCTTGTTCTTCATACCGCACATCCAAGCTCTTGCCTCCTCCTGTTGCTTCCAACTCAAACATATCTATTAAAATGTTAGTGCATGCTCTCATCATCTCCTGCCTCATCTACATTCCTGCTCTGTGTCTTCCCTTCTAACAGTCTCGCACCACTCCATCCTTAATTGTACAGCCCGACTAATCCACTTCTTTCCAAGCAATTCCTCTGCTTTTCCACACGGCAAGTCCCTTCATTGGCTCCCAACTCCCTAACGTATCCAGTTCAAACTGCTAACACTGATCTACCCATCTCCTACTTATATCTCCGAACTAATTTCCCAATATCTTCCAACATGCAACTTCCGGTCCTCCCAAGACCTCCTCCTACATTGCTCGCCCAATCGCCTACAAGACTTCTTCAAAGCATTCCCTATCCTCTGGAATCCTGTGCTTCAACAGATCTGATTATCCGCCACACTCGGAACTTTCTAAACAGAACTTAAAAACCCACCTCTTCAAGAAAACTTACAGCCTGCAATGACCCTGCTGCCACCTCACCACCATTACCGGAGCTGCCGCACCCTCCTACCCTACAGGGTGCATCTGTTTTCTCTCAGAAAGGAAATGCAACATCAACTGTTATTCACTGTCCTATTAAGGGAATAGAAGAATCCAGGATATCTATAAACAGAAAGATAGTGAGGAAACACTTAGCTAACCTAAATGAATTCAAGTCTCCAGGTCCAGATGAATTACACCCCAGAGTACTGAAGGAGATAGCAGAAGAAATTTTTGAACCCCTCTCCATAATCTTTGAAAATTCTTGGAGAACAGGAGAAGTGCCAGAAGACCGGAGAAGAGCAAATGTTGTTCCTATCTTCAAAAAGGGGAAGAAGGTGGACCCAGGCAACTATAGGCCGGTGAGTCTGACTTCTATACCAGGAAAGATCTTTGAACAAATTATTAAACAACATGTATGTCAATACCTGGATAAGAATGAAGTGATTAAACAGAGTTAGCATGGGTTTCTAACTAATAAGTCATGTCAGACTAACTTAATTTCCTTCTATGACGGTATCACTGATTGGGTGGATCAAGGAAATGCTGTAGATATAGTATATCTTGACTTCAGCAAAGCATTTGACAAAGTCTCTCATACAATCCTTATTGAAAAAATGACTAAGTATGGAATGGACAAGGCAACTGTTAGGTGGATTCATAACTGGCTTAGTGATCGGACCCAAAGAGTGGTCGTAAATGGCTGCACATCCAGTTGGAAGAATGTCTCAAGTGGGGTACCACAGGGCTCTGTCCTGGGCCCTGTATTGTTCAACATCTTTATCAACGATTTAGATGAAGGAATTGAGGGTAAACTGATTAAATTTGCTGATGACACAAAGCTAGGAGGGATAGCTAATACTAGAGAAGAGAGAGAGGATTCAAAAAGATTTAAATCAACTGGAGAAGTGGGCAGCAACTAACAGAATGGTTTTTAACAGGGAGAAATGCAAAGTACTACATCTGGGCAATAAAAATGAAAAAAGCATATATAGAATGGGAGGAATAGGGCTAAGTGACAGCACATGTGAAAAAGACTTGGGTATACTAATAGATCACAGACTGAATATGAGTCAACAGTGTGATGCAGCAGCAAAAAAGGCAAATGCAATTCTAGGATGTATTAACAGAAGCATACAGTCTAGATCACGTGAAGTCATTATTTCCCTCTACTCCTCTTTGGTCAGACCTCATCTGGAATATTGTGTCCAGTTTTGGGCACCACATTTTAAAAAAGACATCAACAAACTGGAGCAAGTTCAGAAAAGAGCGACCAGAATGGTGACCGGTCTGCAAACCCTGTCTTATGAGGAAAGGTTGCAGGATTTGGGAATGTTTAGTTTGCAAAAGAGAAGACTGAGAGGAGACTTAATAGCTGTCTACAAATATCTAAAGGGCTGTCACATTGTAGAAGGATCAACTTTATTCTCATTTGCACAAGGAAAGACTAGAAGCAATGGGATGAAACTGAATGGGAAGAGACACAGATTAGATATTAGAAAAAACTTTTTGACAGTTAGAGTGATCAATGAGTGGAACAGGCTGCCACGAGAAGTGGTGAGTTCTCCTTCAATGGAAGTCTTCAAACAGAGGCTGGACAGACATCTGACTGGGATGATTTAGCGAATCCTGCTTTGAGCAGGGGGTTGGACCCGATGGCCCAGGAGGTCCCTTCCAACTCTACGATTCTATGATTCTATAATTCTACAGTCTGTTTCCCCATTATCCTGTAGACTCTAAGTCCACAAGGCAGGATCTCTCCTTACTGTACAAGTCTGTCATTGTTAGTTTGTTTACCGTATTTTATATTTTTTATATTTGTATGTCACTTCTCGTGTGCAGCACCATGGAATGAAGGAATCAATGGTGCTTTAAAACTAAATAATAACAGGTGTAAAATGTCAGCAATTGCCCAACAAAAGAGCAAAATGGGTTATTCATTGGGTGATGGGATTGCTTAAGGTCGAACAAAACTCATTGTTTTCATCAGCACACCGCCCTATGTAAATTGTAGATGTGCTGCTGATAACATGATACTGTATGGGGACAGATTGATGTATTAGTGACTGTTCTGTCCCCATTATTCTTCCTTAGCTGGTGTAAAGAGGCCAGGAAACAAGCGCCAAACAACTTCAATATTGTCGATTATGCTCATTTAATGGTCTGAACTTAGCACAAGTAAATGCAACCAAAATGTTTCAGCGTGATGGTGCAATATGTGAGCAGTAGGGGCCTAATTTAAACTTTTGCAAGAGGTCTCACTTTGTCTAAAACTGGTCCTAAATATCTGGTCATATTAGTTCAAGTCTAACTATTGTTGAGTCAGCCTGCCAATTCTCCCAAAACTCTAACGTGGCCCATAAAAATAATGAACAGTGTTTGAAACAGAACTTATGCTTCAATAATTTTTGGAGGGCTACCTAGAAGAGATGAGGCCTCATTGGAAAAAATTACAGTGGGCTTCCATTATGGTGCCAGGATTGAAATGACTTAATATCCTACAAATCATTTCCACTTTTACAATTTTCCGCCCAATTGTTTGCCCAAAATAAAACTCTTCTTGAGGGAGACACAGGAGGAACTGTACAGGTTCTTTCCACCCATAAGCAAAAGAGATGACCCAACCAAGGCTCCTTTTTCCAAGGGTCACTTGGGCTGTCACTACAATACGCATACTCTTGGTTAGGTTACAGCTGATTTACACACACATGATATCCATATTACAGACCAGTAATGACCTTCCAATGAGCCACAATTGACTTACAAATTCTCACCAGGAAGGAGCAGAAAGTATTAACAAACATTGAAAAAGATATTTTTCATCAACGTCGTGCTTCCTAAATCTTTATCCTTGATTTCTCCTCTTCAGTGATTCTTGATAAACTTGGACCAATTATATGTTCCCATGAAGGCACAGAACCACTCCCTATCAAAGGGCCCATATACTGGTCTTGCACAGGAGCCCCTCTTATATCGGTGTCCACCCCTAATATAGTAAATGCCATGACTTCTTGAAAAGTAGGGTCTGTATTTTTTGATCCCCGCCAATCCAGAGAATAATGGGGAACACAGTGCCGATTTAGTGGTGCACCCCTTACTAGTGTGGCGCCCCTGAGGCTCAGTCGCCACAGAGGTACTGCACCTCCTCCTGAGATGTGGTGCCCCACCATCCAGGTAAGTTGGAGGCTCCTGACCACGCTCCAACACTCGCACCCCACACAACAGAGTAGTTCTGCAAAGCCACATTGCGGCTCCTTGCTTAGAGAGTAGCAGAGCACCTTTGGTGGCTCCCTGCTTGTAACACGAAATGTGCTTGGAGGCGGGTGGAGTTGAGAATACATAAAAGAGTGGGAAGGTTTAGAATTTCAGTCAGTCAGTAGGTCAGTCTGGGAGAGGAAGCCACTCAGAGAGGAGTGAGGAAAGAAGATCCCTGAGAGAGGGATGGAGGAAGGAGGTGCTGCAGCAGACCTGAGTGACCTGATCTTCCATAAGAGAGAGAGATTAGAACAGAACGAAGGAGTAAAAGGGAACAGAGAGGACGTGGGTTAGAGGAAGAACCCTGCCTAGAAGTTCTAAGCGCAAGGCCGGGGCCCGGTCCCCAAGGTTGTATGGACAGTAATGGTTCTGCAGCAGACACCGGTGGAGTAGTGGGCTGTAAATGCACTACTCCCATCTAAGACTTGGGGGCACAACAGCAACTTGGATAGTGAGCCGGGACTCAGGAGTAGGGCATCCCCGAAGCAGGCTACAGCTCTCTGCCATACAAGTAGAGTTCTTGGGAACATCTGTCAGGAGGCACTCCAGTGTATCTCAGTACTGGGAGTACTTCACACTTAAAGGCGCTATTGAGGAGACGTTCAGAAAGGCACATGTTGGCGGAGCGTTGGAAGAGAGCATTCCATCTTGCCTGGAGGTTGACTGAGTCCCTGACCCGGAGGACACGGCACGGAGGCAGGCACCTGTGTGTACTACAGACTGTGAGTAAAGCTTTGGAACTGCAAGCCCTGGTGTCCTCCATTCATTCTTGCGCCAACGCATCCAGCTCCTCTACATCGAGGTACCAGCTTCTACACCGCTTGTGCCTCTCCTCTTCTCCCACATCTACACTGCCCTGGGGCTACAGCTCCACCTGTGGGGAGCTTCACCATCTTGGCTGCAACACACCACCAGCCCCAGAGGATCTGCATGCAGCGTCGGCCTAACATCTCACTTGCCGAACACTACAGGTGGCGTCACGAACTATTCATTCAAATCATTACATTCCCCCATTACTTGGGCGCCCAGGGCCACGGACCGGGTCCCCGCTGCTGTGACACATCCCGCTGATACCGGCCCGGTACCGAGTACACCACAGCCCTGGGAGGGCGATCCAACTTGGAGCCACGAACAGGATGACGAGACCCGATGCCATCGGGTTCTGTGTGCCTAAGATTTGTTGGACTTAAAACTTTTGAGAATGTGCAGAAGACCCAATTTAATAGACTGTAAAATCAACATTAAAAATGGCCACTGGCGCGGAGAAGAAGGGCGTGACGATATGGGGGGTCCTAGGAAAAGACCGCGAACAGTCTTGGGCCTCCCCTGCCTGAATTGCTATGTGACAGCAACATGGCCCACCCCCCGAAGGGTTCGTATACTGGCTGGGTATGGAGGTACTGGAAGAAGACGCCGCCCCAAGAAGGAGGGGCAGAATCCAGTGGCGGGAAAAGGGCCGAGACAGGAAGAACGATGCCAGAACGCCATGATGGAAGAAGAGGGAAGGGGCCTGCGGAGCGCGGGGAGGTGGATCTCCCCAGCGCCATGGCTGAAGACTCAGACCCGGCTTCTAGGATGACCCGCCAGCAGTTGGAGGACGAAATTGCCCAGCTGACGATCCGCCTGCAACTGAGGCAGGAAGCGCTATGGACATTGAATCTGCAGCGTGCCCAGGAGGGGCCTACACCTGCGGTACCCGCGACACCGGTACCCGCCGCTGCTGCACCGGACCTTCCAGGCAGACCCTGTGGAGCCTGCGACCGCTGCCATGCCACCGGCAGCATACCTTGTTCCCTCCCTGCCGCTACTACCGGAGGAGTTGTACACAGCACAGGGAGCTGAAGTGGAGGAAGAGAAGCCCCCGTCTGGACCTGACGCAGCCGCGCAGGTCCCTAGAGAGACCCCCGCGGACCCGGAGCCGCCGTTAGCTCCACCGCCGTCCCCGGTGTCGCACCGGGCAGCACCCACCGCCACTACGCCTGCACCGGAGCAGAGACCACACCGCCAGGAGGCTCCAGGTACGTCCTGATGCCCCTACACCTGGGAAGGCCCTGGGGTGTACCGCGGTCGCAGCGACTGGCCAGGTCGTGCTAGATCTGGTCTGGGACCGGGATGCCTGTCCCCGGGGGGGAAACGCCGGAACCCCTGACGGTGGTGCCGCGGTACAAAACCAGCATGGATCGGTCCTGGGAGGAACAGGAGGATGATGAGAACTGGGCTAGTTGTCAAGCTACCATCCGGCAACTGGCAGCTGAACACCGGGAGAGGGCGCAGCGCCGGCTAGCGGTACTAGGTCCAGATTTGGACCGGAAGGAACAGGTCAGAGCCGGTCACTACGGTCCCAGAGATGCGGCAGTTTGGGGCCACGTCCTGAATGTGAATCATGAGAGGGGGTTCGGCTTTATCCATGACCCTAGGCGAATCTCCGATCTGTTTTTCAACTGGAGAGACGTAGAACCTCATTTGAGAAAAGGACACCCTGCCAGAAACCTGTGCCCGGGAGATCATGTGACCTTCACCAGACACGAAGGTCTGAGAGGCTGGTATGCTATGAACATTAGGCGAGTCCCGGAGGATCTCATCAAGGTGTACAGGCAGAGACTGCCCACTGCCCCCATGCGCCAAGCTTGAGCCGTACCAGTCCCACAGCCAAAGGTACGGAAATGTTGTGAGCTCATCTGTTCATTCACCTTTTGTGTCCGACGATCTCCCTCTTCTGGTGAAGGAAGGTAGTGAGGCTGATTTGGATGAAAGAAACCAAACACCTGATCAGGTGGATTGTGACTGGGTAACAGGAACTTCAGACTGGATATAAGGCGGCCGACGCCCTTCTGAGTGGCTGGTTATTTCTCTGCTGGATTCTTGGAGACCAGTCTGATTCCTGCTTCCCAAAGATAAGTTTTTGCTCTGCTATTGAACTTATTAGTTTTGGTTTTGTTTACCTTGTTTTTTTAGTTCAGCCATCCCCGGCCGGGGGTGTGCTGGATTCTTAGTCCTTGATCAGTGTTCTCTTTTGCTTTGCTTTCAGAATATTCTGAGTGATGATATAAGGTTTGAAGTCAAGTGACCTCAGGGTCCTTTTTGCTTATCAGTTGTGTTGGTAATATTTTTAGCAGGGTTTTCTCGGATTGCAGACAGCAGCTTTTCTGTCCTGTCCTTTTTAGTTAGCTTGGGCCCCATTGTTTGCTCAACCTATCTTTCTATCTGTGTTAGTGTTTTCATCTTGTTTCACCCTCAATATATGTTGGGGGCTGCCTATTGCTTTGGGGTCTGCTCTGGGGCAGTCAGTTTTTCTCTTTTCTCTCTTTAGGCTTATTTAGATCTCCGGCTGTGATGAGGTGTCTAGGATCACCGTAGGAACACTCCATGGCTAGTGCTAGTTGTGTGATAGGATTAGGGGGTCTGCAAGGCGCTAGTTTCCAAACTCTCTGATTTTCTGGGCTGAGCTTGTATTTTGTTTTTCCTCCTTGGTGACTCAATCATAACACGGAAAGCCGCACGTTTCACCCCACTGGAGGAAGAATACCTGAGGACTGCCAATGCGCTTCTCTCATCTGGTAGCGGTTCCAGTCCAGAAACCCCAGGAGGGAGCAACAACCACTAGTCAAGAAGTTTCTAAAAAAAAAACAAAAAAACCCCAAAAAAACAGCAACTCTTGTTATCCAGGAGGGTTTATTTGCACCGTTATGCCTTTTGTTCTATTTTTGACCATCATGGTTTAGTTTTGTTTGTTTTTCCAGTGTTGCCCAGTTGTGTTGGTAGCCTTTCCATTTGAACTACAGAGATAATGAACGCTGAATGGTCCAGAACTGCTATTGTAAATAGTTGCACCTCTTTAGGTGCCCTCTCTTGGTTTTACATGGACACTTTTCGAAGATAAGGTCTACCTCATCTGGAGTATGACTCCGATCAAAGGACACTGCAAGAGATCCCGGCTGAGAGCGGTGTCCAGCACTTACAAGAATTGTTGAAAGTTTTAATGTGAAGTATTTGTTAATGATTTGTCTTATAAGAGTATTGGTAACTAGGAAATGGCTTTTATATAGAATTAGGAATGTTTTGGTAGAGAGATGAGAGACTTGAATAAAAAATAAAGAATTGAAAATGTAGGTGATGAACCAGGCACCACGGTTGTCACTCAGAGTTAAAAGAAAGTAGAAAATGTGCACTAAAGATGAAGAATACTGAAGTGATAGTGTGTAACAGACAATAGCACTTTCAATTACGTATTGTATTGAAAATTGCACTTTTGACTTAAGATTTTAGAGTGGGAAGGTTTAGAATTTCAGTCAGTCAGTAGGTCAGTCTGGGAGAGGAAGCCACTCAGAGAGGAGTGAGGAAAGAAGATCCCTGAGAGAGGGATGGAGGAAGGAGGTGCTGCAGCAGACCTGAGTGACCTGGGTCTGCTGGCACGGGAAAGGAAAGAAGGAGAAAGACATTGAACTGAGACCTGATCTTCCATAAAAGAGAGAGATTAGAACGGAACGAAGGAGTAAAAGGGAACAGAGAGGACGTGGGTTAGAGGAAGAACCCTGCCTAGAAGTTCTAAGCGCAAGGCTGGGGCCTGGTCCCCGAGGTTGTATGGACACTAATGGTTCTGCAGCAGACACCGGTGGAGTAGTGGGCTGTAAATGCACTACTCCCATCTAAGACTTGGGGCACAACAGCAACTTGGATAGTGAGCCGGGACTCAGGAGTAGGGCATCCCCGAAGCAGGCTACAGCTGTCTGCCGTACAAGTAGAGTTCTTGGGAACATCTGTCAGGAGGCACTCCAGTGTAACTCAGTACTGGGAGTACTTCACACTTAAAGGCGCTATAGAGGAGACGTTCAGAAAGGCACATATTGGCGGAGCGTTGGAAGGGAGCATTCCATCTTGCCTGGAGGTTGACTGAGTCCCTGACCCGGAGGAAACGGCACGGAGGCAGGCACCTGTGTGTACTACAGACTGTGAGTAATGCTTTGGAACTGCAAGCCCTGGTGTCCTCCATTCATTCTTGCGCCAACGCATCCAGCCCCGCTACATCTGGGTACCAGCTTCTACACCGCTTGTGCCTCTCCTCTTCCCCCACATCTACACTGCCCTGGGGCTACAGCTCCACCTGTGGGGAGCTTCACCATCTTGGCTGCAACACACCACCAGCCCCAGAGGATCTGCATGCAGCGTCGGCCTAACATCTCACTTGCCGAACACCACAGGTGGTGTCACGAACTATTCATTCAAATCTTTACATTCCCCCCATTACTTGGGTGCCCAGGGCCACGAACCGGGTCCCCGCTGCTGCGACACATCCCGCTGATACCGGCCCTGTACCGAGTACCCCACAGCCCTGGGAGGGCGATCCACTAACGTTTCCTGCTGAGCCACCTGGCTGTGCACACTGCATTTTCCTGCACAATGGGTAGGTCGACCACTGATCAGAGGAAAACTGTCAGGAACGATGGGGCTCCTAGAGCTTGAATAACGATGGCATATTCTAGAAACAAGATGGGAAAACCCTTCCTATAGCAGGAAGTTGCCAAGAGTGGAACGGCAGCATGAGCCCACTCTTTTAAGGACCAGGGTGAGAACCACTCCTCTACACTAACCAGAGTTTCTTTTTACCTTTCCTACCAACACGTAAATAGACATTTTTGAGAAAATGCCCCTTCCAGGTTCCCGACAAGTAAGCATTAGGATACCATGAAGCTTCTCCTTATCATCTCCTTTGGCCAAGTTTGCGTAGTTTCCTGATTATTTAGCCGAGCTGTCTCCAACAATTGTTATAATCAACACATAGCAATCATTCCCTCACTCTTCTATGTGAATGACTAGATCCTGATGACTTTTCCCAGAGAAGAGATGCTTCATTTAACACACACACAGACAGAGCTGATGACATATTTGCACCTTTCTGCCCCAATAGTCTCAAGGTGATTACCAGCGTTGGATACGATTGCTCAACAACCTTTCCTTTTTGCTGTAATTTTGGACGCCGTGGTCACTGAACGGGTTAAACAACGTGAGATGCTGTTATTAGCACCGTGTAATTGCTGCACGGTATCATGGATGGTGGTAGATGCAGAGAGGCCTGGGCTCTTCATTAATATCTGTGAATCACTGAGCTTGTGAAGTCACACCGAATATTTTGACATTTCCTATTAATTTACATTAGATATTTTTAGCACGTTAAATATGACTTGATGGTTTACGGCTATGTGGATCCATCATAGATAATTGTTTAGCAACTTTCTGCAAAAATCTAAAATTACCAATCAGTTAGTATGCTATGGCGCCGAATATCAGTGACAGGCAACAGTCTAAGCACAGCATACCGCTTTATTCTGGGGATAGCGGTAGTTTTCTTTTAAATCTCCATTTTTAGCCATATGATTATTTTCAACATATGCCCCTCCTATTTACCGTACTTAGGACACGCTCACATCCTATAGTTTGAGCCCCTTTATCACACCCCAAAATAAATAAAGGCCTCCAAACTTTAAACAGAACCCCCTGAATAAATCTGGACTCTAGACCAGACACCCTAAATTCAGCCCCAGACAACATAGCTAATCCAAGCCCATGAGTAAAGAAAACCACAAGAGCAAGGACAGATGAGTCTTTACATAGTTTAGGCACAGAAATCACCACATTACCTGACGGAGCTATTTATATGAAGTATTGCGGCATATAATTCAGTCAAAAAATGGAGG
Organism: Dendrobates tinctorius; assembly: GCF_039654945.1. Taxonomy (NCBI): domain Eukaryota; kingdom Metazoa; phylum Chordata; class Amphibia; order Anura; family Dendrobatidae; genus Dendrobates; species Dendrobates tinctorius. The sequence continues at coordinate 1,105,590 of NW_027361863.1, read as the reverse complement.
TGCTTGCATGAAAAAACATGAATATGTCCCTGACCCGTAGAAGCGAGTAATCGCGAAACGGCCGTTGTCCGGCACCTCCCTCCCCTAGCATTCCTCTAACGTCCTGCATGTCCACACATCTATTGATGGAATTTATGTGAAATAAAGACGCACAGATTTTCAGCTATATCGGTGAGTGCTGCATATTTCTTCTTTTTTCGCTTCACATTGAAATATTCATAGTTTAGGCACAGCCCTGCCAGGATCTTCCTCCACAAAGGGTTTTTCAGCAGATCTGTTTTTTTAACTGCTCAGAGTGGAACAACCCCTGCTGAAAAAACCAGAAAGCAACACCGATCCGCTGACATTCCCGTAACAATGCTCCCTGCCGGTCTCTGTTTTCTGGTCCATGACAGTGCACAGCCAATCACTGGCTAAGGCAGGGCACCACATCAAACAGTGATTGGTCAAGCAGCATTTCCTATGTCTAGCGGGGACTAAGAATACAAGTGGGACAAGCGTGAACTTGAGAGCCTTGGAACGGAAGTGATGGGGGAGATGAGTATTGCGTTTTCTTCCTCATGATCAAGGATACCCCACGAGGTGAGATTTTGCATGGTGCCCCAGATCGATGTTGATTGACAGTCATTTTGTATTTCTTCCATTTTCTTACTGTTGCACCAACAGTTGCCTCCTTCTCACCCAGCATCTTACTTATGGTTTTGTAGCCCATTCCAGCTTTGTGCAGGTCTATGATCTTGTCCATTACATCCTTAGAAAGCTCTTTGTTCTTGCCCATGTTGTAGAGGATAGAGTCTGACTGATTAATTGATTCTGTGAACAGGAGTCTTTTATAAAGGTGACTATGTAAGACAGCTGTCTTTAATGCAGGTAACGAGTTCATTAGGAGCGTCTAACTGGTCTGTGGGAGCCAGAAATATTAATGATTGGTAGGGGATCAAATACTTATTTCTCACTGCAAATAAATGTATATAATTTATAAAATGTGATTTTCTGGATTTTATTTTTGATATTCTATCTCTCAATGCTAAAATTAACCTACCCTTAAAATTATAGACTGTTCATGTCTGTGTCAGTGAGAAAACTTACAAAATCAGCAATGGATCAAATACTTATTTCCCCCCAGTGTACTTTCCTCTTGCAAAATTCCCACACAAGGAGCATAAATGTATGTAGCTGGAGTGTCCCATTAAATTAAGAATATAAAATGTAGCCGGTTGCTCCGTACTTACCATAACTACGCCGCCTGATTTGTCTGCTGTGCACATACTCATGATTGGTGCCATGCCAATGGTTGTACCCTGGAAATGCACCCCGCTGGAGAAAGAAAGAGAAAAAAAAAACAGGATAGAGATAAAGCGAGATGTGACTTTATTCAATGTAACTGTCATCACTCAAGTTTCCATTATCACATATGAGGCGCGCTATTTAGTTCTGCTGGTTATGCTGCGGAGAAAACGTTTCATTATTCACACAGAACCTCCTGAAATGGAAAGACATCTCATTTCTACAAACTCCCATTAGCATGGCGCTGTCACTGGATTCATTTAAATATTTGTCAGCGCCGTTATGAAGGCAGCGAAGCAGAGGGCCGGTCACAGCGCAGCGCCGGGAGCTGTCACACAACGCTCCCAACTCCATGTTAACGGCTTCTGTCTGCAGCCTCACCCGGGGAGGCTGCGAGTAAGCAAAGTTCAGGCGCTCAGCCGCCATAAGGAGAGGAGACGCTGATTATAACCCGGCCTAATCATTCCCGGGCCGAAGTCATTTGTATCTGCATCTGTTTTATATTTTTTCCCCGTGTCCTGACCCCGATATATGGAGGGTCCATGTACTCGTGTGTATTCAGCAGAATGCATCATCCTCCTCCTTCTTACATCCTGTGACTGTATCTGGTCTATGCTCCCTCTGCATTATTTGCCAAGTCCTGTGTAGGTGCTGCTCTTCCTCTCTGACCCTCTGTCTGAGATCACCTCTACCTCCTATGTCCTCTAATTGTGTCCTGTCTTTGCCCACCTCTCACTTCCGTGTTCTGTTTATGTCCCCTCATGCCCAGAGTTTGTTCTCTCTCCCATATCAAATCTATGCCCGCTCTCTCTCCTGTTTCTTGTCTTTGGCCCTTACTTTTTCCTGGGTCTCATCTTTGCCTCTCACTCCCATGTGTTGTGCACCTGGCTTATCCCTCTCCATGCTTTCTGTGCCCACTCTTCTTTCTGTGTCTCATCACCTTTATGTGCAAGTCACCGCCTACATCTTTTCTGCTTCCTATATGCTGAAAAAAGAGAGGACAGCACCTCCTAAAATCATACAATGATCTAATGCCGCTAGGCAAAAATATATATATACCTGAATATGAGATTCTTAGTTTAAAGGGGATCCGTCACCCCATTTTTGCCCTATCAGCTGCGGCCACCACCATTAGGGGCTTATCTACAGCATTCTGTAATGCTACTGTAGATAAGCCCCCGATGTAACCTGAAAGATAAGAAAAAAGAGTTAGATTATACTCACCCCGGCGTTCTGTCCGGTCCGATGGGTCCGGCGCCTCCCATCTTCATACGATGATGTGCTCCTCCTTGCTTCTCCCTCGGCTCCTGCACACGTGTACTTTATCTGCCCTGATGAGGGCAGAGTAGAGTACTGCAGTGCGTAGGCGCCGGACCTCTCTGACCTTTCCTGGCGCCTGCGCACTGCAGTACTTTACTCTGCCCTCAACAGGGCAGAGCAGTGCGCCTCCGCCGGAGCTGAGGGAGAAGCAAGGAGGAGGACATCATCTTATGAAGATGGGAGGCGCCGAACCGGACCGTGACACCCACCGCACCCGACTCCACCCCCCGGTGAGTATAATCTAACGTGTTTTTCTTCTCTTTCAGGTTACAACGGGGGCTTATCTATAGCATTACAGAATGCTGTAGATAAACCCCTGATGGCGGTGGCCACAGCTTATAGGCCAAAAATGGGGTAACAGATTCCCTTTAACATTCTGATCAGACTGTGTGAAGCCCACTCTTTTCTGTTTCCCCGTCTGCTAAATTTTCTCTCTTTTACCGGAGCCCCATTTATGCTACTCTTTCCACTCTTCTACTGTGCTGTCTATTTCCTCCTTTCACCTCTTTTCCTTTGTGCTGTCTATTCCCCCTTTTGCCTCTTCTCCTGTGCCCTGCCTATGCCCACTTCTCCCAGTTCCCCTTTTCCATCTTCTCCAGTGCCCCGTATATTTTCCCCTTTTCCTCTTCTTTCCTACCCTATCTATGCCCCATTTTCCCTTGTTTCCTGTTCCCTGTCTGTTCCCCCTATCACCTCCTCCCTGGGCCCTGTTTATTCCCCCTTTCACCTCTTCTATTGTGCCATGTCTATTCCCTTTCATGCCTCTACTCCTGTGCCCTATCTATACCCCTTTTAACCTCATCTCCTGTGCCTTGTTAATTGCTATCTTTCTTACCTTCTCCCATGCCCTGTCTATCCCCCTTTAACCCCTTCTTCTGTGCCCTGTTAATTCTCCCTTTTATCCCTTCTCTGGTACCCTGTCTATTCACCCTTTTACCCCATATCCTGTGCCATGTATATTCCCCCTTTTACCTCTTCTCCTGTGCCTTGTTTATTCTCCCTTTAACCTCTTATCATGTGCCCTATTTATTCCCCCCTTTACACTTTCTACGATGCCTGTCTATTCCCCCTATAACCTCTTCTCCTGTGCCCTGTTGCATTCCTCGTTCAGGTCTTCTCCTGTGCCATGTCTATTCCCCCTTATCCTTTGCCCTGTCTATTCCTCCTTTTACCTCTTATCATGTGCCCTGCCGATGTCCACTTTTACCACTTCCCTTTTTCCTTCTTCTCCTGTGCTTTCTCTATTCTTCTATTTCCCTCTCCTTCCCTACCCTGCCTATGCCTCAAGACTTGCTCCCTAAACATAGCAATGTACACAGGGCGTCTGGATTTCCTGGTACACCCCATCCTACTTTGGCATGTACAGTAAAAGTTTGGGCACCCCTCGGCCAAAATTACTGTTATTGTGAACAATTAAGCAAGTTGATAATGAAATGATCTCTAAAAGGCCTAAAGGTAAAGATGACACATTTCATTTGTATTTTAGGCAATATGTTGTCTTTTTTTTTCTTTATTTTAAAAACTACAAAAAGGAAACTGGTTGGATGCAAAAGTTTTGGCATCCTTGGAGATTTGTGTGCTCGGATAACTTGGACTAATATTTCACACTTTAATTTACCTGTTAAGATTATGGTCTGTTCCCTATCATCTTTATGAAAAGCCATGTGATGCAAATTTCCCAGCTACAAATACCCAGCTTCCTCCAGCCTTGTGCCAAAAAACTGCAGCCATGGGTTCTTCTAAGCAGCTGCCTAGCACTATGAAAATGAAAATTGTGGCGACCCACAAAGCAGGAGAAGAATATAAGAAGATAGCAAAGCGTTTTCATGATGCCCTTTTCTCAGTTTGAAATGTAATAAAAAAATGGCAGTTACCAAGAACAGTGGAGGTCAAGATAAGGTCTGGAAGACCAAGCAAAATTTCAGTGAGAGATGCTTGTACGATTGCTAAAGAGACAAATCAGAATCCTTGCTTGACAGCAAAAGATATTCAGAACGATTTAGCAGACTCTGGAGTTGTGGTACATTGTTCTACTGATCAGAGACACCTTCACAAATATGGCCTTCATGGAAGAGTCATCCTCACCATAAAATTCAGCATCAGAATCATGCAAAAGAACATCTAAATAAGCCTGATGCATTTTGGAGACAAGTCCTGTGGACCGATGAGGTTAAAATAGAGCTCTCTTTGGCCACAATGATCAAAGGTATGTACTGTATGGAGAAAAAAGGGCACAGAATTTCAGGAAAAGAACATCTCACCAACCATTAAGCATGGGGGGTGGATCAATCATGCTTTGGGGTTGTGTAACAGCCAATGGCAAGGAGAATATTTCACGGGTAAAGGGAAGAATGGATTCAATTAAATTTCAACAAATTCTTGAGGCAAACATAACTCCATCTGCACAAAAGCTGAAGTTGAAAAGAGGATGGCTTCTACAAATGGTTAATGATCCTAAACACACGTCAAAATCCACAATAAACGACCTCAAAAGGTGCAAGCTGAAGGTTTTACAATGGCCCTCACAGTCCCATTATTGAAAATCTGTGGCTAGATCTCAAAATAGCAGAGCATGCAAGACCACCCTGGAATCTCACAGAACTGGAAGAATTTTCCAAGGAAGAATGGATGAAAATCTCTCATTCAAGAATTGAAAGACTCTTGTCTGGCTACAAAAAGCATTTAGGTACTAACCATGCAGGGTGCCCAAACATTTGCATAGGAAGGACAATTTTCTTTTTTGTTATTTTTAAAATGTAAATCATGAAAAAATATATATTTTTGTTGGCCTAAAATACAAAGGAAATGTGTCATCTTTAACTTTAGGCTTTTTATAGATTATTTCTTCAACTTGTTTAACTGTTCAAAATAACAGTAATTTTGACCAGGAGGTGCCCAAACTTTTACATGCTTCTGTATGGTCCCAAATGTTGACTGTTAGAACCCTCTCATATGTTTTTATATTGCAACTTTTGGATTACTATCTTGCTTTGCATTGACACTGCTGGAATTAATAATACAGCAAACTAAGAGTATAAATGACCTGGCACTATCTGCGAGATGACCGCCCATGTACTGTTAGATACAATGCATTCTGTAGTCTTAGAGATGGCAGTAATAGGAGCAGTATTAATAATGCCAGGCAGGCTGGGTAGGATTCAATAATTATAAGCATTAATCATAGAAATGAATATTGCAACTACACAAACAAGGAAAATTGGAAAAAAGTAAAAATGTAATTGTCACATTGGTAAATACACAGTATGCATTGCAGGGGAATATTGATCCTCTGGAGTCTAATTGCACAATGATTTGTACAGCTATCGTGTGTATTCGCTATGTAAAGATCGGTAATGTGCAACTTACTGTATTCATATCATGCCACAAATCAAGGAACAAATGCAAAAGGAAATGTGCACATTGCCACTAAATGGGCAGAAAGGCCATTGCTACCCACGTACAATATAAAATACCCTGTTATTTCATTCTTATGGTTCTAAATTTTAGCACCAAGTATATTGTCAGATATGACATTCAATTAGCTGCTTGACTGGTCTACTGGTTAAAAGGATAATCTAGTCAAAATAAGTTGGCACCAACTGGTCCCACCATTGGGTAACCCACCATTTGCCTTTCTCCACCTGTTCTGTTTCTGACATAATTAATGACCTTTGACTGTCTATTTTGATAATATATATACAGTGATTTGCTGAGAATATTGATAATGCTCAGTTTTTCCATAGATTTTAATGTTCATTTTTTTTGGCTCCATCTAGTGGCCAAAGTAATAATGGCAGTGTTTTTCTATTTTGGTTTCGTATTTGCTTTCCCTCCAATTCACAATGTATTCTGAGTAAGTTTGCAAGGGATTATGGTTAGTTCAGCCCATTTTCCCTCCAGTCCACCATTTTTCCTTCTGCTTGCATACTGGAAGCACCTCATTCCTCTACTCCCTGCGTCAGCATCGCTGGTGCCTAACATGCTCCCTGTATATAATTTCTGTCTCACATTAGCCTACTTAGTTAGCTCCCCTGCTCAGCTAGTAGTGCAGACATGTATGTTATGTATATATGTATTCTTATGAACCCAGTACTGATTGTATTCATATGTTTCTGTTTGTAGTTTCACGCATCTATATACCCTACGCTCAATAAAGCACAGATTCAACTACGGTCTCCCTTATTGGACCCCGGTATAGCAGTTTAGCTGCTTGTTAAGCTACATGAATCCCGGTTCATTTAGTGAGGACATGACACCACCCCTCGTTTTCTATTAGGTCTCCCATGAATGTGAGACTATAAACAGAATAAGATGAATGGAGCTGCTCATGTCAAGTCTATAAAACTGATGAAGTCACCCAGTGCTCGGCTATCCTCAGGTTCTTGTCATTCCACGCAACTCTATCTGGTCCGCATTTTGCAGTCAGGGGACAAAAGACAGAGGACATACGCCCTAAGTCGAGCGATGGATAGTCCTCCATTCTGGCAATCTGCGGGACACACAGTAGTCTGTTACCACCTGTGCAGTGGCTAGCTGACAACTTGTTTAGGTTAGAATAAAGGGGTTGTGACAGGCTACGACAACTACGATCATTGTTACCAGATCGGTGGAGGCGCTAACGCCCGGTATCACAACAGTCAACCAAGAACGGCCACGATACAGCCCATGTTTTGACTCTACACACTACGTATTTCTGGTGGCCACTGGTGTGGGTGTTTGGCCGGGATCACACATGCGAGAAATACGGCCGAGTCTCGCATGTTAATACCCCGGAACGGGATCAGAGCGTGCGGCCGCATAGCAATACATGGAGCCGCACGCTCCGCTCCTGAGTGCCGGTGGCAGTGCCGGGTGTTAACATGCGAGACTTGGCCGTGTTTCTCGCATGTGTGATCCCGACCTTAGTAGGTGCTTTCAGTATTGGACCCCCACTGATCTATCCTAAGGCAAGGTCATCAGTATCTTGGACCTGGACAACCCCTTTATGACATTTTATTTTTTTTGCAGAAAGTCTACATGAGGTGAAATGTTTACTGGTAATCCCCCTCATGGGTAATGAATGGGTTTATACCAGTATTCTTGGTGGTCCAGAGGAGGATGATGAAGCTGTGAACTCATATATGGTGCCCAATTAATTATTAAACTTTTTAGGCTCCAGTATTATCCCTTCATTAATAAATGGGAGATGTGGTCGGAGGAGCAGACCTTACTAGCTGTGCATTGTCATGGGGCTTCTGAGGTAGTAATGTCAGTTTTCTCCAGTCCAGGAACTCGTGAAGGCTGATGAAAGGATCTTGGGTTATTGCGCATTTATCCTCATCACTCCAGATTTCGACACCAACCAGCGCTACCCGGATATTCAGTGGTCTGAAAAACTGTATGAAATAATAAAAAATGCATGTTATTATAATAGATCCTATAATTAACACCTCTATTATTTTCGGAATAATAATACAAGGCACACCTTAAAAATGGTTTGAAGGAGCCCTAAAACGCCCATGGTCATTTAGATTAGCCAATCATCAGGTTTGTTACTATTCATTCAGATGTCAGTTTTTTCAAGTACCGTACATATGATATCCATGTTTTTGATGGATAGCACTTATACCTAAAAAAGCTATTACATAGGAATAGAAAAGAGAAACATTTTTTATTTTCACGTTTGAGAAAAACTGATGACACTCGGACCAACCTGTGATAACACTCGGTCAGTTTTTCTCCTACTTGAATAAAACTGACAAGTGAATGAGCCCTTTAAATACTTGTTCCTCGATTATTGGCTTGTTGGATTGTCTAGACATGCTGATAATCATCCGATGAATGAGCACTGATTGGGTTAGTTCCTCTCAGCGTTAAAATCATCGTTATCATGCTGGTCAGATGTATGGGTCCTTGTACTGTTCTAGGTCCTATAAAGACAGATGTATTTACCCCCGTTGTAATAATGTCCCCCATCCTGGCCCCTTGCTATAATGATGTCACCTATCCTAAGCCCCTTCCTGTAATAATGTTCCAATCCTGGGCCCTTTCTAGTAATAATGTCCCCCATATTGAACGCTTTCATGATATAATGTCCTCCAACTGCGGCTCCTTTTTGGTATAATGTCCTCTATCCTTGGCCCATTTGTCATATAATGTCCTCCATCCTGGTCTCCATACTCATATAATGTCCCCCATCTTTATCCTCTTCAAGTAATAATGTCCCCAGTTCTGGGCTCCTTCCTCGTGTAATGTCCCCCATCCTGGGTCCCTTCCTGGTATAATGTCCCCCATCCTGGGCCACTTCCTGGTATAATGTCCTCCATCCTGGGCCACTTCATGTTATAATGTCCCACATCCTGGGCCATTTCCTTGTATAATGTCCCCCATCCTGGTATTATGTCCCCCATCCTGGGCCACTTCCTTGTATAATGTCCCCCATCCTGGGCCCTTTCCTGGTATAATGTCCCCCATCCTGGGTCACTTCCTGGTATAATGTCCCCCATCCTAGGCCCTTTCCTGGTATAATGCCCCCATCCTGGGCCCTTTCCTGGTATAATTTCCCCCATCCTGGGCCCTTTCCTGGTATAATGTCCCCCATTCTTGTCCCCTTCCTGGTATAATGTCTCCCATCCTGGGCCCTTTCCTGGTATAATGTCCCCCATCCTGGGTCACTTCCTGGTATAATGTCCCCCATCCTAGGCCCTTTCCTGGTATAATGTCCCCCATCCCGGGTCCTTTCTTGATAAAATGCTCCCCATCCTAGGCCACTTCCTGGTATAATGTCCCCCATCCTGGGACACTTTCTGGTATAATGTCCCCCATCCTGGGCCATTTCCTGGTAAAATGCCCCCCATCCTGGGCCACATCCTGGTATAATGTCCCCCATCGTGGGCCACAACATGGTATAATCTCCCCTATCCTGGGCCACTTCCTGGTATAATGTCCCCCATCCTGGGCCACTTCCTAGTATAATGTCCCCCATCCTGGGCCCTTTCCTGGTATAATGTCCCCCATACTGGGCCCTTTCCTGGTATAATGTCCCCAATCCTGGGCCTTTACCTGGTATAATGTCCCCCATGCTGGGCATCCTGACGTCAGCTGCCTGCCCCAATTGGTCAGCAGCGTGTATTGCAGTGCAGAGAGCTGCCAGGTCTCTGTACCACAATATATTTCATTGGGATGTGTGTCCTCCTGCATGGGCCCGGTTGTGGGCACACACTCTGTGACAACGATCATTATGACCCAGAGGAGACTTGCCGATAAAAATCATTTTCTATAACCACAGAACAATCATATTAACAATTGTTCTGTGCTCATAGAATTTTGGTCGGCCTGTCAAACAGGCCAGAAAATGTCCACCGGTCTTCTTGTATACAGCTTACTGACAGGCATTTAAAGGCTGCATTTGGCTTATCTAAATGGGACCAAATGGCGCATTATTTGTAAACAGAGGTACACTATGAGGGTATGTTCACACAATTTTGGGAGCTGGAAAATTCCAATGAGATTATTGAGAGGAATTTCTTTTTTTTAAATATTTTTTCCTCTATGCTTTTGCAGCCTTTTGACTAGTCAGTGTCAAAATTGGAATCCGCATCAAATGAGTGACACGTCACTACTTTCTCTCTGAGACAAAGTTTTCAAAACCTCATCGGCGCGGTTGCTAATCATCCAGAAATTAGTCGTTGGTCTGTAAAAATAGGCCACTTTTGTTTTTCCCTGCCCGTAAAAAAGAAAATTTGATGCGTCAACACAATTTTTTTTTCTAAATCTGAAAGCGCTTGTACAGATTGTTAAGGGTGTAATTATCATCATTTTACAGTTCACAGCTGCTAATGTGTTCATATTAGTATGATGGGTTGCAGACATACATGACTTAAAAGATTTGCTATGGTTTTCCATTCTGTCAGTAAGAAATGTTGTCTGTTCGGCATTTTTAGATGAGTTGTCCAGAAAAATGTGCTGAAAAGTGCAGCAAAGAGGATTTTCCATTTAAATATTTTTTTTGTGATTTCAAAGCATTTTTTGAAGCCCATTATATGGATTTTGGAGCAGATCTGCTTCATAACGCTTCTCAAAAACCTACTTGTTAACCTATCTTTAAATGAAGACTCTTACTCTCTTTCCATGTACTTTAGTGAACACTGTACTTTCTAATTAGTACTCCATTTAATGCTTGAATACATCACCAGATCCATAATCACTACATGAATACATCAGAGCCATCAGAAGTACATGAATACAGCACCAGAACAACATTCACTACATGAATATGTCACCATAACCAGAATACGGCACCAGAACCACTGTCAGCACATGAATACAGCACCAGAACAAGTTACTACATGAATATGTCACCATAACCAGAATACGGCAACAGAACCACTGTCAGTACATGAATACAGCACCAGAACAACAGTCACTACATGAATATGTCACCATAACCAGAATACGGCACCAGAACCACTGTCAGTACATGAATACAGCACCGAACAACAGTTACTACATGAATATGTCACCATAACCAGAATACGGCACCAGAACCACTGTCAGCACATGAATACAGCACCAGAACAACAGTCACTACATGAATATGTCACCATAACCAGAATACGGCACCAGAACCACTGTCAGCACATGAATACAGCACCAGAACAACAGTCACTACATGAATATGTCACCATAACCAGAATACGGCACGAGAACCACTGTCAGCACATGAATACAGCACCAGAGCAACAGTTACTACATGAATATGTCACCATAACCAGAATACGGCACCAAAACCACTGTCAGCACATGAATACAGCACCAGAACAACAATTACTACATGAATATGTCACCATAACCAGAATACGGCACCAGAACCACTGTCAGCACATGAATACAGCACCAGAACAACAGTTACTACATGAATATGTCACCATAACCAGAATACGGCATCAGAACCATGGTCAGCACATGAATAGAGCACTAGAACAACAGTCACTACATGAATATGTCACCATAACCAGAATACGGCACCAGAACCACTGTCAGCACATGAATACAGCACCAGAACAACAGATACTACATGAATATGTCACCATAACCAGCATACGACACCAGAACCATGGTCAGCACATGAATACAGCACCAGAACAACAGTCACTACATGAATATGTCACCATAACCAGAATACGCCACCAGAACCACTGTCAGTACATGAATACAGCACCAGAACAACAGTTACTACATGAATATGTCACGATAACCAGAATACGGCACCAGAACCACTGTCAGCACATGAATAGAGCACTAGAACAACAGTTACTACATGAATATGTCACCATAACCAGAGTACGGCACCAGAACCACTGTCAGCACATGAATACAGCACCAGAACAACAGTTACTACATGAATATGTCACCATAACCAGAATACGGCACCAGAACCATGGTCAGCACATGAATACAGCACCAGAGCAACAGTTACTACATGAATATGTCACCATAACCAGAATATGGCACCAGAACCACTGTCAGCACATGAATACAGCACCAGAACAACAGTCACTACATGAATATGTCACCATAACCAGAATACGACACCAGAACCACTGTCAGTACATGAACACATCACCAGAACAACTATCAGTTATGTGCAAGCTGTATTGGTCACATGACGGACGCAAAAACCATGAGACGTATCTCTAAATCTATAGTGGGGGTCTGCTTAGACACCTTATTTGAAACCAAATGGTTCTTGGGTCTTACAATCGTAGGGATGAACATTGTTATTTTTCCCTGGTATTGTGTAAATGATCCACAAACAATGAATGATATCTAACCTTGAAGTTGCCCTTGTTGAGTCACACTCCTAAAGTATATCACTTTTTTTTACTCTTCTGGTATTTTTGGTGAGAAAAGTAACAATCCTATTGGAAGTGGTCGTCAGAACTTGTTACCTGACCCATCGGAGGTGTTAGGAGTCCTATTTCCTTAGTCTCTGACCCATTCCATTCCTCTGGGGTTGAGAGGTGGGCAGCTCCACTAGGCTTCATCAGCCTCAGGCTCCAAAACACCTTGTCCCAGCCCTGCTTGAAATCTTTGGTTAAAACTTTGTAAACTTTGTGTTGGTCTGTTTCTTTGCTAATCCACCAGGAAATATCTTACTAAATTGGAATTTCTTTTAATTCCCTATGTGAAAAGCATGTGTCTACACTCCTGACTTGTGTCTACACTATCACTACTATGTTTTCTTTAAAATTGTTTGATTATTTTTTTACAACATAATCATTATATAAATGGAAAAGAAATCTTGTATTCTTGCAATTTTCACAATTTTACAGAGCCCCCCCTGTGCCGATTTATGACCAAAGACCACAGCTGAATGCTGATGCTGATATAGATTGGCTGAGAAGAGCTTAGAAAAATAAAAAACAGATAAAAAGAGTTTCAAACTTCATATAAGAAGGAGCTCACTGACGTATTTATTGTTAACTCATTCTGCAAGCAACACAATGTGTAGGGAACTAAAAATAGTGCAAATTTTTTAATCAAGCCCAAGTGCAAAAATGCTAGATCCCAAAATACATCTCATTAAACCCTTAACCCGGAGGCATTTTCGTTTTTGTGTTTTTGTTTTTTGCTCCCCTTCTTCCCAGAGCTATAACTTTTTTATTTTTCAGTCTAAATGGCCATGTGAGGATTTGATTTTTGTGGGACGAGTTAAACTTTTGAACAGTACCATTGGTTTTAACATATGGTTTACTGGAAAACAGGAAAAAACTTTCAAGTGCGGTGAAATTGCTAAAAAAAAGTGCAATCCCACAGTTGTTTTTTTTTCTTTTTTTTTACCATGTTCACTAAATGCCAAAACTGACCTGCTATTATGATTCTCTAGGTCATTATGAGTTCACAGACACCAAACATGTCTAGGTTCTTTTTTATTTAAGCGGTGAAAAAAAATTGCAAAATTTGTTAAAAAAAATAAAAATTTGTGCCATTTTCCAATACCTGTAGCGTCTCCATTTTATGTGATCTAGGGCTGGGTGAGGGCTTATTTTCTGCATGCTGAGCTCACATTTTTAATGATACGATCTTTTAATCGCCCGTTATTGCATTTTAATGCAATATTGCGGTGACCAAAAAAAATGTAATTCTGGCATTTTGACTTTTTTGCTCACTGCGCCGTTTAGCGATCAGGTTAATTTTTTTAGTATTGATAGATCGGGAGATTCTGAAGGCGGCAATTTAAAAAAAAATGTTTTATTTTGAATGGGGAGAATAGGGGTTGATTTAAACTTTTATTTTTTTTAATTTTTTTTAATATTTTTAAAAACATTTTCTTTTTACTTTTTGCATGCTTCAATAGTCTCCCAAGGAAGAATTCCTGTTGACTCCGAAACGCGTTGAGATTTGGATTAAAACCATCAATATTTTACCCTGATCTAGTCTGGATCGTCATTTATAAAGCAGCGCGGATGGTCTCCACGAATTTTTTCAGCCTTCAATATTCTCCTTGTGGGAGACTAGAAGCTGCACTTGTCCGACTGACTCTGCTACATACAGGCGATGATCAGGTTGCCTGTATGTAGCAGAAATGCTCACTTGCTATGAGCACCGACCACTGGAAGGCGCTCATAGCAATCTGGCTGTGACAACTATAGAGGTCTGCTGAAGACCTCTGGTTGTCATGCAACACATTGGTGGCCTGCGATCACACGACGGGGTCACCGATGGGAGGGATTTCTGGTGAGCTTGCCGGAAGCGCGAGTTAAATGCCGCTGTCAGAGATTGACAGCGGCATTAAACACGTTAACAGCCACGGACAGATTGCTATTCCACCCGCAGCTGTTGCAGGCACATGTCAGCTGTATAGATCAGCTGACATGTGCCCGGAAAGGTATGGGCTTAGCGCTGTAGCTCGCACCAAACAAGGGGAGCCCGACATCGGCGTACTATTACGCCGGATGTCGGAAAGGGGTTAAAAAAATGCCCCAGATAGTGTCCATATCCTTACATTTTTTTGCAGCATCACCATAGGGGAAATTAGGCATCACACAGAGACCAATTATATTAATGAGTTGTCTGTGTAATGCAAGACAGGACAGATCCTCCAGAGCAAGAGACCCTGTTTAATTCTGAAACAAGGACTCAAATAACTCAAAGGGAATCTGTGAGCAGTTTTTTGTTATTTAACCTGAGAGTAGAATAATATGAGCAAAGAGTCTGAGTCCAGTGATGTGTCAATTATTAGGCTGTAGTTTCAGCACAATCATTGTTTTATCAGCAGGAGATTATCAATGAAGGACTAAGTACCATGTGTCTGGTAGTCCAGCTAATCTATGTAACCCCGCCCCCACCACTGATTGGCAGTTTGCTAACATAGTGTGCACAGGAAAGGAATCTGCCAATCAGGTGTGTGGGCGGGGTTATACACAGCTCAGCATTAGAGTACTCATACATCTACAGCAGAGGAGACAGGGATTTTATCCAAACTGCACCAAGCAGCCCAGTAAGTGACAAATAGCCAGAATCAGGGTCTCTACACCTACATTATGCTGCTCCCAGACTCCATAACTGACTATTTGGTTTTTCAAAATTGGACAATCCCTTTAAGTGGCTGTGATATCACGTGAGCCATACTGTGATTGGTTCTATGGGCAACTAGTCCGGTTTTTGCATTAATTCACTTTGACAGATGAAGAAGTAGAATGAGGGTTTATTTCCAAACCTTATAATGGAACGTAAAAAAAAAATGTCCTCCTTTCAACTAGACCAAGACATATTCATCTTTTATAAATTTATTGCAATTTTTTTTTTCTACCTCTTTAATCAAAACATCTTCCATTCTTTTCCTAATTCCGGAGATGACAGCATTAACACATGCAGAATGTTACAGATGAATAATTTAGCGGAGAATATGGCGCTCCGCTCATCAGGCCGGGATGAAATTCTTTTTGGTATGATAATTATAGGCAGCCTTAAATGTTATCAGCTCTTACAGTTATTGCACTGACTTTGCTACAAAAAAAAAAAAGAAAGCGTAATGTAGCCTTGTGATAATGTTGTGAAAGAAAAGGTAACATTATTTTCATGTCTTAAAGGACTGAATTAATGAATGTCTCACCCACAGGATATTGAGCTGCACTCTCATTTGATTAAGTAGTTAGGTATTGGAGTGAGTGCTACATCAAATGTCCCCTGAAAATCTTAAGAAACATTTGAAAGAAAAAAAAAAGTAAAAAAAAAAATGAAAAAAAAATCAAACAGGCAGTTTCCCCATAGAGAAAAACAAAAGTGCGTCTCTGCAGGGCTAATTAAAAGACGTCATTGCGGGTTGAGAGCGTTACAATGTATCAGGAATAAAAATTAATATGATAAAGATAAAATGCTGCTCAAACACCACTACTGAGAACCACGGCGGTTTAATAGACGTAGCGAAATCTAGATTTGACCTTATTAGCTGCCTTAAGAGGGAATGCAGACATTTGCAAAGAATTTTCTATTTCTACAATCTATGAGAAAAGACGAATCAACTTGGAAAATAGTCTTGTTGAAAAGATTAGATGCCGTTTTGCGTATTCAGCTCCTATGCAGACTTTTGTGTCTCCGTGGACTACAAACCAAGCTTGAGTAAGGATTTATCACAGTGTTATGGATTTTATGTTTCTGGAATTTAATAAGTAATGACCATGCAAATTAGTTCTACTCCAGAAGGAAGAAACTGTCTCTCTAGTGTCATCCTGTTAGTTAAGCTCTAACACAGGGTATGGCGTCTAGAACCACAAGACAACTTTGACACAGCTGCTGAGCTCAGTGATTGGCTGCAGCGGTGGTGTGTGCTGTTGACTTGACATCACTGGCATCCAACAACTGCAATGGAAAGGACTATAAATACACTGCTCAAAAAAATAAAGGGAACACTTAAACAACAGAATATAACTCCAAGTAAGGCTGGTTTCACACTAGCGTTTGATCGCGCAGCGCATTGTGCGCTATCGGGCGCACGCGCAATGTTCCCCTATTTTTAACATGGTGATCGCAGGGTCTTGCGAATGTACGCGCTCATCAGCGTTTAGCGTGCGCTGCGCATTTTACAGGTGTGCGCCCAGACGCGCCGAACGCTACATGTTGCATTTTTTGTTCCGCCTACATACTTAAAAAAATCGCGCGTGCACGTGTGCGCTCGGTGTGCGCCCAAAAATAGCATTACAGTCTATGTGATCGCTGACGAGCGCTTGGCACCGCGCACGTCAGCGCCTTGTGCACGCACGCGCTTTGAGTAAACAGTGACTAGACACTTGTCTAAAACTCCCCCTAAACAAGCAACATTGTTTGGGAGGAGTGTAGATAAAAGAAGGTGTCTTCAGGGTCAGACAATTACTCTACAGATAGCCTTGCAGAGAGCAGACAAAAGCCCAGAAGAGCTTTTACAAGTGTGGATTCAAGCTTCAGGAGCCAAAATGTGAGTATTCTTCAACGTAATGTCTGTGTGTCCTGTACAATTTTATAATGTACTAATGTTTATTTTATTTTCATTTCAGCATGTCTTTTTCTGGATCGGTCTATTCGCCATCTCGGCAAGAACTGGCCCAAGCTGATCGTGAGGTGAGAATCTTGCTGCCTTTGGGTAAGTATAGCTGCCTCTAGAAATGTGTTTTAATTTTTTATTTCTTTACAGACATCGGACACGGGCAGTGAAGATGGAGTGCGGGAGCGGTTTGAGCGGGAGCAGTCTGAGCAGGAGGATTCAGAGCGGGAGCAGCGTAGTCAAGTCGTGGCGAGGAGATGCAATGTGAGTATATAATGAGCCTTTTTTTTCTGTCTTTATTTTCATCTTTTATCTTGCTTCTTCTCTGTTTCTTTTTCTATCTTTTTCATTCTCCAAAATTACAAACATTCTAATATATTTCTTTTTTTCTAGGTTCCACAACGGGATGACGAAGAAGTCTACATCGACAACGAGCACCTGATCCGCCTCGTTGAGGAGCGTATCCCGTTGTGGGACAGCCGTGACCAGCAGTACAAAGACACAGTGGTGACCCGGCAGCTCTGGAATGAGGTGGCCGCAGCGATGATGGATGGCTGGGACAGCGCCTCTCCAACTTCAAAAAGGGCGTTCTGTAAGTATAAAGATGCTCTGTGATACTGCATTGATTTTTTTGTCCTGATGGTGCTGGTGTTTTTTTGGCAAGATATATTCTTGCCTTAAAAACACCAATGCCATGTGGCACACTGTGATTGATTTTGGTCTTCAACTGCTGCATTTATTTATGGTCCTGATGGTGCTGGTGTTTTTTTGGCCAGATATATTCTTGCATTGAAAACACCAATGCCATGTGGCACACTGTGATTGATTTTGGTCTTCAACTGCTGCATTTATTTATGGTCCTGATGGTGCTGGTGTTTTTTTGGCCAGATATATTCTTGCCTTAAAAACACCAATGCCATGTGGCACACTGTGATTGATTTTGGTCTTCAACTGCTGCATTGATTGATGGTCCTGATGGTGCTGGTGCTTTTTTGGCAAGATATATTGTAGTGAAAAGTTCAATCTGTTGTGTGTGCTGATAATTAAGTTGCCTTAAGTGCATTTTAGAATTTTTTTTTTCCCAACAGTGAACAAAATATGCACACGTTGGCACTCGATGAAGGACCACTTCAACACTGATGTTCGTGCTGAGGGACAGGTTCGGAGTGGTTCAGCGGCAAGGCGCAGAAGAAAGTACCGCTACTGTCGAGAGTTGGCTTTCCTGAGACCGGTCCTTGCCAGCAGAGCGTAAGTATTTTTTTGTTTTGTTATTACTATGTGCTTTTCAATTCAACAGGTGATGCTTCTTGTAAATACATGATAGTAATGTTTTCCCTTTCTTTCGACAGCACTTGGAGCAGCACTCTGCAACCTGTCCCGGGAGCTGTTCTTCATCGATCGACCTCGGACCCGTCCCAGCAATCCGACAGCCAGGAAGCATCTTGCAGATCAGCAACACAGCTGGTGACCAGGAAGCTGGTTCATCAGGTGTTACCCTGTCCCAGGTCTCTGTCACTGGTTATGCGGGCACTACCCGCCAGCGGCAGAGGGCCTCGGACAGGCCTTTAGTTCATGCCCGAGTTCATGCTCTTGAGCGAGGCCTTTAAGGGCAGCATCAAGGCGCTGTCCGCCAGAATGGAAAGCGGTTTTTCCCTGATGGAACGTGGTTTTAACTACATGGAACACCGCTTCCACTCTGTCGACCAGTGCCTTGACCGTCTGGAGGCCGACCTCAACAGACCGGCGCACCATTTTTTCAGTAAAATTGAACAGGGCATGGTGGAACACCTTAGTCCTGAGCAACAGCTGAGTGTGTTACAGGCCTGCAACACTGCTTACTTGCAGGCTATGCAGCAGAATCAGTATGTTCAGCAGTCAGTGGTGTCATTTCCAACAGTTCCACCGCTGACTCGCTTTACCACACTACCGACTTCTGCTGCATACCACTGCACGGCCACCTGCATTCCCAGCGGAGCCGGACACCACTACACCACCCCAAGTCTGAGTGCTGCTGAACACTACTCCGCCACCACCACTATGTCAAGAGCTGCTCCTGTATGGAGCAACACCACCGCCAAAGCACCACCAGTTTGGAGCCAAACCACCACAGAACCTGCTTGGGCCACTGACACCACCAGTCAACACCAAAGGAGCACCGCCAGCACTCCTCAGGAACAGAGCACCGCCAGCACTCCTCAGCAACAGAGCACCGCCAGCACTCCTCAGCAACAGAGCACCGCCAGCACTCCTCAGCAACAGAGCACCGCCAGCACTCCTCAGTAGCAGAGCAGCACCAGCACTCCTCAGCAACAGAGCACCACCAGCACTCCTAAGCAACAGAGCACCGCCAGCACTCATCAGCAAAAGAGCACCACCAGCACTCCTCATCTAAGGAGCACCGGCAGCACTCCGCATCAAAGGAGCACCACCACCACTCCTCATCAAAGGAGCACCACCACCACTCCTCAGGAACAGAGCACCGCCAGCACTCCTCAGCAACAGAGCACCACCACCACTCCTCATCAAAGGAGCACCACCACCACTCCTCAGGAACAGAGCACTGCCAGCACTCCTCAGCAACAGAGCACCGCCAGCACTCCTCAGCAACAGAGCACCGCCAGCACTCCTCAGCAACAGAGCACCACCAGCACTCCTCAGCAACAAAGCACCACCAGCACTCATCAGCAAAAGAGCACCGCCAGCACTCTAAGGAGCACCGGCAGCACTCCTGATCAAAGGAGCACCACCACCACTCCTCATCAAAGGAGCACCACCTCCACTCCTCTTCGAAAGATAACCGCCACCAATTCTCCTCCTCAGAGTCCCCAAAGAACTTTGCCTGAGATCCCAGACAGGCAGCCTCCTGCTCGGAGCACCGACCCAACTTTCTCCCCTTCTAGGAGCACCGCCACTGCCACTTCCAGCTGCACCGCCACCACAGAGCAGCAAAGTGGGGATCCGCATTCCCCTTTTTACAGGGCAACGCTACAGTCCACCGTCACCAGGCGGTCAACAAAAGTAAGGCGTTCACAGGCTGCCAGTCGGTCCGGGCAGGATATTCCTGCGCCAAAGAAAAAGAAAAAAAAACTTTGTTCTTCCATCCACCCTCTCCTCCTAATGTCTCTCAACATGCCTCCTTGTCCATTCCAGAGCTCCCTTCCCTCAGTACTTTCGTCGCCCCTTCTACTAGAACCCCTTCCTCAACCTCCAGTCGTTCCTAGTCTCTCCACACACCTAAAGTATCCCAAACTTCCCCCAAACGTCATTCCTAATAAAATATATATATATTTTTTTTGTTACAAAATAAATGTGCACTTGTGCTTTCACAAAATCTGGATTGGTTACTGTGCCAACTACACACACTGCGCCGTACACACACTGCGCCGTACACTTAGCGTTTTTGCCACCAGATATCTCCATTACTGACATGTTTCTTGTGTCAGTCTTGGAGATATGTGTTGTCAACGCAACAAATCTACATGACTTGTCTTTTCCACAGCAATCTCTACATTCTTGCAATATTGCACGGTTCCCCAACTCCAGTCCTCATGGGCCACCAACAGATCATGTTGTATGGAATCTTTTTATTTCATTACAACTTGATCTGTTGGTGGACCTTGAGGACTGAAGTTGGGGAACCTTGAGTATTAGTGAATTCATGATGCACAAAACACAGCATCATAAATTCACTGATACACCTGGCTACTTGCTAAAGGTATTGGGAGTGTAAAAACAGAGAATGCACTCAGTACAGGTATCAAAACAGTTTTTTTTATTAACATACCAACAACATGCAATAAATTTTTTTTACAACATTTGCTCTTGCCATTCCACCCGTCCTGCATCTGAGTTGAAGTAGGCCGCAAATTGGTCCCTCATTTGGCCAGCTTCAACGGATGACCTGAGAGGGTGCTGTGTACATTCTGGCAAAGGATTAGGAGCAACATCATCAAGATCAAAGTTCAGGTGCTCTCGAGAAATTACAAAATCATGTAGAACAACACAGGCCTTGACCACCTCATCCACTGTTTTCAGTTTAAGATTAATAGCTGTGCCAAGAATGCGCCATCTCGATACAAGTATACCAAAAGCACACTCTACTGTTCTCCTGGCCCTGGTCAGCCTGTAATTAAAAATTCTTTTTTGTAGGTCCAAGTCCCGGATGGAGTAGGGTTTGAGGAGGTTTTGGCACATCTGGAACACTTCATCACCAACCATTACAAATGGCTGTGGCGGACCTTCGGTGTTGGGAAGAGGACGTGGCATGGGGAAATCGAAGTTGTTGCCATGCAACCTCCTGCCCATGTCCGAGTTCTTAAAAGCCTGGGAGTCATTCCCACGGCCAAATGCCCCAATGTCCACTGCAATAAACTTACAGTCTGCATCCGCAATGGCCATCAGTACAGTAGAAAAGTACTTTTTGTAGTTATAGAACTCAGAGCCAGTTCTTTTGGGCTTGATAATCCGGATGTGTTTCCCATCCACCGCTCCTAAACAGTTTGGGAAATTGCATACAGACCAGAATCTTTCGGCGATTTCCAACCACTTTGCTGCAGTGGTCATTGGCATGAATTCGGGACAAAGAACGTTCCAGAGCGCCCGGCAGATGTCGGCTACAATTCCAGACAACGTGGCGATTCCAATCCGGTACTGGAAGTGCAGTTACGAGAGGGTCTCCCCAGTAGCCAGGAATCTGTAACACAAAGAAAACAATAATTAATATTTGTGTATACGTAATTTTTTTACACACGTTTAATTAAACCCCCCCCAAAAAAAAAAAAAAATTCTGCAGCCTTTGGTTCAATACATGCCATGAAAAAATTACTGCAGCTTTTATTAATTAACGACATGGCAGAACTGTAATTCTGCAAGATTTGGAATAGTACATGTCACAACCAAGAAAAATCAGCAGCCATGGGTTTATGAAAACTACGTACCTTAACGTGACCAGGAGCCGTTCCTCAGGAGTAATCGTACGCCGGAGCTGCGTGTCCTGTCTCCGGATTACTTCTTTTACCCGACCAAGCAAATAGTGAAAGGTTTCTTGGGTCATCCGGGTATAATCCGTAAATTTCTCCGGGTTTGCCTGGAGCTCGCTGTAGAGGGTGTGGTACGCTCCACGGCTCTCCCAGAGTTCAATAATGGGATGTGTCCTCATACGTCGCTGCTGCCGTCTTCGCTGCCTCTCGCTCTCCCTCTGTTCATGGCAAGCAACGGCATAAGCCTGAGCCGTCCTCATGTCCAGATCCAAGTCAAAGTAAAAGCTCGTCCAGCGCAGATCCATGTTTATCAAGTCAAATGCAAGCAAATGTGAAGAATTCAGCTGTAAAAAGGGGCTATATAAAGAATTTCCATAAGACACGCCCACTGCTTTCCCATTGGTGGAGTGTGTTGCAAGAATTTTCCAAAGATTTTTTCTCTAGTTTATTGCCCATAAAAATTGCAAACGCATGAAAAACGCTTACAAACGCATAAAAACGCTGCGATTTTTTTGCCGTTATGTGCACAATAATGCTACAAAAAAATGCAGCGTTTACAAGCGTTTGTATGCGCTTTTCACATGCATTTCATGTGCGCTCCTAACGCAGCACAAAAAAACTCTAGTGTGAAACTAGCCTAAATCAAACTTCTGTGAAATCAAACTGTCCACTTAGGAAGCAACACTGACTGACAATCAATGTCACATGCCGTTGTGCAAATGGAATAGACAACAGATGGAAATTATTGGCAATTATCAAGACACCCTCAATAAAGGAGTGGTTCTAAAGGTGGGGACCACAACCTTCTTGCCACAGCTCACATTGATGTGCCGTCCTGGATGAGCTGCACTACCTGAGCCACTTGTGTGGGTTCTAGAGTCTGTCTCATGCTACCACGAGTGTGAAAGCACAACCAACATTCAAAAGTGACCAAAACATCAGCCAGAAAGCATTGGTACAGAGATGTGGTCTGTGGTCCCCACCTGCAGAACCACTCCTTTATTAAGGGTGTCTTGATAATTGCCAATAATTTCCATCTGTTGTCTATTCCATTTGCCCAACAGCATGTGACATTGATTGTCAAACAGTGTTGCTTCCTAAGTGGACAGTTTGATTTCACAGAAGTTTGATGTACTTGGAGTTATATTCTGCTGTTTAAGTGTTCCCTTTATTTTTTTGAGCAGTGTACATTATTTATTAGTAACTATTAGAGTATCAAAAGGGAAAAAAAATAAAACACACTAGGTCTACGCGTTTCGAGCACTAGGACGCTTAATCATGGCTATGACTAAAAGCCTTAATGGTGGATACGCATAGGCCTAGTGTGTTTTATTTTTTTCCTTTTGATTTTCTAAATATTATTTTTATAGTTCTTTCCGTTTCGGTTGCTGGATGTCTTCCTACCTAATTATTTTTACCGGGAAGGCGACAAGGGGTCCCTGTCCATGCAGTGCTCTCTTATTAGATTGATCGACACCTGGACAGGATGAGCTGTAATGGATTGAAGCAGCGTAAAATAGAAACAAATGGCAGAATCAGCTTGAAATCAGGGTTTTTGTTTTTTAAATAGGGTATTTAAATTAATTTTTCTTTTAAGAAAGTGACAGGTCCTTTTTAAAGCTCTTGGCCAGTGGTGTAATTTGAGGTTTGTGGGCTCCAATGCAAAATTTCTAACAGGGTCTCCAACTTAAATTGTCTTTAACGGTATTAATTTTCTCATACGGGCCAATAATCAGCAATAAACTAGAAAATTTCGATTCCCTGAAAGCCAGAGAGTGTGAAAATGGAGGCGGAAGCAAAAATGAAAAATGTTGCCGAATTAATATACACAAAATGATATTAGAAATGTGAAGGCATTTTTCTAAAAAAAAAAAAAAAAAGAGTAAGAGATGTTGCATCATCAGTGGAGTAAAGAGCACAATGAAAAGATCAAAACAAGATATTATTCGGGCACAACAGGATGTTACTAACCTTATCCACGTAATTGGCCATTTCCAGCAGCCGGTGTTTAACTCTGTCCACATCTTTCCCCTGTCTCTGGAACTGGAGAGAAGTCACATGTGTAAGTTGCGTAGTGCTTTATGGCGTAGGTGCATTTATACTATATCGCACAAGGAGCAGTGGCGGCAGCGCTATTCCTTTCGGTAGAATTAGAGCTTACGAGCTATCTGAATTCGACGAGGGTTTCACAGCAATTAGCTACAGCACAGATAATACAGGAATATTGCGCTATACAATAGAACCCTCCTCCACATCAAAAAAGCAAGACTGACTCAACCTTCGGGATTTTGGGAAGGTGTCGAAATATATGTAAATGGTAGTGATAAGCGAGCATACTCGTTGCTCGGGTTTTCCCCGAGCATGCTCGGGTGTCCTCCGAGTATTTTGGCGTGCTCGGAGATTTAGTTTTCATCGTCTCAGCTGCATGATTTGCGACTTGTAGACAGGCTGAATACATGTGGGGATTCCCTAACAAACAGGCATTCCTCATTACTCGCTCATTACTAGTAAATGGTCATTGTCGGAAATTGTACATCTCTCGTAGCTCAGAACCCCATTGGTTATTGTTGCTAGTCCCCATTTCCGCTTAATAATTTTAATAAGAGGCTTCTAAACTGGTTTTAGAATCCAAAATTTGTATCAATTTTTTTTCTAAAAATTCACCTACAGCTCTGTATTTCCATACTGCAACAGAATTAGAGGTAACTTGAATCTTGAAGGCCCCAATGCAAAATATCTAACTTGGCCTCCAAGTATAACGGATATTTAAAGAAGACCTGTCTCCAGGTCAGTAGTGACCAGTTTTATGCCACTGAGCAGTGTGATTTTTTTTTTTTTAAATCAAACTTATGGATCAAGAGATATTGGTAGAGACCTTAGGTATCCATGTGTAAGCAGCGGATTAATCAGCGTAACATCCAGAGTCAGCAACACAGAATGTAGATTTATTCATATCCAGGGTGAACAGCGTACAGCATGAAATGTGATCAGTCTGGTATCTGCTGTGGCTTGCAGCATGGGAGCATTACAACAACAAGAAGGGAAGAGAAGGAGGGGGCATCCTGTCTGTTTTTTTTTTTTTTTGTGTCACTGAACTTTGTTAACAATCTCACAATATGCACAATATATCAAACAGTACAGTAGTAGTAGTTGTTGCAATACATACAGATCAATGTGCATTATTCCAACACCATGGTTACGACCACTAGCAACTAGCTAACTGTCACTTTATCAGTGGACGTAACCATGGATACCTATGATCCTGCAATGACTGCACATGAGGAAAGAGACATAGCGAATCAGAAGAACTATACTACATTTCAAATTGGAAATATTTGCTATTCTTCTTATTATTATTGCACCTACTACATACTGGGATAGGATCTTGGAGAGAGAAATACCCCTTTAACTAAGAAGGACGGGGATATATATTTGATACCTCCAGGGGAAAAAATAGGAGACTATTGAAGACGACAAATTAGTCCTTACTGTAAATATGGTGCAGAATTATCCCAAATGTATCTCTAGCTGGGGAACCATTGATTACAATTTCTTTATAGGCACGCTTCCCGCCTTCCATACTTTATACAAGAGGGATTTGCATTCGGCACTATCCCATCAGGACACAGCACCTGGCAGCGAACCTCCTACGATTGTCTGCGACTTTATATTCATAAGATGTACATCACACAGAAAAATGCAATTACATTGTTGTTATACTTTTATACATTATTGATTTTTCTCTCCTGTGTGGAGAAGACAAATATGACAGGTTGATTATGTTCACTGTCTAAAAAATGCCTAAGTTGTCATTCATTGTAAGTCTAATGAGGTATCTAAATTTATCATATTACACATACGGGCCTGTAGATCACAGCGTGTTGTAGTCAAAAACCATGAAAAACAACCAGTCATATTTTGGGTAAAAGCTATGAACTCAAATAACTTTTGTAAAAGTGTTATCCAAATAGTTTTATTTTTATTTATTTATTTTTATTTAAAACCTTCATGACCAGAGGTATGTCCGTTTTTGTTTTTCGCTCCCCTTCTGCCCAGAGCCATAACTTTTTTATTTTTCTGTCAATATGGCCATGTGAGGGCTTATTTTTTTGTGGGACAAGCTGTACTTTTGAAAGAAACCATTGGCTTTACCATATGATGTATTGGAAAACAGGAAAAAAGTGTAGTTAAATTGCAAAAAAAATGTGCAATTCCACAGTTTTTTATTTATTTTTTACCATCTTCACTAAATGCTAAAACTGACCTGCCATTATGATTCTCCAGGTCATTACGAGTTCATAGACCCCAAACATGTCTAGGTTCTTTTTTATCTAAATGGTGAAAAAACCCCCACAGTTTGGTAAAAAAAAATAAGGCGCCATTGACCGAGAGCTGTAGCGTCTCCATTTTTCGTGATCTTGGGCTGGGTGACAGCTTATTTTTTGTGCACTGAGCTGATGTTTCATTGATACCATTTTGGTGTAGATACGAGCTTTTGATCACCTGTTATTCATTTTATTGCAAAAAAATCTTACGGTAATTGTGATGTTTTGAATTTTTTTCTTCTTACGCCGTGTTGGGTTAAAATTTTTTAAAAACTTTTTTTTTACTTTTTCTTGATTCAATAGTCTTCATGGGAGACTAGAAGCTGCAGTAATTTGTGTGCCTCTGCTACACACAGGCGATGATCAGATCGCCTATCTGTAGCAGAAATGCTCACTTGCTATGAGTGCCGACCACCGGGCGGTGCCCATTGAAATCCGGCAATGTCGACCATAGAGGTCTGCTTCAGACCTCTGGTTGTTGTCATGCTGACCCCTCAGTGACCCGCGATCATATGGCAGGGTCACCGATGGGCGTGATTTACAGTGCGAAACTGACAGCGGCATTTAACTAGTTAACAGCCGCAGGTGGATCGTGATTCCACCCATGGCTGTTTCAGGCACATGTCAGCTTTATATATCAGCTGACATGTGCACGGAAAGGTGCGGGCTCCGGCACATACTATTACACCTGATATCGGAAAGGGGTTATTCACACTCTATTCACATTTTATTTTTTATACTTGGACCTATTAGCCTTACACAGGCAAAAGCTTTCCCATGCTGAGGATATATTGCTTTTTCCTGTGGCGATGTACTGACATAGAACTGGAAGATCGCTGCTTTTAGGTCATGCAACATGAGAGTTAATTTTGAAAGCAGATTTGAATGTAATTTAAGGAGCCCATATTTTCCAAATTTTATTGCACAGTCTTATACAAAATTCCAGGGGCGGACATATCATCAATGCAATCCGTGCAACCGCACAAGGGCCACCTCCAAAACAAGTGGAATTGTGTTTTATCATGGGCTATTGGACTGCAAAGGGCCCATTTTCTGCTCTTTCACCGGGGCCCACTCCTGTCTCTATCCACCAATGGAAAATTCAACATGTCAAAATGCTGCGGGCGTATATTTATGCTGATGTCGGACTCCCCCTCCCTTCCTTTGATGTGGGCTCTGGTGGTGAGCCCACATCTTTCCCGGGACATGTCAACTGTTTTGAACAGCTGACATGTGTCCGCAACAGCCGCGGGTGGAGTCGTGATCCACTCACGGCTATTAACTATTTAAATGCCTCTGTCAAATACTGAGAGCAACATATAAATTGCGCTTCCGGCAATCGCACCAGAAATATGCACATTGGAGACCTGCGTCACATGAAAGCGGGTCACCAGTGTGTCGGCATGACCTGTGTGTCCTGGAGACCTATGGTTGTCAGTGCCTGATTGCTGTGAGTGGTCGGCGATCACAGCAATTTAGCAATTCTACTACATAGAGACGATCTGATCATCGCCTGTATGTAGCAGAGCCAATTGGGTTATGGCAGTTCTTAGTCTCCTATGGAGACTATTGAAGCATGGCAAAAGTAAAAGAAAAGGTTTTTAAAAATATAAAAAAATAAATAAAATAAATAAATAAAAGTTTAAATCACCCCCCTTTCACCCACATACACATATTAGGTATCGCCACGTTCAGAATCGCTCAATCTTTCAATTTAGAAAAGGATTAACCTGATCGCTAAACGGCGTAGCGAGATAAAAGTCAAAACGCCAGAATTACGTTGTTTTGGTCGCCGCGACATTGCATTAAAATGCAATAATGGGCGATCAAAAGGTCATATCTGCACCAAAATGGTATCATTAAAAACATCAGCGCAGCATGACAAAATAAGCCCTCACCCAACCTGAGATCACGATAAATGAAAACGCTACGCGTCTCAGAAAATGGTGCAAATTTTTTTTTGGGGGGGCAAAGTTTGGAATTTTTTTGCACCACTAAAATAAAAAAGAACCTAGATATGTTTGGTGTTTATGAACTCATAATGACCTGGATAATCATAATGGCAGGTCAGTTTTAGCATTTAGTGAATCTAGAAAAAAGCTAAACAAAAAACCAGTGTGGGATTGCACTTTTTTTTGCAATTTCACCGCACTTGGAATTTTTTCCCCGTTTTCTAGCACACAACATGGTAAACCCAATGGTGTCCTTCAAAAGTACAACTTGTCCGGCAAAAAACAAGCCCTCACATGGCCATATTGACAGAAAAATAAAAAAGATATGGCTCTGGGAAGGAGGGGAGCGAAAAACGAAAATACAAAACCGAAAAAAGCTCCGGGGGGGTTAAGGGGTTAAAACAATATTGCAAGATATCCCCAACCTTCCATAGCCAGAATTGACACTTAGTCCGGGATCACACATGCGAGGAATACGGACGAGTCTTGCATGTTAATACCCGGGACTGCCACCGGCACTCGGATTGGAGCGTGAGGCCGCATAGCAATACATGGAGCCGCACACTCCGCTCCCGAGTGCTGGCGGCAGTCTTGGGTATTAACATGTGAGACTCGGCCGTATTCCTTGCATGTGTGATCCCAGCCTTAAAGGAGTTGTCCAGGCTTGGGGCTCAAGTCTGCAGTCACTGTTGACTGCAGACTTGTAAGTCCTCACAGTGAGCACAGAGCACGCTGACAGGATTCTCTAGTGACGATGCCAGGAATGGGTGGTCTTGTAACTGCAAGTATGCAATTTGCATACGTCTGGCCACATTCCGACTATATGTGTCCAGCATCGCTCAATTCCCTTACATTGAGTGAGGCGGGACATGTCTAATCGGCACGTGACCACATGTATGCAAATCACATACTTGCGGTCACACATTAACCAACTCCAGATGTGGTCACCAGAGAATCTGGCCCGCATCTTCAACTACAAGCTCTAGTCTGGTCTTCTTCTGGTTTGTACCCGACACAGGACAGAGTTTTCAGCATCAGCATGTCATGAGTGTTGATTGTTAGGGGAGCTGGCTCACGGCTCATTTTAAAGCCAGCCCCCTTTTCTGTGTAGACATGGGAGGGGACATGCTTAGCTGTTGGAATGAGCAGTCGGCGGCCAGTCATCGTCGCACCCAGCTCTAGCCATGTGCTGACACAGGACCAGAACTTGTTGCTGAAAATTGAGGAACCTTTAAAACCTAAAGTATTATCGTAAATTGCAAAACTTACTAATTTAATTTTTGTAGTTGTTAAGTGCTAAACCCATAAGAGATCATCACTGACCATTTACTATTCCTAGTGTCTTATGGGACTTTTGGAGCTGAGATTCTGGATGTTACCGCTATTCTGCAACTATTTTGTGGCCTGGATGACACCATCTTGTTTGCAGCCATATCTGCGCCCTAGACATCGTATGCAATAGAGTAAAGAAAAAAAGCTGTCACGTGTCCTTATTTCTTACCTCGCGATTATCAGCCACGATAACAAGCTCCACATACTTGGTGATCTTCGAAGTATCTCTTTTGTGCTGCCAAAACAGATGATATGGAAGTTTAGTATGATTGTTAGAAGCCGCGGGAGGTCATTGCAAGCCAGAACAGGGCTTTCCAAGTCACTGTCTCACAATTTAGCCTTCAAAATGGATTTTCACTCATCTTCAGCTTAAAAGAGCAAAGTCTTTAGGTAGCGGGGAAGAAATAGAAGTAGGATGGAGAAAAGGCTTCATGTCCTGCTGTTATAGGAACTTTTGACAGGTTATTACTCTTGATCAAAATGGGGTAATATACTAGAATCGTGGGATGAGATTGTTCTTAGAGTAAAGGATCACTAAACCTGAAGTTTATTTTAAGCTGTATTGTTCACCTAGGTAAAACACTCCTGGGAGAGAACCTTTCAGTGTGTTCTTATATATGGAAGTACAGCTGTATAGGCGCATCGCTTCTCTTCCAATAAAAATGTTACATTTTTTTGTAGAAATCCGATGTGCCAGTTCTGAGATATTTAGTATAGAAGCCATATGCAATTCAGGCAGGAAGTGTGCTCAGGGGGCGTGTCAGTGCACTTGGACTGCTTTTTCAAAGTGCACTGACACGCCCCCTGTGCCTTTCCAGCCTGGTTTGCACATGGCTTCTACACTATATTTCTATAAAATTGGCACATTGGATCTTTATAAAAATGTTTCATTTCTTTGCCTATACAGCTGTACCACTACTTCCATATGTAAAATGTGCTCATAGGTCCCATGTTACATGATTTTGGTAGAAGGTTATAAGTAGTGTGGAGGAACAGTGTGTATTTTTATATAAATTATATGTATACATATCTTAATGATGAGATCACCAATGTGGGAGTGGGAGTGAAAGCTGAAGGTTGAAGGATAAACGTCATGTCCCACGACTTGGGAATCATAACGTATTGTATATATTGTTGTTGTTATACTGCTATGGAATTAGGTTTGCCTTTTGCAAGTTTGTCCTGTCTAACTCCCTGTAGCCCTGCTCTGATGTAAGAAACCCCTCCCTTTCCCCCCAGTTGGTGTTTGTCATCCATCTTCGTCTGACATTCATCTCTGTACATCTCTAGTTCAGAATTGTCTTTTTACCTTTTGCTGCTGTCGCAGCTACTGCGACATTATACAAGAATTCAGGGGACGGAGCATAGCGCTCCGAAACGCGCGTCAGGGTGACGCTGGTACACTGACTGCTCTCATTTCCTCCCCCTTGCTGCCGCTTTGTCAATTAGGTATGTTTACTGCATTAATTACCCATGTACTGAGAGAAATTGAGTGCCTCCATATGTTAGTACTTATATATTATTAATGGGTTCTATCTGTGTAATTTTACCTGATATTATGATCCATTTAATTAATGGCATAGGGGTGTTTACTTAAACGCAATATTATCTTGCTGTAATTCACATTATATTTGGGATGTCTGCAGCATGTGTCAGCGCCTTGGTTTTTTAGCTAATTTCACATTGTGGTGATTTGATTTCCTCATCTGTATGCTTTTTATAATAAAGAATTTTTTCATGGATATTTCATAATATCTTTGGACTTGTGATCGCTCCTTGTCTTGTGGTTACTAACGTGCACAGCGACGCCGGGCGCTGGGCGTCGCTGTGCTGATCGCTGGTGAAGCTGTCTGTTTGGCAGCTCACCTGCGATCACATAGCGATTCACCAGCGATCCTGACACATTGATATCGTTGTCAGGATCGCTGGTGAGTCGCTATGTGTGACTCCAGCCTTAGTTCTGGGTGAGCACAAAGACTTGGGCATTGATGCAGCAAGCAGGAAGGCATGCGGGCAGTGAAGACTTGGCACACACAGGAATCTTAGAGCAGCAGAACGGATGAAATGGAACCCAGCAGGGATGGAAGCAAGCACAAAACTAACATAAAAAGCACAGATGGTGGAGCACACCTAACATAGGACTAGAGTCTCAATCCTGAGACCCAGGTGTGTGTCTAAGGCTACTTTCACACTTGTGTTTTTTTGCGCTGCGTACCGTGCGCAGTGCAAATGCACATAAAAAAGCATCATGCGTTTTTGTGCATGCGTTTTTTTGCGCAGACGTGCGCATTATCATGCGCACGTCAACGCACCCATAGACTTTAATGGGTGAAAAAAAAACGCATTGCTTGCGCATGCGTTTTTTGGGGGCAAGTCGGACACTCAAAAAATGCAACAGAGTGCATTTTGTGCGCCCGAGTGCACACTACAAAAAAACGCATGCGCATACAAACGCATGTGTATGCGCACCCATGTAAAGAATGGGAAAAAAACGCATGCGTTTTCTTGCGCAAAAAAACAGCGCAAAAAAACGCAAGTGTGAAACCAGCCTAAATGAGCCTTAAATAGGTCAAAGGAGATGAAATCGTTGATCCACACCAGGAAACTCCCCTGACAGGGGAGCACAGCAGAGGGCAGCGGACCCAGGGAAAAGAAAAGAAGCTTGGGATACCTGGGACATTAATAACAAGGTGAAAGAGCAGGAATGGGAAACTTATTGATGACAATATTTCCGTTGGTGTCAGAAAAATGGGTGCATGTGTGGCGCCCCCAGGAGTATGGCCACCACAGTGGCATTGCCTTCCTCCTAGGGAGTGTGATGTCATGCTTGGAAGCAATAAAGGATCTCTCTGGCAGTTAACCACAACACACAACACAGTTCTCAATCCAGGCCAGCAGAGGGAGCTCTGAACCAAAACTGGGGGAAGAGCTACTCTCTGAGGGCCAGGAAGGGGAAATGAGGAGTTCGTGTGAGGAGGGCAGCGTGTGTGGACATGGAGGAGAAGCGCTGGGAGATTGAGCAGAGAGTTCAGGCTCATTCCCAGTTATAGCGCATGATCTGGAGCCCGATCTCCAAGGCTGTACGGACACTGATGGTCCTGCAACAGAAACCGGAGGAAGCTGTAAATGCTCTATTCCCAAATAAGACTCGGAGGCACAACAGCGACGTATGAGCCAGAAGAAGAAGGCTACAGCTGTCTGCCATACGAGGAAGTTCTAAAGAGAATAAGCAAGTTGAATTTCACTGTAACACAGTACTGCAAGTACCTAAAACTAAGCGCTAGGAAGGAGACTACACAACCCATCTGCCTAGAGAGATTCCTAAGTTGCTTCCAGGCTAGCCAGCTTCTGTACCATCTGTAATCTGGACCCCGGACTGCATTTTCCAAGCAAAGTAAAGGTAAAGAAACTGCATCTTGTTGTGTCCTTGCCTTGTTCCTGCCACCCCGTCAACACTGCTTCATTCTCGTGCCAGACACTGCACCCTCTTCCTCAACACCTATCCTCACTGCCCTGGGATTACTGCCCGAACTGTGGAGGGCCACAACATCATAGCTGCACCACACTATCTGTCCCAGGGGATCTGTCTGCAGCGTCGGCTTAACATCTTCATTGTCGAACACCACAGGTGGCGTCACGAATCATTCACTCATAAACTTTATTCCATCACTTAACCCCTTTTACATGGGTGCCCAGGGCCATGGACCGGGTCACCGCTGCTGTGACATTCCCCTTTGAGAGACCGGCCCGGTACCGAGTACCCCACAGCCCTGGGAGGGCATCCCATTTTGGCGTCACGAACAGGATTTACGGAGCCCGGTGTCCCCAGGTCCTGTGTGCCAGAGACTGTGATGTGTGCCATAGACTATCTGCGCAATTACAGCCATTACCCCGCCGCTTGGTGCGCGCGGGAAGTAACAGGGGTGGGCCTTCGTGGGCGGAGCTAGCCGAAAAGTGCGAAAAAGTGAAGTGCTGCGCGGGAAGAGGCCTGCAGTCCCGGCGTCCCCCGATCATCCAGCATGCAAAGCGGCAACCGGTAAGCCAGCGCAACCCAGGGCCTGGCCAAACGTTATCTAGGGGGGGAGGAGGATGTCTGAGGCAAGAGCAGATGCAGTGGTGGACGCCACCGCACCCCCCACAGCGCCGCAAGATGCAGGGGCCAGCACAGCTGCGGTTCTAATGGCACCACAGAACCCAACAGCCAGCGTCACCACCAGAACGCAGCAGGAACAAGCTGTACAAAAGGAGTACAAAAATCGCATACAGCTTGTGGTATAGTAACCACTGTGTCCGCTAGGGGGCGCTGTGTGGATGTCCCAGGAGAAAGGATGAATGGCAGAATACTGAATGGCCATTATGTATCTCAAAGTGGATGGCTTTGATATGGAGACTTATGTGTTGATCAGCAGTGATGCTGCTGAGGTGCTGCTTTAATGTGACAGGGAGAAGTCTCCAGGTAACTAGGGAGATGGGCGGGCCAGTTACCTACAAACCCACCCAGGGGGTGTGTTTAAAGAACACTGTTGTAAAGAGTGTGTAAATGCTTGAAGGACCTGTGATGAGGTCAGAGTCATGTGACCCGGTGGGCGTGGCTATGAACCATACAATGTGGCCAGGGTAGGTCACATGGGGGTGAATTCTGGGACCCAGTTGGTCCAGTGTGGAAGGTCCCGCTGAGATGGAGCTTCCTGGCTAACAGCCTGTGAAGTGGCTGTGGTGAATGGCTGCACGTGTCTGAGAGTTCCCAGGGGAGGGAATGGACGTCTGCAGTAAGCTGAAGCAGCCATGAGGAAACCCGGATGTGGGTGAGATAAGTGAGGCTAAGAGAGCCTGTATACTGGACATGGTACAACCTGTGTGAACACAGGGTTTACAGAGAGAAGCTCTGGCATGGACGCTCTGCTGTTTATATGAAGTTTTGTTGCTGCTGTGGGTTTATGATGTTGAATAAACCGCATGGACTATGTGCTTGTTTTATGGAAAACCCGTGCCGGACCTGGTTTTGTGACTGCCAAGCGAGTATCCCCTACCCGTATGACAGCACTACCTCACAAGCTGTACACTTCTGATACAGTTCCGTATATCTGCTTGTTGGATTACGGTCCAATACATACTGTGAGAGCATCTGTGACTAATATAATATATACGTTGATTTAATTTGTTTAATACACCTTACACAGCTGGACATTCCTCATACAGTACCATCTCTCTGCTGGTATTTTTGGTACATTTTCCCAAACATGAGGAAGTATGGTTTAAGAGGCTGCGGACGTGGGCAGGGGGGCGCAGCTGGTACTGATGGTGGTGGTGCATCGGCTGGTTCTGGCAAAAACACAATAGCAGCTAAGGCAGAAGGTGTTGAGCCTGCGTCATCCTCTGGCCCAAGAAGGCCTGTAAGGTTGCCTTTTCTTGGAGTAGTAAAACCGCTTTTAAAGCCGGAGCATCAGGAACAGGTTTTGGCGTACATTGCCGAAACAGCCACCAGCTCTATTGCCTCCTCTTCTGAACGGTCGAAACCTGCAAGCACGGAGTTGTCAGTACAGGGTTCTGGTCATAAAAATCCCATTTCCTTGTGTCCTGCACCCCCACCAAAAGTTAAGGATGCGGCAGCCCACACTTCAGATTACTCTATGGAGCTCTTTTCACATACCATGCCTGGGTTATCCAGTCAAATCCTGAATTCCCCAGTCCAAGATGAATCTGACATGGAGTGCACTGATGCACAGCCACTGCTAGATGATTCTGCTGGTAAATTGGCCCAGAGCACTACACTGCCCTCGCAGTCTACTGAGCCAGAATCGGACCCTGATGAAACTCAGGTGCCCCTTCCCGCATACTATACCTCCTTACACGGTGACACAGAGGAAGGTAAAGAGGAAGGTGCAGATGACTTTGAAGAGGAGGTGATGGATGACCCAGTTCTTGACCCGGATTGGCATCCATTGGGGAGGGGGGTGGTGCTGGCAATAGTTCAGATAAGGAGAAGGATCCGCAGCAGGCATTGACTTCGCAGCAGCGGTTATCTAGCAGGCCCGTAGCTGTCCTAAAACATGGAACAAAAACTAAAAGAGTTGCAGGACAGCTTGACCAGACGGTCAACTTAGCACAGTGTGCAAGGCCAGAAAATGTTTACCATAGTAGGAAGAGTGCAGTGTGGCACTTCTTTGTCAAAAATCCTACTGATGAGGCAAAGGTTACCTGTAAGAAGTGCGGAAGGACCTTTAGCCTAGGTAAACAAACTACAAAACCTCAGGTAGCACATGTGCACCTGCTCCGACTGAAGGCAGCCAACAACGCTTCATCGCTACCCCCACTGTAAGACCATCGCCACCATTAAGCACACCACCAGCACTAAATGTGGAGGTGTCGTCGCAAGGCCAAAGCACTCAGGGAATCACAATGGTTTTGCAACACAACACTGAATCTATGCCATCACCACCAATACCATCACCAACCCCCTCACACTCCATCCGGTCCACCGCTACTTCCCCCATATGCAGCTCTCCTGTCCAGCTCACCCTACCAGACACTCTGAGTAGGACAAGAAAGTACTCATCCTCTCATCCGTGTACATTGTGTTTGAACGCCTACATTGCCAAACTAATCTCATTAGAGATGATGCCCTACCGTTTGGTTGAAAGCGAAGCTTTCCGCGACCTCATGGCCTACGCTGTCCCACGCTATGACCTACCCAGTCGGCACTTTTCTCGAAAAGCCATCCCTGCCCTCCTCCGGCATGTGAAAGACCGCATTGTCCATGCACTAAAACAGTCAGTGAATGGAAAGGTGCACCTCACAACGGATGCATGGACCAGTAGGCATGGCCAGGGCCGTTACGTGTCTATCACTGTGCACTGGGTTAATGTGGTGGATGCAGGCTCCACTGGGGACAGCGGCGGTGGAACAGTGCTGCCTAGCCCACGGTATAGGAAACAGTTGGCTGTAGGCTTTCGCCCCTCCTCGTCTATCAGTGAAAGCTTGTCCACAGAGTGCAGTCGCACGAGCACTACATCCGCAGCTGGCAGTGTTGCACACGAGGTGTCCCACTATCGAACAGCTAGTGGTAAGCGTCAGTAGGCTATGTTAAAGATGATGTCTTTAGGCGACAACAGACACACCGCAGAGGTACTGGCTGACTACTTGCAGCGACAAAAAGAGTCATGGCTGGGCAGTCTACATCTTGAGGCAGGCAAGGTAGTCAGTGATAACGGCCGTAATTTTGTGGCAGCCATAGCCCGTGCAAAACTCACACACCCACTTTGAACCTGGTAGTGGAGTGCTTCCTTAATAATTATCTGGAGTTAACATCCCTGCTCCATAAGGTGCGAAGACTGTGCTCGCACATCCGTCGCTCGGCCGTACACTCCAGTCATATGCAGAAGCTGCAGCGATTGCTCAACATCCCCCAGCACCGCCTAATCATAGACGTTGCAACAAGGTGGAACTCCACCCTGCACATGATTGAGAGGCTGTGCGAACAGAGGCAGGCTGTAATGCATTTGTGGGAGGATACACGGGCAGGCAGTTTGAGGGAAGACATGGAATTGTCGGGTGTGCAGTAGTCAAAGCTGAAAGACCTCTGTAAAGTCCTTCAGTGTTTTATGGAATGCACATGGTAAGCGCAGACGACGCCATCATAAGCATGAGCATCTCACTTATGCGTCTGCTCATGCAAAGTTTGACGCACAATAAGGATCAGGCGTCTGCAGCGGAGGAGGAGGAGGGAAGCCTTGATGACAGTCAGCCATTGTCTGGTCAGGGAACTGTCCTGGACGTGGTGGAGGAAGAAGAGAAAGAGGAGGATGAGCATGAGGGGGATGATTATTTTGGGCAGGAGGATGTTTCTCAGGGGGCAAGAGAAAATGTTGGCATTCCAAGGTCAGGGACAGTGTTTGTGCGTGACTGTAGGGATGTGGATTTGCCAGAAACTGCTCCTCCACCCAACACGGGCAGTGCATCATTGACACCTGGAACATTGGCCCACATGTGTGATTATGCCTTGTGGATCCTAAAAAGGGACCCCCGCATTGCCAAAATGATGAGGGATATCAACTACTGGCTGGCCAGCATCCTCGATCCATGCTACAAAGGCAAATTACACAACATCATGCCACAGGAGAACCTAGAGATAATATTGGCAAACAAGCAACTCTGGTAAACCGTTTTGTTTGAGGCTTTCCCAGCACACAGCAGCGGTGCTGGTTCTCCCACGAGCCGTAGTGGGCACAGTGGAAGAGGTGTTCGTGGTGCACACAGCAGAAGTGGCGTTGGAGACAGGGGTTTAATGACCATGTTGTGGAATGATTTCTCGAGTACCGCTCACACGACTGCTAATACTGAATCGATTAAAAGTGACAGGAGGCAGCAGTTGTCAACTATGGTTACAAACTACTTTTCCCATATCGATGTTCTCCCTCACAAGTCATTCCCCTTTGACTATTGGGCCCCTAAACTGGACGCCTGTGCTAGTGTGTTACCTGAAAGAGTCTTCAGTGCTGCTGGATCAATCCTGACAAAAAAAATGACCCGTCTGTCGACCCAAAATGTAGATGATCTCACCTTCATTAAAATGAACCATGCATGGGTTTCAAAGGATTTTGTCCCACCTTCCCCTGATGACACATAAGTTACCAGAAAAGTGCCTCGGTTTTTTCCTCCTCTTCCTTGAACTTGCCCAATTACGCCCTTTGCAGCAGCTGAACGTCCAGCCAACACATCTACATATGTAAATTTTTAAACCTCCCTAACTGGGCTGCCCACCCCTCCCCCAATGGCTGGGGTCAAGACCTGGCGCACCCGGGCAAATGCCGTTGCTCTGAATAGGTGGATGGGCCCACTGATGGCCGACGGCAATGGCACAGGGCCCCTCATAGTACAATATAGTGTCTCAGATGTTGGGAGGGCCCACTCGCCGTCAGACACACCAGCGTACTATGATGGGCCCTGTGCCAGTACCGTCGACCACGATTGTGCCCCCCCTGCTTGGTCATGGCCACAGTACTTGCAAGTTGCAATACTTAACTCTTCCTGCTCCACCGCTGTGTAGTCTGGGCAGTTATTCACAGGGAAGGCCACTAGAAATTTGGTGTATTGATCAATGATGGTTAAGATGTAGCTATGGCCTGTCCTGCTGGCCTCTACCTTCAGATGATCAATGGCTACCATTTGAAATGGACGTCAGCTTACAAGCGGATGCAGTGGTGATTTATGATCACCTTTCACAGCTGTGATAGTCACAGACGTGTGACATTCCTGCCACCATTTTTCAATGTCTCCTCTCATGCCAATCCAATAGAATCGCCTACGGCCTGTGGCTTCTGTCTTTTGCACTCCAAAATGACCAGACACATCATGATAGGCAGTGAGGACCATGGGTACATCTCTCCCTGTGATCACAATTTGATGGAGACGAGTAATGATGATGTAATCCACGCTACTGCGATAAAGCAATCCTTTCTTCACAAAGAACCTTTTTCGCTTTCTCCACAGACACAGTACTTGAGGGTCAGCATCGCCTCTGCAATATCTACCGGGAGATTTTTCCGCGATGAGTAATTCCAAAATTTCTGCTAACACTCGACTTTGCGTCTATACTTGTATCCATGTAGTTTCCAGTAGCGGAGATTCTTGACTGGCTTACTGAGATTGAAATATATACGAAGATTTAAAAGTACCACAACACTGTATACTGGCGAACGCTATGAATACCTTTCCCTTTTTCTACTTTTTTAATTCTGGTGTAATACATAGTGAGCCTGTGAGTGTCTGTGTCTGACTCCGGAAGTATAGATGGAAATTTAACCCTAGACTTGACACACCTGGTATGTGCTGATACAGTACCTTGTTTCAAAAATTTGTATTACGGTATCATCTGTAGGATAACCAACTGTGTGGGGGGGACCCTCTTCTTGCCGCAGACAAACACAAGACTGAGACAGAGTTTGTATTGAACAGGTCCGTTTTTAGTGCCCATCCTTCTGTCGACAACAACAATTCACCACAGCCGTTTCACATTTCTCTGTACACAGTCCCCGGTACCTTCACTTCCTTTGTAACTATAATTGTGGCCTCCTCTGTGGCTGGCCTAGGCCCAACCACCACAGCGCTGCACCAGTCTGAGCACACCGTCCGTATG
This sequence comes from Dendrobates tinctorius, assembly GCF_039654945.1. NCBI lineage: Eukaryota > Metazoa > Chordata > Amphibia > Anura > Dendrobatidae > Dendrobates > Dendrobates tinctorius. Next base: position 1,065,760 of record NW_027361863.1, on the reverse strand, counting down.
ATAGCCCCAGACCGTCTTCGTCTGCGTATGACGCACAATGTGGTGGCCATAACACTGTATGGAGTAATATACTGTCCTGTTTTTGAGCTATTGTACAATTTAAAATAGATCAGTCATGTCATGTAAGCAGTGAAGTATGTGTCATTGTACTATACCTATATTTCTGTGGCATATCGGAGCATCATGAGTTGCGGTATGTGTTAAAGGGGCGCACTGACACTCTTTGGCCCAGGGCACACGAAAACCTGGAGCCAGCCCAACCCCCCACAACTTTAGCCAAATAACCTCCATTTTTCAATGCGTAACTATTATTAGGAAGTAAATTAAGGTTGACAAGCTTCAGTAATAAGAATTGATGTTTTTGGCATTGAAATGGGCACTGTAGGTGTGTTTACTGTCTTCCACTCCCTGCCAACTTTGCTTCCCCTTTGAATTGCATTGGGTTTCGTGTTTCAGTCGGCCTCCGACTTTTCCCTATAGTCAGCTGATTTCGTTTGACCCGACTTTTGCGACCCGGAAAAAGGCAAAGTCACTCATCTCTAGTCCTAATTAAACATGCAATACTTCTTAAAAATTTGGATGTTCCGCTCAGTTTCCTTTAAAAAATTTGAGCAAAAAGACTCCATGTGCGGTAAGTTATTGAGCAGCTGCCAATACATTTTTTGAGGTAGTTAAACAGGAGAAATTTTCTAGTGGAAACGGCTTTGGGGTACGCTCCTTCTTTGGGGAGTTTTTGGGGGCTTTTGTCTCTCCTGAAACAGTTTTGGAAGAATTTTTCAAACATATTTGCAGAGTGTTTTTTACAGCACTTTGCTTGGACAATGTCTAGTTTTAGAGCGTTCTCCATCAAGAGTCACTTCAGAGAAGTGACGTACTGTTTTTTTTCTTCCCACCAGAGGTTTTTCAAGTGGAAGAAAAGTACTCAAAAGACTCAACATATGAGCAAAGTGTTTTTACAGTAGAAGTGACTAAGAAGTCTTTTAAGCGTTTTTGAGTGATTTTTTTTCCTGTGATTTTCCACAGTGGACCAGCTAACAAAGACTCTAACCCCTTTCCGACCTTGGACGTACTCAGTACATCACGGTCGGCTGAAACTTATCGACCTTCGATTTTGTGGTCACACAATCGCTGCCAGGTGTCAGCTGATTCTCCCGACACTTTAATGCCCTAAATACTGCAATCGCTGCTCATGTATTGTAATGGATGCTACCTTGGATCTAATCCTTATAAACAGGGAGGAAATGGTTGAGGAGGTAAAAGTGGCTGGGACCCTAGGAGGTAGCGACAATGTTATTTTAGAATTTTGGATAACTAGAGGAGGAAGACCTGTGAAGACTCCAGACGTCAAGGCTAGATTTCAGAAAGGCAGATTTTAAGGGATTCAGAAAAAGAATTGGAGGGATCCAATGGCTGGATATCCTTAAGGACAAAAATGTCCAGGGAGGATGGGAAATCTTGAAAAATGAAATTCTCAAAGCACAATCGTTAACAATTCTGAAAAGAGGGAAGAATAGGAAGCGTTTAAGGAAACCAGGAAGGATGAACACAGAACTTAAGCACATGCTAAAAAGGAAGAAAGAAATGTTTATAAAATGGAAGGGAGGCATATCTAAAGAAGAATATAATGCTGTCTGCAGAACCTGCAGGGCACGAATCAGATTACTAAAGCTGACAATGAATTGAGGCTTGTAAGAGACATCAAAAGCAATAATAAAGGATTTTGGGCATATGTTAAAAGGAAAAGAAAAGTCAAATATGCTATAGGATTTTTACAGGATGAAAATGATGAAATGGTAAGAGGATGTTGAGAAGGCCGAACTTTTAAATTCCTATTTTGCATCTGTTTTCTCTCAGAAAGGAAATGTAACATCAACTATTCTTCACTGTCCTATTAAGGAAATAGAAGAATCCAGGATATCTATAAACAGAAAGATAGTGAGGGAACACTTAGCTAACCTAAATGAATTCAAGTCTCCAGGTCCAGATGAATTACACCCCAGACTACTGAAGGAGATAGCAGAAGAAATTTTTGAACCCCTCTCCATAATCTTTGAAAATTCGTGGAGAACAGAAGTCCCAGAACACTGGAGAAGAGAAAATGTTGTTCCTATCTTCAAAAAGGGGAAGAAGGTGGACCCAGGCAACTATAGGCCGGTGAGTCTGACTTCTATACCAGGAAAGATCTTTGAACAAATTATTAAACAACATGTATGTCAGTACCTGGATAAGAATGAAGTGATTAAACAGAGTCAGCATGGGTTTGTAACTAATAAGTCATGTCACACTAACTTAATTTCCTTCTATGACAGAGTCACTGATTGGGTGGATCAGGAAAATGCTGTAGATATAGTATATCTTGACTTCAGCAAAGCATTTGGCAAAGTATCTCACACAATCCTTATTGAAAAAATGACTAAGTATGGAATGAACAAGACAACTGTTGGTTGGATTCATAACTGGCTTAGTGATCGGACCCAAAGAGTGGTCGTAAATGGCTGCACATCCAGTTGGAAGAATGTCTCTAGTGGGGCACCACAGGGCTCTGTCCTGGGTCCTGTATTGTTCAACATCTTTATCAACGATTTAGATGAAGGAATTGAGGGTAAACTGATTAAATTTGCTGATGACACAAAGCTAGGAGGGATAGCTAATACTAGAGAAGAGAGAGAGAGGATTCAGAAAGAAATAAAAAAAAACTGGAGCAGTGGGCAGCAACTAACAGAATGGTTTTTAACAGGGAAAAATGCAAAGTACTACATCTGGGCAATAAAAATGAAAAAAGCATATACAGAATGGGAGGAATAGGGCTAAACAACAGCACATGTGAAAAAGACTTGGATATACTAATAGATCACAGACTGAATATGAGTCAACAGTTTAATGCAGCAGCAAAAAAGGCAAATGCAATAGGATGTATTAACAGAAGCATACAGTCTAGATCACGTGAAGTCATTATTTCCCTCTACTCCTCTTTGGTCAGACCTCATCTGGAATACTGTGTCCAGTTTTGGGCACCACATTTTAAAAAAGACATCAACAAACTAGAGCAAGTTCAGAAAAGAGCGACCAGAATGGTGACCGGTCTGCAAACCCTGTCTTATGAGGAAAGGTTGCAGGATTTGGGAATGTTTAGCTTGCAGAAGAGAAGACTGAGAGGAGACTTAATAGCTGTCTACAAATATCTCAAGGGCTGTCACATTGTAGAAGGATCAACTTTATTCTCATTTGCGCAAGGAAAGACTAGAAGCAATGGGATGAAACTGAATGGGAGGAGACACAGATTAGATATTAGAAAAAACTTTTTGACTGAGTGATCAATGAGTGGAACAGGCTGCCACGATAGGTGGTGAGTTCTCCTTCAATAGAAGACTTCAAGCAGAGGCTGGACAGACATCTGTCTGGGATGATTTAGCGAATCCTGCTTTGAGCCGGGGGTTGGACCAGATGGCCCAGGAGGTCCCTTCCAACTCTACGATTCTATGATTCTATGATTGGATTATAACTGCGATCAGGCTACTCAAAGTGAAAGTTACATAGTAAAAAAGTTTTAAAAAAATCGTAAAAATATATATTTTTAAAAAAATCAGAAAATAATAATATAATTTTTTAAATATATTGTACTGATACGTTTCTATTTTTATGTAAAAAAAATTAAAATAAAAACAGTACACATGTTTGGAATTGCTGTGTCCCTGACTACTTGCCCCATAAAACTGTCCCACTAATTAAGCCCTTCAATGAACACCGTAAAAATATAAAACACGGGGGAAAAGCAATACTTTTTCATCATATTGTAAATATAAATTGTATCCCTGAAAACTTCATCTTATCCCGCAAAAAAAACCCACACAGCTCCATCAGTGAAAAAATAAAAAAGTTATGGCTCTCAGAATAAAGCAATGCAAAAATAGAAAAAAAAAAAAAGAAGAAACTATATACAGTTGTGCTCAAAAGTTTACATACCCCGGTAAAATCTTTGTTTTCTTGGCCTTTTATGATTTAAAGAGGGAAAATACAGTAGTTTGACAATAAATATCTTCACCCAACCACTAACCATGAGTGGAGAAAAAGTTTTGGTGTTATCATTCATATTCTCTGAAAAAAGGCCAAGAATGCAAAAATTCTGCTGGGATATATAAAGTTTTGAGCACAACTGTAAATGTGGTATCGCTGCAATCATACTGCTCCAAAGAATAAAGCTTCTTTATCAATTTTACCACACACAGAACAGCATAAAAAAACAAAAACAATTCCTGAATTGCTGGTTTATGTTCATTCTGTCTCCCAAAAATCGAAATAGAAAGCGATCAAAAAATGTTACGTGACCAAAAATGGTACCAATAAAAACATCAACTCATCCCGCAAAAAAACAAGCCATAACATGACTCTATCAGACAAAATATGGAAAAATTATAGCTCTCAAAACTAAGTTTTGCAACAATATGCGTCTTTTAGTGTATGGCAGCAGCCAAACATAAAAACCCGATATATATCTGGTATTGATGTAATCGCACTGACTTGAAGAATAAAGTCGCCTAATCACTTATAACAAACGAAAAAATGGTGTAAAAAAGAAATAAAACTAATTCTTCACCTGCTGTTGATTATTTCATTCTGCCTCCCAAAGATCGCAGTAAGGCATGGCTCGCATTTATCCTGCGCTCTGCGCTGAGCGCTTACATTTGGGTATATTCCATATAATGGACATATGGAGGCACTGTGGACACTGTCTGGCCTGTGATCCGGCAGTGTCCATCTTTTTGGGCATGCATAAAAGCACAGTCCACCACAGTTTTGTGCACTTCTGAAAAGAAGGAAACCGCTGAACAGAGGCCAGACAGAGTCCGGAGTAACTCTGCTGCCACATTATAGTGAGTAAATCCATCAGGGGTTTCATCTGTATCATGTTTTAGATGGAAACTCCAAAGTAATTGCTCAGCATAGAGTGAAGGATAAATGTGATCCCAAACGTTATGTAAAATGTTCCCAATAAAGCTTGAACTCAATCCACAAAAACAGCAAGTCCCCACTCAGGTCCATCACCTGTCAATGGAAATACAAGAGGTTACAATGTTACCGGCAGCACAAAGACTCTGGAAAAGCGCTATAGCTCCTCGCCCCTCAAGAGAAATCCAGTGAAAACAGAGCTCCCAAATCCAAATGCTCCCTCCCTTCTGAGGCCCAGTGTGCCTAAATCACATTTAGTGTCCACATGCTTGGCATTTCTGCAGTAATGACAGCCAGCCTAATTTACGGGTGCTTGTCTCCAGAAGCATAAGCTGGGCACCACAATGTACTAGTTACCACAATGTACTGGTCACTACAACGTACTGGTCACTACATTGGCAGTTTGCAATTTACTCAGTAACATCCACTCCTGCTTGTTTCTGGAAAACACCAATGGAGGCAAAATCATCACTACACTTGTAGATAAATTCTCAAAGGGTTATAATTTCCAAAATGGGGTCACTTAAGGGTGGATTCTGCTCTTCTAACACTTATGGGCTCTGTATATGTAGTCTGTAAATAATTCTAGGAAAATCTGCTGTCCAGGAGCCAAATAGCGCTCCGCGTCTCTAGAGTCTCGCCGTGTGGCTAAGTAGTACTGTACAGCCATATAAGGGGAATTTCTGCATTCAGCAGAAATTGTGTGACAAATTTTGGTGCCATTTTTACCTATTTCTACTTCTGAAAATTTAAAATCTGGGGATAACATTTTTATGGTAAAAATGTAATTATTTTTTCTTCACATCACAATGGCATAAAATTCTGTGACACACCTGTGGTGTCAATATGATCACTGCAACTCTAGATTAATTTATCAAGAGGTTTTGTAATAAGGGATCACCTAAGGGCCCCATCACACAGTGAGTCACTAGTTTTGTGACGCAACAGCCATCTCACCAGCGAGATCGCTGTGTGTGACAGCGATCAGCGACCGGCCCCCCTGGCGGTATCGCTGATCGTTGATGGAAAGCCCTGGACATTTTTGGGGTCGCTGGTCTCCCGCTGGTCAGCACGCATCACTGCGTGTGACAGGCGGGAGACCAGCGACCAGCGAGCAGAAGCTGGTAACTAAGGTATACATTGGGTTTCTAAGGGGGCGCGCTGTGCCTAGAAACCCAATGTGTACCTTAGTTACCAGCGCCCTGATTCAGAGAGCTGGTAACCAAGGTACACATCGGGTTTCTAAGTGACGCACGCCCCTTAGAAACCCGATGTGTACCTTAGTTACCAGCTCCCTGCATCAGCGCGCTGGTAACTAAAGTACACAGCGACGCCGCGTGCTCGGCGTCGCTGGTGCTGATCGCTGGTGAAGCTGTCTGTTTGACAGCTCACCAGCGATCATGTAGCGACACACCAGCGATCCTGACACGTTGATATCGTTGTCGGGATCGCTGGTGAGTCGCTATGTGTGACGGGGCCCTTATGACGAGTTTTGCTGCTCTGGCACCTCAGGGTCTCTCCCAGTAGGTCATGGCACCTGCAAACCATAACAGTAAAATCTGCACTATGATACGGCGCTCCTTCCTTTCTGAGCTTTGCACTGAGCCTGAAAATTATTTCCCTTTTACATGTAGGGTATTGGAGCACTCGGGAGGAATTTTTACAACAAACTAAGGTCCAATTTTTCCTATTAGCCCTTAGAAAAATTAAAAACTTGGGGCTAAAACAACATTTTAGTGGTAAAAATTTAATTATTCTTTCTTCACCGTCCAATAGTATAAAAATCTGTGAGCCAAAGATGTCGTCAATATGATCACTGCACCCCTAAATAAATTCATTGGGGATTGTAGTCTGTAAAATGAGACCATATATGGGGGGTTTATGCTTTTCTGGCAGCTCAGGGGTTCTGCCAATGTGACATGGCACCTTCAAACCATTCCAACAAAATCTACTGTAAAATCCAATACGGCGCTTCTTCTTTTCTGAGCTTTGCAGTGTGCCTCAGAAGTAGTTTTTGATCACATATGGATATCGTTGTACTCAGGAGAAATTGTACAACAAATGTTGGGGCCCATTTTCTCCTGCTATCCTTGTGAAAATAAAAATTGGGGGCTTAAACAACAGTTTTGTGGGATTTTTTTTTTTCATTTTTACAAATCAATGTTGTAACATTCTGTGAAGCACCTGGGGTTCAAGGTGCTTGCCACACATCTAGATAAATTCCTTGAGGGGTCTAGTTTCCAAAATGGGGTTACTTGTGGGGGGGTTTCCACTGTCTAGGCACACCAGGAGCTCTCCAAACACAACATGACACCCACACACATTTCCATCAAAGTCTGCGTTCCAAAACATCACTTTCCTTTCTGAACCCTACCGTGTGCCCAAACAGTAGTTTTTCCCCACATATAGGGTATCGGCATACTCAGGAGAAATTGCACAACAAATTGTAGGATGCAATTTCTCCTGTTACCCTTATGAAAATGCAAAATTTTGTGCTAAAAAACATTCTTGTGACAAAAATGTGATTTTTTTTTTATTTTCATGGCTCAATGTTATAAACTTCTGAGAAGCACCTGGGGGTTTAAGGTGCTCACCACACATTTAGATAAGTTCCCTAAGGGGTCCAGTTTCCAAAATGGTGTCACTTGTTGGGGTTTTCAAAAAGTCAAGCAGTGCTCCTTCGCTTCCAAGCCTTGCTGTGCTCCCAAACAGTAGTTTTCCTCCACATATTTGGTAATAACTTACTCGGGAGAAATTGCACAACAAATTATATGGTGTAATTTCTCCTGTTACCCTTATGAAAATGCAAAATTTGGGTCTAAAAAACATTTTTGTGGGAAAAATGTGATTTCTTTATTTTCACGGCTCAATGTTAGAAACTTCTGAGAAACACATTGGGGTTCAAGGTTCTCACCACACATCTAGATAAGTTCTTTGAGGGCCCTAGTTTCCAAAATGGAGTCACTTGAGGGGGTTTTCCACTGTTCAGTCACATCAGGGTCACTAAAAATGAGACATTGCGCCCTGCAAACAGACTTAGGTGTTAAAGAAGCTAAAAAACTCTATGTGCACATAGCCTTAGAGGAAACACTGGCCCATATGTACTCTAGACATAAGTCTAGGCTGACATCTGCAAAAGAAATTCTCATCATACCAAGAGAACAATTTTTTTTCTCCAGTATGTGATTTTTTTTTTCCATTAAGTTGCAGATTTGACTAAAAGACCTAATTGAAATGCTGTGTATACATCTCGGATTTTCAATCTTGTTACATATCCTTGTGTCATTAACAGAAAGGAATATCTTGCTTACTGAGCATTGCACCGCTGACATCTCCCCAGAAACTAACCAGAATAAGACAGAATTATTACTCTCATTATTCTCATGCAGTGAAGATGCTCTCTACATCCAGTGTGTAATATTTTGCTTATCTGTAATATTTTTATCCTCTAGAAATAGATACATACACTATAAGGCCAGATTTATTGGGGACTAGTGATGAGCGAGCATGCTCGCAACTGTTCCTCACTCGCTCAAGCATCAGTTTGCTCGAGATGCTCGTTACTCGGCAAGTATTTTTGAATGCTCCCACACAAGCTCGAGTCCCCGATCCGAATGTTTGGTGCTTGTTAGACAACCAATAAACATCCGGGGATTGCCTACAAGTCACTGTAATGCCATAGCCATGTTGGTAGTGGCATTACTCTGATGGCTGGCCATATAGCATCATCGGGTCTATATAAGACCCGTGACATCATGCTCGGCACAGTGTACCAACAGACACATACAGAGCAGGGAGAGCTGCTGCGCTAATGAACTAAGGACAGGGTTTTAGCTGCGTTTAGGCAGGGATTAGACACCATTTATATTTCTTTCAACCTCAACAACAGCCCTTATTAAGGCTAATTATAATCAATATTCATACTACCGTTAGCAGCATTTAGGGAGAGATTGTGCCGAAGGGATAGTATAGGACTGGATAGGGTTAATTGCACGTCCTTTCTGCAGCAACTCATACCAAAACCCTTAGGGATAATAATGTTCGTTTTAGTTTTAATCCTGCAAATTGTTATTAGCAGTGAAACATTACACACCATTTATACTGCGCCAGTTGTGCGTCAAAAGCATACAGCCAGACTTTGTTGGTTGCAATAAAATCGCTACACAACGCAAGCAGTGAAACAAGTCCATCTGAGGTGGGCAAATTTTCCTGCAATAGTAATCCTGCAAAGTTTTTTCAGCAGGAAAATATTATGTAACATTTATACTGCACCAGTTGTGCATCCAAAGCATACAGCCAGACTTGGTTGGATGCAAAACAATTCCTACATAGCGCAAGCAGTGAAACAAGTCCATCTGAGGTGGGCAAATTTTCCTGCAATAGTAATCCTGCAAAGTGTTTTCAGCAGGGAAATATTATGTAACAATTATACTGCACCAGTTGTGGATCAAAAGCATACAGCCAGACTTGGTTGGCTAGCAATAGCACAGCTATATTGCTCCTGTACTGTAACAAGTCCATCTGAGGTGGACAAATTTTGTGTGCGTTGCAAATTTCGTGTTTGATTCATGTTCCTTTCCAGCCATATAATCACCAATTAAGCCTGCACTGAGAGGATGCATCCCTGCTGGAATATTGCACATTTCCATTTGCAGGAGCCTCCTTTGTAGCGGTTGCGCTGCAGACAATACCAGTGAGTGTCAGGGATTTATAATGGCGTTCATTTTATTTGTTAGATGCATTTAAGTATTGTTCTCTCGCACAATTAAATGTCACAAATGATCAGTAAAACTGCCTAGATCAAAGCCCCTCTCTGTGTCTGAGTGTTAAGCAAAACAAACTGCTTAAAGGATCCATGAAAGGCTGAGATACCGGAGGGATGGAAGTATCCAGATGTTTATAAAGCTGGGGGAGCGCGATGGGAGTAGTAGTTCCTTTAAAGATCTGCATGTAGCGCAAAGAGTTGATAATTGTGACTTGAAATAAAACACTCAGAATGGTTTTCAATTTATTTTCTTCATTTCCTTTTTTCAAAATGTCTGCTAGCTGTCAGTGAATAAGAATACTCATTTTTCATCTCCAGAGGCTGAAACACCTGTCCTGACCGTCTATCATGTCCTGACAGCCATGTACGGCTTTATGTGCTCCATATCCATTTTTATTAAGCAGAGATGTTGCAAAAATGTTGACAATTTTGAACACAAAGTATTTTAGAAATTGCAGAACTGTCCATATCCTTAAAAAAAACATTAAATGCAAACTGAGGGGCCGATAGATGAATCCAGAGCTATGTTCCATATTGCGTAAAGTAGTTTCATATTTGGCTGCCTGTAGTCACTGTGACGACTCCTGGAGTGGACCCTCTGGGTCGTGGCACCAACCCTCCCAGGGCGAGCTGACCTAGTGAAGACCACCCACTATACAGGGAGTGTCAGGGGCAAGCCCCAGGGCGTGAGGTACCACGACTGCTGGCACAAGGCAGCCGACTCACAGGAGACACGAGTGGGTGAGTGTGTCTGCAGGAACGTGTAAAGCGTGGACACAGGAACACGTGGTATACAGAGACTTCGTACGTCCGGGTGTGAGTGAAGCAGGATGCGTGCAAGGAGCACGTCAGAGCACTGAGTCAGGCAGCAGGTGTGCTAGGAGGTGTAACAGAGTACAGGAGCAGGGTGTGTGCCAGAGGGCACAACTGAGCATAAGACAGAGTGCAGGATTGGATCGTGTGCCAGGAGGCACAACTGAGTAAGAGACAGAGTACAGGATTGGAACGTGTGCCAGGAGGCACAACTGAGTAAGGGACAGAGTACAGGATCAGAGCATGTGCCAGGAGGCACAACTGAGTATGAGACAAGACACAGGGTCCGAGTGTGTGCCAGGAGGCACAACTGAGTATAAGACAGAGCACAGGATCAGAGTGTGTACCAGGAGGCACAACTAAGTACAAGACAGAGCACAGGGTCAGAGCGAGTGCCAGGAGGCACAACCGAGTACAAGGCAGAGTGCAGGTTCAGAGCGTGTGCCAAGAGGCACAACAGAGTGCAAGGCAGGGGACCCGAATACAGCGCACAGCCAGGCAGGGACACGGCAGACCAAGCCAGGAAGCACAACAATAATCAGGCACCGCCCCTAGGAAGAGGTGGCCTGATATAGCACATGATCACGAGAGCTTCCGGGTCAAGTCCTCCAGTACCATAGAGAGGACTGACCTGGAGACCGAACTGAGAAAAGCGCGCAAGTGCAGACATAACATGAAGGAGACAGGGACCTAGGTACGAGAGGTGCGTGTGCGCACCTGGCGGGACCCCCGGAGTGACCGCGGCTCCGGAAGAGATGACGTCGGGGCCGAGGTCCCGCCCCCAGTTGAGCGCGGTGTGACGGTCACCACTAGGCTAGCTTACTGCAGACTGGTTATACATTGATGTCAACGATATTAGTATTGTCTGCAGCAGACTCCTAAGCTCCCTCTAGTGGTGACTGCAGGAGGACAGAATTATATCACTGAACTCTGGGGAGGAAATTTATCATTCAATGTGCACTACTTCGTTGAAATAGGAAAATTGCAAGTTATAATATATAACAAATTAGAGAAAAAAAATGCTTTAAAAATCTGAAAAATAAAAATGTATTAAAACCTATGAACACCTTTGATTTTTGCAAATGTTAACAGTTACCTTTGCTGCAGATTTAAAGGGGAGATCCATTTTCAAAAAATGGTGTAAATTACATAAAATAACAAGCTCACCAGGTACTCACACTCCCTGGGTCCAGCACTGGCTGTGACTACATTAGTGACGTCACGTCAACAGCGCGCATCACCCTTCAAGCCACTCACTGAGCTCAGTGCTCATGCAGAGGTTGATAGCATACGGCATGGGGCATTGAGATCATTGCCTGGCTACAGCAGTGACATGTACCGCTGATATGAAGTCACTGCTAAAGGCACGACATTGGGAGAGGAGCAGCAGCGGGAAGCCGGTGCTGAACCCAGGGAGGGTGAGTGCCTGATGAGTTAGTTATTTTATGTACGGCTACATACTTTGGGGACCAACTCTTAGGCTAGCAGCAAAAAAGGCAAACAAAGTGCCACAAGTACTTTGCACCCTATGGCAATTGTAACATGTTAGTGTAAATGTTGGGATGACTAGAGTTGTAGATATATTTATATACCTATAACCAAGGTCATACAACATTTGATGGACAGATTTTTATAGGGGTCCCAAAGGTCTATGTATCTCCACCAGTCATTACCCATTAAGCTTTAATACGCTTGTCCATGCAGGACCGAAACATGGATTATTAATCCTCATTATGCCCGATATTGCCAAATTGGGATATAATCTGGTGAGCCAGCCAGGCGGCAGCTGGCGAGTAACTTACGACATTGCTGTAGTTCCCTTCTGTCCATAAGAACCTGCCGTGATGCAGGAGGTCAGGACTCGCCTTTGGACGTACACTCATTCCATAATCATATGGAACAGAAGACATTTTTTTTGTGGACATATCTTTACCATGTAACATTGCTTACCCGGCGTAAATAATCTTCAGAGTTTTGTAACGTGTCATTTAGAGAATCGCCCGAGAGGTTAAAATGTTGGCTACAGGATCCAGAAGGCAGCTTGAGATGTTCGGCTTTGTAGAAGAGGTGGTTGCTTGTAGAATTAGCCTGTGGCTCCAGGACATATGCTTGGTTTTCAAGTGTAATTAATCCCCTGAAAATAATCATACAGCGTGGTTATTGGAGAATGTCATTAAATATTCATATGATGCATCTGCATGATGCATGCCTAGATATATAGGGCTATAATGTGTGCATAACTAAAGCCGGCCATACAGCAGCTGTCCCTTCCCCCTTTAATCCATTTATTTTATTCCATAGACTTTCTGTAATTACTCACAGCTGTTTGTTGGTAAGGCTGCAGCGGTGAAATCACAATGACATCAGGTGACCTCTGTAAACAATCACTGGGCTCAGCAGTCTTGTGTCGCCTACAGTGACATCATAGCTGAGCCCAGTGATTGCCTGCAGTGGTGATGTGATGTCACTATGATGCCACTGCTGAAGTCGTATCCACAGTGCTGAAAAGCAGGGGTAAATACAGATGACTTATTTTTACAAACAAGAAGCCTATGAAATAAAAAAAAAATTAACTTTAAAAAATAAAGTCAAAATATAGCCATAGACATGAAAACAAACCCGCTGTTTCTGGTGGGACCAGCTACTTTATGTGTATGGAGACCTCCTGTTTCTTGACAGATGACGTCGGGGGAGAAGGATCACGCACGTTGAATATTAGTGTTGGATTTGTTCTTAAAGAGGTTGTCCACTACTTGGACAACACCCTTCTCAATTGTTATATTCTCCAGTGTAAAATAACAATAGCCTATACTCTCCTCCAGTGTCAGCACTGTTCCAGTGATGTCAGAGCCTGGTCTCCCGGGGCTCGCATCACGTTGTTATACAGGGGTTCTTCACTCTCACTTCCTTTGGACAAAACTGACATTGGGAGGAAGTCAGAGAGCCCCAGCAGTTCTCACTACTTCCAGGTGTCAGTTCTGTCTCAAAGAAGTAAAAAATGAAGAGAACGCTGATTGGCTGCAGGGTTCATGCGTCATAACAATGTCAGGCAAGCTCCGGGATACTTGCCACTGACATAATTGAAATAGTGACGGCACCGGGGGTGATTATAGGATGTTATTATTTTATATGGGGTAAAATAGCAATTACACTACTTGGACAATCCCTTAAAAGAAGAACAGCCGCCACCAGAGGTTCTTGCATCCCTGCCTTATTTGAAAAACATATATATATGCTCCACCAAGCTGAGTGTTATGATTGGGTCACCGAGGAGGAAAGCAAGACCAAGCTAAGCCATTGAAAACCAGAGAGGTTGGTAACTATGTGGATTGCAGACCCCTGATCCTATCCACACAACTAGCAGCAGCCGTGGAGCGTACCTACGATGATTCTAGACGCCTCGACACAGCCGGAGAACTAAATAAGCCTAAAGCAAGAAAGGGGAAATCTAAACTGCCCCAGAACAGACCCCAAAGGAATAGATAGCCCCCAAACATACAGTTGTGGCCAAAATTATTGACACCCCTGCAATTCTGTCAGATAATACTCAGTTTCTTCCTGAAAATGATTGCAAACACAAATTCTATGGTATTATTATCTTCATTCAATTTGTCTTAAATGAAAAAACACAAAAAGAATTGTCCTAAAGCCAAATTGGATATAATTCCACATCAAACATAAAAAAGAGGGTGGACAAAAGTATTGGCACTGTTCGAAAAATCATGTGATGCTTCTCTAATTTGTGTAATTAACAGCACCTGTAACTTACCTGTGGCACCTAACAGGTGTTGGCAATAACTAAATCACACTTGCAGCCAGTTGACATGGATTAAAGTTGACTCAACCTCTGTCCTGTGTCCTTGTGTGTACCACATTGAGCATGGAGAAAAGAAAGAAGACCAAAGAACTGTCTGAGGACTTGAGAAACCAAATTGTGAGGAAGCATGAGCAATCTCAAGGCTACAAGTCCATCTCCAAAGACCTGAATGTTCCTGTGTCTACCGTGTGCAGTGTCATCAAGAAGTTTAAAGCCCATGGCACTGTGGCTAACCTCCCTAGATGTGGACGGAAAAGAAAAATTGACAAGAGATTTCAACGCAAGATTGTGCGGATGTTGGATAAAGAACCTCGACTAACATCCAAACAAGTTCAAGCTGCCCTGCAGTCCGAGGGTACAACAGTGTCAACCCGTACTATCCGTCGGCATCTGAATGAAAAGGGACTGTATGGCAGGAGACCCAGGAAGACCCCACTTCTTACCCCGAGACATAAAAAAGCCAGGCTGGAGTTTGCCAAAACTTACCTGAAAAAGCCTAAAACGTTTTGGAAGAATGTTCTCTGGTCAGATGAGACAAAAGTAGAGCTTTTTGGGCAAAGGCATCAACATAGAGTTTACAGGAGAAAAAAAGAGGCATTCAAAGAAAAGAACACGGTCCCTACAGTCAAACATGGCGGAGGTTCCCTGATGTTTTGGGGTTGCTTTGCTGCTTCTGGCACTGGACTGCTTGACCATGTGCATGGCATTATGAAGTCTGAAGACTACCAACAAATTTTGCAGCATAATGTAGGGCCCAGTGTGAGAAAGCTGGGTCTCCCTCAGAGGTCATGTCTTCCAGAAGGACAATGACCCAAAACACACTTCAAAAAGCACTAGAAAATGGTTTGAGAGAAAGCATTGGAGACTTCTAAGGTGGCCAGCAATGAGTCCAGACCTGAATCCCATAGAACACCTGTGGAGAGATCTAAAAATGGCAGTTTGGAGAAGGCAACCTTCAAATATCAGGGACCTGGAGCAGTTTGCCAAAGAAGAATGGTCTAAAATTCCAGCAGAGCACTGTAAGAAACTCATTGATGGTTACCGGAAGCAGTTGGTCGCAGTTATTTTGGCTAAAGGTTGTGCAACCAAGTATTAGGCTGAGGGTGCCAATACTTTTGTCTAGCCCATTTTTGGAGTTTTGTGTGAAATGATCAATGTTTAGCTTTTTGCTTCATTCTCTTTTGTGTTTTTTCATTTAAGACAAATTAAATGAAGATAATAATACCAAAGAATTTGTGTTTGCAATCACTTTCAGGAAGAAACTGAGTATTATCTGACAGAATTGCAGGGGTGTCAATACTTTTGGCCACAACTGTATATTGTCAGTGAGACAAGATGAAAACACAAACGCAGGTAGGAAAATAGGCTGAGCAAATGATGGGGCCCACACTAACTAGACAGGACTGGAAAGGAAAGACACTGTCTGCAATCACGCAAAAACCCTGCAAAAAATCTCCAACACGTCTGATAGAAAAATACTGGTCACTCGACTTCGCCCACTATATCAGCACTCTGGCATATTCTGAAAGCAGAGCAAAAAGAGGCCAATCTAATAAGGGACAAAAACAAACTGGCACAAGCAGTAACATAAGGATGGAAATTCAGCACAGCCCCAGCCGGGGCTGGCTGACCACACAAAACTGAATAGACAAAACCAAATCAAATGTGAACAATAGCAAAAGAACACTTAGCTTGAGCAAGCAGGGACTGAGCTGGAAACTAAGACCTCAGGAGGCAAGAAAAAATCACCAGCAAGGATACAGGGAGTCGGCTGTTAGGAGTCAGATTTCGGCCATTGCCAGGCAGGAATCTAGACCCTCACATGCTGCAGTCTCCTGCTCTGTGTTTAATGCAAAGGAGATTGCAGAGGAGATTGCTTTACAGCAACTCTCTCCGGAGGCTAAGTCCTTCGTCCCTTCTTTTGAGCATGCTCATGGGATAAGCTCCCATTGGAGTTCAGGAGTCAGGTGCTCAGGTCCTGCTCCTGATTCCATTGGTTCAGCCCAGGGCTCTGGGGACTTCCGGAAGGTCCCGTTCACTATAAAAAGGGCGCTTGGCTGTTCCGCCATGCGCTAGTATTTTTCATACTTGCTGCTGTATGTTTGCTGATGGATGCTTGGACTGGTGACTGACTTATTAAGAAACCCCTTCCCTCTGATATTACGATTGTGTGAGTGTTTGGGTTCAGCTAGTAGCAGCGCTAGCGCCAGCGCGCCTATGCTCCATCTACCTCAGCAGCTAGCGCCCTGCATCGATATAGCGGTGCCATCTCTGCGGCACAGTTTACGCCGCGCTGCGCTTGCAGTCCTGCCCGGCGTTCGCAGTTGCGACGCCACGCACACATCCAGTTACGGTAGGTCCTTTCGGATGTAGTGACATTATTTTTATAACTACTCCGGTGACCGGTTACCGCTTGTGTGCCGCTGAGTACCTGTGCTGTTAACAGGCTCAGCGTTTTCAGTTCCATTGTCTGCCATTGCAGCTCTGTGTCCATAACAGAGACTGCTAATTTGCACCTGGGTGATATCCAACCCTGTACACATTACCGCCATAGTGCTCTGCATCTACTAGCTGCAGTTTTTCCATCCACCGCACGGTGGACCCCGAGTGGCGAAGGCACTTTATTTATATTTTTTATTTAGTGTCTTCCACCACTTCTAACATCGGCTGTCTTAAATCCAGTCAGAAACTCCAGATGTCCAATCATCCTCCTCATTATCAGGTGGCAGGCTTCTGTCAATTAGATCAGCTCCATTACCTCCTGTAAGCACCAGCGGGAGCCCGGAAAGAGAACTCGCAACCCCTCTGTCAATATAACCAGCTCCACTACCTTCACTAGTAAGCAGAGGTAGGCCAGAAAGTGAATTCACAACAGCTGAGCGTACATATGTATTTGTAACAGAAGGGAAATTGAGAGAAGCAACTGTCTTCCATCAGCCTTTGAAGCTACTTGATAAAGCCATAAAGCAGGACATTACTGCCTCATTTCATTACAAAAAGAACAACGATCTTGAACCGCCAGCCTATGTGTAAGGAGATAGACAAGAGAGAAGACACACATAGTTGATGTCTAACAAAGTGACTACAAGAGAACAAACCCATCCGCTGGGAAGGACGATAGAGAAAGTGAAAGTAGAAAGAATTGCTTTAGCTGGAATTCCAGGGTGAAGTGCATGTTCCCTCGGGTAACAGATTGGAGGAGACAACAGGTTATGCGATAGCTGTGGTGCAGTTAGTGATTATAAAAGTCCCAGGATGGCAGTGAAGGGGAGGAGTTGGCACTCGAAACTATAGCAGGACTGACTTGCGGTACAGCGAGCTGGCTTATAGTCACCTTTATGAGACCCTAGAAAAGGAATAAAGTGACCAGACCAGAGAGAGACCAGACCCAAGTTTTGACCCGAGAGACACCAAACCTGAATGAAAACCAGAGAGAAACAAGACCTGAGTGAAGACCTGAGAGAGAAAAGACTTGGAGAGATCAGAGCCAGGAGAGCTGAGAGAGATCAGAGTTGGGAGACCCGAGCTGAGCGAGTAGTGTTACAGTCGAGAGAGAGATGACTAGGACGCAGCAGAGGGACATTCGTGTGATCCGTTGCATCCAGTGTAGATGTACGGTACCGAGTGGGGCCCAAGGATGTGCTTCAGGGAAAGAAGGCGGCCAGTGTGACAAGTGGGGCGAGTAACTCACCAACATGGGACTTGCAGTCTAGCAGTCTAGCGGGTGGCATCGTCGACTCTCGTTAGGGCCTGTGTGTCATTTTGTGTTGCCTATAGAGTGACGATGGTGACGGGCCCTTTAGAGACAGTGACGCCCTGTGGGTTGGGGTATTAGGAATCATAGAATGTTAGAATTGGAAGGGACCTCAAGGGTCATTGTGTTCAACCTCCTGCTCAATGTGGCACAGGATTCACTAAACCATCTAAGACAGATGTCTGTCCAGTCTATGTTTGAAGACTTCCATTGGAGGAGAACACACAACTTCTAGTGGCCGCCTGTTCCACTCATTGATCACCCTCACTGTCAATTTTTTTTTCTAATATCTAATCTGTATCTTCTCCCTTTTAGCTTCATTCCAAATTCCAAATGTGCAAATGAGAATAAGGATGATTCCTCTACACTGTGACATCAGATATTTGTAGACAGATTTTAAGTCTCCTCTTAGCTCTTTTCTGAACTTTCTCCAGTTTTTCAATGTCTTTTCTAAAATGTGGTGCCCAGAAGTGGACACAGTAATCCAGATAAGGCCTGACCTAGGAGGAGTAGAAAGGGATAATTACTACACGTGATCTAGACTCTCATGCTTCTCATAATACAACCTAAAACTGTGTTTGCCTTTTTTGCTGTTGCATCACACTGTTGCCTCATGTGCAGTCTGTGATCTATTACTACACCCAAGTCTTTTTCACACATGTTGTTGCTTAGTTCTATTCCTCCAATTCTGTAGATGTAATTTTCATTTTTCTTGCCCAGATGTAGAATATTGTATTTTTCCCTGTTAAATACCATTCTATTAGCTCCTGCCTATTGCTCAAGCTTATCTAGATCCTTCTGAATCCTTTCTCTGTCTTCTCTAGTGTTAGCTATCCCTAGTAGATTTGCATCTTCTGCAATTTTGATTAGTTTACCTTCAGTTCCCTTATGTAGATCATTTATAAAAATGTTGATCAACACTGAGGTCAGGATGAGCCTTGTAGTACCCCACTTGAAACACTCTTCCAATTGGATGTGCAACCATTTATTACCACTGTTTGAGTACGATCACTGAGCGAGTTATGAATCCACCTAACAGTAGCCTTGTCAATCCCATACTTGGCCATTGTTTCAATAAGGATAGTATGAGATATTTTATAAAATGCTTTGCTGAAGTCACGATATACTATATCTACTGCATTTCCCTGATCCACCCAGTCAGTGATTCCATTATACAGGGTGGGCCATTTATATGGATACACCGAAATAAAATGGGAATGGTTGGTGATATCAACTTCCTGTTTGTGGCACATTAGTATATGGGAGGGAGGAAACTTTTCAAGATGGGTGCTGACCATGGTGGCCATTTTGAAGTTGGCCATTTTGGATCCAACTTTATTTTTTTCAATGGGAAGAGGGTCATGTGACAAACTTATTGAGAATTTCACAAGAAAAACAATTGTGTGCTTGGTCTTAACATAACTTTATTCTGCCCATTGTGTTGGATTGTCAATGCAACCCTCTTCTCCCACTCTTGACACACTGATAGCAACACCGCAGAAGAAATGCTAGCACAGGCTTCCAGTATCCGTTGTTTCAGTTGCTTCAGATGTTAGAGGTCTGTCAGCATCTATTTTCTATGGCTGGTTATTGTAATATTGTAATAATACAATGTTATTCTATATTTAACAATTTTACACATTTAATAATGAAGGTGTCAGTGCTGAACTCTTGGTAAGCGGCATGGGTAGGTGGGTGCCAAAAGAGAAGTTCATGCTTGATTGTGCAAAGAAGGGGTTAAACTCAGATCTCTGCAACTTTTTTCATGTGTACTATTAATTTGTAAATTACAAATTATAACAATGGTTACTGTACAAATAATAGAACAAGGATTCAAAAGGGAATTTGAGTTACTGGCAGATGTCCTGATAAACTGGTATCAGGCACACTTTATAACATTATTTTAATGAGGAATACCTTTTATATGTACTCTGTGTGACTGCAGACTTGTGAATCCTCACAGTGAACAGTGTGTACACTGTCAGGATTCTCTGGGGTCAGCGCTGAGAGCAGGCTGGTGCAAGACCGCAAGCATGTGATTTGCATACATGTAGTCATGTGCCGACTAGACGTGCACGGCCTTGCACAATAATAATGAATTGAAGGAGGCCTTCTAGTTGGAATGTGGCTGGATGTATGCAAATTGCTTAACTGCAGTCACATAACCGCTTGCTCCAGGTGTTGGCAATGGAGAATCCTGCCAGCGCGCACTGTAAGGGTGCAGTCAGACTGTCGTATAAATCGGGCTGAGATCGGACCCTAATGCACGGACTGGCTGGCGGCTCTCCCGACTTCAGCGTGACAGCTGAATTTATTTCTATGCAGCTGTAATGCTTGGGTCAGGAGAGACACTGGCTGAGCCTTGCATTGCATTCCGATCTCGGTCCGATTTATATGACCGATTAACTGAGCCCTAAGGTTTCACAAGTCTGCAGTCATGTAGAATAGCTGCAGTCTTGAGCACCAAGCCTGGACAACCCCTTTAAGAATATTCCGCATAGTCCCTAATGTCATGATCCAGCGTGGATCTGACCGTTTAAATGGATAAATGAACTTTTTTCCTTTGGCTAGGTGCCAAAGTGATGTGATTGCCCCCGGTGGCCATTAGAATTATTACACGTGGTGTCGTTCATTCTAAGTTGCCCCGGTGGTGGTGAGTGGTAGTGCACTTTAGTTTCTTTGGTTTAGTGCACGTAATTATAAATCAGGTGTGAGGCTCTTTAAAAGCGTTCAGGTGGGTTTGATGACGGTTGGTGATATTGTTTGTTAGTCATTCACAAGGAAGCCTGGGTGAATGAAGGAGCTGAACATGAGTCCTGCGCAGCCCAGCCAGAGGGGACGAGTGGCAGATAGGTGGTTTGCAAGAAGGGCTGGCATGGCGTGGTGGAGTCACAGTTTATGGTGTTGGCAGGAAGTACTTGCATGGCTTGGTGGAGTGACGACTATAGAGAGAGTTGCACTCAGCATGCGGGACTTGGTTGCTGAGAGCTGTTCTCAAGCATGCGGGACTTTTTGGGCAGGAGCTGAACTCCTCTTTGGGACTCTGTTACTGGAGCTGCAACTGGTGGTGGACTCTGCTCCAAGGCTGCACTATGGTGAAGGATCCGGTTATGGTGATGGATCCGGGTGGAGGAGAAGATGCACACAGGTGTTGGGCTCTTTTGCTAGGAGCGTACGCAACAGAGCAAAGCTAAGTGGTGTTTCCCCTGTTTTGTCATCTTTCCTCATATGTGTTTTAGTGCAGTGGTGGGATTAGTTTCCGCACCGACCAATTCCCTAGTGAGGGTTTAGGTCAGGACGAGCTAGGGTTTTTAGGTTCCTGTTGCGCGCCCGGTGCGGAACCGGCATAGGAAACGTTAGGAGTGCAGGGACACTGGCTCAGGGGAGCTCAGGAGGTCTCCACTTTCCTATTCCCTATCGCAGGGCCCACCATTGTTAATGTTTCCCAGGTTTCCCTTATTGTTTAAATTCGCCTTACTGGAGGCGGGGTTTCCAGACTTGTATATACGCGTAATGTCTAAATTCACCAATTGGAGGCGGTGTATCCAGCTGCACGTGTTTATTATTTAAATTCGCCCCACTGGAGGCGGTGTATCCAGGGTCACGTGCGTCACATGGGTTCTCCTTGCGGTACTCGCTGCGTCCAGACACACGTGACCGTGACACCTAATATCCAAAGTGCCCCATTTGAATATAATGTTGGCAGGACAGTTGTACATCACCGTTCTATTCATTGTCTATGGAACTAACGGGGAACGGTATGTACAATTTACCAAATGAGGACAACCCCTAATAACTTGGCCCTCTTCTTAAAGAATGCCAACCCTTCAAGCCTTCTTTTTTTCACTGTAAATTTGGGTGGTTGTCTTAAAAATGCATAATGGTATCCATCTCTAAACATCAGTCCTGGAAGCCCTTAGGTACTGCAGTGACAATTTTTTTTTTATTACTTAATTTAAGTTTGACGATTTTCCACCTATGTCCAATTTTGCAAATTTCTCGCTAATGATCCATTATTAAATTTAATAAAAAAGTACATTAAGTAACCAATTGGGGAGTCAAATATCATGCGACTGCCCATTGATGATAAAATATTAGGCTCCGCGATCTCCTGTATATCTGGGTGTTATCCCTTTATTAAACAGCGTATAGGATAGAAATTCCAAATGTGTAACCACCGAGGATGTTTATGTAAAGAAGAAAAATGTAAAGAGGGATTAAAAACAAGAAAGGAAATTCTACTTGGAGCCATTTTTCAAAGGTAGTGTTTTAATGCCAATTTTTGATAATTACAGTGATTAAACCATCACCGTGGGCAAACGCTGTGTTAATTATTGCATATTGAGGTCATTGTTTGTTAAATAATTGTATAACGAAGTTTAGAACAAAAATCAACACATGTAGGGAGCTCGAAACATAAATTGGTTAATTGCATTGCTCAGCTCGAGTCCTCACCTTAATGGAGCTAGCCTGTTGGCAAGACAATTTTAAGGTCTGTTTAGTTTACGCTTTGCAGGGCAAAGGGGTTATTTTGTAAACGTGGATTATGCAGGAATTTGTACTGTCATATTCTGATAATGAAAATAGGCAAAAATTGTTATGAATGCCAAGTCTCAAGATAAAACGGCTGCCTATATCTCAAGCAAAAAGGCTTTAGACAGCAGGTGCGATGAAAAGGAAATTAGCACTGATGTATCGAATGACAGCCTTTTAAAAAGGAATGACTGATATATCAAGCAGTGAGCATTCTAATTAGAGCGCTCCAGTCATTGTAATGACACAGAAAAAATTGCATCAATCGATTTATCGGAAATCGGCTTGTATTATGACCACCAACTTGCTTTCTAATTATGTCTCTGATGTGACCTCTTGTCATCGGCCCTGATTGACCACCTTTCTTGACGCAAGCTTGCTCCACTGGTCAGCAAGCATCTGACTCCATGGCTCCAGCCCAGGGGTCCCTGTGTAAGTCCAGATGCCTGTACAGTGGTTAAAGAGTGAAGGCCAGGGCAGAGAGCATTCTAATTAGTGCAGTCCAGTCATTGTAATTACACAGAAAAGAATCACATCTATGGATTTATCAAACACAACATTTTTCATAATCCCCCTCCCACACACAGAATACATTAGTAACCAACACTTTGCCACAGAGGCAGTAGTCTTGTGATCACTATCTAACGCACATGGGACGCCCTCCCAGGGCTGGTGGGGTACTCGGAGCCGGGCCTGTGGGTTTCAATGGGAGATGTCACGGCAGCTGTGACCCAGTCCGTGGCCCTGGGCGCCCATTGTAACAGGGGAATGTCGAGCTTGTGGGTGAGGATTAGAGTTTGTGAATGAATGATTCATGACGCCACCTGTGGTGTTCGGCAATGAAGATGTTAAGCCGACGCTGCAGACAGATCCTCTGGGACACATGGTATGGTGCAGCAATGATGGTGTGGCCCTCCACAGGCAGGGCAGTAGTCCCAGGGCAGTGTAGGTGAGGAGATAGGGAAGAGACGTAGATGGTGCAATCTTAGGCACAAAGATGTAGCAGTGCTGAATGTGTTGGCGCAGGAATAAGTGGAGGACACCAGGGTTTGTAGTTCCAAAGCTTTACTCACAATCTGTTGTGCGTACAGGTGCCCGCATCCGTGCCATGTCCTCCAGGTCAGTAGCTAAGCCAACCTCCAGGCAAGATGAAGCACTCCCTTCCAACACTCCGCCAACATATGCCTTTTCTGAACGTCTCCCTTTTGCGCCTATAGTGAAGTACTCACAGTACTGAGTTACACTGGAGTTCCTCCTGTCAGATGTTCCTACGAACTCTACTTGTACGGCAGACAGCTGTAGCCTGCTTCGGGGACTCCTTGCTACCTAGTCCCGGCTCACTCACGTTGCTGTTGTGCCCCCAAGTCTTGCGTGGGAATAAAGTGGTGACAACTTCTATTCCTCCGGGGTCTGCTGTAGGACCCTTAGTATCCATACAACCTCGGGGACAGGACCCCGGCCTTGCGCTGTGAACTTGGGAAGGGTTCTGCTCTAACCCTGATCCTTAGTCCTCCTCTCCTCACGTTCCGTACTAATCCTTTCTTTTGGAGAGAGTCAGGCTTTCCATCAATGCCCCTTTCCTGTGCCAACGGACCCAGGTCACTGAGGTCGGCTGCAGCACTTCCCTCATCCATCCCACTCAGGGGATCTTCTCTCTTCCACTGACTCTGTCAGACTGACTAAATGCTCAACTCCACCCGCCTTCCAGCACGCTTCGTGTTCCAAGCAGGGAGCCACCAAAGGGTGCTTTGCTACCCTACTATGTTGTGTGGGATGCAGGTGTTGGAGCGTGGTCAGGTGTCTCCACCTTAGCTGGATGGTGGGGTACCACACCTCAGGAGGAAGTGCAGTACCTCTGTGGCGACTGAACCCTCAGGGGCACCACACACATATAAAAACAAAAAAAACACTGAGAATGGCGAAGAAAAAACGAGCAGGAGTCAATGGTAAAAAATATATATGTAGTCAATAGTATATAAAATGATACTATAAAACAGTAATTTACAAATGACCTTTATTAAATAATGGCACAAAAACACAAAATAACAGTGCATAATATAATTAAATAATATAAAAAGGGCACATAACCGCAGATGGATATACTTAGGACTCCATGAGTATAAAAAATCAACTTAATTTCAAAATATTGAAACCATGGAGACCCATCCAATAAATGAATATATATTGTGTCCAGTTTTGGGCACCACATTTTAAAACTGGAACAAGTTCAGAAAAGAGCGACCAGAATGGTGACCGGTCTGCAAACCCTGTCTTATGAGGAAAGGTTGCAGGATTTGGGAATGTTTAGTTTGCAAAAGAGAAGACTGAGAGGAGACTTAATAGCTGTCTACAAATATCTAAAGGGCTGTCACATTGTAGAAGGATCAACTTTATTCTCATTTGCACAAGGAAAGACTAGAAGCAATGGGATGAAACTGAATGGGAGGAGACACAGATTAGATATTAGAAAAAACTTTTTGACAGTTAGAGTGATCAATGAGTGGAACAGGCTGCCACGAGAAGTGGTGAGTTCTCCTTCAATGGAAGTCTTCAAACAGAGGCTGGACAGACATCTGACTGGGATGATTTAGCGAATCCTGCTTTGAGCAGGGGGTTGGACCAGATGGCCCAGGAGGTCCCTTCCAACTCTACGATTCTATGATTCTATGATTCTAGGGTTGATAAATACAAACAGGTAGATAGCCAAAAAACTAAAAACAAAAAAATTCCCAAGGGGTGCTAATAAAGTGCAATAGTGCAAAAGGAATTTTATATATCCACAATAAGCACAATACTGTGTGCATCAAAAAGTACCAAAAAGAACCAATGTAGCTAAAGTGAACGCCACATAAGGTGAAAACAGTGCAATAATAGGGGCAAATATAAGCCGTCTATAGGAAGCGGTGCGCCAGCAAGAACGCACCCAGACACGCATGTGTCCTACCTATATCATTCATCTTTACAGCATATATAATTCATAATAGTTTCATAAGAAAACACCCCATTAACATAATTCAATAAGAGTATATGAATATATTATTGCATAAATGGGTATTATTGTGGACATCATGGGACAATCGCAATTACAAATAGCATACAAGAAAAAAACACACGAAAAAAGATCCCATACAACAATTTTTACAAATTACAAAAATAATTTTATTGAAGTATAACAGGAATGTAGGAAAAGGTGGTAAAAAAGTCAATTCTGACCATAATTAACATATGAGTGAAAAAACCCAAGGGTACACCATAGGTAATGGACAGGGGATATAATTCATAGTATCAAACCCTTAATACAAATATAATTATTTGTTATCCCAAGATAATATATAATAGCCAGTCCAAGTATGCATGCTAAAAGACTATTATAACACACACAAATGGCGGAACCTGCCACCAATGAAAGTAAATAACATAGTCACACTAAATGAATTCATTGCTTGATATTACCTCTTAGACTTCTTGTATGCAGCATATATAATTGTATTTAGTTATTTCAACTTAATGGGGTTTTACACATAGCGATATCGTTAGCAATATCGCTAAAGCGTCACCGATTTTGTGACGCAGCAGCGATATTGCTAGCGATATTGCTATGTGTGATACTTACCTCCGACCGGCTCCCCCACTGTCTGTCGCTGATCGCGCGAGATCGGCCGGGTCCTGCTGGCGCCGACGTGCGCCGCGTGGACGTGGGCGGGAGGACGTCAGGATCGCCGCGTGTGAAAGGTAAGTAACTGGAGGGAAGGTGACCTGACGGACGGACTAGTCTGAGTGAAGAAGGAAAGGGATGCACAGTGTAGGTAGGTGTCGGTTATTACAGTGGGGAAACAGCTAGGAAAGTGTAGTGGACGTGCAGTACCTTGGGTTGACCATTAGATGGCAGGGAGGAGTGTGAGCAAAGGACTTGACATCAGCTTAGGGCTTTAGAAACCGTTGGTCATGGGGGGCGTGGTTGGAGTGACAGTTTCAAGGAACCGGGTGAGCTATAAATTCTGAGGGAGGGTTCCAGAAAGGTCCAGTCCCCAGGGGGAGCTCAGGTGACAGGAAGACTGCGACAGTCTGTGCGCTCTGAGGAGAATCCGACCAGGGGGACTGAGGAGAGAGAACGTCAGGGGGGTGGTCCTGACAGGAAGGTACCGCAGAAGAGACGTGGCAGTGGGTGCAGGATACCTTATTTAACACGACGACTGACCAGTGGAAGCGCTGTTGGTTTATGGGCCTAGGGCGGCCACAGTGACGGACCTGTCAGGAACGTCAAACGCTAAAGGAGGGACGGTACGTACAAATACGTCCCTGGTGACAGTGTGAAAACGGCTCTGAAATCGAAGAGCCGACAAGTGAAGAGAAGTGCGGTGTGTTGCGGAGGCCGTTAGGTGAACGGCAAGTAAAGAAATAAACTTGGACCTGTTGTACCCAGTAACTGCCTCCATCTTGTCTCTGTGTCATCTCTGCGCGGTAGTGAAAGAGGGACCACCCCCCCCAGCTCGGCCCACCACCGACTCTACATTTGGCGTAGTCGGCAGGATCGCCGCCGCTAATACATCATCTTCTGCGGCAGACCTGCCTCAAAGAATGGAAAAGGACTTGGACTACTCTGTTTGGATTACAATTACCTGTGGATTACAAATGACCTACCTGTGGAATACAAAAGGGGAGCGCTGTGGCGGATCTGTGTGGCCAGCAGAGGATCCGGGGCGGTACCAGGGACTGAGCAGTATGGCGGTGCTGCTTCAGCGCAGAGAGGTCCGGGTGTTTGCAGTTGATCAGAATGGACTGGGACCCCCTCCAATGTACCCCAAAAGGAAGCAGTATGTGCCTGGAGATCGACGCTTCCATATATTGGACCCTGACAGGTGGGTGGAGAGGCCTGCCGACACCCCACCTCACAGAGGTAGTGGCACAGAAGAAAAACTTGGCTGCGGCTGTCTGATGCCATTCGAGTGCTGCCCAACGGACGGTATGAGACGCTGCGGGTGTTGGGGCATCGGCCGACTAGAGTGGCAATGGCGGCAGGAGATGGAGCTGCACCAGAAGTCATCTGTAGAACCACGGGCAGGCAGCGGGATGCTGAGCCGGGGAGCGGAGCCTGAGCGGAGTCAGCAAGAACGGCCGCCACCAATACCAGCAGAGGACTTATCAGCGGAGCCCCCGAGTCCGGAGGGAAGGCCCGCAGGACAGTGGAGCAAGGAACGGAGGCTGCGGGGGAAACTGCGTGATGATGGAATGGAGGCCGCAGCGCCGGGGAAGGTGAGAGTACCCCCGGCCCTACCAGTGCCTCCGCAAGCGGCCCCCACCATTCTGCTGCAGCACGCGGCCCCCTGCGCACCGGAAGGCCTAGTTACCACGGGCCCCGTGGTGTATGCGGAGCTGAGCGAGGTCCCTGCTCATGTCCCCGAACTACCCCGCCCGGAGTCACCAGTGCAGAGCTCACCCAAAGAAGACGCTGCTGCGCTTTCCCTGCTAATAGCAGCTGCATCGTTGAAATCGGCCGTTACTCCGACTCCGTTGGAAGTAGTGGATGCGGCCTGTCCTGAGGCCGCGGTTATGCCGCTGCTGGAGTCGGCTGCGTCCGACTTAGCGGGCCCTGTGATTCCAGCCCCCGAGGACCCGGTTGTCCCCATTTGCCACCTGACCCCAGCGGCTGCTGGGCCACAGAAATCTTTGGCCGTTTCTGTCTTGCGGTCTTTTTCAGTGGAGTCCCGCCCACTGGACTCCAGGGCCCGTGCTGTTCCCTCCATGTGGGAAGCGGAGGTGATCAGGAAGAAAAAGGCCAGGGAGCAGGAAGTGTGGAACCTGCTCCACACTCAAGGAGAGGCCATCATGGAAAAGAAGAGGACTTGAATGGACACCCTCAGTATCCCCAGGGGCTCCACGGCTGTGGAGCCCTCACCTCTGTCCATTGAGAGTGGTATAGACTGTCAGGAGTTCGATGCACCGTTGTGCAGATTATAAGGACAGTTGCATTTAGAAAAAAAGTTTTGTTGTTTAACTGATGCAACTATTTTCTCTCTCTTTCTTCTTTCTATGTTCTTTATATACGAAAATATGTTTACCTGACAGAACGGGGATACGGAAAGCGGAGGAGTGTCCAGGTCCAAGGAAGGGGGGAGGAGGAAAGAAGACATGCAACGTTATGTTATATTTTGGTTTTAAAAGCAAGAGAAAATAAAAAAAAATTATAAAAATGGGTACTTGTGATATTGTAAAGTTGTTTTGGTGTACAATATGCACAAGTAAAATGCAACAGGTCCGGGTAAGGGAAGGTCTGCGGGACCAAAGGAAAGTGTGAGATCCGGTAGGGATCTAAGAGTTGAGGAGGTCTGGGAGACCGGGACGCCGACCATGACATGTAATTGAAAGAAGGGAAAATGAGTTGGAAGACGTGAGAAAGACAGCCGTCCTAGGTCAGGTCCCCAACACCACGGACACCCCTGAAGGAGGAAGGCGGGCGCTGGTAATGATCTGGAAGGTAAGAGACCTCGATCATGGCGTACCGAATAGTGAAAGGTAACAGAAGGGGAGAGTAGGGGAAAGATACACGCCGTAGAGAGAATACGGGTGTACCTTGCCCAGTTTGAAAGACGTTGTCATGTGGCGTGCGCGCTGGTGAGTAGCGGTAGGCTGCTCAGAGCATAGTGCTCCCAGTATGGTTCGGCCCCCGCAGATAGTGGGTTTGGCCCAACAGCTGGTCCGACAACAGAATGTAGGTGTAGCTTCAGAACGACGAAGGCAGGGATGACGATTGTCGAGGACGACAATGGACAAAGGAAGGGGGAGTGTAGGGAAGGTGACCTGACGGACGGACTAGTCTGAGTGAAGAAGGAAAGGGATGCACAGTGTAGGTAGGTGTACAGTGGGGAAACAGCTAGGAAAGTGTAGTGGACGTGCAGTACCTTGGGTTGACCATTAGATGGCAGAGAGGAGTGTGAGCAAAGGACTTGACATCAGCTTAGGGCTTTAGAAACCGTTGGTCATGGGGGGCGTGGTTGGAGTGACAGTTTCAAGGAACCGGGTGAGCTATAAATTCTGAGGGAGGGTTCCAGAAAGGTCCAGTCCCCAGGGGGAGCTCAGGTGACAGGAAGACTGCGACAGTCTGTGCGCTCTGAGGAGAATCCGACCAGGGGGACTGAGGAGAGAGAACGTCAGGGGGGTGGTCCTGACAGGAAGGTACCGCAGAAGAGACGTGGCAGTGGGTGCAGGATACCGTATTTAACACGACGACTGACCAGTGGAAGCGCTGTTGGTTTATGGGCCTAGGGCGGCCACAGTGACGGACCTGTCAGGAACGTCAAACACTAAAGGAGGGACGGTACATACAAATACGTCCCTGGTGACAGTGTGAAAACGGCTCTGAAATCGAAGAGCCGACAAGTGAAGAGAAGTGCGGTGTGTTGCGGAGGCCGTTAGGTGAACGGCAAGTAAAGAAATAAACTTGGACCTGTTGTACCCAGTAACTGCCTCCATCTTGTCTCAGTGTCATCTCTGCGCGGTAGTGAAAGAGGGACCACCCCCCCAGCTCGGCCCACCACCGACTCTACATTACGACCGCTGCTGCGTCGCTACGTCGCTGTGAGATCTGCCTGTTTGGCAGCTCACTAGCGACCATTTAGCGATGCACCAGCGATCCTGACCGGGTTGTATCGTGGTTGGATCGCTGGTGCATCGCTAAATGTATAGGGGCCTTTACTCTGCTTATCCCCTTATGCTATGAGGTCAAGTATCTTTTCAAAGTGGTTTATGATCCATGTAGGCCTGGGCATTTGTTTATCTACTCAATACATTTATTGTGTCCTGCTGTTTTAACTTAGTTTGATTGCTAATGAGTGAGGAGAAAAAAAAAGTAAGATCTTAGATCTGGCCTACTATATATTCAGACCTGACCTAGCCTGGGGATGCATTTATGCAGGAGGGCATTTATGTACATGTAATCGAAGTACGGGCAGTTATAACATGGCAGTTAGACACGGCAGGAGACATGTAAGAAAAATTAATAAATCCATTCCCAGTACATTTGGATTACCACAAATATTCACCATATGCATTTTTATAATTTATATCCTGGCTGCTGCATTCACTCACATCCACCGCCCTTGCATTAACGCTTTACACTCCATCCATATCGGCCCTGCTGTCCTTTCCTCTCCTATGTATAGCATTCAGGCTCCTTTCACATTGCTAAACAGCACAGATCCATTCACTCGCACCATCCAACACAAGAGACGCTCTCACAAATCACTTAACCATCTGCTCACTCTTTTTATCCTCCTTCTTCTAGTCGCAGGAGATATCTCTCCCAACCCCGGCCCCTCATTTTACAGTAAGTCGAACCCCTCAACTGCTGCACTCAGAAACCCCTCTAATCAAATTAATATTCCCTGCATGCCTTCTATCTCTTTTAGTTGTGCCCTTTGGAATTCTCGCTCAATGTGTAATAAACTCTCCTTCATCTTAACCTTCTGGCTTTTACTGAAACCTGGATCCAGCAGTCAGACACCACCGCTGCTGCTGCTGCTCTTTCATATGGTGGACTACACTTCTCTCATACCCCAAGATCAGACAACAGAGCAGGTGGAGGCGTTGGTTTCCTTCTATCACCCAAATGTAATAATTAGAGATGAGCGAAAAAATTCAAAAGTCGCCGACTTTTGGCAAAGTCAGGTTTCATGAAACGAAACCCGACCCTAGGATGAGGTCGGCCACGAGGTCGGCGACTTACGCGCCAAAGTCGCGTTTCAAAAGTTTGTTTTGCGCTCTTTTTCAGCCAATCAGGATCCATGGACAATGTGGGCAACGTGATGACATAGGCACGGGTCACCACCATCTTTCAGAAGGGCATGCAAGTGATTGCCTTGCTTTGGTGGGCGTCACAGGGGGTATAAAAGGGCGTGCACGCCGACCGCCATCTTACTTCTGCCGATCTTAGCATAGGGAGAGGTTGCTGCTGATTCTGTAGGGAGATCGTTAGGCAGGGAAGAAGACAAAAAAACTGCTTCTGCTGCTAGCGATTTGGCCTGCACAACACACCAGTCACTGTGTGTGCAGTGCAAGGGGAGGCTATATAGTGGTGTATCAGTGGTGTTGGTTGTTGGGCTGCCTTCTAAGGCTTCCTGACAGGCTGGCATTGCTGTTTACCCGCTGCTCCGCAAACTGCTTTTTTAAAAGCAATCCAATCTCCCTTATCCTCTAGTCACTTTGGTCACAGCTGCGCCATCGAGCCTGTCACATAGCGCTCAGATATTCATTGGGCCTCAAACTGCTTAAGCAATCCCAATTTTTTTTTTTTGTCCTGCTGAGAAGAAAAAAAAACTGCTTCTGCTGCTGATAGCAATTTGGCCTGCACAACACACCAGTCATTGTGTGTGCAGTGCAAGGGGAGGCTATATAGTGGTGTATCAGTGGTGTTGGTTGTTGGGCTGCCTTTTAAGGCTTCCTGACAGGCTGGCATTGCTGTTTACCCACTGCTCCGCAAACTGCTTTTTTAAAAGCAATCCAATCTCCCTTATCCTCTAGTCACTTTGGTCACAGCTGTGCCATCGAGCCTGTCACATAGCGCTCAGATATTCATTGGGCCTCACACAATCCAAAAGTGTCCAGTGTCCAAAAGTGTGTGCAGATATTCAAAATCTCCCTTATCCTCTAGTTACTTTTGTCACAGCAGTGCCATCGAGCCTGTCACATAGCGCTGAGATATCAGTGGGCCTCACACAATCCAAAAGTGTCCAGTGTCCAAAAGTGTGTGCAGATATTCAAAATCTCCCTTATCCTCTAGTCACTTAGGTCACAGCAGTGCCATCGAGCCTGTCACATAGCGCTGAGATAACAGTGGGCCTCACACAATCCAAAAGTGTCCACTGTCCAAAAGTGTGTGCAGATATTCAAAATCTCCCTTATCCTCTAGTCACTTTTGTCACAGCAGTGCCATCGAGCCTGTCACATAGCGCTGAGATATCAGTGGGCCTCACACAATCCAAAAGTGTCCAGTGTCCAAAAGTGTGTGCAGATATTCAAAATCTCCCTTATCCTCTAGTCACTTTTGTCACAGCAGTGCCATCGAGCCTGTCACATAGCGCTGAGATATCAGTGGGCCTCACACAATCCAAAAGTGTCCAGTGTCCAAAAGTGTGTGCAGATATTCAAAATCTCCCTTATCCTCTAGTCACTTTTGTCACAGCAGTGCCATCGAGCCTGTCACATAGCGCTGAGATAACAGTGGGCCTCACACAATCCAAAAGTGTCCAGTGTCCAAAAGTGTGTGCAGATATTCAAAATCTCCCTTATCCTCTAGTCACTTTTGTCACAGCAGTGCCATCGAGCCTGTCACATAGCGCTCAGATATCAGTGGGCCTCACACAATCCAAAAGTGTCCAGTGTCCAAAAGTGTGTGCAGATATTCAAAATCTCCCCTGTCCTATAGACACCTTGTACCTTGTTTTACATTACTATATAGTTTGTTGGATTTTGTCTACATTTCTACCAAAAATGAGGAAGGCTGGTGGAAGAGGCCGTGGAATTGGGCGGGGGTTGGCAGCTGGTAATGATGGTGTTGGTGGTGGATCTGATGGTAGTGGCAAGAGCAAAATAGGACCGAATGCAGGAGGTGCTGACCCTGCGTCATCGTCTGGCTACATAAGGCCTCGAACGCTTAGTTTTCTAGGAGTTGGCAAACCGCTTTTAAAGCCAGAGCATCAGGAAAAAGTTTTGTCTTACATTGCTGACTCAGCCTCCAGCTCTATCGCCTCCTCTTCTTCAGTTGTAAAAAGTAAAAGCACTGAGTCGTCATTGGAGGCTCATGTTCATGAACCACACCTTTCCTTGTGTCCTTCACCCCAACCAAGATTGAAGGATGACGCAGGCCATACTACTGATTACTCCATGGAGCTGTTTTCACATACCATGCCTGGATTATCAAGTGAAATGGTGAATTACCCAGGCCAAGATGAATCTGACATGGAGTGCACTGATGCACAGCCGCTGATGGATGATTCTGCTGGTACATTCACTCAGAGCACTACATTGTCCTCGCAGTGTACAGAGCCAGATTCTGACCCTGATGAGACTCAGGTGCCCCTTCCCGCACACTATACCACCATACACGGTGACACAG
This sequence comes from Dendrobates tinctorius, assembly GCF_039654945.1. NCBI lineage: Eukaryota > Metazoa > Chordata > Amphibia > Anura > Dendrobatidae > Dendrobates > Dendrobates tinctorius. Next base: position 1,032,021 of record NW_027361863.1, on the reverse strand, counting down.
AGGAAGGTGCACATGACATAGAAGAGGAGGTGATGGATGACCCAGTTGTTGACCCAGATTGGCATCCATTGGGGGAAGAGGGTGCTGCTTCCAATAGCTCAGATGAGGAGCATCCACAGCAGACATCGACATCGCAACAGCTGTTATCTGGCAGGCCCGGAGCACTCCAAAGACAGGTTCCAAACATCAAAAGAGTTGCTGGACAGCTTGTCCAGAGGGTCAAAAGATCACAGCGTGCTAGGCCGCAAAATGTCTGCCAAAGTAGGAAGAGTGCAGTGTGGCACTTTTTTGAACAAAATCCTCATGATCAGGTCAAGGTTATCTGTAAGAAGTGCGCAAAGACCTTTAGCCGAGGGAAAAATCTGAAAAATTTGAATACCAGTTGCATGCTTAGACATTTAACCAGCATGCACTTGCAAGCGTGGACACAACACCAAACCTCAAGTGCCACATGTGCAACTGATCACAACGAAGGTAGTCAGCAACGCTACATTGTTTCCCCCACTGTAAGCCCACCGGTTAGCACAGCAGCAAATGTTGAGGTGTCGTTGCAAGACCACAGCAGTCAGGGAATCCCACTGTTATATCAATGAAAGACTGATTCTAGGCCATCAGAATGAACACCAACTCCATCACCATCATCAACCCTCTCTCAGTCCGCCCTGTCCACCGCTACTTCCACCATATGCAGCTCTCAAGTCCAGCTCACCCTCCCAGACACTATGAGTAGGTCAAGAAAGTACTCAGTCTCTCATCCGCGTACACTGGGTTTGAACGCCCACATTGCCAAACTAATCTCGTTTGAGATGATGCCCTTTCGGTTGGTGGAAAGCACAGCTTTCCGCGAACTCATGGCCTATGCAGTACCACGCTATGACCTACCCAGTCGCCACTTCTTCTCTCGCAAAGCCATCCCAGCCCTCCACCATCATGTGAAAGACCGCATTGTCCATGCACTCAAGCAGTCAGTGAGCGGAAAGGTGCACCTCACAACTGATGCATGGTCCAGTCGGCATGGCCAGGGCCGTTACGTGTCCATCACTGCGCACTGGGTTAATGTGGTGGATGCAGGGTCCACGGGACAGCGGTGGTGGGACAGTGCTGCCTAGCCCACGGTATAGGAAACAGTTGGCTGTAGGCGTTCGACCCTCCTCCTCCTCCTCCTCCTCCAGAAGCGAAAGCTCGTCCACAGAGCGCAGTCGTACGAGCACTCCATCTGCAGCTGCCACTGTTGCACACGATGTGTCCCCCTATCGAGCAGCTAGTGGAAAGCGTCAGCAGGCTGTGTTGCAGATGATGTGTTTGGGCGACAGACACACCGCCGAGGTGCTGGCCGAGTACATGAAGCGACAAACTGAGTCATGGCTGGGCAGTGTACATCTTGAGGCAGGCAAGGTAGTTAGTGATAACGGCCGTAATTTTGTGGCAGCCATAGCCCTTTCAAAACTCAGCCACATACCTTGCTTGGCTCACACCTTGAACCTGGTGGTGCAGTGCTTCCTCAAAAATTATCCGGAGTTAACAGCCCTGCTCCATAAGGTGCGAAGACTGTGCGCGCACATCCGCCGGTCGCCTGTACACTCCGTTCGTATGCAGAAGCTGCAGCGATTGCTCCACCTTCCCAACCACCGCCTCATTATCGACATTGCAACAAGGTGGAACTCCACCCTGCACATGGTGGAGCGGCTGTGCGAGCAGAGGCAGGCCATAATGCATTTGTGGGAGGATACACGGCCAGGCACTTTGAGAGCAGACATGGAGTTGACAGGTGTGCAGTGGTCGAAGCTGAAAGACCTTTGTAAAGTCCTTCAGTGTTTTGAGGAATGCACACGGCTGGTAAGCGCAGACGACGCCATCCTAAGCATGAGCATCCCACTTATGCGTCTGCTCATGCAAACTTTGACGCACCTTAAGGAGCAGGCGTCTGCAGCCAATGTTGATGAGGAGGAAGAGGAGGAGGGAATCCTTGATGACATTCAGCCATTGTCTGCTCAGGGACCTCTCCTGGACGAGGTGGAGGAAGAAGAGGAGGAGGATGATGATGGGGATGATTACTTAGGGGAGGAGGATGCATCTCGTGGGGCAAGTGAAAATGTTGGCGTGGCAAGGTCTGGTACAGGGTTTGTGCATGACTGGAGGGATGTGGATTTGCCAGAAAGTGCTCCTCCACCCAGCACTCGCAGTGCATCATTGACACCGGGAACATTGGCCCACATGTCAGATTATGCCTTGCGGATCCTAAAAAGGGACCCCCGCATTGCCAAAATGATGAACGATGACGACTACTGGTTGGCCAGCATCCTGGATCCACGCTATAAAGGCAAATTACAAAACATCATGCCACAGGAGAACCTTGACCTAATATTGGCTAATAAACAAGCAACTCTGGTAAATCGGTTGCTTGAGGCATTCCCAGCACACAGCAGCGGTGATGGTTCTCACACGAGCCGTACGGGCCGGGGGCAGCTTGGCAGAGGTGTTCGTGGTGCACACAGCAGAAGTGGCGTTGGAGACAGGGGTTTCATGACAATGTTGTGGACTGATTTTTCAAATACCGCTCACACAACTGGTAATACTGCATCGATGGAAAGTGACAGGAGACAGCAGTTGTCAACTATGGTTACAAACTACTTTTCCTCCCATATCGATGTTCTCCCACACAGGTCATTCCCCTTTGACTATTGGGCCGCTAAACTGGACACCTGGCCTGAATTGGCCAAATATGCCTTACAGGAGCTCGCTTGCCCAGCTGCAAGTGTGCTATCGGAAAGAGTCTTCAGTGCAGCTGGATCAATCCTGACAGAAAAAAGGACCCGTCTGTCAACCCAAAATGTGGATGATCTAACTTTCATTAAAATGAACCACGCATGGGTTTCCAAGGATTTTGTCCCACCTTCCCCTGATGATACAGTGTGACAGAAAAATGGCTTGCTTTGGTCCACCTCTTCCTGGTACTTCACCTATTTCGCCTTTTGCATCAGCTGAATGTCCAACATCAACATATGCCACTTTCTAAAACTCCCTAACTGTGCTGCCTCCCCCCCCATGGCCGGGGTCACCACCTAGCGCACGACACCGTGCGAGTGCCGTTGCCCTGGACAGGTGGGTAGGCCGACTCTTGGGCGCGGGCACTGGCACAGGGTCCCTCATAGTGCAATCAAGTGTCTCTGACGGTGGTGGTGCACACCCGCCGTCAGACACACCGCTGTACTATGAGGGGCCCAGTGCCAGTACCGACGCCCACGAGTGGGCCCCCCTTGCTTGGGCAGGGCCCCAGCATTTGCAATCTTTACCTCTCCCTGCTCCTCCGCTGTGTAATCTGGGCCGTCAAATCCATACTGTGCCTGACACCGTCTGAGCCTGCCTCCTGATGTATAGACATATATTTTGAATGTGTACACTATCCATACATGTTATCCGGGGATACGGTACCCTTTCTAACCTTTGTGCAATCACGTGCAATCCATACTGGGCCTAACACCGTCTGAGCCTGCCTCATGCTGTATAGACATATATTTTGAATGTGTACGCTATCCATACATGTTATCCGGTGATACGGTACCCTTTCTAACCTTTGTGCAATCACGTGCAATCCATACTGGGCCTAACACCGTCTGAGCCTGCCTCATGCTGTATAGACATATATTTTGAATGTGTACGCTATCCATACATGTTATCCGGTGATACGGTACCCTTTCTAACCTTTGTGCAATCACGTGCAATCCATACTGGGCCTAACACCGTCTGAGCCTGCCTCATGCTGTATAGACATATATTTTGAATGTGTACGCTATCCATACATGTTATCCGGGGATACGGTACCCTTTCTAACCTTTGTGCAATCACGTGCAATCCATACTGGGCCTAACACCGTCTGAGCCTGCCTCCTGAGACATATATTTTGAATGTGTACGCTATCCATACATGTTATCTGGGGATACGGTACCCTTTCTAACCTTTATGCAATCACGTGCAATCCATACTGGGCCTAACACCGTCTGAGCCTGCCTCATGCTGTATAGACATATATTTTGAATGTGTACGCTATCCATACATGTTATCCGGTGATACGGTACCCTTTCTAACCTTTGTGCAATCACGTGCAATCCATACTGGGCCTAACACCGTCTGAGCCTGCCTCCTGAGACATATATTTTGAATGTGTACGCTATCCATACATGTTATCTGGGGATACGGTACCCTTTCTCACCTTTGTGCAATCACGTGTAATCCATACTGGGTGTGAGAACGGCTGGCGAGCTGTTAAGCAAGCTACAGCACCTGTCCAGACAAGTACAGGGATTCCCTAGCGAGGAGACTTATTTGATTGTTTTCAATGTTGGGACAGCAATTTTTGGGGAGCACTATACTCTGGAGAATGATAGATGGGGCCCACCATACACTGGAACATTCCAAAGGTGGACATCAGACACTGGAGCAGCATTTACAGGGCCCATTATACACTAGAGCATTAGAAATGGGGCCCATTATGTTTGGAGCATTATTTGGGCCCATAAGACAGTGGAGCTTCATCCATGGGGACCAACATATACTGTAGCATTATGTGGAGCTCATCATATACTGTTTCAAACATTATATGGGACCAATGATTCTGTATGGAGAAATAGATGGGCCTCGTCATGAGATGTAAAAAGTGAGGTATTTTTCATTGGACTATACCGCTATTTCTCTGCCGTATCGGAGCATGATGAGTTGTGGTATGTGTTAAAGGGGCGCTCTTTCGGCCAGGGCACATGAAAACCTGGAGCCAGCCCTCCCCCCCCACAGTTTGTAGCCAAATAACCCCCATTTTTCAGTGCGTAACTTGTATTATGAAGTTAATTAAGGTTGACAAGCTTAAGAAAGAAGAATTGATGCTTTTGGCATTCAAATGGGCACTGTAGGTGTGTTTCCTGTCCTCCTCTCACTGCCGACTTTTATTCCCCATTGACTTACATTGGGTTTCGTGTTTCGGGACGACCCCGACTTTTCCCTATAATCGGACGATCTTGCTCGACCCGACTTTTGGAAAAGTCGGGTTTCACGAAACGAAACGCGACCCTAAAAAACCAAAAGTCGCTCAACTCTAGTAATAATAATAATAAATTTTATTTCTATAGCGCTGACATATTCCGCAGCACTTTACATTTCAGAAGGGATTTGTACAGACAATAGACATTACAGCATAACAATAATCACATAGATTATAACAAATACCAAGAAGAATGGAGGCCCTGCTCGCAAGCTTACAGTCTATAAGGAAAAAGAGAGACACGAAAGGTGGGTGGTAACAATTGCCCTGATTGTTTGGACCAGCCATAATGTTAAGTGTGTAACAGTACAGACACAGAGGGCTAATGGATGCATAAAGCATGTGGGAACATGATGCGGGAACCTAGTTATGGTAAAACTTTTGACTGTGCCACACAGGGATAGATTAGGTTAATGTGTTGAGGCGATAGGTCAGTCTGAATAAGTACGTTTTCAGGGCACGCTTAAAATTGTGGGGATTGGGGACTAATCGTATTGACCTGGGAAGTGCATTCCAAAGAATTGGCGCAGCACGTGTAAAGTCTTGGAGACGGGAGTGGGAGGTTCTGATTATTGAGGATGCTAACCTCAGGTCATCAGCAGAACGGAGGGCACAGGTAGGGTGGTATACTGAAACGAGGGAGGAGATGTAGGGTGGTGCTGAGCCGTGGAGAGCTTTGTGGGTTAGGGTAATAAGTTTGTACTGGATTCTGGAGTGGATGGGTAGCCAGTGTAATGACTGGCACAAGGTAGAGGCATCGGTGTAACGATTGGTGAGGAATATGATCCTGGCTGCAGCATTCAAGGCAGATTGGAGAGGAGAGAGTTTGGTAAGAGGGAGACCGATTAGAAGAGAGTTACAATAGTCGAAACGAGAATGAATAAGAGAAACAGTAAGAGTTTTTGCAGAGTCAAAGGTAAGAAAAGGTCGAATTCTAGAAATGTTATTGAGGTGCAGATAACAAGAGCGAGCTGTTGATCGGATGTGGGGGGCAAATGTACCTTTCAGGTTATCCCTCAAGTACCCTTACTTGTCTTCCCTTCTTTTGAGGTCCATGCTGTCAGACTCTATGTCCCCTTCTCCATGCTAGTGGCGGTGGTTTATCGTCCTCCGGGCCCATCCCATCAGTTTCTGGATCACTTTGCCACCTGGCTTCCACACTATCCCTCCTGTGACATCCCCACCCTCATCATGGAAGACTTCAACATTCCCATTGCCCTTTCCCTCTCACCATCTGCTTCTCACCTTTTATCTCTAGCTTCCTCTTTCGGCCTCTCGCAGCATACTAACTCCCCCACGCATGAAGACGGAAACTCCCTCGACTTGGTCTTCTCCCGGCTTTGCTCAGTGGATGATTTCATAAACTCCCCTCTCCCGCTCTCTGACCACAATCTTCTATCATTCTCTATCAAGAACTGCCATCCCGCCCAGGTCACCCCCACTTTCCACAATTTTAGAGACATACAGGCCATTAACACCAAGAAACTTATGAAGAACTTGCAGTCATCATTGGCCCCTATCTCCTCCCTCTCATGACCTGATTCTGCACAGAAGCATTACAACGAAACACTTCAAAGTGCCCTGAATGAAATTGCACCTCCTATACATAGAACAACTAGGCACAGATGGTGTCAACCCTGGCACATGCTGCAAACACGCTTCCTACAGCGATGCTCCAGGTGCGCCGAACGTCTGTGGAGAAAATCCAATCTACCCGAAGATTTCATCCATTATAAGTTTATGCTTAAAACATACAACACTGCCCTTCACCTCTCAAAACAAACCTATTTCAACACCCTCATCACCTCACTATCCAATAACCCGAAACATCTCTTTGGCACTTTTCATTCCCTACTTAACCTAAGAGTGCAGGCCCCAACCACAGATCTCCATACTGACGATCTGGCTAATTATTTCAAAGAAAAAATTGACCATGGCCGACAGGAAATTATCTCTCAATCACCTCATACCATGCACTGTCCTCCCTCCCCCACTGCATCTAGCTCACTCTCTGATTTTGAACCAGTAACAGAAGAAGTAAGCAGGCTCCTTGCATCTTCTCTCCCTACCACTTCCATCACATCTCCTCCAGTCCCTTTTCCCTGCTGTTAACACTCACCTTAACAAAAATATTCAACCTCTCACTCTCTTCCAGTATCTTTCCTTCCTCATTTAAGCATGCCATCATCCAGCCATTACTTAAAAAACCATCCCTCGACCAAAACTGTGCCGCTAACTATAGACCTGTCTCTAATCTTCCCTTTATCTCTAAACTCCTGGAACACCTGGTCAACACCCTTCTTATCTGCTATCTCTCAGATAACTCTCTCCTCGACCCTCTACAATCCGGTTTCCGCTGTCTACACTCTACTGAAACTGCCCTCACTAAAGTCTCTAATGATCTTCTAACAGCTAAATCTAATGGTCACTACTCCATGCTAATGGTCACTACTCTCTTTGATCTCTCTGCAGCATTCGACACTGTGGATCATCAGCTCCTCCTCACTATGCTCCGTTCCATTGTCATCAAGGACACCGTTCTTTCTTGATTCTCCTCCTATCTCTCTGACGGCTCCTTTACTGTATCTTTTGCTGGCTCCTCCTCTCATCTCCCCCTTACTGTTGGGGTTCCTCAAGGATCGGTTCTAGGCCCCCTCCTCTTCTCTTCGTATACTGCCCCTATTGGTCAATTAATCAGTAGATTTGGGTTCCAGTACCATCTCTATGCTGATGACACTCAATTATACACTTCTTCTCCTGATATCACGCCTGCCTTTTTGGAAAACACCAGTGATTGTCTTACCGCTGTCTCTAACATCATGTCCTCCCTCTGTCTGAAACTGAACCTGTCAAAAACTGAACTCCTCGTGTTTTCTCCCTCTACTAACCTACCTATGCCCGACATTGCCATTTCCGTGTGTGGTTCACCATTACTCCCCAGCAACATGCCTGCTGTCTTGGGGTCATACTTGATTCAGGGCTTTCATTCACCCCCCACATGCGATCATTGGCTCGCTTTTGTTATCTGCACCTCAAAAACATTTTTAGAATTCGACCCTTACTTACTTTCGACTCTGCAAAAACTCTTACTGTTTCTCTTATTCATTCTCGTCTGGACTATTGTAACTCTCTACTAATCGGTCTCCCGCTTACCAAACTCTCCCCTCTCCAATCCATCCTGAATGCTGCAGCTAGGATCATATTCCTCACCAATCGTTATACCAATGCCTCTACCTTGTGCCAGTCCTTACACTGGCTACCCATCCCAATATCCCTGTGTGGCTCATTTAAATTTTTTTTACCATAACCAGGTTCCTCGCATCATGTTCTCACATGTTTTTTGCATTTAATAGCCCTCTGTGTCTGTACTGTTACATATTTAGACTGTTAACTGGTTCATGCAGCAACAGGAACACCCAATTCTTACACAAGGGATGGTGCAAACAATAAAAGCAATTGTTACCATCCACCTTTCGTGTCTCCCCTTTTTCCTTGTAGATTGTAAGCTTGCGAGCAGGGCCCTCATTCCTATTGGTATCTGTTTTGATCTATGTGTTTGTTGCTATGCTATGCTGTAATGTCTTTTGTCTGTAGAAGTCCCCTCTATAATGTAAAGTGCTGCGGAATATGTTGGTGCTATAAAAATAAAATTATTATTATTATTATTTCTACGACACACAGAGAATTCTAGTTACCAGTTTAAAAGACTACATTTTTCATGATTCTCCTCCCACGGGAGCACTCTAGTAATTTCAATACAGAGTACTCCAGTGATAGATTTATCAGACACAAAGCTATCATAAAAGTAAATTTTGAAGACAGTTTTCTCATGATCACTGTACGACTTAGAGAATATTTTACTGACTACTAGAGTTGAGCGAAACGGGTCGAAAAAATTCAAAAGTCGCCGACTTTTGGCAAAGTCGGGTTTCATGAAACGAAACCCGACCCTAGGATGAGGTCGGCCACGAGGTCGGCGACTTACGCGCCAAAGTCGCGTTTCAAAAGTTTGTTTTGCGCTCTTTTTCAGCCAATCAGGATCCACGGACACTGTGGGCAATGTGATGACATAGGCACGGGTCACCACCATCTTTCAGAAGGGCATGCAAGTGATTGGCTTGCTTTGGTGGGCGTCACAGGGGGTATAAAAGGGCGTGCACGCTGACCGCCATCTTACTTCTGCCGATCTTAGCATAGGGAGAGGTTGCTGCTGATTCTGTAGGGAGAGCGTTAGGCAGGGAAGAAGACAAAAAAACTGCTTCTGCTGCTAGCGATTTGGCCTGCACAACACACCAGTCACTGTGTGTGCAGTGCAAGGGGAGGCTATATAGTGGTGTATCAGTGGTGTTGGTTGTTGGGCTGCCTTCTAAGGCTTCCTGACAGGCTGGCATTGCTGTTTACCCACTGCTCCGCAAACTGCTTTTTTAAAAGCAATCCAATCTCCCTTATCCTCTAGTCACTTTGGTCACAGCTGCGCCATCGAGCCTGTCACATAGCGCTCAGATATTCATTGGGCCTCAAACTGCTTAAGCAATCCCAATTTTTTTTTTGTCCTGCTGAGAAGAAAAAAAAACTGCTTCTGCTGCTGATAGCAATTTGGCCTGCACAACACACCAGTCACTGTGTGCAGTGCAAGGGGAGGCTATATAGTGGTGTATCAGTGGTGTTGGTTGTTGGGCTGCCTTTTAAGGCTTCCTGACAGGCTGGCATTGCTGTTTACCCACTGCTCCGCAAACTGCTTTTTTAAAAGCAATCCAATCTCCCTTATCCTCTAGTCACTTTGGTCACAGCTGTGCCATCGAGCCTGTCACATAGCGCTCAGATATTCATTGGGCCTCACACAATCCAAAAGTGTCCAGTGTCCAAAAGTGTGTGCAGATATTCAAAATCTCCCTTATCCTCTAGTCACTTTTGTCACAGCAGTGCCATCGAGCCTGTCACATAGCGCTGAGATAACAGTGGGCCTCACACAATCCAAAAGTGTCCACTGTCCAAAAGTGTGTGCAGATATTCAAAATCTCCCTTATCCTCTAGTCACTTTTGTCACAGCAGTGCCATCGAGCCTGTCACATAGCGCTGAGAAATCAGTGGGTCTCACACAATCCAAAAGTGTCCAGTGTCCAAAAGTGTGTGCAGATATTCAAAATCTCCCTTATCCTCTAGTCAATTAGGTCACAGCAGTGCCATGGAGCCTGTCACATAGCACTGAGATAACAGTGGGCCTCACACAATCCAAAAGTGTCCACTGTCCAAAAGTGTGTGCAGATATTCAAAATCTCCCTTATCCTCTAGTCACTTTTGTCACAGCAGTGCCATCGAGCCTGTCACATAGCGCTGAGATATCAGTGGGTCTCACACAATCCAAAAGTGTCCAGTGTCCAAAAGTGTGTGCAGATATTCAAAATCTCCCTTATCCTCTAGTCACTTTTGTCACAGCAGTGCCATCGAGCCTGTCACATAGCGCTGAGATATCAGTGGGCCTCACACAATCCAAAAGTGTCCAGTGTCCAAAAGTGTGTGCAGATATTCAAAATCTCCCCTGTCCTATAGACACCTTGTACCTTGTTTTACATTACTATATAGTTTGTTGGATTTTGTCTACATTTCTACCAAAAATGAGGAAGGCTGGTGGAAGAGGCCGTGGAATTGGGCGGGGGTTGGCAGCTGGTAATGATGGTGTTGGTGGTGGATCTGATGGTAGTGGCAAGAGCAAAATAGGACCGAATGCAGGAGGTGCTGACCCTGCGTCATCGTCTGGCTACATAAGGCCTCGAACGCTTAGTTTTCTAGGAGTTGGCAAACCGCTTTTAAAGCCAGAGCATCAGGAAAAAGTTTTGTCTTACATTGCTGACTCAGCCTCCAGCTCTATCGCCTCCTCTTCTTCAGTTGTAAAAAGTAAAAGCACTGAGTCGTCATTGGAGGCTCATGTTCATGAACCACACCTTTCCTTGTGTCCTTCACCCCAACCAAGATTGAAGGATGACGCAGGCCATACTACTGATTACTCCATGGAGCTGTTTTCACATACCATGCCTGGATTATCAAGTGAAATGGTGAATTACCCAGGCCAAGATGAATCTGACATGGAGTGCACTGATGCACAGCCGCTGATGGATGATTCTGCTGGTACATTCACTCAGAGCACTACATTGTCCTCGCAGTGTACAGAGCCAGATTCTGACCCTGATGAGACTCAGGTGCCCCTTCCCGCACACTATACCACCATACACGGTGACACAGAGGAAGGTGCACATGACATAGAAGAGGAGGTGATGGATGACCCAGTTGTTGACCCAGATTGGCATCCATTGGGGGAAGAGGGTGCTGCTTCCAATAGCTCAGATGAGGAGCATCCACAGCAGACATCGACATCGCAACAGCTGTTATCTGGCAGGCCCGGAGCACTCCAAAGACAGGTTCCAAACATCAAAAGAGTTGCTGGACAGCTTGTCCAGAGGGTCAAAAGATCACAGCGTGCTAGGCCGCAAAATGTCTGCCAAAGTAGGAAGAGTGCAGTGTGGCACTTTTTTGAACAAAATCCTCATGATCAGGCCAAGGTTATCTGTAAGAAGTGCGCAAAGACCTTTAGCCGAGGGAAAAATCTGAAAAATTTGAATACCAGTTGCATGCTTAGACATTTAACCAGCATGCACTTGCAAGCGTGGACACAACACCAAACCTCAAGTGCCACATGTGCAACTGATCACAACGAAGGTAGTCAGCAACGCTACATTGTTTCCCCCACTGTAAGCCCACCGGTTAGCACAGCAGCAAATGTTGAGGTGTCGTTGCAAGACCACAGCAGTCAGGGAATCCCACTGTTATATCAACGAAAGACTGATTCTAGGCCATCAGAAAGAGCACCAACTCCATCACCATCATCAACCCTCTCTCAGTCCGCCCTGTCCACCGCTACTTCCACCATATGCAGCTCTCAAGTCCAGCTCACCCTCCCAGACACTATGAGTAGGTCAAGAAAGTACTCAGTCTCTCATCCGCGTACACTGGGTTTGAACGCCCACATTGCCAAACTAATCTCGTTTGAGATGATGCCCTTTCGGTTGGTGGAAAGCACAGCTTTCCGCGAACTCATGGCCTATGCAGTACCACGCTATGACCTACCCAGTCGCCACTTCTTCTCTCGCAAAGCCATCCCAGCCCTCCACCATCATGTGAAAGACCGCATTGTCCATGCACTCAAGCAGTCAGTGAGCGGAAAGGTGCACCTCACAACTGATGCATGGTCCAGTCAGCATGGCCAGGGCCGTTACGTGTCCATCACTGCGCACTGGGTTAATGTGGTGGATGCAGGGTCCACAGGGGACAGCGGTGGTGGGACAGTGCTGCCTAGCCCACGGTATAGGAAACAGTTGGCTGTAGGCGTTCGACCCTCCTCCTCCTCCTCCAGAAGCGAAAGCTCGTCCACAGAGCGCAGTCGTACGAGCACTCCATCTGCAGCTGCCACTGTTGCACACGATGTGTCCCCCTATCGAGCAGCTAGTGGAAAGCGTCAGCAGGCTGTGTTGCAGATGATGTGTTTGGGCGACAGACACACCGCCGAGGTGCTGGCCGAGTACATGAAGCGACAAACTGAGTCATGGCTGGGCAGTGTACATCTTGAGGCAGGCAAGGTAGTTAGTGATAACGGCCGTAATTTTGTGGCAGCCATAGCCCTTTCAAAACTCAGCCACATACCTTGCTTGGCTCACACCTTGAACCTGGTGGTGCAGTGCTTCCTCAAAAATTATCCGGAGTTAACAGCCCTGCTCCATAAGGTGCGAAGACTGTGCGCGCACATCCGCCGGTCGCCTGTACACTCCGTTCGTATGCAGAAGCTGCAGCGATTGCTCCACCTTCCCAACCACCGCCTCATTATCGACATTGCAACAAGGTGGAACTCCACCCTGCACATGGTGGAGCGGCTGTGCGAGCAGAGGCAGGCCATAATGCATTTGTGGGAGGATACACGGCCAGGCACTTTGAGAGCAGACATGGAGTTGACAGGTGTGCGGTGGTCGAAGCTGAAAGACCTTTGTAAAGTCCTTCAGTGTTTTGAGGAATGCACACGGCTGGTAAGCGCAGACGACGCCTACCTAAGCATGAGCATCCCACTTATGCGTCTGCTCATGCAAACTTTGACGCACCTTAAGGAGCAGGCGTCTGCAGCCAATGTTGATGAGGAGGAAGAGGAGGAGGGAATCCTTGATGACATTCAGCCATTGTCTGCTCAGGGACCTCTCCTGGACGAGGTGGAGGAAGAAGAGGAGGAGGAGGATGATGATGGGGATGATTACTTAGGGGAGGAGGATGCATCTCGTGGGGCAAGTGAAAATGTTGGCGTGGCAAGGTCTGGTACAGGGTTTGTGCATGACTGGAGGGATGTGGATTTGCCAGAAAGTGCTCCTCCACCCAGCACTCGCAGTGCATCATTGACACCGGGAACATTGGCCCACATGTCAGATTATGCCTTGCGGATCCTAAAAAGGGACCCCCGCATTGCCAAAATGATGAACGATGACGACTACTGGTTGGCCAGCATCCTGGATCCACGCTATAAAGGCAAATTACAAAACATCATGCCACAGGAGAACCTTGACCTAATATTGGCTAATAAACAAGCAACTCTGGTAAATCGGTTGCTTGAGGCATTCCCAGCACACAGCAGCGGTGATGGTTCTCACACGAGCCGTACGGGCCGGGGGCAGCTTGGCAGAGGTGTTCGTGGTGCACACAGCAGAAGTGGCGTTGGAGACAGGGGTTTCATGACAATGTTGTGGACTGATTTTTCAAATACCGCTCACACAACTGGTAATACTGCATCGATGGAAAGTGACAGGAGACAGCAGTTGTCAACTATGGTTACAAACTACTTTTCCTCCCATATCGATGTTCTCCCACACAGGTCATTCCCCTTTGACTATTGGGCCGCTAAACTGGACACCTGGCCTGAATTGGCCCAATATGCCTTACAGGAGCTCGCTTGCCCAGCTGCAAGTGTGCTATCGGAAAGAGTCTTCAGTGCAGCTGGATCAATCCTGACAGAAAAAAGGACCCGTCTGTCAACCCAAAATGTGGATGATCTAACCTTCATTAAAATGAACCACGCATGGGTTTCCAAGGATTTTGTCCCACCTTCCCCTGATGACACATAGGGTGACAGAAAAATGGCTTGCTTTGGTCCACCTCTTCCTGGTACTTCACCTATTTCGCCTTTTGCATCAGCTGAATGTCCAACATCAACATATGCCACTTTCTAAAACTCCCTAACTGTGCTGCCTCCCCCCCCATGGCCGGGGTAACCACCTAGCGCACGACACCGTGCGAGTGCCGTTGCCCTGGACAGGTGGGTAGGCCGACTCTTGGGCGCGGGTACTGGCACAGGGTCCCTCATAGTGCAATCAAGTGTCTCTGACGGTGGTGGTGCACACCCGCCGTCAGACACACCGCTGTACTATGAGGGGCCCAGTGCCAGTACCGACGCCCACGAGTGGGCCCCCCTTGCTTGGGCAGGGCCCCAGCATTTGCAATCTTTACCTCTCCCTGCTCCTCCACTGTGTAATCTGGGCCGTCAAATCCATACTGTGCCTGACACCGTCTGAGCCTGCCTCCTGATGTATAGACATATATTTTGAATGTGTACGCTATCCATACATGTTATCCGGGGATACGGTACCCTTTCTAACCTTTGTGCAATCACGTGCAATCCATACTGGGCCTAACACCGTCTGAGCCTGCCTCATGCTGTATAGACATATATTTTGAATGTGTACGCTATCCATACATGTTATCCGGTGATACGGTACCCTTTCTAACCTTTGTGCAATCACGTGCAATCCATACTGGGCCTAACACCGTCTGAGCCTGCCTCATGCTGTATAGACATATATTTTGAATGTGTACGCTATCCATACATGCTATCCGGTGATACGGTACCCTTTCTAACCTTTGTGCAATCACGTGCAATCCATACTGGGCCTAACACCGTCTGAGCCTGCCTCATGCTGTATAGACATATATTTTGAATGTGTACGCTATCCATACATGTTATCCGGGGATACGGTACCCTTTCTAACCTTTGTGCAATCACGTGCAATCCATACTGGGCCTAACACCGTCTGAGCCTGCCTCATGCTGTATAGACATATATTTTGAATGTGTTTGCTATCCATACATGTTATCCGGTGATACGGTACCCTTTCTAACCTTTGTGCAATCACGTGCAATCCATACTGGGCCTAACACCGTCTGAGCCTGCCTCATGCTGTATAGACATATATTTTGAATGTGTACGCTATCCATACATGTTATCCGGTGATACGGTACCCTTTCTAACCTTTGTGCAATCACGTGCAATCCATACTGGGCCTAACACCGTCTGAGCCTGCCTCATGCTGTATAGACATATATTTTGAATGTGTACGCTATCCATACATGTTATCCGGGGATACGGTACCCTTTCTAACCTTTGTGCAATCACGTGCAATCCATACTGGGCCTAACACCGTCTGAGCCTGCTTCCTGAGACATATATTTTGAATGTGTACGCTATCCATACATGTTATCTGGGGATACGGTACCCTTTCTAACCTTTGTGCAATCACGTGCAATCCATACTGGGCCTAACACCGTCTGAGCCTGCCTCATGCTGTATAGACATATATTTTGAATGTGTACGCTATCCATACATGTTATCCGGTGATACGGTACCCTTTCTAACCTTTGTGCAATCACGTGCAATCCATACTGGGCCTAACACCGTCTGAGCCTGCCTCATGCTGTATAGACATATATTTTGAATGTATACGCTATCCATACATGTTGTCCGGGGATACGGTACCCTTTCTAACCTTTGTGCAATCACGTGCAATCCATACTGGGCCTAACACCGTCTGAGCCTGCCTCCTGAGACATATATTTTGAATGTGTACGCTATCCATACATGTTATCTGGGGATACGGTACCCTTTCTAACCTTTGTGCAATCACGTGCAATCCATACTGGGCCTAACACCGTCTGAGCCTGCCTCATGCTGTATAGACATATATTTTGAATGTGTACGCTATCCATACATGTTATCCGGTGATACGGTACCCTTTCTAACCTTTGTGCAATCACGTGCAATCCATACTGGGCCTAACACCGTCTGAGCCTGCCTCCTGAGACATATATTTTGAATGTGTACGCTATCCATACATGTTATCTGGGGATACGGTACCCTTTCTCTCCTTTGTGCAATCACGTGTAATCCATACTGGGCGTGAGAATGGCTGGCGAGCTGTTAAGCAAGCTACAGCACCTGTCCAGACAAGTACAGGGATTCCCTAGCGAGGAGACTTATTTGATTGTTTTCAATGTTGGGACAGCAATTTTTGGGGAGCACTATACTCTGGAGAATGATAGATGGGGCCCACCATACACTGGAACATTCCAAAGGTGGACATCAGACACTGGAGCAGCATTTACAGGGCCCATTATACACTAGAGCATTAGAAATGGGGCCCATTATGTTTGGAGCATTATTTGGGCCCATAAGACAGTGGAGCTTCATCCATGGGGACCAACATATACTGTAGCATTATGTGGAGCTCATCATATACTGTTTCAAACATTATATGGGACCAATGATTCTGTATGGAGAAATAGATGGGCCTCGTCATGAGATGTAAAAAGTGAGGTATTTTTCATTGGACTATACCGCTATTTCTCTGCCGTATCGGAGCATGATGAGTTGTGGTATGTGTTAAAGGGGCGCTCTTTCGGCCAGGGCACATGAAAACCTGGAGCCAGCCCTCCCCCCCCACAGTTTGTAGCCAAATAACCCCCATTTTTCAGTGCGTAACTTGTATTATGAAGTTAATTAAGGTTGACAAGCTTAAGAAAGAAGAATTGATGCTTTTGGCATTCAAATGGGCACTGTAGGTGTGTTTCCTGTCCTCCTCTCACTGCCGACTTTTATTCCCCATTGACTTACATTGGGTTTCGTGTTTCGGGACGACCCCGACTTTTCCCTATAATCGGACGATCTTGCTCGACCCGACTTTTGGAAAAGTCGGGTTTCACGAAACGAAACGCGACCCTAAAAAACCAAAAGTCGCTCAACTCTACTGACTACTACTACTACTACTACACCACGGGGGAAACATTCTTCTGAACTCTATGTATTATACAGAGCATTCTAATGTTCACCTTGTCATATTCAGAACATTCTACTGATCTGTCTGACACTTTATAGTAATCAGTGTGTCTTAAAAAAATATTCTTATGATCCTTCACCCAAGTCAGAATGCTGCAATCCAACTACTATATGACAGAATAAGCACTCTCGTGATTACTAAATGATATAGAGCGCATTCTAATTTAACATGCAGGCAGAATTCTATTGATCTGCATACACGATAGAGAGCACTCTAGTTAATCT
The DNA here is from genome assembly GCF_039654945.1 of Dendrobates tinctorius. NCBI lineage: Eukaryota > Metazoa > Chordata > Amphibia > Anura > Dendrobatidae > Dendrobates > Dendrobates tinctorius. Next base: position 1,014,571 of record NW_027361863.1, on the reverse strand, counting down.
TGAACAGCAAAAAGTGTTTTTTTTGTGATCACTAAATGATCCATCATGTATTAACCTTTCCAATATACAGAGAATTCCCATGATGACTCTTATGTGGCAGATAGAGAGCACTCTCATGTGAAGAGCATTCTATTGTTCATTTTTTTCAATCCAACCAAGGACAACATCTGCATGGAGTTTGTATGTTTCCCCTGTGTTTGCTTGGATTCCTCCAGGTTTTTTATTTTCATTGAACACACCAAAGACATATTAATGAAGAATTTAGACTGTGAGCCCCTCCGGGGACAGTGAGTAATACCAATGCCCGTAAAGCCCTGCAGAATGCACTGGCACTATCTAAGCAACAGAAATAAAATATTTTTTTTACCTGAGGCCAGAGCAGAAGCTTATACTGACAGATGATCCAGGATATCCTTCTACATCTCCGTAATAGTAGCAGCGATCCTTAAAGAGAAAACCAAAGAAATGTCACGGCTAACAGCTTTGATTTGGCAAATGGTTAATAATTCTCACTGCAATCTAAATAATCCATTCTAAGGATTATAACTTTTTTATGGGGAATTTTGCAAAGAGAAGGGTTGTTTCTCCTCCACTATTCTATATTTTATTTCAGAGATTTACTACTTATGTCATTGCTGTTAATGACATTCCTGTGTGAAGATAAAGCTGTCTTCTGTACATCTGTAGGCATTATAAGGATTAAAAAAGCCTGCTTTTTCACCCAGAAACAGTGCCACTCCAGTCTAGAGCCTGTTGCCATTATTTCACCAAATTTTTGCCAAATAAGGTGTCACAAACTCAAGAATAAGCTTAAAGGGATAAGAACGCGGATAAATACATTGCTGCTGCTAGAAGGAATAGAAGATGCAGATGAAATAAATAATCAATTGCAGTTTTATTCTCAACGTGTTTTCAGGTGGCACCGACCTCTTCTTCAGGAGGAATAAGATTACAATACAGAAAGGGACTGTGAACTGGTTTAAATAGTTTAGAAATTAAAATACTGTCTCCAAAGAGGCTCAAAAGAACACTCCACAGTGAGTCTACTTAGTGTCTCGCAAAAGGGAATCTGTCACCCTATTTTTCGCCTATGAGCTGCCGGCACCAACATCAGGGGCTTATCTACAGAATTCTGTAATGCTGTAGATAAGCCCCCAATATAACCTGAAAGATAAGAAAATAAAGTTAGATTATACTCACCTTGAGTCCGGTCAGATGGGTGCCGCGGTCTGGTCCAGCGCCTCCCATCTTCTAGCAGTGACGTCCTCTTCTTTTCTGCCTGTCGTGGCTCCTGCGCAGGTGCACTGCTCTGCCCTGTTGAGCGCAGAGCAGAGTCCTACAGTGCGCAGGCGCCGGGAAAGGTCCGGCGCCTGCGCACTGCAGTATTCTGTTCTGCCCTCAACAGGGCAGAGCAGTGCGCCTGCGCTGGAGCCAGGACAGGCAGCAAAGAAGAAGACGTCACCGTTAGAAGAAGGGAGGCGTCGGACCGCAACACCCATCGGACCAAGACAGCTGATAGGCGAAAAATAGGGTGACAGATTCCCTTTAATACCCGTCCAGACAAGGCTCTCCAGAACCTCATTCTTGGGTTTGTGGATGAAGTTGGGAATTGACAAGCGGACACTACATGAGGATTGCATGTGTAAGAAGAAGGAACGGAGCGGGGGTACCTGTCTTGCGCCGGGTCCGGAACTGTTGGGGATGTCGCCTCTGTTGTCCGGGGGAAAGTTTAGAGACCCAGACCAAGCTTTGCATTGGACAGCATGGAGCGTGGCTAAAGGAAGGGGGCCACAGGGCGCACGTAAGCAGACAGACTTGATGGGACCAAGCAGCGCGCCAGGGAAAGGTTAGTGTTCCGTCTCTTGAGCACGGGAATAGGGCAGGCCCGAGCTTGTGCTTCCCTGCGACAACTCACAGAGACTGTGACCAGTTTTGTGCTGTGTGCCCGCTGGCTCCTGCAACGCGAGGTGCCAGATTTTCCGGGCCCGTGAGTAACGCGAGTGCACCGCTGAAGAAGGACCGAGTGATTCACCGTGAACTGTGCTCTTACTCCCCGGTGTACATCTGTCGAGCCACGTTAGGCTCCGATAATGTGGTGGACTGTACTGAACCCCACACAGCAAACCCTGGACCAAGGAACCTGCAAGGAACCCGTTAAAGACGTCGAGGAAAAATCGCTGTCGGAATTCGGCTCAAGGATGCCTTCAGGAAAACACCGGATCTACCACGCGCTGACCGTGTTGGCACCATTGTTCACACTGTGGACTTTCCAGTCAGGAAGCCATCGGACAGACATGTTAACCCTTGAGAACTGTTGCTATCTCTATCATACTCTTTACCTCATCCCGTATACCAACGGTTATACCGTTTGTCCTATCTCCTCCCTGCGTGGAGTATACCCCTGTTCAAGTAAAATTACATTAACTCTCGCTGTGTCCTGTCCGTTACTGCATCCTGCAACCTGCTCACACATGCTCCAATCATCGTCTATAGGACTACCAGAGAAAGTTGAGTATAGCGCTCGGCTGTTTTTAGTAGTTTCATGCACAATGAATCTAGTGGAGGTTGAGCGCTCGGCTGTTTTTAGTAGTTTCATGCACAATGAATCTAGTGGAGCAGGGTCCTGCTCCATTCAGATGAAGTTCTGCAGGACCCTGTTATCAAAATCGCTGGAGGTTCCAGCGCTTTGACCCCCAATGGTAAGTAATTTACCCCCTATTTTATTGATAAGGGATCACCCCAGGAAACCTGATAAATTGTACTATGCTTTTTCCAGTTGCTGAAGGATAACTCCATGAGTTTTATCTTTGGCGTTCTCATTCCCGTGTTCCACTCACACAGGGCACAAAAAACAAAGAACCTTAAACATCCAAAACCTGGAAAAGAAGCAGTTGTGTCCTCATTATCTTTCCTCTTAGCTGAGCATAATCTGGGATGAATGGAGAATTATTGCTAGTTTTGACAAAACAAAAAATATGAATTTGTGATGCTCTGTCAGGAGATGTTTGAGTCTATATGTAGACATAAGGGTTGGACAATCACAGCAATTCTGCTTTCCACATCACAGGTTCCAGGCTTGAGTCCCTTCATAAAACATTTACAGTATACTGTAAAAAGCTCAAAGAATTTGCAGTTAGTTAAGCTTGAACATATCTATACCGCCAGCCCTTATTGACCATGCACTGGAAAGCAGTGCTGTGGAGTCGGTAAGACAAAACGTCCGACTCAAACTCCTCAGTTTCCCGGACTCCACGACTGCAACTCCACAGCTCTGGTCGCTACTGAGCATGTACCCAAAGTGCAGCACAGATTCAACTCAACTAAAAGCTGAGATCCTTAGGTCAGTAACAGAACAGACATTTATAGGACATTACTAGTTTATTATAGGACGTTATTAGTATTTAGCAAAAGAGCAAAAAGGTTAAGATGGCAACACAATTAATTATATGGGTCCACTGAATCCTGATCGTGCATTTGTCTGGAGGCCTGGACGGGTAAACCTTTTTGCTCTTTTGCTGTTTTCTATTATTGGAGGATTTTTAAGTCCTCTTTCTGTGCTATTTTGACGTTATTAGTATTTACAGCACATACTGCATTGAACTACTGTATCCAATTTATTATATACTAGCTGAAGAGCCCGGCGTTGCCTGGGCATAGTAACCAACTGTGGTTAGTTATAACAAATTATAATGATTACATTGCACATAAAAACCATGCATCTAATACTATCCTGTGTGATACTGACTGCTGAGCTGTGTATCTAATACTATCCTGTGTGATACTGACTGCTGAGCTGTGTATCTAATCCTATCCTGTGTGATACTGCTTGCTGAGTCATGTGTCTAATTATTATTATTATGCATTTATTTTGCATTTAGCTTAGAACATACAACACTGCCCTTCACCTCTCCAAACAAACTTATTTCAACACCCTCATCACCTCATTGTCCAATAACACGAAACGTCTCTTTGACACTTTTCATTCTCTACTCAACCCAAGAGTACAGGCCCCAACCACGGAGCTCCAAGCTGACGATCTGTCCAATTACTTCAAAGAAAAAATTGACCAGATTCGACAGGAAATTATCTCCCAATCACCTCATACCATGCACTGTCCTCCCTCCCCCACTGCATCTAGCTCACTCTCTGATTTAGAACCAGTCACAGAAGAAGAAGTAAGCAGGCTCCTTGCATCTTCTCGCCCAACCAATTGCACCAGTGACCCATTTCCGTCACATCTCCTCCAGTCCCTTTCCCCTGCTGTCACCCCTCACCTAACTAAAATATTTAACCTCTCTCTCTCTTCTGGTATCTTTCCCTCCTCATTTAAGCATGCCATCATACATCCACTACTTAAAAAACCATCTCTCGACCAAAACTGTGCCGCTAACTATAGACCTGTCTCTAATCTTCCCTTCATCTCTAAACTCCTGGAACCACTCCCGTCTTATTCGCTATCTCTTTGAGAACTCTCTTGTTGACCCTCTCCAATCTGGTTTCCGCTCTTTACACTCTACTGAAACTGCCCTCACTGCCCTCACTAAAGTCTGTAATGATCTACTAACAGCTTAATCAAGTGGTCATTACTCCATGCTAATAATCTTGGATCTCTCTGCAGCATTCGACACTGTGGATCATCAGCTCCTCCTCACTATGCTCCATTCCATTGGCCTCAAGGACACCGTTCTCTCCTGGTTCTCCTCCTATCTCTCTGACCGCTCCTTTACTGTATCTTTTGCTGGCTCCTCCTCCTCTCACCTTCCCCTTACTGTTGGGGTTCCTCAAGGATCGGTTCTAGGCCCCCTCCTCTTCTCCTTGTACACTGCCCCTATTGGTCAAACAACCAGTAGATTTGGTTTCCAGTACCATCTCTATGCTGATGACACCCAATTATACGCTTCTTCTCCTGACATCACACCAGCCTTTCTAGAAAACACTGGCGATTGTCTAAACACTGTGACTAACATCATGTCCTCACTATATCTTAAACTGAACCTGTCAAAGACTGAACTCCTTGTGTTTCCTCCCTCTACAAATGTACCTATACCCGACATTGCCATTTCTGTGTGTGGTTCCACTATTACTCCCCAGCAACATGCCCGCTGTCTTGGGGTCATATTTGACTCCGAGCTTTCCTTTGCCCCCCACATTCGATCACTGGCTCGCTCTTGTCATCTGCACCTCAAAAACATCTCTAGAATTCGACCTTTTCTTACTTTTGACACTGCAAAAACTCTTACTGTTTCTCTTATTCGTTCTCGCCTCGACTATTGTAACTCTCTTATAATCGGTCTCCCTCTTACCAAACTCTCCCCTCTCCAATCTGTCTTGAATGCTGCAGCCAGGATCATATTCCTCACCAATCGTTTCACCGATGCCTCTACCTTGTGCCAGTCATTACACCGGCTACCCATCCACTCCAGAATTCAGTATAAACTTATTACCCTCACCCACAAAGCCGTCTATTGGCTCAGCACCACCCTACATCTCCTCCCTTGTTTCAGTATACCACCCTACCCACGACCTCCGTTCTGCTGATGACCTGAGGTTAGCATCCTCAATAATCAGAACCTCCCACTCCCATCTCCAAGACTTTAAACGTGCTGTGCCAATTCTTTGGAATGCACTTTTCAGGTCAATACGATTAGTCCCCAATCCCCACAATTTTAAGCGTGCCCTGAAAACGCATTTATTCAGACTGGCCTATCGCCTCAACACATTAACCTAATCTATCCCTGTGTGGCACAGCCAAAAGTTTTACCATAACCAGGTTCCCCGCATCATGTTCCCACATGCTTTATGCATCCATTAGCCCTCTGTGTCTGTACTGTTACACACTTAACATTATGGCTGGTCCATACAATCAGGGCAACTGTTACCACCCACCTTTCGTGTCTACCTCTTTCCTCATAGACTGTAAGCTTGCGAGCAGAGCCCTCATTCCACTTGGTATTTGTTATAATCTATGTGATTATTGTTATGCTGTAATGTCTATTGTCTGTACAAATCCCCTCTGAAATGTAAAGTGCTGCGGAATATGTCGGCGCTATAGAAATAAAATTTATTATTATTATAGCGCCATTTATTCCATGGCACTTTACATGTGAAAAGGGGAAATATAGACAAGTATAATAAACATGTGTAAGACAAGGGACACACAAGTACATAAGGAGAGGGAACCCTGCCCGCAAGGGCTCACAGTCTACAGGGATGGGTGAGGATACAGTAGGAGAGGGTAGAGCAGGTCGTGCAGTAGAATCATAGAATCATAGAATCATAGAATCGTAGAGTTGGAAGGGACCTCCTGGGCCATCTGGTCCAACCCCCTGCTCAAAGCAGGATTCGCTAAATCATCCCAGTCAGATGTCTGTCCAGCCTCTGTTTGAAGACTTCCATTGAAGGAGAACTCACCACTTCTCGTGGCAGCCTGTTCCACTCATTGATCACTCTAACTGTCAAAAAGTTTTTTCTAATATCTAATCTGTGTCTCTTCCCATTCAGTTTCATCCCATTGCTTCTAGTCTTTCCTTGTGCAAATGAGAATAAAGTTGATCCTTCTACAATGTGACAGCCCTTTAGATATTTGTAGACAGCTATTAAGTCTCCTCTCAGTCTTCTTTTTTGCAAACTAAACATTCCCAAATCCTGCAACCTTTCCTCATAAGACAGGGTTTGCAGACCGGTCACCATTCTGGTCGCTCTTTTCTGAACTTGCTCCAGTTTGTTGATGTCTTTTTTAAAATGTGGTGCCCAAAACTGGACACAATATTCCAGATGAGGTCTGACCAAAGAGGAGTAGAGGGAAATAATGACTTCACGTGATCTAGACTGTATGCTTCTGTTAATACATCCTAGAATTGCATTTGCCTTTTTTGCTGCTGCATCACACTGTTGACTCATATTCAGTCTGTGATCTATTAGTATACCCAAGTCTTTTTCACATGTGCTGTCACTTAGCCCTATTCCTCCCATTCTATATATGCTTTTTTCATTTTTATTGCCCAGATGTAGTACTTTGCATTTCTCCCTGTTAAAAACCATTCTGTTAGTTGCTGCCCACTTCTCCAGTTTATTTAAATCTTTTTGAATCCTCTCTCTCTCTTCTCTAGTATTAGCTATCCCTCCTAGCTTTGTGTCATCAGCAAATTTAATCAGTTTACCCTCAATTCCTTCATCTAAATCATTGATAAAGATGTTGAACAATACAGGGCCCAGGACAGAGCCCTGTGGTACCCCACTTGAGACATTCTTCCAACTGGATGTGCAGCCATTTACGACCACTCTTTGGGTCCGATCACTAAGCCAGTTATGAATCCACCTAACAGTTGCCTTGTCCATTCCATACTTAGTCATTTTTTCAATAAGGATTGTATGAGAGACTTTGTCAAATGCTTTGCTGAAGTCAAGATATACTATATCTACAGCATTTCCTTGATCCACCCAATCAGTGATACCGTCATAGAAGGAAATTAAGTTAGTCTGACATGACTTATTAGTTAGAAACCCATGCTGACTCTGTTTAATCACTTCATTCTTATCCAGGTATTGACATACATGTTGTTTAATAATTTGTTCAAAGATCTTTCCTGATATAGAAGTCAGACTCACCGGCCTATAGTTGCCTGGGTCCACCTTCTTCCCCTTTTTGAAGATAGGAACAACATTTGCTCTTCTCCAGTCTTCTGGCACTTCTCCTGTTCTCCAAGAATTTTCAAAGATTATGGAGAGGGGTTCAAAAATTTCTTCTGCTATCTCCTTCAGTACTCTGGGGTGTAATTCATCTGGACCTGGAGACTTGAATTCATTTAGGTTAGCTAAGTGTTTCCTCACTATCTTTCTGTTTATAGATATCCTGGATTCTTCTATTCCCTTAATAGGACAGTGAATAACAGTTGATGTTGCATTTCCTTTCTGAGAGAAAACAGATGCAAAATAGGAATTTAAAAGTTCAGCCTTCTCAACATCCTGTCTTACCATTTCATCATTTTCATCCTGTAAAAATCCTATAGCATCTTTGACTTTTCTTTTACTTTTGACATATCCCCAAAATCCTTTATTATTGCTTTTGACATCTCTTGCAAGCCTCAGTTCATTTTCAGCTTTAGATAATCTGATTTGTGCCCTGCAGGTTCTGCAGACAGCATTATATTCTTCTTTAGATATGCCTCCCTCTTTCCATTTTATAAACATTTTTTTCTTCCTTTTTAGCATGTGCTTAAGTTCTGTGTTCATCCATCCTGGTTTCCTTAAATGCTTCCTATTCTTCCCTCTTTTCGGAATTGTTAACAACTGTGCTTTGAGAATTTCATTTTTCAAGATTTCCCATCCTTCCTGGACATTTTTGTCTTTAAGGATATCCAGCCATTGGATCCCTCCAATTCTCTTTCTGAATCCCTTAAAATCTGCCTTTCTGAAATCTAACCTTGACGTCTGAGTCTTCACAGGTCTTCCACCTCTAGTAATCCAAAATTCTAAAATAGCATGGTCGCTACCTCCTAGGGTCCCAGCCACTTTTACCTCCTCAACCATTTCCTCCCTGTTTATAAGGATTAGATCCAAGGTAGCAGTTCCCCTTGTTTTCTCCCTTACCTTTTGGAAGATAAAGTTGTCAGCAAGAGAGGATAAGAATTTCCTTGACCTTTTAGTTTTGCCTGAGAGAGATTCCCAACAAATGTCTGGATAGTTGAAATCTCCCATGACAACTATGTCATATTTTTTGGAGAACTTGGCCATCTGATGCATAAAGAGTTCATCTATATCTTCGGCTTGCACAGGCGGCCTGTAGTAAATGCCTACAATGGTGTCCTTTCCATTGTTCTGTCCTTGTATTCTTACCCAAACAGTTTCCACAGAACTCCCAGTCTCTGAAGCTTCAATCTCTGTGCAGATATACGCGTTTCGAACATACAATGCGACACCCCCTCCTCGTTTATCAAGTCTGTTTCTTGCAAATAAGTTGTATCCTTCTAGTCTTGTATTCCAATCATGTGTATTGTCCCACCAAGTTTCAGTGATTCCAATTACATCATATTTCTGTTCCTGTGTTAGTAGTTCCAATTCTCCTTGTTTGTTGCCCATGCTTTGTGCATTAGTATAGAAACATTTTAGTTTGTGATTGGTTTCTCTTTCTCCAATATTTTTATTAATTAGATTCTTTCGTCTTTGTTCTTCCTTTCCACTTCTAATAGCAGAGTTCTCAATAGCATTTGTCAGGTGTATGGCTTTTTCTGGTCTTTTGCTTCCCTTCCCATGTTGTTCTAGTTTAAAGCTCTCCTTACAAGTGTAGCAAGGCGACTTCCAAATACATGCTTTCCAGTCTTCGTAAGATGCACCCCATCTCTAGCAAGTAGTCCATCGTATAAGTAGTTCACTCCGTGATCCAGAAATCCAAATCGTTGCTGACGGCACCATCGACGTAGCCAGTTGTTCACCTGCAGAATCTTATTCCACCTCCTTGTTCCATGGCCATCCACTGGGAGGATGGAAGAGAAGACCACCTGCGCTCCCAGTTCTTTCACTTTCTTGCCTAAGTCTTCAAAGTCTCTGCAGATGATTTCCAGGTCGTTTCTTGCGGTGTCATTTGTCCCCACATGTAGTAGCAGGAATGGGTAGTCATCTGTAGGTCTGAAGAGTCCTGATATCCTGTCAGACACATCTTTAATTTTTGCACCTGGAAGACAGCACATTTCTCTTGTAGTTATATCCGGTCTGCAGATAGCGGCCTCTGTTCCTCTCAGCAGGGAATCCCCCATGACCACCACTCTCCGTTTCTTCTTCACAACATTTTTCTTTCTCCATCCAGGAGGACTCTGAGGGCGTACAAGGTTGCTGTTTGTTGGCAAAGTCTTATCCTGATGTATTTCTTCATCGTTTTCCTGCGGTTCAGTAGACCGAGGATCATTGCAGGCTGTAGGCTTGTCGGAACAGGTGGGTCTTCAGGTTCTTCTTGAAGGTTTCTGTTGATAGTGAGAGTCTGATGTGTTGCAGCAGAGAGTTCCAGAGTATGGGGGAAGCATGGGAGTAGTCTTGTACGCGGTTGTGGGTAGAGAGATAAGGGGGGAGTGGAGAAGGAGATCTTGAGGTGATCGAAGGTTGCGTGCAGGTAGGTACCTAGAGACCATGTCACAGATGTAGGGAGGAGACAGGTTGTGGATGTCTTTGTATGTCATGGATAGGGTTTTGAATTGGAGCCTCTGGGCAATAGGAAGCCAGTGAAGGGCCTGGCATAGGGGGGAGGCTGGGGAATAGCGGGGAGACAGGTGGATTAGTCGGGCAGCAGAGTGTAGGATGGACTGGAGCGGAGCCAGAGTGCTAGAGGGGAGGCCAGAGAGTAGGAGGTTGCAGTAGTCGAGGCGGGAGATGATAAGAGCATGCTCTAGTGTTTTTGTGGTTTCGTGGTTGAGGAATGAGTGGATCCGGGAAATATTTTTGAGTTTGAGGCGGCAGGAGGAGGTGAGGGCTTGGATATGTGGTTTGAAAGAGAGAGCAGAGTCGAGGATCACCCCAAGACACCGAGCGTGCGGGACTGGGGAAAGAAAGCAGCCATTGACATTGATGGATAGGTCTGGTGGAGGGGTAGAGTGAGATGGGGGAAAGATGATGAATTCTGTTTTGTCCATGTTCAGTTTGAGAAAGCAAGCAGAGAAGAAGGCTGAGATAGCAGACAGACTTTGTATGATTTCAGTCAGTAAGGAGGCGAGGTTGGGTCCAGATAGGTAGATCTGCGTGTCATCGGCATAGAGGTGATACTGCAAACCGTAGGATTCTATGAGCTGTCCCAAGCCAAAGGTGTAGATGGAGAATAGTAGGGGTCCTAGGACAGAGCCTTGAGGAACACCAACAGACAAGGGGCAAGGAGAGGAGGTGGTGTGTGAGAGGGAGACACTAAATGTTCGGTCTGTTAGGTATGATGAGATCCAGGATAGGGCCAAGTCTGTGATGACAAGAGATGAGAGAGTCTGTAGCAGGAGGGAATGGTCTACGGTGTCGAAGGCAGAGGACAGGTCCAGGAGAAGGAGGACAGAGTAGTGTCGCTTGCTCTTGGCGGTTAGTAAGTCGTTAGTGACTTTAGTTAGGGCAGTTTCAGTTGAGTGATGCGGTCGGAAGCCAGATTGTAACCGGTCAAAGAGAGAACAGGAGGAGAGGTGGGAGGACAGTTCAAGATCAATCAAAATCAATCAAATCAAATCAAATTTATTATCGCCAAGTACATATTACATATATACAAGGAATTCTTTGTGGCAAAGAGGCAACATAATATATAACAACAGATACAACAAGTAACATCTAACAAGACAGATACAGTATATAGTCTACACATGACGATTTAATTGTTGAACAGAGAGTGGATAGAAGCTGTTCATATGGCGGTTGGTGCTGCATTTGGGGACTCTGAAGCGACGTCCTGAAGGGAGTAGTTGGAATGAGGAGTGTCCCGGGTGAGAGGGATCGGATGAAATTTTCAATGCGTGGGATCGAATACTCTTATCATAAAGATCCTGGATTTTAGGCAGGGGGAACCTATAATTTTCTCTGCTGTTCTGAAAGTCCTTTGTAAGCGGAGTTTGTCATGCGCAGTGGCTCCCCCATACCAGACTATCAGAGAGGAACAAATCACAGATCTGATGACAGCATTAAAAAATAAGATCGGCAGATTCTTAGACAAACCATATCTTTTCAGCTGACGCAGGAAGAACATCCTCTGTTGTGCTTTTGTTATAACAGCATCCACGTTTTTCCCCCATTTAAGATCATGAGAGATGATAACACCAAGGAATTTGGTCTCTGTGACCCTAAGAACCACTTTGTCATGGATGTAGATTGGAAGTATCTCATGTTGATCTTTCCTAAAATCCACAACCATCTCAGCAGTTTTTTTAGTGTTGAGTACAAGATTATTGGCTTTACACCAGTCACATATTCTTTCCACCTCACTCCGATACATGCTGTTCCAGTAGTTTTGAGGCATAAGGGAGAAGAGATATCGGGCGATAGTTAGACACAGAGGATAGGTCGAAGTAGGGCTTTTTGAGGATGGGTGTTATTGAGGCATGTTTGAAGGATGAGGGAAAGACACCATTTGTAAGTGAAAGGTTGAAGAGGTGTGTTAGAGATGGGATGAAGACTGTGGCCAAGTTAGGGATGAGGTGAGACGGGAGTGGGTCGAGGGCACAAGTGGTGAGGTGTGATCTTGACAGAAGGGTGGAGAGCTGATCTTCTGTCATGGTGGAGAAGCTGGCTTTTGCAGAACAGGGCTGAGCGGCTAAGAGGGGCCTTGGGGGCTGCGGGTCAAAGTTTTGTCTGATCTTGTCGATCTTCTGCTTAAAGAAGGAGGCAAAGTCTTCAGCAGAAATGAGAGGAGGGGGAGGAGGTGCTGTGGGACAGAGTAGAGAATTGAAAGTGTTGAAGAGTTGTTTAGGGTTGTGAGACAGGGAGGATTTGAGAGATACGAAGTAAGTTTGTTTAGCGGCAGAGAGCGTGGACTTAAAGCTGGCAAGGGACTGCTTGTATGCGCTGAAGTGCTCAGTAGAATGGGTTCTCTTCCATCTCCACTCAGCGGCCCTGGAAACCTCTCCCGTGTGATACTGACTGCTGAGCTGTGTATCTAATCATATCCTGTGTGATACTGCCTGCTGAGCCATGTGTCTAATCCTCTCCTGTGTGATACTGACTGCTGAGCCATGTATCTAATTCTATCCTGTGTGATATTGACTGCTGAGCAGTGTATCTAATCCTATCCTGTGTGATACTGGGCTCCCCCTGCAGTCTGTGTCAGAGGGTGGTCTGTGTTGGCACGGTAATAAATTGTGTTATTTCCAGCTTTACAGAAGGACGATAAAACCATAGAAATGATAAGAATAATAAGCCTCAGTTACCACAACTGTCTACAAAGAAAACTGTTGCTGATTGCAACCAATCACAGCTCATTTTTCATCTTTTAAACAGCTCTGGGACAGTGTGGCCAGTTTTGATTGGCGACTTTTGTGTTTCGACTTTTATGTGGCGAGGTTGGTGTATGTGTGGTGAAATGTGTGCTGAGGGTGGTATATGTGTTGAAGCACGTGGTAGTGTGTGGCGCATTTTGTGTGTGTGTTCATATCCCTGTGTGTGGTGAGTATCTCATGTCAGGGCCCCACCTTAGCAACTGTACGGTATATACTCTTTGGTGCCATCACTCTCATTCTTTAAGTCCCCCTTGTTCACATCTGGCAGCTGTCAATTTGCCTCCAACACTTTTCCTTTCACTTTTCCCCATTATGCAGATAGGGGCAAAATTGTTTGGTGAATTGGAATGCGCGGGGTTAAAATTTCACCTCACAACATAGCCTGTTGTGAACTCATTTTCTGGTTTACCTCTGGCTTCTGGTGAGGGTGGTGGAGCTGGCTGTGTTGATAGAGGAGTCATGAGTTCTCCATCCGGGCTCCCTCTAGTGGTGACAGTAGGTAATGAAGCTGATCTAAATGGCAGAGACCTGCCACCTGAGGAGGAGGACTGTGAGTGGACATCAGGAGTCTCTGACTGGATTTAAGACAGCCGACTCCCTAATTTTGTGCTGGTGATTTTTTTCCTGCCCTGAGGTTCTGGTTTCCAGCTCTGTTCCTGCCTTCTCAAGCTAAGTGTGCTCTGCTATTTTTTCACAAGAGATTTGGTCTGGTTTACTCAGTTTTTGTGGTCAGCCAGCCCCTGCTGGGGCTGTGCTGAATTTCCATTCTTATGTCTCTGTTTGTGCCACTTTGCTTTTTGTCCCTGATCAGATTGGTCTCTTTTTGCTCTGTCTTCAGAATAAGCCAGAGTGCTGATATAGGGAATTGAAGTCTAGCGACTTCAGGGTTTTTGTTATCAGAAAGTGTTGGACATTTTTTGGCAGGGTTTTGTGTGTGATTGCAGACAGTATCTTTCCTTTCCTGTCCTTTCCACTTAGTGTGGGCCCCATCATTTGCTCAGCCTATGTTTCTATCTGTATTTGTGTTTTCATCTTGTCTCACTGACAATACATGTTTGTGGGCTGTCTATTGCTTTGGGGTCTGCTCTGGGGCAGTTTAGATTTCCCCTTTTCTTGCTTTAGGCTTATTTAGTTCTCCGGCTGTGACGAGGCGTCTAGGATCATCGTAGGTACGCTACTGCTAGTTGTGTGGATAGGATCAGGGGTCTGCAATCCGCTTAGTTACCAACCTCTCTGGTTTTCTGTGGCTTAGCTAGTTTTTGTTTTTCCTCCTCAGTGACTCATTCATAACAATAGCCTATGACGTTCTCGGGGTCCAGACGTGTGACTGTGCAAAATTTTGTGGCTGTAGCTACGACGGTGCAGATGCCAATACATACACTTTTTTCCCCATTATGCAGATAGGGGCAAAATTGTTTGGTGAATTGGAATGCGCGGGGTTAAAATTTTGCCTCACAACATAGCCTATGACACTCTCAGGGTCCAGACGTGTGACTGTGCCAAAGTTTAAGGCTGTAGCTGCGACGGTGCGGATGCCAATCCCGGACATACACACACACACATACATACATGAACATCCACATTGAGCTTTATATATTAGATTTTAGGAGTCAGAGTCGGTCCATTTTATACCGACTCAGACTCCACCAAAATGGACACCGACTCCTACTCCACAACCCTGCTGTAAAGTAGCTATGATGGAGTCTCTCCATGCTCCTTCAGCCAAGACCTTCTGATTTATGGACACCACCTTTCAGGGTTCACGTTAATCTTGGTAAAGGCCATTTGTTACCAAGGATAACAGTTTCCATTTGGCATTGATAGAATCCTATCCCTCCTACACGTTTGTTCTTCATTCATACCTTCCTTGGGTTGGGACTATATATCACCTTCCATCCAAATACTCCTTCTGAACTTGCATTAGAGTTAAGACTTCTCCTTCCTCAAAAAATGTGATAAGAGATACGTCTCATTCCAGTACATGACCTCAACTCATTATATGATGACTGCTCCGAAGAGTCTGGAACATATAATATGCTGCCAAACCCCCAGCCTCATTTCCTGGTAAAGAACATAATGCTGTTAGACTTAGAGGAATCTATTACACATCATCCCAAAGACGTTTCATCTGCAAATACTCAACCTAAAGCTGTTAAAACAAAACCTGTAATATTATATATTTCTGCACATAGCGTTCTACGAGTAAAGCCAACAGAGGTGGAACAGTATCAGTTCTATAGTGGTCATTCATCAAAATAAAGGTATGTCTGGAATATGGTAATTATTTTAAGAAGTCTGGAAATATCACCACGTTCCATAAATATATTGAATGTGCATTGTCCTGTACTTCTAAATGGCTTGATTTCATTTAATAATACGATAAATATGCAAATCACTTTAAAATTTATGTTGTACTACGCCCTAAAAAAATTTCTCCAAAGTGCCAGGCAATTCTGTGTAACTTGCTGTCCACAGGTTTGTAGTCAGGCAGGAAGAGGTAGGTCTGTGTCTCTCTACAGGAAGCAGGGACACATCTGAAGTTGGGGCCAGTATTTGACTCTCTGTTCCTACTCTCTTGTCTGACCTGCACCTAAGTTGCATAAACTTTGCTGGCACTGACATTGGCTATGTATGACCATGTTTCTAATTATCAATTCTCACTTCACTAGAGGGATGTGCCCTGGAGGTTCCCTACATAAGTCCATGCCCGTGAAGAGCATTATGAGGCATAGATTGCAATATCCTTTAGACTCCTCCTCCTCAGTTTAGCCTAACCCCACCCAATAGTCAAATATTGGTTACAAGCCCCTGCCTAAGGTCCATTGGTGTCTACAGGAGCAACCTGATGGTTGCTGTACCCTGTGTTTCCACTTCATCTGCTGGGCTCTGTCTCACCTTTCTTGCAGGCTACATGTGTAACATCAGTCGTATTTTATTCCTGGGAATTTTGGTGCCTCCAAACCAGGGAGCTATGGGGTTAATTCTCATCTGTTTTTCATTACTCCTTCCTGAGAGCACTGTGTGAGGCAGTCTGCTATTTAAACCCCTGAAACTCTGACTTCCATTGCCAGTCAATAAGTTCAGCTTACCTGGTTTATAGCCCTGTTCCTTGCTCTGGTTGTGTAATCCTGATTTATTCCATTTCTGAAATCGGCTTGTATTGTGACCATCAACTTGCTTTCTGATTTTGTCCCTGATGTGACATCTTGGCATCGGCCTTGAGTGACCACCTTTTTTGATGCAAGCTTGCTCCACTGGTCAGCAGCTGACTCCATGGCTCCAGCATGGGGGTCCCTGTGTAAGTCCATATGCCTGTACAGGTGTTAAAGAGAAGGCCAGGGCAACCTCTGGGATCTGATAAAATGGTTTGTGCTTAACCTGCCTGTGGAAGCTCAATTCAAAAATTTAGAAATAAGAATTAGATATTCTCTTTGAACAAGTTCACCAATCCATGATAACCAAAGGCCAATGCAAAAGAAAAAAGTTACCACCGATATGCTACGATTCAACTGCTGGAAGCATGTGAAGACTGAACTTTAAATCAATAGTACACCATTTCCCAGACTTCAAACTAGAATTCTTTTACCTGGCCTCGTCCACGTTTATATAGCTCTTTGGAAAAGATCAAACATTTCCAGTAAGTATGAGGAGCAGAACATATTTCTTCCAATCATCAAAATTAGGTTTAATTTAAAATAAAGTGTGACAGATCAAATTTCGAGAGCAATCCACTCCGCGGCTGACTAATGCAAACCTGTCTCAGCCCCTAAGCTGAACTGTCATAAATTTGGTAACTTCATCTACACAATGGAGATGCAAGAAGATAACCAGTAATGTGCAAAGAGAAGTTCTGCATTTTACAAAACCGGGTTGGAAATTGAAAAATTGAGTAATGGCTCTGTGTGTTAGCGAGATTAGATTGCTAGCTCTGAAGGTGAGAAACAACTTATCTACAAATCTACTATATACATTCATAAAAATGGAGCTTTACTACATCATACGGTATGACTGCATTGTAATGTTATTTGGTATATAATAGAATAAATCTATAGTATAGTATTTATACTGTATGTAGCATATTATATTATTTATGTATACAGTGTAGTATATACAACATTTATATAGTGTGTATATTGTGTATATATTATAGTTTAATGTTGTATAGTATTTATTTAGTTATAATATGTTATGGTAAATTCTTGCAGAGTACATTTATATTTTAGTATAGTATTTATATAGTTCATTTACAACATTTCTATTGTGTATGTAATATGGAGCAGGCTCAGCGCCTGAACCCGCTGCATATACGCAGTATATTAATTATTTCTTATTTTATTGTACTGTGTTTTTGTGTAGTGTATGGTATTTTATTGTATAGTAAGATTTGGTTAGTTATTTTACGGAGTTTTGTTTTTGGGCAACAAAGTACACTCATACTGCTGATAATTTGGAATCCATAAATAATTATTCCCAAGTAGAAAACATTCAAGAAAGTTGACAATCTTCTAAGGACTAAA
Source organism: Dendrobates tinctorius (assembly GCF_039654945.1). Classification (NCBI taxonomy): domain Eukaryota; kingdom Metazoa; phylum Chordata; class Amphibia; order Anura; family Dendrobatidae; genus Dendrobates; species Dendrobates tinctorius. The sequence continues at coordinate 997,110 of NW_027361863.1, read as the reverse complement.
CATCCCAGCATATTAATTTCTAGGTCAGACTGGGCAATGCTTAGGGAAATTGCAAGAAACCCAAGAGCTACAGTTTAGAATCTAAAGGACCCAGTTAATATGCTAAATGTTTAAGTTCATTACTTTACAACTAGAAAAATACTGAGTAAGTGTGGTTTGTTTGGATGGGTTGCCAAAAAACTCTCTTTGTTTTAAAATGGCAGCATGAATAAAGTTTGTAAAGTTACATTCGAACAAACCACAAGGTTTCTGAAACAGTGTCTTTTAGACAAATAACACCAAAGTGGAGATGTTTGGCCATAATGTCCTGCACCACTGTTACGTCTGTCAGAGGCCACAGGGTCACAAAGGTTACTTTGGACAGACATGACACAAGTCACTACATCTGGCAGATTCCAGAGAAACTCTGAACACCCTTTAACCCCTGTGTAGGGATTTGATCTTACAATGGGTCTGATGGATTGCTTCACAGGAAGGGCTGCCATCTGGAAGTGTGAACCAGAGGCAGGAATGGCCTCCAAGCAGGGTCAAAGCTGAGAAGTCGCATCAAGGACAAAGTTAGGAGGCAAGTGGGTAGTCAAAATACAAGCTGGAGTCCGAACATGGGAAATACAAAACATTCCACAGGAGCTAAGTCAGAGTCATCTTAGCTGAACACAAATTAATAATCGGCAGCCTGATTCAGTCTGCTGTAGTTTTTATAGAAGGGAGCCCTGGCCATGGCTACCAGCAGAGAGCTAATAACCTACCATCTCACTGCAGCAAAACACAAGTGTAAAGCAAATAGAGAACTAGTATCAGCAATGTGAAACCGATATCCAAGAAATATCATTTCACCTTGCGGAGAATGACATGCTAAGCATGTCAAGATGAGGAGACTTAAAGCCGCAATGCTCCTCTGGGAAATATGCTAATTATGCAAATTGTCTCTTCAGAGAGGAAGAGGACTAGAACTCTAGTGCCACCTATTGGAAGTAGCAATCCTAAAAGTCAATGTCGACCCTTTAACGAGCCTTGTTACATGACTTAGGATAAAAGCCAAGCCAGAATCTCAATTTGCAGACACTTTCTTTTTTTTTTTTTTAAACCATTCAGGTTAGTTATAAACAACTCAATATAAGCTCAACAACTTAAACGTCGTTGTTTCAACTCTCATCATCATGGTTCATATTTATTTTAGTATAACAAACCAAGGGTATACACAAAAGACATCCTGAACATCAATAAACATCACTAAAATTCACTGATATTTGATCAGGTGCTGCCATTTTTAAAATTTCCAGACACCCTCTGCATCAGCACCACCACCGCCTTCGCTGTCTAATTTATAAATCAAGTATAATCTAGAAAGGATCAGCCCGACACACTTATTCACAGATACATGCTTCTCTTTGAAAATTCCTAAATTCCTCACATCCCACAAACTCTGCATCACACAAGTCATAATTAACCATAGGATTCTATGTTTGACACGACCACATGCACCAATTCCAAACATCGCAACACGCCAGTGAATATAACTCACACCCGCTAACTCCTTACACAACCCACCTACACACTTCCACACACAGCACGCGTAATCACAGTCCCACATAGTATGCCACACAGTCTCACATCCACCACATCCTTCCCTCGGGCACACATCAGTTCTGGTCAGACCTCGTCTCTTCTGAACCTGTCGCACAGGCAAAATATTGTGCAAGAACATCCATACAATATCCCTTTGTCTATTAGACATCCCGTGTGTTCCCAAACTCTTCCATGCAGCCGAAACTTCATTCCCTCTCAACCCCACAATATTACATTCCACATCATTCTTACGTATTATTTTCATCACATTCTTAGCCATTCTAAAATCATTCATCGGTACACTCAGCAAATCATGCTTCCTCACAAACTTCTCAATCACCACATACCAGACTGGACACTGGAAAGCAACAGGCACTCTAGCATCCCTCTTTCTCCAACATAAGCCATATAACATCCAACCAGCAGAATAACTTGCCATATACGCTCCCTTATTTCCTTTATTCAGCAAAATAACAACCATTTTGATATACTGAAGCCCCAGAAAAATCTCAATGTTTGGAAAGGCCATGCCACCATGGACAACATCTGCAAGGGGTTTGTATTTTCTCCCCGTGTTTGCGTGGGTTTCCTCCGGGTACTCCGATTTCCTCCCACATTCCAAAGAGATACTGATAGGCAATTTAGATTGTGAGCCCCATCGGGGACAGTGATGATAATGTGTGCAAACTGTAAAGCGCTGCGGAATATGTTAGCGCTATATAAAAATAAAGATTATTATTATTATTAAGTTCCAGGCTCCTCATCCTCAGAGGACATCGCAAGAGTGAAGTCACCTTGATCTCCACAACTGGCCAACTCCTCCTCAGTAGCAAACCAAGATACACTGGGGGTATTGCCAAGAGTACTCTCCAACTCCCCCTCCCCACAGACATCAGACTGATGAGGGAGCTCACATTCAACATCAGCAACTTCCAAAACTGCCACCTCTGGGCTGGGAGACTCCGTTTGGGGCAGGGCCTCCTCATGTGCATCCATGATTTCAGGTTCCTCAATAAGATCCGAGTCTGAAACCTGTGGAATGTCAACAACAGCAGCAGGGGGCGCAGCTGCCCCACCTGAGACCTCAGCGTAAGACCTAGGACTGATCCTGGCCTTACAGTCCCGATACTTATGGCCCTCCTCACCACAAGCATTACACATAACAGGATTTGTGCAGTCTTTTGCCATATGGCAAGAAGCATTGCAACTCCTGCAAGTTGGCATGTCCTTGCAACTATCCTGGGTATGCCCGAAATTTTTACATCTCCTGCAATACATCGGGGCATCTGGAAAGAACAAAAAAACACTATTTTTCCCAATTGAAAAATTAAGAGGGGGGTAATGGATGCCTCTCGGGCCTTGGGGATCCATCCCAAATCTCATAAGAAATTTGTACTTCCCGATCCAGAACCCTTCTCCATTCAGGACCCTGTGGGAGTACTGAACATAAATGCAATGTCTTTTCAAAAATAAAGCAATGTCCTCCAGGGAAACAAAAGGGTTGTGCATGAAAACTACAAGTGGGATATCTCCCTTAGAGTACAGCACAGTAAAGGTAAGATCTTCCAGCAAAGGATTTGCAACTCCATTTTTCAGTGCAGTAAACAAATTCTGGCAAGCCGCCATAGAAGATAGCACCTGTACATACCTGCCTTCTCTCCTAAACTCCTGCAGGCATATTATATCGGACTTCCGAATCTTCAAGATGTCATAAAACACCATGTTGACCAAATATCCCAGGGAAAAATGCAACTTATCTTCAGCAATGTCAATCCTGAAATCATTTTTGACCCCACTATCACCGGTCCCAGAGAATTGAAGTCGGACTCCCATTGTCCACAACTCCAAAGATCTCCTCCCCGAAACTTCCTGGCTATCTCCCAAAAGCAGCGACCGGCTTAAGCCACCGAAGTGGCGATGCCAGAAGGCCAAGAGATAGCACTCAAGGTATTCAGGAAACTTTGCACCTCGTCAGTGCAAAGTGTGAGATCTGGTCTGGCTGTGAGAGAGACGTCTGACCGATATTCAAGAAGTATCATTTCTCCTTGCGGAGAATGACATGCTAAGCATGTCGAGACGAGGAGACTTAAAGCCGCAATGCTCCTCTGGGAAATATGCTAATTATGCAAATTGTCTCTTCAGAGAGGAAGAGGACTAGAACTCTAGTGCCACCTATTGGAAGTATCAATCCTAAAAGTCAATGTCGACCCTTTAACGAGCTTTGTTACATGATTTAGGATAAAAGCCAAGCCAGAATCTCAATTTGCAGATATTGTGCTTCGGGGTAGTGCCCCTTGTCAGTGAAACCTAAACACTGTCAGGGTCCAGCAGTAACTGTCGTGTTACTGTGGTAACGTCTAGCGACCAGGCCAGGGGTTTCAGCAGCCTGTTCAGACATGCATGTGACAACCACATTTGGTGAAAACCAAGCACAGAATATAAACATAAATAACAGACTAAGTGTCAAACATGGTGGTGGCGGGATCATGATTTGGGCTTGTTTAACAGCCACAGGAGTTTGGCACCTTTTAGTCATTGAGTTGACCATGAACTCTTCTTCTGTATAAGTATTCTAGAGTTAAATGTGAGATCCTCTAAAGCTTAGCCAAAACTGAGTCATGCAACAGGACAATGTTCACAAACAACAAGATGTACAGCAGAATGGCTGAAAAAGAAAAGAATAAAGTGATTGTAATGGCGTTGTCACAGTCCTCTTCAAAGAGGGTGTACTTAGTTATCTCATGACTGTACGTATCTGAAAAAAAACACTCCCTCCTTTCAAATACCACACAACTCCTTTTTCTCTTCAGTGTAAGGAAATTTTTTTATCATTTTTAACCTTGTCTGAATTATTTTCCTCTAAGAAAATGGCATAAGTGATTGGGAATGATGACAAATCCCTTTAGTCAGGGATTTGCTCAATCGACCTGTTTCAGTCCCATTTATGGTAGATATACTGATGCCAGGAACGCTCCCTGAAATGTTATTGTTAGCTCGTCCAATCAATTGTTTCAGGTTTATTCTGTTCTATTTTATATTATATTACTGCTTCACAAAAGATGAAATCGGAAATGCACGATATTTCTACCCAGCTAATTCTTCTCTTTTCTCTGCTCTATGTAGAAACAGGAAGTCTCTTGTCCCTGCATTTATCTTCAGCTCTTCAACTCCTGACCCAGCTGCTCCTTCCTGCCCCCACCAGGGACTTTTGCAGGGACTTATGACTCATGTGTCACGATCGTGGTTTGTGGAACCACTGTTCCACGGACCGTGGAGAGCCTGGAGGGGCATGACTAAGCGATCACTAAAGCCTCTGATGGTGAGGTTAGACTTGGCTCCCGATGAACGCCTGGTGCCAGGCAGAGCTTGTATCAGAGGGCAGCTGACCAAGTTAGTATCAGACTGCAGCAGACAGAGTTAGTGTCAGAGACAGAGTTTGTGCCAGAGTGCATCTAGCAAGTTTTGCTTCAGAGTGCAGCAGGCAGGGTTTGCTTTAGAATACAGCAAGTGGGATTTGCACTTAGGGTACAGCAAGCAGGATTTGTACTTGGAGTAGTACGGACAGGATTTGTACTTCGTGTACAACAGGCAAAACTTGCACTGGTATGCGACCTTGCACAACATAGACTGAAACAGGAAGGTTGCTCAGGCACCTCCTCAGGGGAGAGGAAGCAATATATACATAATGCCTCAAAACCATTGGCTAGGGAGGAAATAGCAATTAGACCATGGCCAGAGACCCGGCTGGATGTGCTGCTGGGAGCATGCAGAGCATGTGGAAGAGATGAACTAACTGCAGCGCGGGTGAGTGAACTGACATGCTGGCTTGGTGCTAACATCATGCAGGGAAAATTGACCTCCTGTTTCTACATAGAGCTTAGAAGGATTCAGCTCATCAGTTGTTAATCACGTGATGTCATAGACCTAATGGAAAAGAGAATTATCTGAGTAGACAGGGAAAATGAGCAATTGTAAGTACACAGTGCTGTATAATAGGAAGACTTGAATATATTAGGGTAAACACTTTGTTAGGAGGAGTAGTTTTTCTTTACTGTAACAACGTACATCTTTATTATATGATTACGCGCCATTTTATGAATCCATATGTTAATTCTCTCTTTATCTGCTGTGCTTTCTCCAAACTTGATCGCAGTCTTGTCTTGTGACTTCCTGAGACCCAGACTGATCATCTGTAATCTATTAGCAAGTGTTTAATTTCCTTGCAGCCCCCCCCCAATAAGTGCAAAAAAGCACTGTAACAGATTTTATTAAAACTAATAAAGTGTCCTCGTAATGCACAGATGTGTCTGGTTTTCCAGAGATACAGAGAGTTGCTCTTTGGATCTTCTCTCGTTGACTTGCTAGGTCCCAAATAGCAACTTTGCCTCCTTTATGGTCTCAAAATTGCATAATAAGCTATTTAAAATACATATTTTTTCTTAACCAGATAACAATCTTCGAAGGGTAAAATAACACAAAGTGACCAGAATACTTGACCACAAAAGTAAGCATAAACTACATACTGTAACTAACAACATAACAGAACATCACCAACAATACAAAAGTGTCTGTAAGAAAAACCGATCTGCTGATTCAGTCTCCATAGGACATGACCCCTAAATAACTGCAGATCTCCATGTTTTTACATCTTTTTTTTTACAATGAATCCTAACTCTTTTGTTGAGGAATTTACAGCTCAGAAGATCTCAGACTATAAACACAATAGTAGTAAATCTGCTGCTTAATGTTTATTTGGCCCACCGCTTGGGGCAGAAGAATTATTTGCTGTAATGGACAAGACAAAAAGCAAAATTCAACATCCCAGTATACAGTATATGGTGTTTATAAACCCTCAGAGCTTCCAGATCTCTGCTTGCTGTCAGTGAACGGCAACATTCCCATTAATATCCCGAGGACAACTAACTGCCCTGATTACGTACCATCTGCATCTGTAACTTAGGTTCTGTTCACATGTTCGGTAGTTATTTCTGTTTGGATCCATATTGGGACATTCAAAATCAGAAATAAAATGTTAATTATAGGATTAATTTATTAGAAAGGTAAAAAAAAAGTGTCATGAAATGTTTTCCGGTTGCCTTTCGGCTAGCTGCAATCTCATTTTAGCTCGACCAAAAAACGTTGTCTGCACAACTCTTTTGTCTGGCCAAAAGAAATAAAACATATCAACTGGATCATTTTTTTTTAATGTGTTAGTCTATGGGAAACGGATCATAATGGATGATCGTCCATTATGTCTTCCACTAAAAGTTTCATTTCTCAACAATGCAGATGCCCAGAACGAACAGCAGATGAGTTTAGAGACGTCTCTAGTATAAACAAATGATTTAATACCGGAACAGAAACAGATGCAAAAGGTAAACCAAAGTGTGCATTTTTAAATGGATCTGTGCTGACATTATTGTGTTTATTATCCCTGTGCTGTGACTCACTGTGTATATTATCCCTGTACTGTGATATCATTGTGTATATTATCCCTGTGCTGTGACATCACTGTGTGTATTATCTCTGTACTGTGACATCACTGTGTGTATTATCTCTGTACTGTGACTCACTGTGTATATTATCCCTGTACTGTGATATCATTGTGTGTATTATCCCTGTACTGTGACAACACTGTGTGTATTATCTCTGTACTGTGACATCACTGTGTGTATTATCTCTGTACTGTGACATCACTGTGTTTAATATCCCTGTACTGTGACATCACTGTGTTTATTATCTCTGTACTGTGACTCACTGTGTATATTATCCCTGTACTGTGATATCATTGTGTGTATTATCCCTGTACTGTGACAACACTGTGTGTATTATCTCTGTACTGTGACATCACTGTGTGTATTATCTCTGTACTGTGACATCACTGTGTTTAATATCCCTGTACTGTGACATCACTGTGTGTATTATCTCTGTACTGTGACTCACTGTGTATATTATCCCTGTACTGTGATATCATTGTGTGTATTATCCCTGTACTGTGACAACACTGTGTGTATTATCTCTGTACTGTGACATCACTGTGTGTATTATCTCTGTACTGTGACATCACTGTGTTTAATATCCCTGTACTGTGACATCACTGTGTGTATTATCTCTGTACTGTGACTCACTGTGTATATTATCCCTGTACTGTGATATCATTGTGTATATTATCCCTGTGCTGTGACATCACTGTGTGTATTATCTCTGTACTGTGACATCACTGTGTGTATTATCTCTGTACTGTGACTCACTGTGTATATTATCCCTGTACTGTGATATCATTGTGTGTATTATCCCTGTACTGTGACAACACTGTGTGTATTATCTCTGTACTGTGACATCACTGTGTGTATTATCTCTGTACTGTGACATCACTGTGTTTAATATCCCTGTACTGTGACATCACTGTGTGTATTATCTCTGTACTGTGACTCACTGTGTATATTATCCCTGTACTGTGATATCATTGTGTGTATTATCCCTGTACTGTGACAACACTGTGTGTATTATCTCTGTACTGTGACATCACTGTGTGTATTATCTCTGTACTGTGACATCACTGTGTTTAATATCCCTGTACTGTGACATCACTGTGTGTATTATCTCTGTACTGTGACATCACTGTGTGTATTATTTATCCCTGTACTGTGACATCACTGTATTATCCCTGTGCTGTGACATCCCTGTGTATTATCCCTGTACTGTGACATCACTGTGTTTATTATCCCTGTACTGTGACATCACTGTGTGTATTATTTATCCCTGTACTGTGACATCACTGTATTATCCCTGTGCTGTGACATCCCTGTGTATTATCCCTGTACTGTGACATCACTGTGTTTATTATCCCTGTACTGTGACATCACTGTATGTATTATCTCTGTACTGTGACATCACTGTGATTATTATCCCTGTGTATTAACCCTGTACTGTGACATCACTGTAAGAAAGTAGGATTTCTGGACTATATATACCATAGTTAGTGAAGAAGACTCAACAATACATATATATCCTACGAAAAACCAAAATGAGTCAATAAATCTCCAAGAGAAAAAAATATACTTTAATTAGATCAATGTATCAAAACAGTGTGGCATCAGAGGGGAGGACTGCAAACTTCTCTTGGCCCATTTAGAATGTAGCTGGATCGTAACTCTTGGTACCATGGCACCAAATGGGATGAATGAAAAACACAGTTTTGCATCTTTCATTTAAAGTCCTAGTAGTGGACAACCCCTTTTTGATCAAAATGTTTTGCACCCATAAAATAATAAAGCTTATACTCGCCTCCCGTGCCTGTGCCATTCCAGCGGTGTTGGCACTCGCGATCCCAGAGCTCACGTGCGGTTGTTGTGACACGTGATGCTGGCGCCTAATCAGCGCTGGCGTCACTGTCTCTGCATTTGGACAAATCGACTGTGAAGAGGACGTCCGGGCTGCAGATGATCTCTGACTTCCTCTTCATGCTCAATTAGACAGGAGGCGGGGACAGTGACGTCAGCGCTGATTGGGCACCACTGTCACGTGTCACAATAACAGCACTAGAGCCCCGGGACAATGAGTGCCGAAATTGCGGGAATGGCGCTGGCGCAAAAGGTGAGTATAAGCTTTATTATTTTATCGGGGGCCAAACGAGGGGTATGAGTAGAAGTTGTCCAAGTAGAGGACAACTTCTTTGATTTGTCTTGTTTCTCTGTATTTTAATTTTAAATTCCTTTTATTTATTGCATGTTGTTTGTATTTACTTTTAGATCTAATCCATATCTGTGATCACCATGGCTCGTGGTTGTATTATTGTATTGTCATGATCCAGACCGGGTTTTGGGTCTTGTCTCTCCTTTTCCAGTCTGGTCAAGTCAAGGGTTAGCTTTCTCTGCCTCATCTGGTCTGCTATTTCTCTAAGCTGCATCCTGCAGGCAGTGCCAGTTATATTTCCTGCCTACGGTGCGTGTAGCTGGCTCTGGTGAAACCCTGATTTGTCCTGTTGCCTTTAGCTGACTTTGCCCATGTCTGTGCACTCCTCTCCTACCCGTCCCGACTCTGTGTGTGCCTGTGTGTTTGGATTCCCCGGTTCTCAACTCTGCTTTGGCTCTGACCTGATTCTGACCCTTCCTTCTGGTACTTCTGCTACGGACCGGTACTGACATTTTTGTGCTCCTATGACTCTGTGTTTGGGATTCGCCTTGGTACTACTCTACTCTCTGGTATTGACCCGGCTTGTCTGACTATTATGCTGCCACCTGGTGGTAGCCTCGCTGCAGTTCTGCTGGTCTGCTCTGAGCAGGATTTCAGCCCTCTCTCCACTCTGCTGCCATCTAGTGGAGTTTGCGTTACTCTGCATTCACTTGCAGTGCTGCAGCGTGACATGTATCTTTTCTTTTCCCTATAGTATTTATGGTATGGTGTCTGCTTTACTTTTTTGTACTTACGCACTTTACCCTTCCAACTTAGTAAATTTTTCATTAACATGTCCTACACATGTTTCACATCCCTGTACTGTGACATAACTGTGCTTATTATCTCTGTACTGTGACATAGTTGTGTTTATTATCACTGTACTGTAACATCAATGTGTATTATCCCTGTATTGTGACATCAATGTGTATTATCCCTGTAATCATTGCTTGAAACATACAACTCTGCCCTTCACCTCTCCAAACATACATACTTCAACACCTTCATCACCTCATTATCCAACAATCCTAAACGCCTGTTTGACACTTTTTATACCCTCCTCATTACAAGAGTGCAGGCCCCAAACTCAGAACTTCACGCTGACGGTCTGGCCAATTATTTCAAAGAAAAAACTGACCATATCCGAAAGTAAATTTTCTCCTTATCCCCTCATACTATGCACTGTCCTCCCTCCTCCACTGCATCTAGTTCACTCTCTGTCTTTGAACCAGTCAAGGAAAAAGAAGTGATCAGGCTCCTTGCATCCTCTCGCCCTACTACTTACACCAGTGACCCTATTCCCTCACATCTCCTCTAGTCCATTTCCCCAGCTGTCACCACTCAAAAAGAAAATATTCAACTTCTCTCTCTCTTCTGGTGTCTTTCCCTCCTCATTTAAACACGCAAACATAAATCCATTACTTAAAAACCATCCTTCTCCAAAAACTGAGCTGCTAACTATAGACCTATCTCTAATCTTCCCTTCATATCTAAACCCTTGAAATGGTTGGTTCACTCCAGTCTAATCCACTATCTCTCAGATCACTCTCTTCTTGATCCTTTACAATCTGGTTTCCGCTCTTTACACTTTACTGAAACTGCCCTTGCTAAAGTCTCTAATGATCTCTACTAACAGCTAAATCTTATGGGCACTACTACATGCTAATTCTCCTGGATCTCTCTGCAGCATTCGACACTGTGGATCACCAGCTCCTCCTCACTATGCTCTGCTCCATCAGCCTCAATGACATTGTACTCTCCAGGTTCTCCTTCTTTCTCTCTGACCGCTCATTCACTGTATCTTTTGCTGGCTCCTCCTCTCATCTTCCCCTTGCTGTTGGGGTTCCTCAAGGATCGGTTCTAGGCCTCCTCCTCTTCTCTTTGCATGCTGCACCAATTGGACAAACAATCAGTAGATTTGGTTTCCAGTACCATCTCAATTATACACCTCTGTTACAAAACACCAGTGATTGTCTTACCACTGTCTCCAACATCATGTCCTCCCTCTATCTGAAATTGAACCTAAAACTGAACTCCATGTCTTTCCTCCCTCCACTAACCTACCTATGCCCGACATTGCCATTTCCATGTGTGGTTCTACCATTACACCCGCTGTCTTGGGGTCATACTTGATTCAGATCTTTCTTTCCCTCTCCCACATCCAATCACTGGCTCACACTTGCCATGTACACCTCAAAAACATTTCTAGAATTCGACCTATTCTTACTTTCGACTCTGCAAAATCTCTTACTGTAGCTCTTATTCATTCTCATCTGGACTATTTTAAGTCTCTACTAAATCGGTCTCCCTCTTACTAAACTCTCCCCTCTTCAGTCTGTCTTGAATACTGCAGCCAGGGTTATATTCCTCACCAACCGTTACACCGATGCCTCTACTCTCTGTCAGTCATTGCACTGGTTACCCATCCACTCCAGAGTTCAAAATAAACTTATCACTCTCACCCACAAAGTGCTCCATACTTCAGCACCACACTACATCTCCTCCTTCACCTGTCTACCACCCTTCCCATGCCCTCCATTCTGCTAATAACCTAAGCTTTACATCATCAATAATCTGTATCTCCCACTCCTGTCTTTAAGACTTCTCATGTGCTGCGCCAATTCTTTGGAATTCACTAACCTGGATAATTTGAGTAATCCCCAATACCCACAGTTTTAAGCGTGCCCTTAAAACGCATTTCTTCAGACTGGCCTACCACCTCAACATATTTATCTAACAATCCCTGTGTGGCTTATTCAAAATTTTCACCATAACTTGGACCCTCGTATCATCTGTTCTCACACGCTTTATGCATTTAATAGCCCTCTGTGTCTGTACTTTTACACATACTGGATGATTACCGGTTCATGCAGCATTACATGAACACCCGATTTATTACACTGATGGTTGGACTGTATAATGAAAGCAATTGTAGGAGTTTTATTCTCTTTTGTTGACTTCACAGAGAGTGTATTTTCAGGGGTGTAAATTTATGATGTGCAGACATTACAGTCGAACATGGAAACTGATACCTGAAATGACCCAAAAATACCTTTGTCACAGAGAAATAAGAGTTCTGTAAACTACATGTAAAGTTGGGGAACCCTGTTGCAGATTTAGCATCAGGACTCAGGAACTTTATGTGTTACGTATCTGTTACTCTCAGAGATGAAAATGGATTTGGATATATTCGGGTCACTTGTGCTCCGCACATGACCCATATGACTATAATAGCCTTTTATAAGTCATCTGTACAAGTCATTTCACTTTACACAAGAAGGGATTGCTATCCATTTTCCATCTGTATTTGGATACTCCAACCGCAAACGCAGAGAGCATTTCTGTCACATCCAAATAATAATAAGTGAAAAAAAAACAAAGCGGAAAAAACAGCAAACAGTTCCACATGCTAAATCGGCTATGCAAATTAAATACAATATGCATGATTGAGCTACGTCTAGTAAAACGCAGCTGTCGGGCATGTGGTTCCTTATTTAGATTCTCATTTCTGGAAAATGACTAAATAGACACCGGCCACCCTTGAGTAAAGATGACTAAATTACTTCTAAGTGAGTGAAAACATCTCAAGCCCATTAGATGAGTTATTAGTTTCAGTCCACATTGGGGATAACGATAAAGAGAAGGATGGTGGATTTGGCTTGCACAATGGTTCTGATTCCTCTGCTCTGTGTCAACTGGAAACCTATTTGGATTTCCAAGTTTCTCACATTGATTTAGAACTCGCAGCTAGAAGACCTAATGTGTTGGAGCACAGCGGCCAGTAATCAAGGGGAACACTGGCCTAATGATCCTCATGTCTCACAATGGAATGGTCTACCCAATAAAATGATAAGGGATCTTCAAGAGACCCTGAAGCTCATGAGTTATAGATCATTTCTAATTAATGTGCATGGGAGCCACATATTGATAGGACTTTCTTGTCTATGCCTTATCCCAGCTTTTTCGTAATCAAGGGGCAAGCTGACCTAATGATTCTCAGGCCTCACTGTGGAAGAGTCTACCAAAAATGGCAAGGGATCTTTAATAGACCCTTGAAGCTCATGAGTTATAGATCATTTCTAGCTAATGTGCATAGGAGCCACATATTGATAAGACTTTCTTGTCTATGCCTTATCCTGACTTTTTCCTCATTTATACAATGCTGGTACATCTACTCCTGACACACAATAGATTTGGGAAGAGAATTTGATCAGATAATCAAGGGCACAATGAGCTGAGCACCCAATGTATCACTAATGGATTTGGTCTATGGTTTAACCAAAACTGAATATAGAAACAAAATTAGAATACACCCTGCAGTAAATAAATAGTAATAGTACATATAAATAACATGGGGTACTTAGTAAACACTGTTTTTGATCAAAAAAGCTGAAAAGCCATTCCACCACGACAAGGTGTACCCAATCGGGACGGTCTTGTCTCTAGTATTAAAACCCTACCTTGTGTCAAATGTCCTCAGTGTAGATGGGGCAGAGCAGAAAACATACCCGACCGGTCACACATCTGGCCATTGGAAACTAACTATATATATGAAATGTCTATCTCAAAAAAGAGAGTCCCGATTGGGTACACCTTGTTGCGGTGGGATGATTTTTATTTTTTTTAATCAAAAACAGTATTTACTAAATACCCTATGTTAATTATAAGCGCTATTAATAATTACTTATGGTACTTACAGCAGAATATATACTCATTTTGTTTCTATCTTAGGTTTTGTCTGTTACATGGTCATTTTGAACATATTATTAGATGTTGTATGTACACCAACTTATGCTATGGCTAATTTCTTTGGTTTTGCTGTATGGATTAACTAGTAAATAAAGTCTAAGGGTTTCGGTATTCTTTACCAGTAAAGAGTTACTATCATTTTCATTTTCATTTCATAAATCAATAGTGCCCATGAAAATAAACATTTTTGTAATATATCTTATCAGAGAAATCTGTGTCTTTGTCTCGGCGGTAACTTGCATGTCTCCTCAGCATCACCCTACTCACAGTGGTCACCACGCAACTTCTCCTCATGTCAGGCTGTCCCACTGAGTTTGCCTCTTGCAGCACTCCTCAGCACTGCTGCATCTGCATGCTGTTTCCATTTGGCTTTAGGGGGGGCATGGCTGGCCTTTGCAAGAATTTAACTGTGCTGTATCCTGCAGAGATTAGATCCACTGACTTATCTCATGCCAGCAGGGTCTACATTAGGCAGCTCCTCCCATTGTTCACGTCACAGTGATGGTATATTAAAATCCTGCTCAACACATATTAAAAGAAACCTGACAGCAATTCTGGCCGATATAAGATACGGCCATCACCTTTCAGGGCTGATATACAGCATTCTATGATGCTTTATTTCTGCCCCCAACCTGACCTGCAAGAGAAGAAAAATAACTTTTAATATACTCAGCTGTGAGAGTCCGGTCTGAGAGGCATCTCTGGTCTTTGTCCGGCGCCTCCCATTTTCTTGCGATGTCGCCCTCCTGCTTGCTTCTTGTGGATTAATTGGTTATTCCAAAAATGATGTAAAATCATAAATAGTATAGATGAGTGAATTGATGATGCAAGTCGAGTTCTCTGGACCAGGCAAATTCAAATGATTTGCAAATCAATAAAAAAAAAGTCCACAGCAATTTTCCACAAGGCAGAATATTGCATGAGCCAAAGAAGGCTCATGTGACCTCAGGTGCATTTTTGCAGGCTTCACTTATTATGCCTTGAAGTTATCACATCACATGGTATTGCGCAGTAAATCAGGAGGGACTTTCACAGCCTGTATAAAAGCAGAGGAACGGAATGCAGGAGCTATTTTGTAATGAATCTGGATGGTGAGAGGATGTCACTGCTCAGACCTTAGCAATAGAGATGTGAAGCGAAAGCCATAAAACACTGAACAAACCTCACAGATAGTGTGTGACAGAACAGCAGCGAAGAACAGCTACCATTCCTTTACCCAAAGCCATATACTTTACGTTGAAGTTACTTGTACATTACTAAAGTTGTGTTTGCATTAAGAGATTTAAAAAGTGTTCAACACATTCCTAGGAGAACTAAGAGTGTTACACACGTGTTTTCAGGGCAATCGGAGGCTTTGCTGTATCTGAGATTTACGGTGAAGTGTTTCATGGCAAATTACAATTTTTAGAAAAAATTTGTTGAAGCTTACAAATTCGAAATTCACTTACTTCTAATAAATGTTTATTCAGTGAATGGATGATCTTGGCATTATCTCTTTGCAGATAGGTTGACATTATTTAATCTGGAAGTAAATTTTTCCAAATTTGCTTTTTCTTTTTAAAGAGAAGAAAATTGTAAGCAACTCTAATTGTATCATCAATGGTAAAATTGGCAGCCATATTGTTGTCTTGATTGGTTGAATGTATGGCATAGTTTTCTTAAGATGTTGTCCACATAAAGACTTTTGAAGTCTCTTTGACATCTGAACCTGCTCTTCACATGTTCTTTTCAGACGATGATTTAATTGAACTCATTTACTTGAATGTTTTGTTCTTTCCAGGCTGCAGAGCGTGCCGTGTCGGCAGAAGCCAAATCTCCCTTAGGTCCACAAGTTATTTGATCTGTTAGTTCCACTTAATGATGATGTATTGTTTGAGATCAAGTCATGGTTCTCCTTCATGGACTGAGATTGGAGAATCCTTCACTAATTAGCACTTCAATGATTTGTTCTCTCATTTTTTTTCTTCCCCCCAGCCTTGTCCATCCTTCGTATGTGCCATAATGGTTCTTTAGAGATAAAACCGTACTTTGATAATGAAGAATTTATTCCTCAAGACTCCTATAATTGAATTCTGGCAAGTAAAGCTATTACTGAGTGAATGTATATAGATATCCATGTGCGTATAGGAATCCATGAAGTGTGCACATGAAGGAGACAGCTTATTTTCCAGATTACTGGCCATGTAACTCCCCATAGCGGGTTAGATCCCATTTAAAACATTATGGATCATTTTAGATATAATGAACATTGGTCTAGACTTGGATTACATGCAAATTATAGTCATAAATTTTAAGACGATGTCAATTTTTTTTCCTTAATTTTTTTCCACATTTTTCCAATGCACTGACTTAACGAAATTGCTAAACCCAGGGGTGTAAATACATGGGGGATAGTAATGAGCGAACGTGCTCGGACAAGGTGTTATACGATGATCGGGTGCTAACCAAGTGACTTCGAGCACGTTCGCTCATCACTTATGAGAAACTGAGTTTTATGAGGGCCCGCTTTCATATAAAGGAATAGCAGTCACAAAAATGGGCAGTGCTCACAAGTCATATTGTATAATTGTGCAAGTTTTATGTTGGTCAATTATTACTTGGGGATGAGTAGGCGAGGCATGATGATAACTGGCAAGTTGATCAACGGATGAAGCAAAATACTAATTTGCCTGTTTGTGCAAATTATCGATTTGTGGAGAAGTTATTTTACTGTCAATTTAACGTCCTTTATTATGTCCTGGAGTCTCTCTAGATCCCGGAGTATAATAAACTTAATATATATATAAAAAAAATCCCTATACTCACCTCACCGCTCAGCTCTTCAGCCGCTCCGCTTCTCAACGTCACCCGTTCTGACAGTTATAACATGGCAGTTAGACAGGGCAGGAGACGGGTAAGACATTTATATACATCTACTCCCCGTACATTTGGAGTACAAGAAATATATACCATATGCATTTGTGTAATTTATATCCTGGCCGCTGCATTCACACACATCCACCGCCCTGGCATTAACTCTCCACACTCCATCCATATTGGCCCCTCGCTTCTTTCCTCTCCTATGTATAGCACTCACGCTCTTTTCACATTGTTAAATTGCACAGATCCAGGCAGTCCCACCATTCAACACCAGAGACGCTCTCACAAATCACTTAACCATCTGCTCACTCTTTCTATCCTCCTTCTCCTAGTCGCAGGAGACATTGCTCCCAACCCTGGTCCCCCATGTTATAGAAAGTCAAACCCCTCCACTGCTACACTCAGAAACCCCTCTAATCTTATTAATATTCCCTGCATGCCATCTGTCTCTCTTAATTGTGCACTTTGGAATTCTCGCTCAGTGTGTAACAAACTCTCCTTCATTCATGACTTCTTCCTTTCTAATTCTCTTAACCTCCTGGCTCTTACTGAAACGTGGATCCAGCAGTCAGATACTACCGCTGCTGCTGCTCTTTCATACGGGGGGCTACACTTCTCTCATACCCCAAGATCAGACAATAGAGCTGGTGGAGGCGTTGGTCTGCTCCTATCACCAAAATGTACCTTTCAGGTTATCCCTCAAGTACCCTCACTTGTCTTCCCTTCTTTTGAGGTCCATGCTGTCAGACTCTACACCCCCTTCTCCATGCAAGTGGCGGTGGTGTATCGTTCTCCCGGCCCCTCCCATCAGTTCCTGGATCATTTTGCCACTTGGCTTCCACATTTTCTCTCCTGTGACATCCCTACCCTCATCATGGGAGATTTCAACATCCCCATTGCTCTTCCCCTCTCCCCATCTGCTACTCACCTTTTATCTCTAACCTCCTCATTTGGCCTTTCGCAGCTTACTAATTCTCCAACGCATGAAGACGGAAACTCCCTCGACTTGGTCTTCTCTCGGCTTTGTGCAGTGGATGATTTTGCAAACTCCCCTCAACCGCTCTCTGACCACAATCTTCTTTCATTCTCTATAAAGAACTGCCAGGCTGCTCAGGTCACCCCCACTGTCCAGACTTATAGAAACATACAGGCCATTAACACCCAGAAACTTCTGAAGAACTTGCAGTCTTCATTGGCCCCTATCTCCTCCCTCTCATGTCCTGATTCTGCATTGAAGCATTACAATGAAACACTTCAAACTGCCCTGGATGAATTTGCACCCCCTATAAATAGAACACCACAACACAGACGGCGACAACCCTGGCACACGGTGCAAACACGTTTCCTGCAGCGGTGCTCCAGGTGCGCCGAACGTCTGTGGAGAAAATCCCAGCTACACGAAGATTTCATCCATTTTAAGTTTATGCTTAGAACATACAACACTGCCCTTCACCTCTCCAAACAAACCTATTTCAACACCCTCATCACCTCACTGTCCAATAACCCGAAACGTCTCTTTGACACTTTTCATTCTCTACTCAATCCAAGAGTACAGGCCCCAACCACGGAGCTCCGAGCTGACGATCTGGCCAATTACTTCAAAGAAAAAATTGACCAGATCCGACAGGAAATTATCTCCAAATCCCCTCATACCATGCACTGTCCTCCCTCCCCCACTGCATCTAACTCACTCTCTGATTTTGAACCAGTCACAGAAGAAGAAGTAAGCAGGCTCCTTGCATCTTCTCGCCCAACTACTTGCACCAGTGACCCATTTCCGTCACATCTCCTCCAGTCCCTTTCCCCTGCTGTCACCCCTCACCTAACTAAAATATTTAACCTCTCTCTCTCTTCTGGTATTTTTCCCTCCTCATTTAAGCATGCCATCATACATCCACTACTTAAAAAACCATCCCTCGACCAAAACTGTGCCGCTAACTATAGACCTGTCTCTAATCTTCCCTTCATCTCTAAACTCCTGGAACGCCTGGTCCACTCCCGTCTTATCCGCTATCTCTCAGAAAACTCTCTTCTCGACCCTCTCCAATCCGGTTTCCGCTCTTTACACTCCACTGAAACTGCCCTCACTAAAGTCTCTAATGATCTGCTAACAGCTAAATCAAATGGTCATTACTCCATGCTAATTCTCTTGTATCTCTCTGCAGCATTCGACACTGTGGATCATCATCTCCTCCTCACTATGCTCCATTCCATTGGCCTCAAGGACACCGTTCTCTCCTGGTTCTCCTCCTATCTCTTCGACCGCTCCTTTACTGTTTCTTTTGCCGGTTCCTCCTCCTCTCACCTTCCCCTTACTGTTGGGGTTCCTCAAGGATCGGTTCTAGGCCCCCTCCTCTTCTCCTTGTACACTGCCCCTATTGGTCAAACAATCAGTAGATTTGGTTTCCAGTACCATCTCTATGCTGATGACACCCAATTATACGCTTCTTCTCCTGACATCACGCCAGCCTTTCTAGAAAACACTGGCGATTGTCTAAACGCTGTGTCTAATATCATGTCCTCACTATATCTGAAACTGAACCTGTCAAAGACTGAACTCCTGGTGTTTCCTCCCGCTACTAATGCACCTATACCCGACATTGCTATTTCTGTGTGTGGTTCCACTATTACTCCCCAGCAACATGCCCGCTGTCTTGGGGTCATACTTGATTCCGAGCTTTCCTTTGCCCCCCACATGCGATCACTGGCTCGCTCTTGTCATCTGCACCTCAAAAACATTTCTAGAATTCGACCTTTTCTTACTTTTGACTCTGCAAAAACTCTTACTGTTTCTCTTATTCATTCTCGTCTCGACTATTGTAACTCTCTTCTAATCGGTCTCCCTCTTACCAAACTCTCCCCTCTCCAATCTGTCTTGAATGCTGCAGCCAGGATCATATTCCTCACCAATCATTACACCGATGCCTCTACCTTGTGCCAGTCATTACACTGGCTACCCATCCACTCCAGAATTCAGTATAAACTTATTACCCTCACCCACAAAGCCCTCCATGGCTCAGCACCACCCTACATCTCCTCCCTTGTTTCAGTATACCACCCTACCCGCGCCCTCCATTCTGCTGATGACCTGAGGGTAGTATCCTCAATAGTCAGAACCTCCCACTCCCGTCTCCAAGACTTTACACGTGCCGTGCCAATTCTTTGGAATGCACTTCCCAGGTCAATACGATTAGTCCCCAATCCCAACAATTTTAAGCGTGTCCTGAAAACGCATTTATTCAGACTGGCCTATCGCCTCAACACATTAACCTAACCTATCCCTGTGTGGCAGAGCCAAAAGTTTTACCATAACCAGGTTCCCAGCATCATGTTCCCACATGCTTTATGCATCCATTAGCCCTCTGTGTCTGTACTGTTACACACTTAACATTATGGCTGGTCCATACAATCAGAGCAACTGTTACCACCCACCTTTCGTGTCTACCTCTTTCCTCATAGACTGTAAGCTTGCGAGCAGGGCCCTCACTCCTCTTGTTATTTGTTATAATCTACTGTATGTGATTTTTGTTATGCTGTAATGTCTATTGTCTGTACAAATCCCCTCTGAAATGTAAAGTGCTGCGGAATATGTCGGCGCTATAAAAATAAAATTATTATATTATTATTATATTATTGTCTCATCTTCGGATTGCCATTGGTTGTACTGAAATCCTCAGGCCTCTCACGATTCCTAGGAAGGTCTTCTTCTGAAGGCCTTAGGGCGTATGAGTGCACTCTGGTTATTCCTTCCTTCCTTGCAACTTTACTTTGCAGAGAGATGGGACGCCTTTCTCTTGGGTAATATGGAGGATAGGGTGTCACAAAGCTGGGATGCTTTTAAGGCATATGATAGGGGGATCCTAGACACTGCTCTGCTTTGGGGGATACAAAATAGGCATACTCATTCACAGAGATGGAACATGCAGCAGCATCCAAGAAACTGGAACTTCAATATTTCCTAAATCCTACCCCTGAACATAAATCAATATGATAGATTGCTACACATACGTACATACCCTTTTGCTTTGGGTAAGAGAACAACTGACTTCTTTCTATATGAGGCTGGAATATTTTACAAATGTGACAAACTGCTAGCTTATATGTCAAACCGCTCCTTAGAGCCTCTGATAATTACAGTGATTAAAGAAGCTCTCCTATCAAAAATGTTATCCTCTTAAAATCATCATATTATACAGAACTGTGTACTTATAATTGCCCATTTTGCCCTTCTAACCTGATAAGTCTTCTGTTTTCCAATTGGTCTCAGACATCACATGATAAATTAGGTGAATCCTTCGTAGCTCTGTGTAGAAATAGGAGGTCAATTTTCTCTGCACAAGTCACGAGTCACTACTAAAGTCGATGGCAGGAGGAGGAGGAGCAGCTGGGTCAGGAGATGAAGAGGGGAATGATAAATGGAGAGACAAGAGACTTCCTGTTTCTACACAGAGCAGAGAAAAGAAAAGAATGGGTAGAAAGGCAAAATGAGCAATTGTAAGTACACAGTGCTATATAATATAATTGTAATATATTGGAAGGATAAAAACTTTCAAGGGAGTGGTTCATTAAGGATAGCAGAGGAGAAAGTGGTGGGAATCCTTGGGTGGGTGCTTTCTGAGTTTGTTCATTTTTATCAATCACAATACACGGTCTCCACCATAAAATCAAATGCAGAAATAGAGGAATGCTTGGCACGGGAGCCTGTCCATTCCCTGGAGCTGAACGCAAGAGATTTACTAGACTGACAAAACAAGAAATGGAATTGGTAATTTTAGTGGATTTATCAAATAATAAGTTCACTGGATGCGACCGGCTTCCTGGGGAGTTTCATAAACAACACATGCAATGTTTATCTTCAGTTCTAACATCCCTCTTTGAAGAACCTCTTGAGAGTGGCCTGCTACCGTTTTCGATGGGGGAGGCAATAATCGTTGTCCTCCCCAAGCCTACCAAGGATCCCACCTTTGTGCTTCATATAGATCCATCTCATTATTGCAATCTGATGTTAAAATCTTAGATAAAATTATAGCTAATTGACCGTGGTCCTATATCATTCAGATTATTTATAGAGATCAGACTGGGTTTATATCAACGGCGCTCAAAATCCAATGTTTGATTACGGTACGTCCTTTAGGTCAGCTAGTGAAAATTGAGGGGAATGTTTGTCTCTCTGGATGCCAAAAAGTTTTTTGACTCTATCGAGTGTGGATTTCTGTGGGTAACAATGTGTTGGATGGGTTTTGGACCACATGGGTTAAAGTCATATGAACCCGATGGCGCACGTAGGGCTCAACGGTTATTTTCCTGACTTCTTTTCCCCTGTTTCGGGGCACTCGACAGGAATTCCCACTATTCCTGATGCTGTAGCTATTGCAACAGAGACAGTGGCCGCTATTATTCACTCTAATACAAGGCCTCCTTTATGACAATATTAGTCTTTACGCAGCTGATATCCTCCTATATCTGCATGAGGCTGACATCTCTTCTGACGGCACTAAACATAATATATGATTTTGGGTTATTTTTTTAACTTTAAAATTAACTGGGACTAATACTGCATTCTTCCCCTCGATATGATGGATACTTCCAAAAAGGTATCCCTACTTCCATTGAAGTGGGTAACTCAATTTCCCTATATAAGGATACAAATTACCTGGACCCTAGGAGACTTTTACCTGAATACGTTTCCTCTCCTCTTATCATTAGACTAAGATAAAGGGTTGGAAGAAGCTTCCTTTATCGGCTATAGTCCAGCTCATCTTTAAATTAAAGTAGCACTAGGTAAAAAAAAGACAATATCTCAGGGGACCATATGGTGGATTTGAAAAAAAACAAAACAAAACAAAAAAGCAGATTACTCAAGCGAACAGCGGTTAATAAAATAAGTGCAAACCTGGCCACTTTTGAGCTGGTGACAGGTTGTGAGGTCAACTTGTGAAGTGGACCCAATAAGCCCAAGGGTCAGGTAGGCGCATTGACCCCAGACCTTGATGCAGCTGGTAGTATGGTATATATAGAGCAATGATGTGGCTCACTCAGGAATATTGGGAGCAGCAGGACAGATAAAGTGGACCCCAGCAGGGATTGAAGCAGGTTAAGCATGGTGGGCCCACCAAAGTAAAGTCTTGAATCTCAATCCTGAGTCACAGGTGTGTCCTAATGAGCCTTAACCCTCCGTCGGGAACAATATTCACACTAACTCGTAATGGAACAATGTGCCTGTCAAGCGCAGGCTAGAAAAATGCCTAGAATATCTAATTTTCTCAATTTCAGTGATCTAAAAGTGATCAGAGACCTTAATAGGGATGTAATAAAAGAGACTACACATTATCAGGTGCAAAACAAACCCATTTACTCAACATAAAAGTAATAACTTTGATATACACAAATTTCAAAACTCCTGAGAAGTACACTTTCATTTGTAAGAAAATCTGCCTTATTTATATGAAATATCCACAAACCTTTCTCTATCCATTCATAAAACAAGCTAAATAAACAATAGTAATGACTAAAAACATTACATACCAACCTTATAAAGTGTGATGTGTTCGGGACCAATGAGCCTGAGAAGCCAGCACAGCTATATCTTCCTTCCTGAAGCTCTGCAGACCAACTGTGGTATCAGGTTTCACACAGCAGCTAGAGCCAGGAGACTATCTAGAGGGAGGGGGTTTCCTGAAAATCTGGTGAGAAGGGAGAAATGAAAGTAGAAGAGCTGTGCCTGTCAGATCCATTGTTCCTGACGGAGGGTTAAATAGCATGTCACTTAGCCAAGCAGAGCAACCTGCAAAACCCAGCATGTAGCACAACAGACGGCAACGGATTGAGGTGAAGGAAGCAGAGCCCGGGATTTCCAGGACAGGTATGTAACACAGGTCTTCTTTGAGTATGAAAGCTCCTGGCTGAACTATCAGTAAATTAAATGTCCCATCGCCTAATCTCATCCCTTCCATACATGCACAATTTACAAGATAGAGCCACAGACTTTCAGTTCCTTGTCCAGGTCTATTGTGCAAATTTCTTATACACTTCTACTGTCTTCAATTTTCTATTTCTCTCTACGGGTCTTTCCATTGGAATAGATTTTACCATAAAATGTGCCACTTTCAGTGATACCCTAGCGGCCACTTAATCATCATCCTCCGATTAATATCTTTCTTCCCCAGCAAGTTCTACAAGTGGGAAGCACAGTGACCTTATAGAGTTTGTGTTCTGGGTTTATGTTTGACCAACATGTCCACCAAACCGCTGCACGACAAGCTCTACCCTCACCTACTGTATCCTCACCCATCCCTTGTAGGTTGTGAGCCCTCGCGGGCAGGGTCCTCTCTCCTCCTGTACCAGTCGTGACTTGTATTGTTTAAGATTACTGTACTTGTATTTGTTATGTATAACCCTCCTCACATATAAAGCGCCATGGAATAAATGGTGCTACAATAATAAATAATAGTAATAATAACATGTGCCATGTGGTTGCTTTGTTTTTAGGCTCCCAAAGGCAATATGAACTGGATGTGGCTGCTACCTCTGTACACTCTAAATTTTCACCAAAGGAGCTTCTGTGCCCGCATCTTCCACCACCTGAATTTTGGATTTAGCACAACTGTACTGCAGTTTGCTTCTCTCACCGGCACAATCAGTTTCAGTATTATTTTGCTAGTACCTTATAACTTTCCCAGATGCAGCAAACAGTAATCATTGTATGCCACCTTTTTAGTTAATATATAAAACCACACGATAATACAAGACACCGTTCTAGCCAACTTGAAAAATGGGAATCTTTCCGTAATATGGTCCCTGGCAGAATTGATATTATTCACAGTAATTGTTGTAATTACTTTGTGAGATATATTTGCAAGGTCTGCCATCAATTAGTACATGTCTCGCTCTGACAGAAGTTAGCGCTCATCTGTGTTTTCATACATTTAAGTGAAAAATTATTGATGCCCATATTTCATTTGTAAAACCGATCTTCCATTTGGCAGGCTGGCAGAACTAACAGGTTTGCTTTGACAATCCTGGTAATGAAAAAAAGTACACTGTTGTAAAATATTACAATGCGGCTTGTGAATAACAATGATGTGAAGCGCGCATAAATTATTGATGTATTGGACAGGTTTCTATTGAACAGAAAAACAATTCTCCACATTTAACTAATGTATAATGCTTTCATCCCTTCTCAAGTATGCTAATATTACATAGGATTTTGCATATTTTGGAACTATTTTTATTGCTCCAGTATATGTCACAAACAATAACGCAAATCTGAGAATAGTCTCAATTGAAAAAAATATGCTAAAATGCTGTGTCTCTCTCACTTTCCCCTCCTCCATGTGTACAAGCTTTCCAATCTGGAGTTTCACGCAAAAGCATCGCAAATCACATTTTTTGGGAATATTCAGCGAAGCTTGCGAATTTCAAAAGATCTGCTCATCTCTAATGAAGACCAATAAAAATCTGCTTTCAAACGTGGATATATCTTATAACTGGATGCAGTATCAACTAATCTCGGATCCTGAAGAAGTTTGCATGAATTTTACAAAAAATCCTAACCATACAAAGTGGCTAAAGACAATCTGCCTCTACTTTTCCCCTCCATGCACATCGTGGAGCGTGTTATAAGTTCATTCAAAGGTGACAACTAATATGGCTGAACTTCCATTTTGCTACTTTCACAAATGTCTGCCGCATAAAACAAAAATATCAATATTTCTGCACGCAAGGAATAATTTACAAAAGTTAGTCAACTTTTTCTTGTACACGACCCATCTTCGGTCTGTGGCTACCCTTTTTATTTCAGAAAGCAGTGTGCAGCCGCAGTGTCACAGGTTTACCATGACAGAGTGTAGAAGACAGCATTGTCTAATTTCTCCTACCTGCACGGTTTTGAAGCACGTCACCTTCATATTAAATGGTGCAGGTTTCTTTTAGCAGTGCTGGGGCTAATCTGCTCAGTTGAGAGCTCTTGGAAACTTTCCTGCATTAAGGCTCTCGGCTGTTCACCGTTACCCACTCCCATTGCCTATATAATCTGGGTCCTGGCTAACACGCATGGCCAGAGCAAGTTTATGCTATACGGTTAGTAGATGGTTGTTTGTAGTTGTTGTTTGAGAAGGTGTTTGGTGGATTTATCTGAGACTGTTGCTAGGTTTTGGGTGTATGCTCATTCCCTTCCTTCTTTGGTTTTACCCCATCCTCCAATCTCCTGTGCATTCCCGTGTTGTTTATGTGTATATATTTCTGATTGGTATTTTCCTTTATCCCTGTTTGTATTACCTTGTTACTCTGGTTGGTGTATTACTGTACACTGCTACTCCCCTCTTCCCTGGGAGGATGAAGGGTACAGACTGAAGGCAGATTCAGGAGCTAAGGAAAGGTACATGGCCCTGGCATCTTCACCATCAGAAGTAATCCGGGGAACAGGGTGAGCTAAGGAGCCCCTAGCGTTAGTGACAGGGACGGAGCCCCTGGAGTCATGACACGCAGACAGATGGTTTTAGCTAAGTATGACTGTAAAAAAAAAATGCCAACATAAAGAACCAGACTTTCTTGCAATAGCTGAGTATGAACTTCTGGGTTATGCTATCATGAATTGTTGCAATACAACTAAAACATCATTGTTGCATTATTTACAAAGTGTTTATTGATGGGTACCAGCTTTCTAAATAATGGGACAACCCTGTTTTCGTTAAAGCAGTGGTGCAAAATACAAAGTAATTTTCATCCTAAATTCCTATCTATTTAATGCCATAATCTAAACTATTTTCTAATATACCTTAATTAAAAACTTCTCTTTCTTCCTTTACTACACTATCCAACTGCTTTTTTTCCCTACTTCCTCGATTATGTGTCACGATGTGACTTGGCCCTGTGTGACGCGACCCGAAGATCGGTCGGTCACTAAAACAACCAAGACAGACAAGGGGACACCGGGGACACAATTACAACGGTGGGCCATGCAATAGGGAACGGGGAAAGGGACACCTCCTGCACTCTCCTGAGGCTGTGTCCCTGAACTAGCCTGACGTCCCTATATGGCTTCTTTCAAACTGTCGCCGACCAGGATACCTCAGCCCTCACTCACCCTGCACCTATCCCTCAGTAGGGAATTAGTAAATGCGGACACTGGTCCCACTGCTGCACTAATACAACACAAGGGAAAATAACGGACAGGGAAAAACAAACAACTTAGCTTTCTCTGCTGCCAATGCTTCGAGGCAGCAGAGTAAGGCATCCGAACTCAGCTTTCAGCAGAAATACCACTGCTCCAGATAGGCTACAAAAAGCAAAACTCCAGATAGCTCCTCTCTTCTCAAAGGTTGGTTTGCAAAGGATCTGCTATTACCAACAGTCAGCTGGTGTACCAGGTGACCTTATGAAGGCGGGAGTGGTCTCCACTAGCAGACTAAACATGTAGTAACACAAGCGGCCACCGGGGGCAAAAACTTATATTAACCCCCGATGGCCTGAAAGGAAAAATTTTTATATCAGAGAATCCAGAATCTGACAGATCCAAAAATGGATCCTGACATTATGCTTCTTTTGAGAATCCCCAGTGCATGCTGAGATACTCAAACAAAGCATCATCAGCGGTCAGAGTTTGCGGTCACTACCACAGCCCCTTCCTGAAATGAAGCATCATCAATGACCTTCATTTCAGAGGCTGGTCTAGTCACTGAGTGATGAGCACTGTGTGATATGCACAAAGACAGTGCGCTCTCTCACCAGCTCAGATCAGCAGTAAAAAGCCTGCACCAGAGGACACTGTCAGTGCGTCTTGTAAGCTGAATTTTTTGCAAGCCAGGTATTCGTCTTACAAGGCACACTGACAGTGCACTCTGCTCTCTTTCTGGCTGATTACTGCTGATCTGAGTCGGCAAAAGAGCGCACTGTCTTTGTGCACAGCACACATCGCACAGGGATTAGCACACCCCCTGAAACGAAGGTCACTGATGATGCTATGCTTCAGGTAGGGGGCATGTGTTGCGGCAGTGACCGCAGTCTCAGCCCCCTGACAACACTTTGTTTCAGTATTCCAGAATGCACTGGAATTCTAAAACAAAGTGTCATCAAAATGGAAGTAGAAAAAAACAAAAAATAAAAGCAATTAGATAGTGTAGTTAGGGAGGAATAGGGAAATTTTAGTTTCTATATAGAAAATAGTTTAACCTATGGTATTAGATAGGGTTTTTTAATAACCCCTTTAAAGGAAAAAATGGCTTTGACAGCAAGGGGTGCAGTGAAGTCAGGCAAGAAAGTCAGGTCTTTTACACAGGAACTAGGGACTGTTGTTAGAACTTTTCCTAATAAGCCATATTTTGAATAATCATCTGTCTGTGACTAAACACTGTTTTCTTATATATTAGGGTAGCCCCAGACACATAATACTGTAGGTATTCTTTATTTATTAACACATATATATTTTTTACCTTTCATTGAACGAACGGAAAAAGGTTTAAACAAAGTGGCGATCACAAGGTGCTGATAGACTTCCACAATGAACAGAGAATCCTCCCTAAAAATGTTCTTGTTAGAGAAATGAATAGAGGCGAGAATAAAAAAAAAATACTGTATCCTTAAAAGGTTAAATTGCTGACTATATTGGATATATTTTCTGTTCATAGATAACATCCAATGATTGGTATGGTTTATTTTTCCAAATTCGTAAAAAAAAATAACCCTCCTAATTTCTAGCATCAACATTATCGAAAGTATGAGCGCATACCACCTGTAGCTTAAACAACACCTAACAATCATAAAGAAAACAAAAAGTCCCATTTCCCATAAACCCCATGATCAACCACCTAAGGAAAAATTTACACAAGATATTAATCATCTACAATTATTTAGACAAAGGAAGTCTAAAAAACAGACGACCAAGAACTTAGGGATCGCATCAGCGAGGAGCCATGTTAGTTGTCTGCTGGACATTAGATAAGAATGTAAAAAACTTGCAAGAGAAGCAGATTTTCTATTACAGATAAATATTGAGAGCCGTAACATATGCTGTTAACATCGCTTTGACCTTAAAAGCGCTTCTAATTTTTATATGAGCATATATTATTTTCGGCAGTCACTCTAAACCTTGGTCTTTTCCAGCTGTTCTTTGCCTGGAGGCTCCGGCTAGACTCTTCAGTCCCAGGACATCAGTAACATGAAATATAAATATGGTCCGTAGGGGACAGCCAGTGATGTAATTCACTCTTTACAATACAGGATTCCGGAAGACAAGCAGTTTCAACTGAATTAATTTGCACCCTGAACACATCAGTATGAAGCAGAACTCACACAAACCTTGAATATTTAGCTCTGAGGCTTTGATTTTGTTATATAAAAATAATAATAAGAAAAAAATGCTAATTGTAAAACATTTTAAAAAATGTTACTTTTTGACTTCGCACTTATGCGGAAAATGCGCTCTACCAGTTAACCAGCAGACCAAAAAACACTTTAATAAAGGGTACAAACAGTGTTCTACAGGGCAAGAATGTAAGGACCAAAATTTTTTATTTTACATTTTTTCTTCTTTTTTTATCTTCTCTTTCAGTTAGTCATAACCATGGGTGTAACAATTGCGGTAGCAGAGGGTGTGACCACAACCAGGCCCGTGTGGGAGGGGGAGGGTGCCCCCGATGCCAGCACCAATTTCACATTGATGGGCATCCTTGGACACACATTCAGCTGAAATGTATTAAGGCGCAGAGACCTGACGGCTCTCTGAATTGCAATACAAGTTGCCGGTCAATCAGATACCGGCAGCAGGAGTTAGCTTGCCCATGATGGGCAGGGCATGGCAATGAAGTCATGCACTGCCCATACAGATGCACTGAAGTCTGTTGCTGTCGTCTGTGCCAGTTCAAGAGGAGTACGCCGCACATCGTGGGAGCAGATGATGGTGAGAATAATTGATGTTTCTTTTTAAAATGTGCTGGAGAAGAATGGAAGGGACCCCGGATGGGGGGCATAGTACTGGGAAGAGACCCAGGATGGGGGGGCATAGTAACAGGAAGGGGCCCAGGATAGGGGATATTATACCAGGAAGGGGCCCAGGATGGGGGGAGCATAGTACCAGGAAGTGGCCCAGAATGGGGGATATTATACCAGGAAGGGACTCAGGATGGGGGGCATTGTACCAGGAAGGGGCCAAGGATGTGACACAATGCTATAGGATGGACAGGGGATATTTTTACCGGAAGGAGCTAGGATGGCATATTATTACTGGAAGTTGCCTAGGATGGATGACAATAGTACAGGAAAGGGCCCAGGATGGTTGACATTTTTATATAAAGGGCCCAGGACGGGGGACATTATTACATGATGGAGAAAATTATATGAGGAAGGCGCCTGGGATGGGGGATATTTTTAAAACATGGTGACAGGATGTGGAAATTATTACTGGAAGGGGCTCAGGATGGGAAACATTATTATATGGGGTAGACACGGATTTCTTTACAGGATGTAAAGTGCTCAAAGGGCCCATACATCTGACCAATATGCAGGTGGGGACCCAGGTTCAAATTTTGTACCGGGGCTCATCAGTACACAGGGAGTTTAAATAAAGTGTGGTGCTGCCCCATTGACCACAGCAGGTATTAATGGCATATTCTTATGATAGGTCTTCAATGCCTGATCAATAGGGGTGCCGGTTGTCAGCTGTTCCCAATGTTGGCAGTGTCCGGAGCTGCTAGGGGCAGCTCTACAACTAATTACTCCTGCTGAGCGGCTGGACAGCACGCACATTGTGCCTGGCTAGAAACGTGTGTGCTCTGCCCAGGACATAAGAAGTAAAGTTTCTCCTTGTCGAGAGTGACATGCCTAGCATGCCAGTGTAATGAGTCTTATAGGCCATGCAATGCTCCTCTGGGAATTTAAATATGCAAATTTCCTCTTCAGCGATGAAGAGGACTAAAATTCTAGTGCCACCTTTGGAACGTAGCAATCCAAAAGTCAATATAGACCCTTGCCATATGACTTAAAATGTAAATTAAAATGTAATTTTCCAGAGGAGCACTGCATGGCTTATAAGCCTCCTTGCACTGGCATGCCAGGTATGTCACTATCCAAAAGAAGAATCCTTGCCCCTTAGATCCCAGCCAGAAGCCTGTCATACAGCCAAATGAGCTCTCATGCTTTGTTCTGACAAGGGGTAGCATCCCAATCAAAATGTCTACAAATTTTGATACTGGTTTGGCTTTTAGTCTACAGTAAGTCATTTGGGAAGAGTCGTTAAAGGGTCGATATTGACTACTAAAATTGCTGCTTCCAATAGATGGCGCTAGAGTTTGAGTCCTCTTCTCTGAAGAGACAATTTGCTCTTCCCAGATTCTGCCTATCTCCACCATCAAAAGAGTCACCCCAAGGGTGGATACTGTCGCACCTGGTGGCAGAAGAAGACGTTGCTGGATCAGGACCCGGTAGAGCTGTGACTGTGACTGAGCAATGAAGATACCAAAATGAGACCCTTCTGCCCTTCTGTCTTGGGTGAGAAAACCATGACACCACAATGGAAGATTAAGCAGTTATTTGCTATCTCCCCATCTCTTTTATGTATGGTCTCATATTTCATGTTCACATTTGCATTAATTGGTATTAGAGATAAGCAAATCGTTTTGGAGGACCATGGTCCAGTGGTCAGGTCAGTAGTCCATGTCATGGATGTAGACCTCCTCTTACTTTGAAATATCCCCAGCTCCTATTTTGGAGACGAGCAAACAATTTTGATGAACCTTGGTCCAGTGGCCAAGTAAGTAGTCAATAGAATATGAATCTCCTCCTACCTGGGGATATCTCAAGCTCTTCTTGTGGAGATGGGCAAATAATTTTGGAGGACCCTGGTCCAGTGGCCAAGTCAGTAGTCAATGGCATATGAACCTCCTCCTACCTGAGGATATCTCAGGCTCTTCTTTTGGAGATGAGCAAATAATTTTGGAGGACCCTGGTCCAGTGGCCTTGCCAGTAGTCCATGGCATGGATGTAAACCTCCTCTTACCTTGGGATATCCCCAGCTCCTATTTTGGAGATGAGCAAATAATTTTGAAGGACCTTGGTCCAGTGGCCAGGTCAGTAGTCAATGGCATATGAACCTCCTCCTACCTGGGGATATCCCCGGCTCCTCTTTTGGAGAGATGTAATTAAGGCGGTGTGAACCATACACACAATGTCATGCCAGGCCGGCTAATCCAAGGTGTATCCTGAGATACCAACATGAAACAAGCAATTCTCAGGACTCCCACCCAGGGAATACTGACCTGGACGCTGGTCCGGAGTCCAGCTAATTTATTCGCTCATCTCTTGATGTTGTATTTTGCACAGACACAAAAGAATATTACTGCAACCATCACTCATTTATCTGCTAATTACCTTGCTACCTACAGAGCGTAGTGCATGTACAATAATGAGAACCGTACCGTGTGATTGTGCGAGGTGATCACCACAGTCCCGTCTTCTGTGAAGTGTGTCGTCGTGAAATTTCCGGCGAACAATCCCCTAGAAAATAATGAAGAATTTGTATTATTAGCTCAGGCAGAAAAAAGAGCCACATATTTCACCATCTTATTTCCAGTACAAGACATGAAAGAGCTCATTGAAAATATGAAAATAGAAGAACGGGTAATCACCATCTGTGTTTTCAAGAAAATCTCCACTTTAAGTTATAAATGGTAGAAATTGAAATTAATTATCATTCGGGAAATAAAGCAATTAAATGGGAGTAGAAAATCTGCCTTGGCTCGATTCACCAGGAAGCATCTCCGAGTCCAGCGATTATTTACGCTTCATTTCTACAATCCTTACAGCTACATTATGTCTACAAAACAGTTGCAGAAAAAGTGTCAGAATCAGCATCAAAGTCCGGGAACATAAGCTTGAATGTTCCAGGTGCGCTACTCGGCACCAGTAAAGTGCCGAAAATAGTATTTACCCCTTCTTTTTTATTTTACTCGCTTATATGGAACTTTACAGACACCATCATCACCTTCTATATTAAAGAATGCATTAAAAAAAGGCATGGTTGGCAGCAATGGCATCTCTGTTGGTCCTATAGACTTTACATAGAGTGAAAAGTATCTTCTAATAATTTGTAGGGCTCCCAGTGGTAGATCCCACAGCGATCATTCATTTATTATCATCATTCCTATAACTTTGCAAGAGTCCCCCCACAAAAAAAAAATCCTACCTGAATGTTACAGAATATATATTACATAAGTGCTGTGTTTGCTGACAGAGAAAATCCTGAGCGTAATCTGTGATTTAGTGATCCATGTACAGGGGCTTCTCACAAGATTAGAATGTCATCAAAACGTTAATTTATTTCAGTTCTTCAATACAAAAAGTGAAACTCATATATTCTATAGAGTGATTACAGAGTGATCTATTTCACGTGCTTATTTCTGTTAATGTTGATGATTATGGCTTACAGCCAATGACAACCCAAAAGTCATTATCTCAGTAAATTAGAATACTTTACAACACCAGCCTGAAAAATTATTTTAAAATCTGAAATGTTGGCGTACTGAAATGTATGTTCAGTAAATGCACTCAATACTTGGTCGGGGCTCCTTTTGCATCAATTACTGCATCAATGTGGCGTGGCATGGAGGTGATCAGCCTGTGGCACTGCTGAGAGGTTATGGAAGCCCAGGTTGCTTTGATAGCAGCCTTCAGCTCGTCTGCATTGTTGGGTCTGGTGTCTCTCATCTTCCTCTTGACAATATTCCATAGATTCTCTATGGGGTTAAGGTCAGGTGAGTTTGCTGGCCAATCAAGCACAGGGATACAGTTGTTTGTAAACCAGGTATTGGTACTTTTGGCAGTGTGGACAGGGGCCAAGTCCTGCTGGAGAATGACATTTCCATCTCCACAAAGCTTGTCGACAGAGGGAAGCATAAAGTGCTCTAAAATTTCCTGGTAGAGGGCTGCGCTGACTTTGGTCTTGATAAAACACAGTGGATCTACACCAGCAGATGACATGGCTCCCGAAACCATCACTGATTGTGGAAACTTCACACTAGACCTCCAGCAGCTTGGATTGTGGCCTCTTCACTCTTCCTCCAGACTCTGGGACCTTGATTTCCAAATGAAATGCAAGATTTACTTTCATCTGAAAACAACACCTTGGACCACTGAGCCATAGTCCATATCTTTTTCTCCTTGGCCCAGGTAAGACGCTTCTGGCGTTGTCTATTGGTCATGAGTGGCTTGACACAAGGAATGTTACACTTGTAGCCTATGTCCTGGATATGTCTGTGTGTGGTGGCTCTTGAAGCAATGACTCCAGCAGCAGTCCACTCCTTGTGAATCTCCCCCAAATTTTTGAATGGCCTTTTCTTAACAATCCTTTCAAGGTTGCGGTTATCCCGATTGCTTGTACACCTTTTTCTACCTCACTTTTTCCTTCCACTCAACTTTCCATTAATATGCTTGGATACACTCTGTGAACAGCCAGCTTCTTTAGCAATGACCTTTTGTGGCTAATCCTCCTTGTGGAGTGTGTCAGTGACTGTCTTCTGGATATCTGTCAGGTCAGTAGTCTTCCCCATGATTGTGGAGTCTACTAAAACATATTAAGGGACCTTTTTAAATGCTTAGGAAGCCTCTGCAGGTGTTTTTTGTTAATTATTCTAATTTTCTGAGATAATGACATTTGGGTTTTCATTGGCTGTAAGCCATAATCATCAACATTAACAGAAATAAAGACTTAAAATAGATCACTCTGTGTGTAATGACTCTATAGAATATATGAGTTTCACTTTTTGTATTGAAGAACTGAAATAAATTAACTTTTTGATGATTTTCTAATTTAGTGAGAAGCGTCTGTAGGTGGAGCCCTGTTAAGACCTTCTTCCTTAGTATCTGTCCAGATTATGGGAATTAGGAAAACATTCTTAGCAATTCCACCTCGAAATCCAATTTAGCGATAAAATATTAGAGATTTAATCTTGTAGATTTTTCTGCAGCCCAACTAAGCACTACAAATCTTTCACTGCAGACATTTTGTAAACAGGTGAATTCTGGAGCAATGTTATATTTTGTCTTTTGGTTTGAGATCCCCTTTAAAATAGTCTTTCATGGAAATAAATGGATGACCTAAACTTACAATAGGCATCAATATGTGATTGATTGGAACAGACCTCCGGGACCCCGCCAATGTGTGATATGAAAGGGTTGTGGTACTTGTGGCATAATAACTGGAATGACTTTATATTTTAGTATTACCTGGAATAATCTACGGTTTTGTTTCATTCTGAATGTGGCAATAATTGTTATTTTGTGGATGCAATAGAATAAATCCAGTCATAAACAACATGTTATCTGGCCAATCTGTCTCCAGCAAAACATTTACATTCAGCCGTGTTCGGCTGGAGCGGAGTCAGGCAGCAGGTGCAGGAATAAAGTAGCGTCAGGCTCATTCTTATCTGTAATCTAATTCATTCTCCAGAACAATTCTGATGCAGAATCTAATTTATTGGTAATGGCACAAGCTGGGTCATTGACCTTGCGGCTCTCATCTCCTTGATTATATTACACTTGATGCTAGGACTATTTCTCATAAATGCAGGAAACACAGCTCAGTTCTCAGCTAATAAACTGATCAGTGTGGCCTGAAAAATATCTGATCTGTCTTATCATCAATCTGTTCTAATATTTCAGATGAGAGAATCGATTCACAGGAACCTGATGTAGCGGGCAAGTCAGCCTTTCTGTCTATTATATCTATCCATCCATACATCTATCCATCCATCTGTCCATCCATCCTTCCGTTTATCCATCCTTCCATTTGTCCATCCTTACGTCTATCCATCCATTCCTCTATCCATCTGCTCATCTATCAATCCATCTTCCTATCCATCCATCTGTCAATCCATTCATCTGTCTAGCCTTCTATTCATCTATCTATCCATCCGTTCATCCATCTATCTATGTACAAATCCATACATTTGTGGCCAAGAGTATTGACACCCCTGCAATTTTGTCAGATAACACTCAGTTTCTTCCTGAAAATGATTGCAATCACAAATTCTTTGGTATTATTATCTTCATTTAATTTGTCTTAAATGAAAAAACACAAAAGAGAATGAAGCAAAAAGCAAAACATTGATCATTTCACACAAAACTCCAAAAATGGGCCAGACAAAAGTATTGGCACCCTCAGCCTAATACTTGGTTGCACAACCTTTAGCCAAAATAACTGCGACCAACCGCTTCCGGTAACCATCAATGAGTTTCTTACAATGCTCTGCTGGAATTTTAGACCATTCTTCTTTGGCAAACTGCTCCAGGTCCCTGATATTTGAAGGGTGCCTTCTCCAAACTGCCATTTATAGATCTCTCCACAGGTGTTCTATGGGATTCAGGTCTGGACTCATTGCTGGCCACCTTAGGAGTCTCCAGTGCTTTCTCTCAAACCATTTTCTAGTGCTTTTTGAAGTGTGTTTTGGGTCATTGTCCTGCTGGAAGACCCATGACCACTGAGGTAGACCCAGCTTTCTCGCACTGGGCCCTACATTATGCTGCAAAATTTGTTGGTAGTCTTCAGACTTCATAATGCCATGCACACGGTCAAGCAGCCCAGTGCCAGAGGCAGCAAAGCAACCCCAAAACATCAGGGAACCTCCGCCATGTTTGACTGTAGGGACCGTGTTTTTTTCTTTGAATGCCTCTTTTTTTCCCCTGTAAACTCTATGTTGATGCCTTTGCCCAAAAAGCTCTACTTTTTTCTCATTGACCAGAGAACATTCTTCCAAAACGTTTTAGGCTTTTTCAGGTAAGTTTTGGCAAACTCCAGCCTGGCTTTTTTATGTCTCGGGATAAGAAGTGGGGTCTTCCTGGGTCTTCTACCATACAGTCCCTTTTCATTCAGACGCCGACGGATAGTACGGGTTGACACTGTTGTACCCTCGGACTGCAGGGCAGCTTGAACTTGTTTGGATGTTAGTCGAGGTTCTTTATCCAACATCCGCACAATCTTGCGTTGAAATCTCTTGTCAATTTTTCTTTTCCGTCCACATCTAGGGAGGTTAGCCACAGTGCCATGGGCTTTAAACTTCTTGATGACACTGCGCACGGTAGACACAGGAACATTCAGGTCTTTGGAGATGGACTTGTAGCCTTGAGATTGCTCATGCTTCCTCACAATTTGGTTTCTCAAGTCCTCAGACAGTTCTTTGGTCTTCTTTCTTTTCTCCATGCTCAATGTGGTACACACAAGGACACAGGACAGAGGTTGAGTCAACTTTAATCCATGTCAAATGGCTGCAAGTGTGATTTAGTTATTGCCAACACCTGTTAGGTGCCACAGGTAAGTTACAGGTGCTGTTAATTACACAAATTAGAGAAGCATCACATGATTTTTCGAACAGTGCCAATACTTTTGTCCACCCTCTTTTTTATGTTTGGTGTGGAATTATATCCAATTTGGCTTTAGGACAATTCTTTTTGTGTTTTTTCATTTAAGTCAAATTAAATGAAGATAATAATAACAAATAATTTGTGTTTGCAATCATTTTGAGGAAGAAACTGAGTATTATCTGACAAAATTGCAGGGGTGTCAATACTTTTGGCCACAACTGTATGTCTCTCCATCTCTCTATCCATCCTTTTGTCTATCCATCCATCCATCCGTCTATTTATCCATCCATCCGTCTATCGATCTATCTACCATCCATCCATCTATCCATCCATTATCCATCCATTTGTACATCCATCCATCTATCTATCTATCTGTCCATATATCCATCCATCCATCTATCTATCCATCCATCTGTCTATCCATCCGTCTATCCATCCATCTAGCTATCATCTATCCATCCATCTATCTATCCATCCATCCGTTTATCTATCTATCTATCTATCTATCTATCTATCTATCTATCTATCTATCTATCCATCCCTATTACAATGTATAACTGTCCATTTAAACTAATATCTATAAGTCTATTATAGGCCCATCGAATAGACTACACTTAAGTTATGTGTGTTGTTAATAACCCGCCTCCAACACTGATTATCTGCTTTCTTCCTATTCACAGTGTACACAGAAAACTGCCAATCAGTGGTGTGGGCGGGGTTATACAGAGCTCAGCATTCAGAGAACTGCAAGATCTGCACCAGAGAAAACAATCAAAACCTCAACAATCAGCCCAGTAAGTAACACAGCAAAAACCTGGCGATAGATTGTTTTAACATATGAATTCGGTTCATTTACATATAACTACATACTGCTCATCATATTATTATAGAAGTTATTTCAAGAGCAGGTGCTGTTCCCTCTGGGTAAATCCAGTCCTTCTAACATCTACGGTACTTTTTTATCTGTCTAATTTTAATCCACGGTTGGACTGGTCAACTACAGTTCAAGTGGCACCTCCCGTGTGGTCCCAGGTTCTGTACATCCAGCAGAAGTCAACTATTTGAAGCTGACTTGTAGCCAATTATTTATTACTTCGGACATGATTTATGGAAACTATGAGATTTTATATGTCCTTTGTGTGCAATGTGCATGACATACTGTTCAGGGTACAGATCAAATCCAGGTTATATAAACAAAAGGATTGAACCGCACATCTTAATAAATGAATTCAGGTTCTTCATTCAGCGCCATTGCCCCTGATGTACAACATGCGACCACATTGCCCCCCAGTGTATAACTTCCAGCCCTCCACCATGCTATGCTGACTGTCATTACTAACATGTGACAGAATTGCCTGTAATAGGAGCCACCAAGGTATAAAATCTGGCCTCATTGCCCCCGTTTATAACATTTGGTCCCCCCGCTCCCTCCAGTGTATAACCTCCAGTCCCCTGCAATGCCGATTGCCTTTACTAACATGTGACAGAAAGGCCAGTGGTGCAGAGCTCACTGATACCAGTGCAGTCCTGTGATAAGAGCCATCAGGGTAACATGTCTGTTCAGGACATTTCTTCCTCCTAAATCATCCCCCATCACCTGTCGTGTTCTATTGAGAATTGGAAGTAATTGCAGCAGCAAAGTAGAGACCCCATACAGAGCAGGGGGCCAAGTGCTGAAGAGCAGATGGCAAAAAGTTTCCAATGTTCTGCTGACTCCATAACTGCAGAGTCCAGACCTCCGTTGGTAGTAACATCAGCACAAACACTGCCCCACTGGGAGCTTCATGGCTGAGCAGCTGCATGCAGCCATACATCACCAAGCACAATGCAGAGTGTTGGATGGAGTGGTGTAAAGCCGCCACCACTGGACTTTGGAGGATACGTGTTCTGTGCAGTGTCAGATAACACTTCTCTATCTGGTGTCGGATGGAGGAGTCTGGGTTTGGTGAATGCCAGGAGGACGTTACCCACCTGACTGTATTGTGCCCACTATACAGTTTGGTGGGGGAGGATAATGCTGTGGGCTTGTTTTTTTGGACTTGTCCTGGACCCCTTAGTTTCAGTGAAGGGAAATCTTAATTCTTCAGCACAAGACATTTTGGACAATTGTAACTTTGATCTATGTGGGAACAGTTGGGTGAAGACCCTTTTCTGTTCCCCATGACTGTGCCCAGTGCATAAGGTTCATACAGATATGGTTGAGGGAGTTTGGTGGAAGAACATGACCGGCTGCACAGAGCCCAGACCTCACCCCATCCAACTCCTAGAGTAGAGACTGTGAGCCTGACATCTCCCCCAACATCAGGGTCTGAGCTAACAAATGCTCTTCAGGATGAAGGGGTGAGAATTCCCACAGACACCTCCAAAATATTGTAGAAAGTCTTCCCAGAAGAGTGGAAGCTGCACGGGGCTACCTGCTCCATATTAATCCAGCCAACTTTCCAGATGTACGCTACATGTATACTCTTATGCAGCACAAAAATCTCACATCAATCTCACTTTAAAAGGAATGAAAGAAAAGTTTAGTTTTAATCTCCTCAATGACTTAATCACATGTATTGCTCAGATTTAGAAACAGAGGAAGAGCGTGGCATTGATTTCTTACTGGCTTCCATCCCAGTACATGAAAGAAGTGATACCAACTCCGATGAGCAATAACTTAGAGTAATTAGATCAATACGCTTATGAGGCTGAATAGCCCATCCTAAATAGATATTGAGTGTTTTATTAAATGTCTTCAAAATAGATGTCATTGATAACATAAGGTTTGTTTGCATAGGCAATGATAGAAGTATGATAACGGCTCGCGCCTGAGTGCTCCCATATTCTCCTGGGATGTGGGGTGGGATGTTCTGCTTACAGAAGTAACAGTTCAGCTCTTAGGAATATTTGGCAATTTTTCAAGGTTGTCCTTTAGAAATAAGGAATCATATCCCACAAGAACCTCACATGAGAGCCACTGAATTGCTATTTGCAGAATAACCCCTCTTTCTTGCAGGCTGCACCTCATTCCTGCGCCCTGAGCATGCCACTGGGTGGCAAGGCTTGACATCACGGTAATTGATGGCTCATTGCTTTTCAGGAGTCTTCTTGAAGCCTTCCAGACACTCCCGAAAAGATACCCTTCAGTAGTGACAAGTATGACTCATGATGCAATCACAAATGTTGCGCACCGGTCTCTGCCTGGGATTAAGACACCTTCTTTCAACGATGAGTAAGGAGGACATTTTTCATCCCTACTTTAAGATCTTTTTGATCCCCTAAGAAGGGTGACCTATCTCTTGGCATGCCATACACTAGCTCTCTGATCGCTTTACACAACAGTAACATTTTTTTCAGTACATATCTTTTTTCTTCTTATGGCAACGGCAGCATGTTTCACTTTAAACTTTATCTGACGCCTCGGATGCAGATACAATTGAACATAATGGTGGAGAGAGGAGAATCTGAGGTTCAGCAGAGCAGACATGAGAAGTCGGACGTTACTATCTCACACCTGCTATGTCGGGACATACAGCACAGAGAGGAGAACTGCTCAGTTCTTCTTGGGAACGGGGCCTTTATTTTTTTGCCAAAGGACTGAAAGGGCACCATATTGGGGGAGTTAGGTGGCAGTGGCACTATGGAGCATTAAACTACGTGTGTGTGAGGATCATATTGAGTGAGGGGACTGTTGGGCATCACTGTGTAGCAGGATACTGTGGGGGCATCACAATGTGTGTGTAAGGAGTACTGTGGAGGCCTCATGTATGAAGGGCACTGTGTGGGGCTGTGTGTAGGGGTGATACTATGGAGGTATCATAATGTTTATGGGGGCTTCATATTGTATATGGTCAATTTGGGGCAGCAATGTGTGGGAACATCTTTAGGGTATCATACTGTGTGAGGGGCATTGTGCGGTATCATACTGCATGGGGGCAAAAAAGGGTATTAAAGAGGTTGTTCACTACTTTTTAATTAGTGACCTATCCTCAGGATAGGTAATCAATGTCTGATCAGCCGGGGTTGGACACCGGGCACCCCACCGACCAGCTGTTATCGGTGTCTGCGGCTGTTGGCTGGAAATACTCACTTGCAGAGATGGCCGTCTACTGATAGTGGCCGAGGCTGAGTACTCCAAATCAATAGGAGCGGATGTGTAGCAGCTAGTGATGAGAGAGTATACTCGTTACTTGGGTTTTCCCGAGCATGCTCGGGTGACCTTTGAGTATTTTGGCGTGCTCGGAGATTTAGATTTCTTCATCTCAGCTGCATGATTTGCGACTTGTAGACAGACTAAATACATGTCGGAATTTCCTAACAAACAGGCATTCCACACATGTTTTCAAGCTGTCTAGCAGCCGCAAATCATGCAGCTGAGGCGATGAAAACTAAATCTCCGAGCACGCCAAAATGCTCGGACAACACCCAAGCATGCTCGGGAAAATCCGGGCAACGAGTATAGTCGCTCATCACTAGTAGCAGCCACTATCAGATAACGACCACCTCCGCTACTGAGTACTTCCAGCTGGCAGCTGCTGCCAGCACCGATGACTGCTGATCAGTGCCAGACCCTTGCCGATCAGACATTGTTTACCTATCCTAGGGATAGGTCATCAGTGCTAC
This sequence comes from Dendrobates tinctorius, assembly GCF_039654945.1. NCBI lineage: Eukaryota > Metazoa > Chordata > Amphibia > Anura > Dendrobatidae > Dendrobates > Dendrobates tinctorius. The sequence goes on along the minus strand of NW_027361863.1, from coordinate 955,308 downwards.
AATAGGGGGCAACCTCTTTAAACTGTGTGGGAACAATAATGGTCTTCACTATGGTACTTTTTATTTGGGTATTTTTAGGAATGTAGTTGAAATATGTGTCTCTCTTTCTATCTTTTAGAGTTGACAAGTACGTAACAACTGTGATCAAATTTAAAAAAAAATAGTTTTCTAAATTAAAGGCACTCTCTACCCAAAAACCTTCAAGTAAAAGCAGCTGCTATCATGTAGTTTTAACTTTTTAGATTAGCAACACATTGACATTTTTTTATTTTTTTTAAATTATTAATTATTAATATTGCAAAAGTAATTTCAGTTGTCAGTTTTCTTCTAGGGATCTGAATATAAACGAATACCAAAGGAACATTTTTATAATTTATCATCCTTTTTTCAGAAGCTATTTCATGAATGACTTCCAATATGGCCGCACTTTCGGTTGCCGCTTTTATAAAAATGAATGCTGAAATTGTATGTAAAAAATGCCGGCATCTCTATAAATAAGGCCGGTTTCACATTTGCTCTTCAGGGCGCAGCGACGGCCTGCGCACGGCCGCCGCTAAGCCCCGCCCCCTGCCGCGCCTCCGCCGGTAGCTCCACCTCCGGGCGCATGACGCTGCATGCGTCATGCGTCCCCTATATTTAACACTGAGGATGCAGGCCGTGCGCAGTATGCGTTTTTGCGGCGCCTGCGTCCTTTTGACGGTGCGCCGACCAGCGCCAAACGCAACCTGTTGCAATTTGGTTGCGCTCGGCGCACCGTCAAAAGGACGCAGGCGCCGCCAAACGCATACTGCGCACGGCCTGCGTCCTCAGTGATAAAGATAGGGGACGCATGCAGCGTCATGCGCCCGGAGGCGGAGCTACCGGCAGAGGCGTGGCAGGGGCGGGGCTTAGCGGCGGCCGTGCGCAGGCCATTGCTGCGCCCTGAAGCGCAAATGTGAAACCGGCCTAAAAGGCATAATTCCAAAACGCTAGCTGCTACTCTAACTAAAACTATATTATGGAAGAACAAGTTTTAATTACGAGGATTTTTTTCTTTTTTTAGTAAAACGATTGATAAATATGTAGAAATTAATGTCCAGGATTGTCCTTCATAAATACATCACCATTGCCAAGCAGCCTGACAACAATAAGAGCAACTGATAAACTATGGAAAGCACCAAACACACAGAATAAATTACACCGGAGATAAATGAGAGGCTAATTAGTGAGTGGCATTGGTGGATGATTGAACGATGTGCTAATTCCTGAAGCCGCATTTATTCAGCTAAGGGTACCGTTACATCGCTGGTGAATCGCTAAGTGGTCGCTAGTGAGCTGCCACACAGGCAGATCTCACCAGCGACATCGCTGGGGACGGGGGTCGCTACTTACCTGTCAGACGCGGCGATCCTGACGTCCTCCCGCCGGCGTCCACGCGTCGCTCGTTGGCGCCACAGGAAGCCCAGCAGGAAGCGGCCGACGAGAAACGGTCCAGGATGTTCTCGCGCGATCAGCGGTAACCAGCGGGGGAGCCGGTCGGAGGTAAGTATCACACATAGCGATAACGTCACAAAATCGGTGACGTTACAGCGATATTGCTATGTGTAACGGGGGCTTTAGTCATAAAATAATGCTGAATACATTATTATAAACCTATTTATTAAAAGAATGGGTTCGGAGTTACAGAATAAATACATAGACCATGAACAGGTGTCATTGAAAGATGTATGAAATGGGATATCAGAGAATGAAATAGATTAGATAGACAAATAAAAAAAACAGAGTGCTCAAAATTTCAATGTGAAAATAAAAAAATGTTTGAAAAGTTGAACAAAAAAGGTAAAGAAGACCTGTCATTTGCCATAAATAAATGATTTGTTAACCTGTTGTAAATGCCACTCTTCTACTGAATCCGGCGTTGTTTTTCTTTTGTATCTGTGCCTTTCCGTTTCACCTCTTTTCCTTCTATGAACCTACAACGTTTTAGCCAAATGGGCGTGGTACGCAACTCTAAGAAAGCCGTTGTAACATCAACTGATCTTCACAGTGCCATCGAAGGAATAAAAAAAATAATGCACACTATCTATAAACAGAGAGATGGTAAGGGAACACTTAACTAATTTAACCCCTTAATGACAGCCAATACGTCTTTTTACTGACCTGAGATATAAGAGAATATCATCCCCATACAGGTGACAATCTAGTAGCTGTCAACTGTACACTATAGCTGACAACGTGCTGTATCACAAACGATCGGTGTTGGCACCGTCCATATCTGTTTAACCCCTTAGTTGCTGCTGTCAAAAGTGACTACATCAAATAAATGTTTAAAAGATTGTGGGGGCTTCCACTTTAATCTAACTGACACACCGATTTTATGATTGTGTGGTCCTGATGTTTGCCATAACAGTTCATGGCCAAATAGCGGCCTAAAGGCCCCTTTACATTTAACGATGCACCAGCGATCCCGACCACAATACGACCCGGTCAGGATCGCTGGTGCATTGCTAAATGGTCGCTAGTGCAAAAACCCTAGTCCATGCCCTCATAATCTCTCGCCTTGACTACTGCAACCTCCTGCTCTGTGGCCTCCCCTCGAACACTCTCGCACCCCTCCAATCTATTCTAAACTCTGCTGCCCGACTAATCCACCTGTCCCCCCACTAATCCCCAGCTTCTCCCCTCTGTCAATCCCTTCACTGGCTCCCTATTGCCCAGAGACTCCAGTACAAAACCCTAACCATGACATACAAAGCCATCCACAACCTGTCTCCTCCATACATCTGTGACCTCGTCTCCCGGTACTTTCCTGCACGCAACCTCCGATCCTCACAAGATCTCCTTCTCTACTCCCCTCTTATCTCCTCTTCCCACAATCGCATACAAGATTTCTCTCGCGCATCACCCCTACTCTGGAACTCTCTACCACAACATATCAGACTCTCACCTACCATCGAAACCTTCAAAAAGAGCCTGAAGACCTACCTCTTCCGACAAGCCTATAACTTGCAGTAACCACCGATCGACCAAACCGCTGCATGACCAGCTCTACCCTCGCCTACTGTATTTTCACCCATCCCTTGTAGATTGTGAGCCTTCGCGGGCAGGGTCCTCTCTCCTCCTGTACCAGTTATGACTTGTATTGTTTAACATTATTTTTTTATGTATACCCCTCCTTACATGTAAAGCGCCATGGAATAAATGGCGCTATAACAATAAATAATAATAATAATAGTGAGCTGCCACACAGGCAGATCTCACAGCGATGCAGTAGCGATCTAGCGGTCGATACCTTTCAGACGAGGCGATCCTGACGTCCTCCCATCCGCGTCCACGCGTCGCTCGTCGGCGCCAGCAGGAAGCGCCCGACGAGAAATGGAGCTTCGCGATCTCGCACGATCAGCGATGGACAGCGGGGGAGCCGGTCGGCGGTAAGTATCACACATAGCGATATCGCTAGTGATATCGCTGCTGCGTCACCAAATCGGTGATGCTTTAGCTATATTGTTAGCGATATCACTATGTGTAAAACCCCCTTTAGAGTCTCCCGGCTATAGCGGTCAGTTCAGAAGTTACTGACATTTACGTGGTAAACAAACACTTTTTCATTCCATCTATCATTCCACTTTGCATTAATTCCTGAAAATCACCTGAAGGGTTAATAAACTACCTGACAGAAGTTTTCAATATGTCAGGGGGTGCTGTTTTTAAAATTGTATCACATTTGAGGTCTTCCAATATATAGCACCCCCAAAGTCACTTCAAACCTGGATAGGTCCCTCAAAAAATAGCTTTTGTAAATTTCCTTGAAAAAATGAAAAATTACTGCTACATTTTTAAACCTCTTAAAAGACTAACAAAATAAATTAGCATTTTAAAAATGGTGCTGATGTAAAGCAGGCATGAGGGAAATGTTATTTATTAATGATTTTGTGTGACATGACTCTCTGGATTAAATGGATAATCATTCCAAGTTTGAAAATTGCAATTTTTTACATTTTTGTCAAGTTTCTGATATTTTTTACAAATAAGCACAAAACATATCAACCTAAATTTACCATTATCATAAATTATAATGTGCCACGAAGAAACAGTCTCAAAATCACTGGGATTTGTTGAAGCGTTCCAGAGTTATTATCACATAAAATGACATTGGTCAGAATTTTAAAAATTGGCCCCGTCACTAAGGGGTTAAATGAATTTAACTCTCCTGGTCCAGATGAATTACATCCTTTTGTACTGAAAGAGATAACACAGAAAATTTCAGAACCACTAGCCAGAATCTTTGAAAAATCCTGGAGAACAGGAGAAGTCCCAGAGGATTGAGGAAAGGCAAATGTTGTCTCTATCTTCAAAAATAGAAAGAAGATGAAGTCAGGAAATTACAGGCCAGTGAGCCTTACTTCTACACCAGGAAAGATCTTTGAACAAATTATTAACCCCTTTCCTACATTAGATGTACTATTCCGTCCATGTGACCTGGAACCTAAGTCCTAAGGATGGAATAGTACGTCTAGCACGATCAGCTGCGCTCATGGGGGGATTGTCACAGCTGACAACCGGCACTATGTGTCAGGGGCAGTCACGGACCGCCCCCGACACGTTAACCCCTGGCACACTGCGATCAAACACGATGTGCAGCGCTGCTGCGGGGGTCTCCTTCCCTGCAGGTCCCCGAATCCAAAATGGTGGCGGAGACCTTCGGGGGCCTGCAGGGAGGCGGCTTCCTCATGCCTGCAAAGCGCCGGCATGAGGATGCCTTCTGCAGTGCCTGTGACAGATCACTGATCTGTCACAGTGATCTGTGATGTGACAGATCAGCGATCTGTCACATGACAGTGATGTCCCCCCTGGGACATTGTAATAAAGTTAAAAAAGAAAGTATAAAAATAATTTATAAAAAATCGCTAAATAAATTAAAAATAAAAAATATTCCCTAATAAATTCATTTTTTGAAAATAAAAAAAACCAATAAAAGTACACATATTTGGTATCGCCGTGTCCGTAACGACCCGCCCTATAAAACTGTCTCACTAGTTAACCCCTTTATTGAACACCTTAAAAAATAAAAATAAAAAACAAAGCAAAAAATAAAGCTTTATCATCATACCGCCGAACAAAAAGTGCAATAACGCGCGATCAAGGATATAAATAACCATGGTACCACTGAAAACGTGCAAAAATAATTATTTTTTATATAAAATTGTTTTCATTGCATAAAAGCGCCAAAACATAAAAAATTACATAAATGAGGTATCGCTGTAATTGTACTGACCCAAAGAATAAAACCGTTTTATCAATTTTACCGCATGCAGAACGGTGTAAACGCACCCCCCAAAATAAATTCATGAAACGCTGGTTTTTGATCATTTTGCGTCACAAAAATCAGAATAAAAAGCGATCAAAAAATGTCACATGCCCAAAAATGATACCAATAAAAACGTCAACTCGTCCCGCAAAAAAATAAGACCTCACATGACTCTGTGGGTCAAAATACGGAAAAATTATAGCTCTCAATATGTGGTGATGCATAAACTATTTTTACAATAAAAAGCGTCTTTTAGCGTGCAACAGCTGCCAAAAATAAAAACCGACATAAATAGTAAATCAAACCCCCTGTTATCACCCTATTAGTTAGGGAAAAATAATAAAATAGAAAAAAATGTATTTATTTCCATTTTTCCATTAGGGCTAGGGTTAGGGTTAGGGTTTGGGCAAGGGTTAGGGCTAGGGTTAGGGCTAGGGGTGTGTTGGGGTTAGGGTTGGAGTTAGAATTGGGGCTTTCCAAACGCGACATGGCATCCGATCTCAATTCCAGCCAAAAAAGTCAAATGGCGCTGCTTCCCTTCCGAGCTCTGCCATGCGCCCAAATAGTGGTTTACCCCCACATATGGGGTATCAGGGTATGAAGACAAAGTGCACAATAGCTTTGGGGGTCCTGTTACTCTTGGGAAAATAACAATTGGGGGTGAAAAGATCATTTTTGTGGAAAAAATATGATTTTTTAATTGTACGGCTGTACGTTATAAACTTCTGTGAAGCCCTTGGGGGTTCAAAGTGCTCACCACATACCTAGATAAGTTCCTTGGGGGTCTAGTTTCCAAAATGGGGTCACTTGTGGGGGGTTTTCACTGTTTAGGCCCATCAGGGGCTCTCCAAACGTGGCATGGCGTCCAATCTGAATTCCAGCCAATTTTGCAGTGAAAAAGTCAAACGGCGCTCCTTCCCTTCCGAGCTCTGCCATGCGCCCAAACAGTGGCTCCCCCCACATATTAGGTATCGGTGTACTCAGGACAAATTGCACAATAACTGTTCCAGTCCAATTTCTCCTGTTATCCTTGGTAAAATAAAAAAATTGAACCTGAAGTAATTTTTTTGGGGAAAAAAAAGTTAAATGTTCAATTTTTTTAAACATTCAAAAAATTCCTGTGAAGCACCTGAAGGGTTAGTAAACTTCTTGAATCTGGTTTTGAGCACCTTGAGGGGTGCAGTTTTTAGAATGGTGTCACTTTCGGGTATTTTCTATCATATAGACCCCTCAAAGTGACTTCAAATGTGATGTGGTCCGTAAAAATAAAATGTTAACCCTTATAACTTCCTAACAAAAAAAATTTGGTTCCTAAATTGTGCTGATGTAAAGTAAACATGTGGGAAATGTTACTTATTAAGTTTTTTGAGTGCCATATCTCTGTGATTTAAGAGCATAAAAATTCAAAGTTGGAAAATTGTGAAATTTTCAAAATTTTCGCCAAATTTCGGGTTTTTTTCACAAATAAACGCAAGTTATATGAATGAAATTTTACCACTATCATGAAGTACAATATGTCATGAGAAAACAATGTCAGAATCGCCAGGATCCATGGAAGCGTTCCAGAGTTATTACCTCATAAAGGGACAATGGTGAGAATTGTAAAAATTGGCTCGTGAGTTAACTTGCAAACCACCCTTGGTAGTAAAGGGGTTAAACAGCATGTATGTAAGTACTTGGATAAAGCCCCCGTTACACACTGCGATATCGCTAGCAATATCGCTGTAAAGTCACCGATTTTGTGACGTTGCAGCGATATTGCTAGCGATATCGCTGCATGTGATACTTACCTCCACCCGGCTCCCCCACTGGTTATCGCTGATCGCGCGAGAAGCTGCTGGACCATTTCTCGTCGGCCACTTCCTGCGGCGCTTCCTGCTGTGACGACGAGCGACGCATGGAGCCGGGCGGGAGGACACAGGATCGCCTAAGTGTGACAGGTAAGTAGTGATCCCTGTCCCCAGCAATGTCGCTGGTGAGATCTGCCTGAGTGGCAGCTCACTAGCGACCACCTAGGGATTCACCAGCGATCCTGACCGCGTCATATTGCTGGTCGGGATCGCTGGTGAGTCGCTAGGTGTAACGGTACCCTAAGAATACAGTAATTAACCAGAGCCAGCATGGGTTTGTAGCAAACAAGTCATGTCAGACTAATCTAATTTCCTTCTATGATGGAATCACAGACTGGGTGGATTAGGGAAATGCGGTAAATATAGTATATCTAGACTTCAGCAAAGCATTTTCATATAGTATCTCATACTGTGCTTAATGAAACATTGACCAAGTATGGGAATGACAAGGCTTCGGTTAGGTGGATTCATAACTGGTTCAGTGATTGTACATATAGGGCACCACAAGGCTCTCTCCTGGCTCCAGTGTTGTTAAACATTTTTATAAATGATCTAGATAAGGGAACTGAAGGCAAACTAATCAAATTTGCAGACAATGCAAAGTTAGGAGGGATAAATAGCACTAGAGAAGCCAGAGAAAGGTATATAGAAGGATCTAGATAAGCTTGAAGAATGGGCAGCGACTTACAGAATAGTACTATTTAACAGGGAGCAATGCAAGATTCTACATCTGTGCAAAAAAAATGAAAATTACATCTACAGAATGGAAGGAATAGAACTAAGCAACAGCATGTGTGAAAAAGACCACATTTATATGCAGAGAAGGTCATATGAAAAGGCCCAGGAACAAAAGAAAAATAACTCTGGATTCAGGAGAACAGCGGTATTTACACCAGGTAAAATGACATATCTATGGCAAATGACAGGTCACTGCGGCCAATTTCCATTTTTTCATTTTCATGTTTTCCTCCTCTTCTTCCAAGCGCCATAACGTTTTTATTTTCCATTCACGTAGCCATAGATGGGCTTGTTTTTTGCGGGACCAATTGTGCTTTAAATGACACCATTCATTTTTTTTCTTAAAAGGGACAGGAACCAAAAAAAGCTTTGTGTGCCACTTATTATGCAGTTGTGTTCAGTAAAGTTGAACTATCTGATCTTTTAAAGGGAACCACTCAAGAACCCCTCCTTACATGCCACTTTCATTATAAATATTGGTTACATTTTCTTAACATTTCTAATTAACACATGCTAATCATCCGCTTCCGCTCCTGACATAACTAATCAATCCTTGATTTCCTCCGCTGATAATTATAACATGTTTCCTCGCTCACCGTAATATTTTTTTTATGTACTAACAAACATTCCCACCGAAGAAATGGTTTTTAAAAATGCTCCCATTGTCAAGAATCTACATCAGTTGCTCCCCGTGTCGGTATCTCAGCACCTTCCATTCTGTACTTTTCATGGTGGTCAAGAATAAGGTTTCGTTATTTAGTAATCGGAAGAATAAGACTTGCAGATCAGCCGCACAAAGAAGGTACCAGTCAATTAATATTTTCAGTTTGGTATTCTAGAACAGAGCACACCATATGCTAATTATTGAAGCCCAAGTTCACTTTAAGGGTTTTTCGGCCGTTGGTATGGAAGCCATTGCTGTTCACAGAAAGTCTAATTATTATTGTACAATCTAATTAAGGATTGGAGCCAATGAAGTAGGAATCTGCAAGGTCTCATTGGGCAGAGGAGGTGGATATTTATCTAAGATTTATTAAAGGAAAAATTAGTTTAAACTTCTGTCTGTTATTTTCTCACAAGCAATAAGGGAATTCAGAATTAAAGTGAGCGTCCTGTGGGTTTTTATTTTTTATTAAACCATTCTGAATGCCGTAAAATGATGCAATTAATTATATTCACCTAACCGATCCCCCCGCCGCTCTGGTTAAATTGCTGTTATAGGCCGATAACTTCACTTCCTGCTTGATCTTGATAGGCAAGTGATTGCTGCAGCCAATCAATGGTGATCAACTCATCTGCCAATGATTGGTCTCGATGAACACATGTCCGTATAATCTGTGTATGCTATTATTTTTTTTTTTATCCAGTGGCTGGACAACCCGTTTTAAGAGAGGAAAGTTCCTTGTTCAAGAACCTCATCTATTAAAGAGGTTGGAGTGCAAGTCGGCAGTCACTCTATGTGTCTGGAACCTTGTGAATCCTCACAGTGTGCGCTGTGCGCGCTGTCAGGATTCTACATTGTCGGGAGCTGGTGGGTACGTAACTACAAATTTGGGTCTAACAAAGTGTTTTTCCTGTATAAGATATTTAATATTTCCCATCCACAATCCTCACCTCTCCTCTTGGTCAGGTGAATGGAGGGTGGCTAATTGTATGTAAGGCAAAATAGGTGCAGGACATATTTCTGTGTTATATTTTCCCACATAAACCTCTTTGTCCAATAATATGACTGTCATAGTTCTAAGCATACTTTCACTATCCTAGACACACTGAACATGAATATGATAAATCAATAATTTGGGTTGATATTACATTTCTGCGGTTTTCCAGAGTTGCAGAAGCTGATCACAGGAATATCCGTGAGTAGCGTTGACATCAGATTAATATAGATGTGGCATGGAAATATTGCATTTCTTTTGTACCATGTGATGTCCCAGGTTTGGACTGGAGATGTCCAATCCACCTAGAGGCAAACATCATTCCCTGCATATTATTATCCCTTTACTAGGGAGGAAACACACAAGGAGTCTTTTATTCTCCCTATAGACCTGCTGACTCCTAGTTAATTGCATTATCTAGTCACAGAGGAGATGCTATCAGGTGTCCAGTGATATCAGATTTTTATTTATTTAATCCGTAAACACAATCCATAACAAAAGGACTGCCTACACTAGACAGAAATCCAATTCTCTATCATGCCTGCATACATTTTGACAGACAGGAGAGCAGGAGCAAAACAAAGATAAAGACCAGCCTGCACTTCCTATAGAGAGAAAAAGACCCGCCTGCACTTCCTATAGAGAGAAAAAGACCCGCCTGCACTTCCTATAGAGAGAAAAAGACCCGCCTGCACTTCCTATAGAGAGAAAAAGACCCGCCTGCACTTCCTATAGAGGGAAAAAGACCCGCCTGCACTTCCTATAGAGGGAAAAAGACCCGCCTGCACTTCCTATAGAGAGAAAAAGACCCGCCTGCACTTCCTATAGAGAGAAAAAGACCCGCCTGCACTTCCTATAGAGAGAAAAAGACCCGCCTGCACTTCCTATAGAGGGAAAAAGACCCGCCTGCACTTCCTATAGAGAGAAAAAGACCCGCCTGCACTTCCTATAGAGAGAAAAAGACCCGCCTGCACTTCCTATAGAGAGAAAAAGACCCGCCTGCACTTCCTATAGAGAGAAAAAGACCCGCCCCAACTTTCTGTGTCCGTTTTAGCTTCTAGAGACAAATTACACTTGACAGCTGTGGACAGCAAAGAAGATTCCTGGCAAATTAAACATTAGAGGGATTTTTTTTGGGGGGGCTTGATATTACATTTCTGTGGTTTTCCAAGGATACTGAAGCCATTATTTCCCCCGATCAATCAGTTGATTGGATTGATGTTAGATTATTATAGATATTGCATGGAAATAATGCATTTCCATTGTGCCATGTGATGTCCATAACACAATCCATAGCAAATGGACTACCTGCTCTCGACAGAAATCTAAATCTCCGTCACTTCTGTATTTATTTTCCCAGATAGGAGAGCAAGAGCAAAAAAGACAAAAGACCCACCATCACTTCCTATAAAGAAAAAAAAAATGCTTTCCCATTTTATGCAATCCGTTTTAGCTTCTAGAGATGGATTACACGAGATAATTGCCAGGGGACAGTAAAGGAGAGTCCTAGTGGACTGTACTTTAAAGTGATTTATTTCTTTTTTTTTGGGGGGGGGGGCATTTTGAAAAAATAATTTGCTGACCGTCTGATCATTACACATTATCTAGTAAATGAGAGCTAGCTGATCATTTAACCTTCCAAAAATAAATTCATCCACAATAGGATATTAGCCCGTCATATTATAAGCTGCTGCACTTTTATAAGCTGCCAACTTTAAAGAGATTGTTCTATTATTGTCATGTCGACTTTAGTTACCCCGCAATAGAGAGGTCAACATGATTACATGGTATCTGTGACATGTTATTAAAGAAATCTAAAAATGGTATTAGGGTTAGAAAACCTTCCAACAAAAGTCGAAAACATCCAAAAATACAGAAAACTGATCCATGGTAGACCACAAAATTATAGTGGTTTTCTTGCCTTTAAGACAACTGTTCATCAGACATGCATTTTCTTTCAACAATGTCTACAAGGTTTCCAAACCTGATACAAGTCCATAAAAAATAGAATTAACATGTAATAGGTTACATTTTCTTTCACTTGAGGCCCTAATTGGTGTAGGATCAGGAATTTTGAGAACCGTCTGTTTCAGGCTCGTCATCATTTACTTTCCCCTAACAGTTGTCATTGTACACAAGCTCCAAGAAAGAAAAGAAAAATTGAAAGTAGAGATGAAAACTAACATCACAAAGCTGAACATTAATCAATCTTCATGGCACCCTTCAAGGGTAGCCTCAATGATAAGTTATACTAAAGACGAATATTGCTCTTGACTTATTCGGCTGGCATCCTGCCACAATCAATAAAACTGGGTGAGAATATTTGGATAAAATTAGAAACAAGTACATGGAATAAAAGAATGGAATTTAAGTAAGAGCAAATGTGTGCGTGTTCATATCCTGGGCACTACGGGGCACTAAGATGGCATAAAAACAGCATCTCATTTTACATCCTGCTGTAAAGTTGAACGTCATATGCTATTAATCACTACTATGAAGATGATTACTGAGAGAATAGCATCTCTGAAAGACCTCCTCATGTCACTAAAGTGAGTTGGGATCGGTCTTGATAGTCGAGACGATGCTTTGTCCTGTAAGGCCAACAACCGTATTGTTAACCCATGGGTGTAAATAGAAATCATGGGGCCACATAGTAGAAATTCTAAATGGCCACCCTCCAAAAAATATATAAATTAATATGTGCCGGGATCACAGAAGAGCTTATCTCATAACTTTGCAACCCTTACAAAGTAATTTTCCCTTATTGAAGCCCCTAGATTGCCCTTTCATTGCCTCCATAAAGTATGATGCCAACAATAGTGTCACCCCGAAACACGATATGATACCTCCACAGTGAATTCTTCCAAAGTACCCTCCACACACACGGTATGATGACCCTACTGTACCCTCCTCCCACAGCACTCTTAAATCTTGGGACTGAAGAGGGTTACAGAAGCAAAGAAAGGTGACACTGGAATGGGGAGAATTTATTAGGGTGTCTGTACTAGTTTAGAGCCCTGTATCAGTTTGAGGAGTCCTATCAGGGGTCTGTGTAAGTTTAAGGGGTTTAATTGGAAGCTGTATTTATTTAAGGGGTCTTGTCTTCGGTTATGTATTAGTTTAAGGGGTATCTGATGAAGGAGGCCATATGTAGTCCTTAACCACCAGGCCAGATCCCTATGAACCTACTCCTATGTGCCGGAAACTCCAACTCCCCTTCTGATTGGTCGGCCCAGTGCGATGTCATGCTGGGCTGACTAATGAAAAGTGTAGGTGAGTACGCCGGCAAGTAGGAGGAGGCTCGTAGGGCTCTTGTCTTGCCATTATAGACTATCAATGTGGCCATTATAGACTATCAATATGGCCATTGGACCATGGTCCTACAAATAATTTTACTAAACTCGAGTTAAAACATTTTGTTTCTGAAAATCTCCCAAATAGTATTATGTTAGGAAATATGCCTTTTCTGTTGAATCTTTGTTTTGTTTTGATGGCAAGTATAGTCAACAGACATTATAGAACTGTGCGGGAAATCTGTCAAAAATCATTAGAATTAAACGGGATTCATCACAATTCTTTTTTTATTTTTGCTTAGTAGATATATTTCAATTGTCCTCACCATAAGATTCATAAGTCCATTATGATTAGACGCTTTAGAAGTTAGCAATAGTGTGACAAAGCCATAACTTTATCACAATAGGGGCTATGATGGTAAAAAAAAAAAGCAATGAAACATTGACATGAACTGAATTATGGGGAGAAAAATCCACTGAATATTAAACAAACATCACATATCCACATGGATTGATAAATTTAGAGTTAAAATTCGTTTCAGCAAAAATAAAAAAATAAACATTAAATTTGCTTTTTGTGCAAAGAAAAACCCTTTAAATTTCGACCTAATGCTTTTAAGTGCTGGGAGCAGACGATTAGCCCTTAATAAAAATATGTGGACTTTGTACTTTAGGTAAAAAATAGACCAAAAATGAAGTGCTAATGAATGGCCTGTGCTGATAACCTGCTGTTATCATCATGTTTTGTTGAAGAGAAAATGGAAGAAAGGTTATTGTGACCAGCACTCTGCACGATGGTATTACTGCAAGTAACAATGAGTATTCCCGCTGACAATCCACCATTATGCATGTTATATACCATTACATTCGAAGTCAGGGCACGTGTGAGAATGGAGGAAGGGATGCATTTATGAGAAATATTGCTGAAAAAAATTGCCTAACAAGGCCAATATCAAAGAATATTTTGGATCCTGGCTTTAGTTTAGGAAACCTCTAGCCCATGAGCCATTTATGGCCCACAACACCTTTTCTTTCAGCCCCCGGGTAGGTTCCCTGGGGACGCAGCATCCACATGGGCCCTTACATTTCTCCTTACACTGTGAGCATGTGCACACAGCATTCACTACTGAATGCTGGGGCATATGCAATGAAAGATTATTTCCCTGTGCTAGCTAATGCCAGCATCAGGATGCTCCTTGTGGACGAGTTAGCACACTACGCTCCTGTCCCATTCCAGGCAGCAGTCTCTCATGGGTAATGTGGATTTTTTGGCCCCAGCATCTCCTTTGTGAAATGTTTGTGCTACAGTTCCAGTGTCTCCTATGTGATGTATATGCTCCAGCTACAGTTTCTCCTATAGGATGTATATGCTCCAGCTCACTCCCAGGGCTTATTTAAAAATTAGAAAACTTTTATTAGGTTATCCTTTAAAAATTAAAGATTACAAGCCAACATCTCAGATGACACAGCAATAATATTGCCTTGGACTCTGTGCAGCAGTGCGGATACCGTGCTCCTTCTCGTGCTTGGAATTACATCTCAGGGGTGAGCTGAAATTTACTTATCTTTTCACTTATATGCCCCTTCTCCTGTGTCTCCTATGTGATGTTTATGTTCCAGCTCCAGTGTCTCCTATATGATGTATATGCTCCAGCTCCAGTGTCTCCTATGTGATGTATATGCTCCAGTTCCAGTGTCTCCTATATGATGCACATGCTCTAGCTCCCGTGTCTCCTATATGATGTATATGTTCCAGCTCCAGTGTCTGCTACATGATGTATATGATCCAGCTCCAGTGTCTCCTATGTGATGTATATGCTCCAGCTCCAGTGTCACCTGTGATGTATATGCTCCACTTCCAGTGTGTCCTATACGATGTATATTCTCCAGTTCCAGTGTCTCCTATATGATGTATATGCTCCAGCCCCATTGTCTCCTATGTGATGCATATGTTTCAGTCCCAGTTTTTCTATGTGAAATGAATTTCTCCCAGTGAGGAGAAATGCAGTGTAATATACATCTGTGTTCAAAACAACTTACTGTTCCAATCAGTTCTGTACAAAACAAGTAAAATGATCTATGAGCAGCATCATCATTCATACCACCTAACATCAGATGTCACTCTAAAGAGAAGCAATTCCACCATCACATTAGGGGTGACTTAATTAATTGTTTGACTAAATATAGCAGGATAATTTTCAAGTTGGTGATTTTGCATGACGTCTGAATGATATTACAAATAGCCAAATGGCCCCTGGCAGAAAAAAGGTTCCCCACTCCTGCTTTAGACCTACAGCTGTGGCTATAAGGTGGCATACGTTAACAACAATTCTCAGAGAATTCTTGTGACTAAAAACATTTGTGCAACTTGTTGTCTTGTGCATTTGTTACAGCTGTTATTTGGTTGTAAAAAAAAAATCCTAGCAAGAAATAGTATGAGATAAAAAATTTAAAAAATGCAGAAAAAACTCAACAACGCCCACCTATAAATACCTCCACTTCTCAAGCACCCCATCTCGTGAGATCCTTTACCTGCCTCTGTGTTTGTTTTGTTCCAGCGATCATGCGCTGCGTATCCATATTGTCCCTGCAGCTTATAACCAGCCTCAGAAGTCTTAAACCTAATGTAGTTACTGTATGGAACAGTCATGAAAGAGGTACGAGGCAAGTGCCAGCTCTCTTCCTCCTATCTAGATGCTTTCTTTTGCAGCCAGAACTACTGGGCACCAAAAATTCCCCAAATTTTACCACAAAATTCCCCAAATTTTACCACAAAATTCAATTTCTGGAAAATCAAAAATACTTCAAAGCCTCTAAATGCCCTGGAAGCATTTATGTAATACTCTGAGGGCTCTTATGACATTATTTAACCCTATTTCCTACTCTTGAACAGAAGCACAACCTTAGTAATGTCAAAGTTACCTCAGCATATCTGGTTATGGTTAAACGGATCATAAACTTTCTTCACTGCTGTGCTGTCATACTCTATCTGTATTTTACTTTCACTCTCCATTTCTACTTCTACATTGTGAGCTGTGACGTCCTGTCACTATCCAGATTCTCCATAAAATGTCTGCTTCGTTTCCTGCCTCTGCTTTTATACATGAAATGCTAGTCCCTTCTTATTGGCTCAGCTAGACCAGGTGACATGATAGTTGCTAGGCATTATAGAAAAACCCACCCTAGAAGTCAATGTCTAATGCAATCTTCTGAAATGTAAACGCAAAAACCAAAATCAGTAGTTTTGCACCTTGTTCCTGTCTTTTTTTATGACTTTCTGTGCTGAATAAAGATGTTATTCTGTAGACTAATTTGATGTGAGTATTCTGTAATGTGTAAAATAGCCAATTTGCATGAAGCGCATCGCTCATCTCTAGCATCGAGGTCCCTCTACCTTTTCTTTGTCTAGTCCTCAGCATAGTAGAGTCATCATCAAATTCATGGGTCACTAAGGAAATAGAAGATGTTCTATACAAACAATTAGATAGGAGTGTTAATTATTACTGCAGGAGAATATAAAACATGAAGAAGTTTTTTGTAGCACTGTAGAGCAAGAAAACTTCTTAAGCAACAGATAATGAGCTCTTCAATCGTCTGCATTTATCCACGCTGTGATATTTATATGGACGCCCATTTCAAAGACAGTGTTTTCTCCTCGCAATGCAATTAAAAACATCTCGAGAAGCTTTAGATCCGTCTTCTATCAATATTACAATGGCATGTTGTCATGAATCAACTTTCAACATGAAAAATAGTGTGCCCGCATCTCACAAAGCTTAATTAGTGTGTTCTGTCGAAGCCTCAGAGGTAACAATGCGATCATTAAGTGCCATGAAACTGTTGTGTAACGGCATATAAGTGTTATCCTTCACTTGGTTATGCACGGTATAATTACTGAATTGACTCAAATTTAGTAATTCCCGGTTTCTTGAGCTTCCTTGTCACTTTCTATAACGAGGGCACAAAGTGTTAACACAGAAGTCTCCGTTTGACAACTCTTGTCTATATGAGTTGTTAGCAGTGGTGTAACTAGAGTCCGATGGGCCAAAGTGCAAAATTTGGACCTGGGCCCCAAACCAGGCCGCGCATGTTGGGCAGATGTATGGGCCTTTGTAACGTTCTAAATAAACATATATATAAGGACATATGAGTTGCCCTTTATTCCCCCATTATGTAGTAAAATCCCCCATCTTGGGATCCTTCCTGGTATCTATGTCCTCCATCCTGGGCCCATTCTGGTGTATATGTTCCACAGTCTGGTATACATGTGACATCCTGGTCTATATGTACCCCATCCTGGTAAATATGTTTCCCTTCCTTGGCCCAATTCTGGTATATATGTCTCCCATTCTGGTATATATGTTTCCCATCTTGGGCCCAATTCTGGTATATATGTTTCCCATCTTGATATATATGATCTCTATCCTAGTATATATATTCCCCATCCTGGTGTATATGTTCACCATCCTGAAATATGTTCCCCATCCTGTTATACAGTATGTCCCCCATTCTGCCACTGTTCTTTAATACATACAAAAAAAAATAAGCATTTATACTCACCTTCCCTCTGCTCACCCGCGGTGCATCGTCCTCTTCTGAACCCTCCAGCTGACTTCAGCGTGGAAGTGTAGGGAGTGCATTACATTGCTGCCATGCACCCCCAGTCATGTGCATGTTCACATCAGATGCAGGCCTCTGATCATCCAGCAGCATGTATTTCAGTGCTCGGACCACACGGGTCTCTGGGCCACAATACTCTTCAGCTGAATATGTGTCCAAGCATGCACATCCAGTTCAAGTTTGTGCTGGTATTGGTGGGCTTCACACTTGCAACCGATGTGAACACAATCTTGGTGGATAGGGATAAGGACACCATTCTTCCAGTCGGGACACCTTTTGCGTAGTATGAAAAAAGTTACCATGTAGCCCAACTCTCTGATGAGCAAAACTGTTACCGTGATGGACACTTTGCCCAATTAGGGCAACTCCTTTTTAGAATAAAGCCGATCACAGCAGGCCCATCTTCTTTAAGCTCAGGGTTACCAGTCCATTTTTTGTTTGCAAGAAAAGTAGTAGTATAACATAGGATAAATAAAAAATGGATAGCCATAGAGTCATCCATTTTTTTTAATGGTCATGTTGAGTTCAGCAGTGCGGGAGAAATTTTTGTCAGTGGCTCTCTACCCTGGCTCATAGAGCGAGTTCCTAGGAAGTGGACATCTTGATGAAATCAACATGCTCTAACGTGGCATAAGCAATAGTGTTGTAGGGTTGCCCATATGGCACAACTCCCTTAAAAGGAAATCTGTAAGGATCATTAAGAAATCCAAACCACTACTAACTATATCATCTTATATGACAATTATGTAGTTCTTATAAGGTATTTTATATTGCAGTTGTTTTAAAAAAATAATTTTATTCCATCAATCGCCATATCCTAACGAGGCAGTCCTAGTCTGGTAGGTAGTCCATTTCCCTCCAAGATTGCTCCTACCTTGAATAATATAATCACACCACCAGGGATTTGATTGACAGTTCCTATTCAATCACCAGAAAAGTATGACTGCTGAACACTTTGTGCACTCAATCTCTGCACTCAATGTTCACGCAGTCCCCCAATGCATATGCCTTATTCGTATGCATATAGTATGGAGGTAATGTGCAGGGAGGCGTGATTAGAGGATTCAAGGCAGGTTTAATTAGGGGGGTGGGATGAGACACTTTTCCTAACTAGTCCTGCCTCATTAGCATAATTACATCTTTACTGGCTTGATTGACATCTCCATGCAATTCCATCTGCAGATTGCTTGTGCGCTACCCGATGAAGGAAGATTAGTACTTTGCGAATAGTAAATAATTTGTATCAGATGTCCTCAATTCACATATGGGTTTTCAGCTCCAGTCCAGAGCCAAAAACTGGTTTGTGAACTGGGGGTTTCTAATAAAGGTAATTTACAATCCGCAATGTACTCATCTTCCTTCATCAGGAAGCACACCGACACTCCGCCGCCATAAAGATCACTTTTGGCCCACTCAGTCCGTGAACGGATTTACCCCTGGTGCTATCTCCAGTACTTCAAGTGTAGTTGGATCATCACCCAAACCACCATTCTTCCACCACAAGAGCATCACCATTACTACCTCTCTTCTATATTCCCAAGCTTACAATGTTCCAGCAGTGCTACTATGACGTGTATAGTATAAACAGTGGCATGGCTTCCCATTTTTGGACTGTTCATTTTGTTTATACAGCATTCCACGGGCAGGAGTCTGAACAGTCAGTACTCAGGTTCTACTCTACTCATCTATTTTTACTTCTGCTGACACAGTGAGGTGAGCTACAAGAGTTGGGTACCGTCCCGATTGGGTACACCTTGTTTGGTTCCAATGACTCCTCAAATGGACATGTTCTGAAGTACTATGGAACCTGAGTGAACCTCTAGAGTTAGCGTGTATCCACTGGAAGAAAGATCTATAGAGATGAGCGACTTTGCCTTTTTTCGGGTTGAGACGGGTTTCATGAAACCCGACTTTCGCAAAAGTCGGGTTGAACGAAATCGGCCGATTATCATAAAGTCGAAGGCCGACTGAGACACAAAACCCAATGCAAGTCAATGGGGAAGAAAAGTCGGCCGTGAGTGGGAGACAGGAAACACACCTACAGTGCCCATTTTAATGCCAAAAACATCAATTCTTATTACTTAAGCTTGTCAACCTTAATTTACTTTATAATGATAGTTAGGCATTGAAAACTGGGGGTTATTTGGCTAAAGTTGTGGGGGGGGGTAGGGCTGGCTCCAGATTTTCGTGGGCCCAGGGCCAAAGAGTGTCAATGGGCTCCTTTAACGCATGCCACAATTCATGATCCTCTGATACGGCAGAGAAATAGCAGTATAGTACAATGAAAAATACTTCACTTCTTACATCACATGACTGATATCCATTTTAAATTCTCTAATAGCTCCAAAAACGGACAGTATATTACTCCATACAGTATTATGGCCACCGCATAGTGCGCTATACAGAGTAATGACTGAGGCCAATATATTTCTCCATACAGAATCATTGGTCCCATATAAGGTTCGACACAGTATATGATGAGCGCCACATAATGCTACAGTATATATTGGTCCCCATGGATGAAGCTCCACTGTCTTATGGGCCCAAATAATGCTCCATATATAATGGAACCCATTTCAAATGCTCCAGTGTATAATGGGCCCTGTAAATGCTGCTCCAGTGTCTGATGTCCACCTTTGGAATGCTCCAGTGTATGGTGGGCCCCATATATCATTCTCCAGAGTATAGTGCTCCCCAAAAATTGCTCCCAACCTTTAAACAATTAAATAAGTCTCCTCGCTAGGGAATCCCTGTACTAGTCTGGACTCCTCGTCGTCCCCATCTTCCATCTCTCTGCACTTGGACTGTTTAGGCAGAGAGCGTACAGACGTGATGTCATCGTGCTCTCTGACAAGAATGTCACTGTCAGGAAACGTGGAAGACGTCACGGCAGTGGAGCAGGGAGAGGTAAGTATTTCAACTTTACAAGTGCTGTGATCCTGAGAAAGCAGGGGGGGCCCACTCGTTGGCGACGGCACTGGCACAGGGCCCCTCATAGTACGGCGGTGTGTCTGATGGCGGGTGGGCCGTCTGATGGCGGGTGGGGGTGGGGGAGGCCCTCCCTTTGGGTGGGACCTCCCACCGACAGAGACACCATTGTATACTATGAGGGGCCCTGTGCCAGTGCCGTCGCCTATGAGTATGCCCCCCCCACCTGCTCAAGCAACCTGCACTTTCATCTGCATCGTCCTCTTTGTCACCGTGTAAGGTGCTATAGTATGCGGGAAGGGGAACCTGAGTTTCATCAGGGTCAGATTCTGCCTGTGTAGAGTGCGAGGGGAATGTAGTGGTCTGGGTCAATGTACCAGCAGAATCATCTAGCAGTGGCTGGGCATCAGTGCACTTGTGGCGCCCTCAGGAGTATGGTCGCCACAGTGGCATTACCTTCCTCCTAGGGAGTGTGACTTTATGCTTGGGAGCAATGAAGGATCTCTCTAGTAGTTAAACCAACACACAACACAGATCCCACTCCAAGCCAGCAGGGAGAGCTCTGAACCTGACTGCTGAGGAGCTGCTCTCTGTGGTCAGGAGGAGGGAAGTTAGGGCAGTCTGTGAAGGGAAGGGGAAGTGTGTGGATGTGAGAAGGGGAGCTGGAGGATGAGCAGAGCTAAGGCTCACTCCTAGCTGGAGCGCATGGTCCGGATTCCGGTTTCCGAGTTTGTAGGGACACTGACGATCCTGCAGCAGAAACCGGAGGAAGTAGCAGCTGTAAATGCTCTGTTCCCAACTAAGGCTCGGATGCCACAGCAGCGACTTGTGTGAGCCAGAAAGAAAAGGCTACGGCTGCCTGCCATACGAGAAAGTTTCAAAAGAGAGTCAACAAGGGGAACTTCAGTGAACTCAGTACTGCGAGTACCTCAGATAAGCGCTAGAACGGAGACCACACTACCTATCTGCAGAGACAGAATTCCTAATTTGCTTCCAGGCTGACCAACTCCTTCTCCAACTGTACTCTGGATCCTGGATGGCACTTACCAAGTACAGGTAATGGAACTGCACGACTGTGTTTGTCAACTTTCTCCTGCATCACGGCTCTGCTACATCCTGCACTGCACACCATCTACCAACTCTTTCATCTTCCCTGCGACTACGGCCCTACCTGTGCAGGGCTTCTACATCTTAGCTGCACCACAACATCTGTCCCAGAGAAGCAACACTGCAGCGCTGGTCAATCTGATCAGAAACCACAGGTGGCGTCATGTATCATTCACCTATAAATGTTATTCACCCCTTTGCATGGACGCCCATGCCCATGGACCGGGTCATCACCACCGTGACACATCCCTCTGAGACACCGGCCCAGTACCGATTAACCCCACTGCCCTGGCTGGCCACCCAGACTCGATGTCAGATTCATCTTGGACTGGGGAATTCAGGATTTCACTTGATAACCCAGGCATGGTATGTGGGAAAGAGCTACATGGACTAATGTGAAGTGTGGCCTGCTGCATCATTCACTTTTGGTGGGGGTGAAGGACACAAGGAAAGGGGTTCTTCCTGACCAGGAGCCAGCACTTGATGACTCAGTGCTTGCATTTTTTGAAACTTCAGAAGAGGAGGGCATATTTGCTGAAGTCTGTTTCGGCAATGTAAGCCAAAACCAGTTCCTGATGCTCCGGCTTTAAAAGCGGTTAACCTACTCTCAGAAAAGGTAGCCTTCCAGGCGTTCCGGAGCCAGACCATGACGCAGGCTCAACACCTCCTGCCTTAGCTGCTATTGTGCTTTTGCCACTACCAGCAGATGCACCACCACCATCAGTACCAGCTGGCCCCCCCCACACCCACGTCCGCGACCTCTTCCACCATACTTCCAAATTTTGGAGAAAATGTACCCAAAATAGCATCAGATATATGGTACTGTATCAGAAGCGTACAGCTCTATACAGTTAAAGGATAATTATCAATCTCCTTATATATTTCATGAGTCACACAGAGACGCTCACAGGCTCAGTATGGATTAGACAAGAATATAAAAAGTAGAAAAAGGGTACAGTATCATCAGATGCCAGGTATATATAGTATAGTTTAAACATACTAAAAATATTTCAGGAGGCAGACACAGATGCTCTCAGGCTCAGTATGGATTACAACACAATATAAAGAGCCGTAAAACGGTAATGGATCTGAAGCATTCAGCTGTACACAGTGTAGGGGTCATTGTCAATCTCAGTATTTATTTCCACCGTCAGAAACAGACTCTCACTTGGTCAGTTTGGATTAGACCAGAATATAGAAAGCAGTAAATGGGTACTGTATCACAAGCGTCGAGCTGTATACAGTGTTGGGGTAATTTTTAAATCTGCATATAAATTGCAGGAGTAATCCACAGACTCTCACATGCTCAGGATGGATCACACCACAATATAAAAAGAAGATCCGCAAGAAATAATCACACATGTGGGCCAATGTTCCAGGTGTCAATGATACACTTAGAGTGGTGGGTGGAGGAGGACTTACTGGCAGAAAGGGTACAGTATCACCAGATACCAGGTATAAATAGCATAGTTTAAACATTAAAAATGTATGTCTATATATCAGGAGTAGTGTTGAGCCACCCCGCTAGAGTTCGGTTCGGTTCGTCGAACGTTCGACGAACAACGTCGAGCCCCATTGAAAACAATGGCAGGCAAACACAAACACATACAAACACATAGAAAACAATTACAAAACACCTTAAAAGGTGTCCCAAAGCAGACACAATGCTCAGAAGACAAAAATAACATATGGAAAAGGGCAACTACATATAGAAAAGAGGTGGAGGAGTAAAAGGAGGAGGAGACACAGATATAGGCATGTCATGCCCTTATAAAGTCAAGAAAGGCTGGACTAAAAATCTAAAATAAAAAAAATCTAAAATTCTAAAATCAAAGACGATCATATACCGTTGGACTTCCCACCATAAATTATACCAACTGCCGATCGGGCGGCGTTATTCCCACGACCCTCCGAACAGCGTCCATGAAGGCAAAGTGTTTGGTTTCCGGGGGCAGTATGGTTGCAAAGCTGAACCTTAAAGGAATGTCCAGAAGGGCACCACCAGGAGTGGAGCCTGCAGCTTAATTGGACTCCACATGGGCAACCTCAACCATGCCAGCTACGGAAAAGATGGACAGATTGCAAGCTTTGTCGATTCTGTGGGTGGTCGTGCATGGCCGTTTTTAGTTGTGCTAGCGATTTGTCAGCTTAATTCCGTTAACGAACAAGACTCCGGCATGACCCCGCGGCCCGCGTCCAGCTTACTACAGGGACACGCGAGGCTCTGGCATGCGAGATCGAGCAATAACAGATCTGTCATGCCCTTACATGTCCGGGGCTGTGCATGCGCGCCACACTGAAAGGACCAGCGTGTGTCACTTACAGGTGCGGATAACCCGCTGAACCCCGTTAGTGATGGTGATCTGGGATTCCAATTCTTCCCCGCGAACGAGGATTTCCCAGTAAGTGCAGGTCAACCGGAATTCCGGAATTAGGCCTAACCGCCATTCCAGAAAGAATGTGAAAAAATTAATTGTCCAAACCACAGGTGATGTAGCTTGCTTAACAGCTGGGCTCCTCTGCTGAGTAGCACGCAGTTCTTACATAAACAGGCAGCATAGCTTGGTTCACGGGTGGGCAACTCTGCTGAGTAGCAGACAGTGCTTACATAAACAGGTGGCATAGCTAGATTCACGGGTGGGCTCCTCTGCTGAGCAGTAGACACAGGTACTAGGCCCAAAGTATTGATTGGGCTAAATGGAGTTAAAAAATGGTTCTTACATAAACAGGCGGCACAGCTTGGTTCACCGGTGGGCTCCTCTGCTGTGTAGCAGATACAGTTACTAGGACCAAAGTATTAACTGGGCTAAATGCAGTCAAAAACTAGTTCTTTCATAAACAGGCGGCATAGCTAGGTTCATGGGTGGGCTCCTCTGCTGAGTGGCAGACAGTGCTACAAGGCCCAAAAGGATTTTCTGGACAAGATGCGGTAAAAAATTATTAGAAACACACACAGGGTAGCTCCTTGACAGGTGCACTACACCGCTGGCTACCAGACACCGCTACTATGCCATGAAACTGTCTATGAACATTTAAAACCATTATTAATGTGAAAATAAAGTTACGCTTTTAGTGAACAAACCGTTCTCGAGCGGAACCTCGAACAGCCGAATTTTAAGCAATGTGTTCAAGTTCGACGAACGGCTCGAACACTGCCCAAAACAAACAAAGAATCTAAAAGGTAGAAAAAGGGTAATGTATTCGAAGCGTACTCCAGTATACACTGTTGAGGTATTTTTCAATCTTCATATATATTTCAGTCTCAGTAAGACAGTCCAGACTCTCCGCAAGAGGAAACGAGATGAATACAAGTACAGACGGAAAGTCGAGTGATTGCAGAAATTTTGAAATTAGATCTGTATCTTAATGAGGCAAAACGCCAATTAACAAATTCTAATTGTTATCAGGTACTACCCTCTGACCCTTCGTCTGCCTTTAAGGCTAAATTGGATAGACTATTGGACTCTGCCTTTGGCTGCCATATTATAACCAAAAAAGAGAAGGATTTCATGACAAACCATCACCCGAGGATTCCTACCTTCTACATGCTTCCAAAAGTCCATAAGTCCCTTCAGGCACCCCCAGGTAGGCCCATTGTGTCCGGGATTGGTGGCTTGTTGGAACGCCCTTGTATTTATATTGATTTTTTTCTACAGCCATTGGTGACCTCTCTCAAATCGTTAGTGAGAGATTCCACTCACTTAATTCAACAGTTACAGGATCTTACAGTCACACCTGGTATTGTGGCTTGTAACACTAGATGTGGATTCTCTGTACACATGCATACGACATAATCTTGGCATTCAAGCGGTGTCTTTCTTCCTAGATCAGCACTCCACTGGAGAGAGAAAACATGACTCGTTTTTACTGGACCTGCTTTTTTTCATCTTGGACAAAAATCATTTTATTTTTGACCGGGTTCATTACAGGCAAGTCACTGGCACCGCGATGGGCGCGCGTTGCGCGCCCTCGTATGCAAACCTATTCTTAGGGTGGTGGGAGGTCACCCGGGTGTCCTGTATGGAGGCATTCTCCAAACACATTACCAACTGGTTTCGCTATATTGACGATATATTGTTTTTTTGGACAGGCACCCTGGATGATTGTCGGCTTTTTGTGGACGAATTGAATGTTAATCCTTGGAACATCCATTTGACTTCACATTTCTCGCAGTGTGAGATAGAATTTTTGGATCTTAAGCTTTCCCTCAATGGATCTCGGATTACCACAACCCTGTATCGGAAACCTACGTCTACAAATAGCCTATTGCATTTTTCAAGTTTCCACCCTCAACATCTCAAAAAGGGCATTCCTAAAGGCCAATTTTTTCGGGCCAAAAGAAATTGCAGCAACAGAGAAGATTTTTTGACCCAGGCACAGGATTTGACTTGCCGGTTTAAGGATAGGGGCTACCCCAAAAAGGTAATCTCTAATGCTTTCAGGACGGCTAGAGATTCTGATAGGGATGGGTTGTTGCAACCATGCATCAAGGGCCCGCCTAAACCCCTGAGTATAATAACCACCTACAACAATCAGTGGCGTGATATCAGGGGTATTCTCTCTAGGCACTGGGGGATTCTCCTGAGTGAGCCTAGATTAAAGCCCCATATTTCTATACTACCAAGTTTGGTGGCTAGAAGGGCACGAAATCTTAAAGACTGCCTTAGTCACAGTCACTTCAGACGCCCTGTTACTAGGCTCAACAGAGGTATACGGTTAATAGGCACTTTTTCTTGTGGGAATTGTAACATCTGTCCCTATATGGCCAATGACTATACTGTGTCTCTTCTCTTCTCTCCTTTTCAGATCAAGACTACATCCTATTTCAACTGCAAATCACGTTTTGTTATCTATGCCCTTGTATGCCCGTGTCCGAAGGTATACGTGGGTCAGACCTCTCAGGAATTGAGAAGGCGGATGCAGCAACATTTTTCAAACATCACTACGGCTAAAAAGGATCAAGAAAAGGGCAACACGCTTACATCAGTTGCCTCACACTACTTTGTGACACACAATTCACAATGGCATGGAACAAGAATTGTGGGATTGGAATCTGTGCAACCAGACATCAGGGGAGGTGACATCACAATGGAGCTCCTCAGACGAGAATCCAAATGGATCTTTAATTTGAACTCTTTAGCCCCTGTGGGCTTAAACGAAGATCTGTTATTCACAGGATTCTATAAACAGAACTGATTTCTTTCTTTATGATTGAAATTCTGAGGATTCCTTTGTTATTTAAACCAGTGGGGATATTTCCATCCTGGGAGGTCTTGGTGTGTTTATTGTTTTCTATAGCTTTGTTCTATTCCTATATAAACAGCATACCAGCTTTGTCTATAATTTTTTGTATTGTTACATTTTAAGATTGAGCTTACCGCCTACCCTCCCAGTTTACTCCTTGTTTATCTTAACATTGCGTATATTCCACCTCTCGTCTTTGGCTCTAACAGTGTATTTTGCATGGAAGTGCCTATGATATTAGATTACTGAGGTTCATCCCCTGCCCTGTGGACTAACCATGGGCCACTACACATCGGTATTATTCTGCTGGCCATGCAGTGTATTTGTGGAGGCATGCAGCCCATATTCGTTTTACCATTACTATTGGGTGTTTTCGAATATACTCTTTTGTCTTTATGACAACCTTCATTTACCCTTAGGCAGATCATTAAGAGCCCTTATTAAATTTCTTCTTTGAGGCCATTCTTTCTATTGTTATCTCACATGGGTTTGGGTATGACCAGCTCTATGATAGTAGTGGATCTCACGTCATTGATCCCTCTACATGACTGCATTGACCATGGTGATTTGTGGTCATCTACGGCCTCATATGTGGTTAACTACCAATGAGTGCGCCTGTGATCATTGTTGGTGTGATCATGCTTACAGTATTGACACGTATTTTGAACATAATAAATATACCCTTTTTGACAACTTTTTGAGCTTTAATCTCTTTTTGGTCAACATAGGGTAGCGCATGCGTTTTTGCTCTATAATTTGTGTGAATCATCAATAGGTGTGTCTCTAATTACTGTCTTACAGTTGGGCAGTCAGTGCAATTATGTATTATTAATATGTTCAATAATTATGACTGTTGGCTCTATGATCTTTTGACGTTTCCATGTAATGACGGCCTTTTGGCGACTTTATTTTCACACTCTATGATTTAGGTGGTTATTACAACTGTGTACCATTCATATGCACACTTTGAGCTTTTGCTTTTTGGCCCCAATATACCGACGCCTATGCAGTGTGTTTATTCATTGTTGATTATTGGGGTCATCTCAGTTGTACCTAGAGGTAAAAATGAGTGCCATACACATTTGTATGAACTATTGTTGTATTTGAGCTGAGACATGCCCCTTGTATTATATTCCCATGCATGCGCATATTCGCTACTGTGTACCACTATTATCGTCACATGATGATGCATACGGCCTCTTATTACAGGATTAGTGCAACAACCCTGCGTTTTGGTCGTTATGGCAACTGTGGGCTGCGATTCTTCCTTTGCCATTGTGGGCTGGCGCATGCGCAGTAACTTTGTGTGCCGGTCGTGATGCATCCTCTGATATCACACGCCGGCGTCTGCGCAGTGTCTCCCAACTGTGGGCTGTGACTCATTCCTACTCGTGTGGGCTGGCGCATGCGCAGTGGCTCTGTATACCGGCTGTGACGCATTTTTTGTCATCATACGCCGGCGCCTGCGCATTGCCTTCCAATATGGCCGCTCACCGGCCTCTGCGTGTGCAGGACTCGATCTTATCTCTTTGTTAGTTTGGTAAGTGATACAGCTGTATGCCTTTACTTTATTACTTTTTAACTCCATGTATATAAGGACGTGTTGAAGCCTCACTCAGCACCCCTGACGAAGCCACTGCGGGTGGCGACATGCGTCGGGCACCTTTTTTCTCCCTGAGGTTGCTCCACATGGGCTCTGTATTTTCATGTTATCTTTCATACCAATACTTATGGATATTGATTCCATCTATTAGTGTTCTTGTGCCTGTCTGTTTCTATTTCTAACTTGAGAATGTACCCATTTGATGATGATCACATGCATGTGCGTGATGGGCACTGTGGGCGATGGTGACTAAGTGTATTTTCCCTACTAAATCCATTTAGGGAGCATAACACCCTTTGAATATTTTCAGGTATCTATTTTGAGGGGCATGATTTCTTGCTCATTTATACTTCATTCTTTACACTTGGTCACCAGTTGGTATGCTGTTTATATAGACGGGTCTCCTGTGGAGTACACCCACAGGGTGTAGGTTCTATTATGAGCCATTCAGGTGTTTGTCAAGTCACATGTGTGACTTTTTAATGTTTTTTAACTTGTGTGTGGTTTATACATGTCTAATAAAAATTGCCTATCTATATGCCAATTAATTGTTTGTGGTGATCCCCCTTGTATAGCCCATCCCTGCTCTTTGGCTATGTTGTTAGAAATTTTGAAATTACTAATCACGGGAAAAACTCCCGGGAGAATTCTCAGAGGCGATGCTGACCCTCAATTACTTTGTCTGTGGAGACAGCAAAAACAGTTCTTTGTGAAGAAAGGTTTGCTGTATCGCAGTACCGTGGATCCCATCACCGTTACTCATCTCCATCAAATTGTGATCACAGGGAGAAATGTAGACTTTGTCCTCACTGCCTATCATGATCTGTCAGGTAACTTTGGAGTGCAAAAGACAGAACCACAGGCCGTAGGCGATTCTATTGGATTGGCATGAGAGGACACATTTAAAAATGTGGGCAGGAATGTCACACGTCTGTGAGTAGGAAAACCGTGAAAGCTGATGATAAACCACCACTGCATCTCATTGTGAGTCGACGTCCATAACAAATGGAAGTCTTTGATCATCTGAAGATAGAGCCCAGCAGTACAGGGCATAACTACGTCTTAACCATCATCTATCAGTTCACCAAATTTGTATTGGCAGGCCCAGTGAAGGATTTAACAGCTCAGACTACACAGCGGTGGAGCAGGGAGAGGTAAGTATTGCAAGTGCTTGGGCCCTGAGAAAGCGGGGGGCCCACTCGTGGGCGGCGGTACTGGCACAGGGCCCCTCATAGTACGCCGGTGTGTCTGACGGCAGGTGTGCACCCCCACGGTCAGAGACACTTGATTGTACTATGAGGGACCGTGTGCCAGTGCCGTCGCCCAAGAGTGGGCCCACCCACCTGTCCAGGGCAATGGCACTCGCACGGGTGCGTGCGCCAGGTGGTGACCCCGGCCCTGGGGGGGAGGCAGCCCAATTAGGGAGGTTGAAAAAATGGCATATGTTGATGTTGGACATTCTGCAGCTGCAAATGGAGGAATTGGAGAAGTCCGAGGAAGAGGAGGACAAAAGCGAGCCATTTTTCTGGCAACCTACGTGTCAGCAGGGGAAGGTGGGACAAAATCCTTTGAAACCCATGCATGGTTCATTTTAATGAAGGTTAGATCATCAACATTTTGGGTCGACAGACGGGTCCTTTTTTCTGTAAGGATTGATCCAGCAGCACTGAAGACTCTTTCGGATAGCACACTAGCAGCAGGGCAAGAGAGCTCCTGTAAGGCATATTGTGCCAATTCAGGCCAGGTGTCCAGTTTACAGGCCCAATAGTCAAAGGGGAATGACCTGTGAGGGAGAACATCGATATAGGAGGAGAAGAACTTTGTAACCATAGTTGACAACTGCTGTCTCCTGTCACTTTCAATCGATGCAGTATTACCAGTCGTGTGAGCGGTACTTGAAAAATCAGTCCACAACATGGTCATGAAACCCCTGTGTTCAATACCACTTCAGCTGTGTGCACCACGAACACCTCTTCCATGTTGCCCCCTACGGCTCGTGGGAGAACCATCACCGCTGCTGTGTGCTGGGAATGCATCAAACAAACGGTTTACCAGAGTTGCTTGTTTGTTAGCCAATATTAGCTCTAGGTTCTCCTATGGCATGATGTTTTGGAATTTGCCTTTATAGCATGGATCCAGGATGCTGGCCAACCAGTAGTCATCATCGTTCATCATTTTTGCAATGTGGGGTTCCCTTTTTAGGATCTGCAAGGCATAATCACACATGTCGGCCAATGTTCCAGGTGTCAATGATGCACTGCGAGTGCTGGGTGGAGGAGCACTTTCTGGCAAATCAACATCCCTCCAGTCACGCACAAACCCTGTACCTGACCTTGCCATGCCATCATTTTCTCTTGCCCCCTGAGAAGCATCCTCCTCCCCTAAATAATCATCGCCATCATCCTCCTCCTCCTCCTCTTCTTCCTCCACCTCGTCCAGATGAGTTCCCTGAGCAGACAATGGCTGACTGTCATCAAGGCTTCCCTCCTCCTCTTCCTCCTCAGCTGCAGACGCCTGCTCCTTAATGTGTGTCAAAGTTTGCATGAGCAGACGCATAAGTGGGATGCTCATGCTTATGATGGCGTCGTCTGCGCTTACCAGCTGTGTGCATTCCTCAAAACACTGAAGGACTTTACAGAGGTCTTTCAGCCTCGACCACTGCACACCTGACAACTCCATGTCTGCCCTCAAACTGCCTGCCCGTGTATCCTCCCACAAATGCATTACAGCCTGCCTCTGTTCACACAGCCTCTGAACAATGTGCAGGGTGGAGATCCACCTTATTGCAACGTCGATAATTAGGCGGTGCTTGGGAAGGTGGAGCAATTGCTGCAGCTTCTGCATACGACTGGAGTGTACGGGCGACCAGCGGATGTGCGAGCACAGTCTTCGCACCTTATGGAGCAGGGCTGTTAACTCCGGATAATTATTGAGGAAGCACTGCACCACCAGGTTCAAGGTATGAGCCATGCAAGGTATGTGTCTGAGTTTTGAAAGGGCTATGGCTGCCACAAAATTCCGGCCATTATCACTAACTACCTTGCCTGCCTCAAGATGTAGACTACCCAGCCATGACTCAGTTTGTTGCTACAAGTAGTTGGCCAGTACCTCCGCGGTGTGTCTGTTGTCGCCCAAACACATCATCTTCAACACAGCCTGCTGACGCTTACCACTATCTGTTTGATAGTGGGACACCTCGTGTGCAACACTGGCAGCTGCGGATGGAGTGCTCATGCGACTGCGCTCTGTGGACGAGCTTTCGCTTCTGGAGGAGGAGGAGGGTCGAACGCCTACAGCCAACTGTTTCCTATACCGTGGGCTAGGCAGCACTGTCTCACCGCCGCTGTCCCCTGTGGACACTGCATCCACCACATTAACCTAGTGCGCAGTGGCCCTGACTATGCCTACTGGACCATGCATCATGAGGTGCTCCTTTCCACTGATTGCTTGAGTGCATGGAAATTGCTGTCTTTCACATGCAGGTGGAGGGCTGGGATGGCTTTTCGAGAAAAGAAGTGCCGACTGGGTAGGTCATAGCGTGATACTGCATAGGCCAGGAACTCGAGGAAAGCTTCGCTTTCAACCAACCGGTAAGGCATCATCTCTAACGAGATTAGTTTGGCAATGTGGGCATTCAAACACTGTGTACACGGATGAGAGGATGAGTACTTTCTTGTCCTACTGAGAGTCTCTGGTAGGGCGAGCTCTACTTGAGAGCTGCATATGGTGGAACTAGCGGTGGACATGGCGGACTGAGAGAGGGTTGGTGATGGTGTTGGTGGTCTTGCTGATGGCCAAGATTCAGTCTTCCACAGCAATAACATTGTGATTCCCTGACTGCTTTGGCCTTGCGACGACACCTCAACATTTGCTGCTGGTGGTGTGCTTACCGGTGGACTTACAGTGGGGGAAGCGATGTAGCGTTGCTGACTACTTTCATTTGGAGCATGTGCACATGTGGTACGTGAGGTTTGGTAGTCCGTCCACGCTTGCAAGTGCATGGTGGTTAAATGTCTAAGCATGCAACTGGTATTCAAATTTCTCAGATTTTTCCCTCGGCTAAAGGTCTTTGTGCACTTCTTACAGATAACCTTTGCCTGATCATTAGGATTTTGTCCAAAAAGTGCCACACTGCACTCTTCCTACCATGGAAGACATTTTGAGGCCTTGCACGCTGTGCTAATTTGACCGTCTGGCCAAGCTGTCCTGCAACTCTGGGTTTTTGTAAACCGTTTTTGGACTGCTACGGGCCTGCCAAATAACAGCTGTTTCGATGTCGATGCCTTGTGCGGATCCTCCTCCTCTTCTGAGCTATTGGCTGCAGCACCCTCTTCCTCCAATGGATGCCAATCTGGGTCAACAACTGAGTCATCCATCACCTCCTCTTCAATTTCATGTGCACCTTCCTCTGTGTCATCGTGTAAGGTGGTATAGTATGCGGGAAGGGGCACCTGAGTTTCATCAGGGTCAGATTCTGGCTCAGTTCACTGCGAGGACAATGTAGTGCTCTGAGTGAATGTACCAGCAGAAAAATCTAGCAGTGGCTGTGTTAGGAGTTGGGTTCCTGCGTCTGCTCTGCAGGAATCCAGACCCTTACATTCTGCAGTCTCTTGCTCTTTATCTACCGCAGAGGAGATTGCCTTGCAGCAAATCTCTCTAGGGGCTAAGTCCCTCTGTCCTCCTACTGAGCATGCTCATGAGACGGTTTCCCATTGGAGATCGGGAGTCATGTGCTCAGGTCCTGCTCCAGATCTTATTGGTCCAGCTCGGAGATCTGGAAGCTTCCGGAAGGTCCCGGCTGCTATAAAAAGCGTGCATGGCCGTTCCGCCATGTGCTAGTATAGACTATACTGCTATGTGTGAATGGTGACGGATGTATAATTCTGGTGACTGACTTATTATGAAACCCCTTCCCTCTGATATTACGCATGTGGTTAGGGAATTAGTTCAGTAGTCTGCGCCAGTCTGTGGCAAGCCTTAGGCCACTGTGCACACCGCACCTCTGCACTAGCGTCCGACATAGCGTCTGCTTTGTAGCTGTGTCATCCAGCGGCAGTGTCATGCGCCGCGCTGCAGTTGCAGCCCTTCTTGGCGTTCGCAGTAGCGACGCCGCACACACGGTAGGTCTAGACGGACGCAGCCCCTCTGTCTTAGTTCCTGCTTCCGTGACCTTATACCGTGTGTGCATTTACCTAAGGCCTGTGACTCTAACAGGCTCAGCCTTTTTGTATGTTTTTGTTGCGGCGCCTCTGTGTGTGAACAGAGCCCGCTCTGCGCACTTCGGGTGAAGTTGAACCCGTGCGCATTATATCGCCATATTTCTCGTCTGCCATTACTCAGCAGCGGTTGTAACACCTACTGCACGGTGGACCCCGAGCGCCGAACACACTTTATTATTATTTTTATTTAGTGCGTTCCGCCGTTCCTAATATTATACTAGCGCCAGGGTCTGGCTAGTGATGGCAGATCAGCAGCAACTCCTTCAGTGCATTCGCCAGCTAGAGGGCCGGTTGGCTACTCTTGAGAGTGTTATCGCAGAGGCGAAGTCTTCGGAGGCTGCTGTACAGGCGATCGCAGAGGCGGTTTCTCGTATGTCCACGTCCTCCCACGCGCCGACAGTTACCCGCCTCCCGTTGCCCGATAAATTTTCTGGCGATGGCGCCTCCTGTAGGGGTTTCGTCAGCCAGTGCTCTATCCAGCTGGAGTTACTGGCTACGCGATTCCCTACGGAGCGGGCCAAGGTGGGGTTTATTGTTTCCCTTCTGTCGGGCAAGGGGTGGGAGTGGGCTACGCCACTATGGGAGCGTGGTGACCCTGAGGTTCGGACCGCTGCTCAGTTTTTAACAGCTATTAAGCAGGTCTTCCTGGGACCACAGGTCACGCACGACACCTCTCTACAGCTACTGGCTTTGACTCAGGGATCCCTCTCGGTTAGTCAGTATGCCGTTCGTTTTCAAACACTGGCTTTCGAGCTGGAGTGGTCTGACAAAGCCCTCATCCCTGTGTTTTGGAGAGGTTTAGCTGAGCATGTTAAGGATGCTCTTTCTACCAGAGAGGTTCCTGCAAGTCTGGAGGAGCTGATTGCCATTGCCACCCATATTGATCTCCGTTTTTCAGAGCGCGGGCTAGAGCGTGCTCAATCCAGACGGAAGGTTACTCCGGCTCCCAACCTCTTTGAACCTCTGGAATCACCCGAGCCAGAGTGTTCACTCCCAGAGCCCATGGAGGTGTCTCGCGCCAGTCTCGAGGCACGTCCGACACTAAGTTCCACTTGCTGCTGCCACTGTCAGCACTCTGTTCACCAGGATAACGGGTCCCCGCAATGGTCAAACTCTGTGCCGCCGGGCAAGACCTTTGTCCCCCCTCGCCTTCGGCCGAAGGTCCTCGCGTGGGCACACGCGTCCAGGGCGGGTGGTCACTGTGGCTACATGCAGACCACAAAACTCCTGGCAGGGTCGTATTGGTGGCCACACAGGGCTCGGGACATTAAGAAATATATTCAGGCATGCGCCTCGTGTGCTCGGGTAAGCTTCCTTAAACAGAGAGTGGAGATGTTCGCCGACACACCGCAGCATCCCACTTCAACTTATGCTCCGGGCGGTTTTGCCACTCCTGTTGTCTCCCACGTGTCCCTTCTTAAACCTGGTGATCTTGCCACCTCTGATACCTTCCACGTGTCCCGGTTTTCCGTGTCCCCTACCGGGACATCAGACTTGCCTTCAGACGAGTCTGATGCCTATGCCTCTGATGGGCACAGGGTGGTGGATTGGAAGGCTCAGAGAGGAGGGGGCCCTAGGAGGGGGGGTAATGTTAAGAGTTGGGTTCCTGCATCTGCTGTGCAGGAATCCAGACCCTTACATTCTGCGGTCTCTTGCTCTTTATCTACCGCAGAGGAGATTGCCTTGCAGCAAAGCTCTCCAGGGGCTAAGTCCCTCTGTCCTCCTACTGAGCATGCTCATGAGACGGTTTCCCATTGGAGATCGGGAGTCATGTGCTCAGGTCCTGCTCCAGATCTCATTGGTCCATCTCGGAGATCTGGAAGCTTCCGGAAGGTCCAGGCTGCTATAAAAAGCGCGCATGGCCGTTCCGCCATGTGCTAGTATAGACTATACTGCTATGTGTGAATGGTGACGGATGTATGATTCTGGAGACTGACTTATTATGAAACCCCTTCCCTCTGATATTACGCATGTGATTAGGGAATTAGCTCAGTAGTCTGCACCAGTCTGTGGCAAGCCTTAGGCCACTGTGCACACCGCACCTCTGCGCTAGTGGGTCGCCCTCACACCCAGGGCTGTGGGGTACTCAGTACTGGGCCCGATGAGCTTCAATGGGAGATGTCACGGCAGCTGGGACCCGGCCCGTGACCCTCGGCGCCCATTGTAAAAGGGGTTGTTTCAGTGTGCTGATGGTAGTGGAAGTTTATAAGTGATTCGTGACGCCACCTGTGGTATTCGGCAATAGAGAGGTAAGTCGATGCTGCAGACAGATCCTCTGGGACAGATGGTGTGGTGCAGAAGTGATGTTATAGTCCTCCACAGGCAGGGCTGTAGTCCCAGGGCAGTGTAGGTGAAGTGACACTTAGATGATGTAGTGTCAGGCGCAAGGGATGCAGCGGTGCTGGGAAGGTTGGCGCAGGAATAAGTGGAGGACACCAGGGCATGTAGTTCCAAAGCTTTACTCACAGTCTGTTGTGCACACTGGTGCCCGCTTCTGTGCCATGTCCTCCAGGTCAGGGACTCAGTCAACTTCCAGGCCAGATGAAATACTCCCTTCCAACACTCCGCCAACATATGTGCCTTTTCTGAACGTCTCCTCTTATAGCGCCTTTGAGTGAAGTACTCCTAGTACTGAGTTACACTGGAGTTCCTCCTGTCAGATGTTCCTATGAACTCTACTTGTACGGCAGACAGCTGTAGCCTGCTTTGGGGACTCCTTGCTATTAAGTCCCGGCTCATTAATATGTTGCTGTTGTGCCCCCAAGTCTTGTGTCGGAATTAAGTGGTCACTACTTCTATTCCTCCGGTGTCTGCTGCAGGACCATTAGTATCCGTACAACCTCGGGGACCGGACCCCGGCCTTGCGCTTAGAACTTGAAAAGGGTTCTCTTCTAACCCTGGTCCTTGTTCTCTTTTTCTCCTCACGTTCCGGGCTAATCCTTCTTTCCAATGGAGAATCAAGCTTCCTTCCTCTGTCTCTTTCCTGTGCCAGCAGACCCAGATCACTGTGGCCTGCTGCTGCACTTCCCTCTTCCATCCCTCTCCCAGGG
The DNA here is from genome assembly GCF_039654945.1 of Dendrobates tinctorius. Classification (NCBI taxonomy): domain Eukaryota; kingdom Metazoa; phylum Chordata; class Amphibia; order Anura; family Dendrobatidae; genus Dendrobates; species Dendrobates tinctorius. Next base: position 918,711 of record NW_027361863.1, on the reverse strand, counting down.
ATCTTCTCTGTCTCACACTCTGTCCTTCTACATCTTCACTCACTGGCTGAATGAAAGACTGACTGACTGACTCAACTCTTCCTGCTCTTTTGGTGCGAACTAAACTCCACCCACCTCCCAGCACGTTTCGTGTTCCAAGCAGGGAGCTGCCGAAGGTGCTTTGCTACACTACTTTGTGGTGTGGGGTGTTGGAGTGTGGTCAGGTGTCTCCACCTTACCTGGATAGTGGGGTACCACACCTCAGGAGGAGGTGCAGTACCTCTGTGGCGACTGAGCCTCTGGGGCACCACATAAGCGTCCGACATAGCGCCTGCTTTGTAGCTGTGTCATCCAATGGCAGTGTCCTGCGCCGCGCTGCAGTTGCAGCCCTTCTTGGCGTTCGCAGTAGGGAAGCCACACACACGGTAGGTCTAGACGGATGCAGCCCCTCTGTCTTAGTTCCTGCTCCTGTGACCTTATACCGTGTGTGCATTTACCTGAGGCCTGTGACTCTAACAGGCTCAGCCTTTTTGTATGTTTGCAGCGCCTCTGTGTGTGAACAGAGCCCGCTCTCCGCACTCCGGGTGAAGTTGAACCCCTGCGCATTATATCGCCATATTTCTCGTCTGCCATTACTCAGCAGCGGTTGTAACACCTACTGCACGGTGGACCCCGAGCGGCGAACGCACTTTATTTTTATTTTGTGCGTTCCGCCGTTCCTAACAGGCTGTGCATCAGTGCACTCCATGTCCGATTCTTCTTGGACTGGGGAATTCACGATTTGACTTGATAACCCAGGCATGGTATGTGAAAAGAGCTCCATGGAGTAATCTGTAGTGTGGCCTGCCGCATCCTTCACTTTTGGTAGGGGTGAAGGACACAAGGAAAGGTGTTGTTCCTGACCAGGAGCCTCCACTGACGACTCAGTGCTTTTATTTTTTGAAACTTCAGAAGAGGAGGTGATAGAGCTGGAGGCTGTAGTAGCAATGTAAGCCAAAACTTGTTCCTGAAGCTCTGGCTTTAAAAGCGGTTTACCTACTCCCAGAAAAGGGAGCCTTCGAGGCCTTGTGAAGCCAGACGATGACGCAGGCTCAACATCTCCTGCCTTAGGTGCGATTGTGCTTTTGCCACTACCAGCAGATGCACCACCACCCCTACCACCATCAGTACCAGCTGGCAACCCCCGCCCACTTCCACGGCCTCTTCCACCATACTTCATTTTTGAAAAAATGAACACAAAATACCACCAGCTATTTGGTACTGTAAAACAAGGTACAAGGTGTATATTGTATTGGGGAGAATTTGAATCTCCCTAGAGATTTTAGGAGGCTGAATTATTTTCTCAGGCCCACTATAGATTACACCTCAATTGAACAGGCTGAAATAGGCAGGTGTATGACCATGCACAAAGTGTGTCTATAGTATTGGGGAGAATTGGAAGCTCCCTAGAGATTTTAGGAGGCTGACAATGATGCTCTCAGTCCAAGTATGGCAGCAGGCAGCCTAATAAGCAGGACTGCTGCACACAAAAGTGTGGAAAAATGCACATTTGTGCAGAAAAGAGGAAGAAAAGTATTTTTGCTTTTAAAAAAGCAGTTTGCACAGCAGTGTGCAAACAGCAATGCAGCTATCAGGGAGCCTTATAAGGCAGCCTAATAACCAACAGAGCTGATGCACAAAAAATAGAGCCTCCCCTGTCACTGCACACAAAGTGTTGTGTTGTACAGTGGAAATCGCTAACAGCAGAAGCAGTTTTTTTGTTCTTCTTCCCTGCCTAACGCTCTCCCTTATTCAGAATCAAAGAACAAACCCAAAAATACCAAAGAGGACCCGTGGACAAGAAAAGACCAAGCAAGATATAATCTTCAATAGATACCTTTATTAGTATTAAATCAATGGTGGTATAAAATACCATAAAATTTATAAAAAACACTAAGCACAAGTGGGACAACTTTACCACAATAGTAAGGGATTATGTTACTTAGACCAATTATATGGTATTTGCATATGCATTCATACAAGAATATATATTTTTTATTCCTAAAAAAATTAAAATAAAAAATAAAGATAAAAAATAATAATAAAAAATAAAGAATTCCTTTATATAAAAATTATATAATACTGTGAAGGAATTTTTATAATAATACAGCGAAAATTAATAACAAATAATAGTCTCATGAACAGTGCAATTGTGCAACGTGAATCAGCTTCTAATTTATAAAACACTGCTAACTAAAGTGCAGTGTGCCTGTGCAAAAAAGAGTTGCAATACATTGCTGTGCAAAACTAAACCATGGCACTTATATGTGAAGTGCCGTGCATCAATATAGATTTTAGATTAAACCACTGCTTACTAAAGTGCAGTGTGCAAAAAGGCTTCAATACATTACTGTGTAAACAAAACGCTAGGAATAAAATGAATATTTGAATGAAGAATGCCAAAATTGAATAATATAACTTTAAGGTCCAGCACGTCCCACAAATGTGCTCCCCGACGCACGTTTCGGAGTTAATCCTTCATCAGGGAGTGGCAACATTACAAGTACGGAGGTTTTTATTCAAAATAATGGCGCTGATATCAGCGATTCCGGTGTGGTTGCGGCGCATGCGCAGTCAGGAGGACCAGAAGCCCGAGCGCCGGACCACGTGACCGGAACGCACAGGCATACAGCCCGACATAACCAAGGCCACGAGGACGCAGCAGCCCGGACCCCAGGACACAGAGTGCGCACACGCACCACCAGAATCATGATATAGCAGCAAAGCGGCATTAAATATACTAGTATAAAGGCAGTTTAATATGTACTTTTTAAAGGGCTAATAAAGACCATATAATATTTACTCATTTGAACAGGGACAAAGGATTATAATTAAATAATTAAATTAGTTTTTATAGTGATGCACGGCACTTCACATATAAGTGCCATGGTTTAGTTTTGCACAGCAATGTATTGCAACTCTTTTTTGCACAGGCACACTGCACTTTAGTTAGCAGTGTTTTATAAATTAGAAGCTGATTCACGTTGCACAATTGCACTGTTCATGAGACTATTATTTGTTATTAATTTTCACTGTATTATTATAAAAATTCCTTCACAGTATTATATAATTTTTATATAAAGGAATTCTTTATTTTTTATTATTATTTTTTATTTTTTATTTTAATTTTTTTAGGAATAAAAAATATATATTCTTGTATGAATGCATATGCAAATACCATATAATTGGTCTAAGTAACATAATCCCTTACTATTGTGGTAAAGTTGTCCCACTTGTGCTTAGTGTTTTTTATAAATTTTATGGTATTTTATACCACCATTGATTTAATACTAATAAAGGTATCTATTGAAGATTATATCTTGCTTGGTCTTTTCTTATCCACGGGTCCTCTTCGGTATTTTGGGGTTTGTTTTTTGTAACTAGTGGGTTCACCACTTACTTTCATTGAACACTGGTGGTAGTATATATAAACAATATGACAATTATTTTTATGACTATTATTTAGATAATTTGTGTAGATATATCATCTATATCCAGTGTTCGTGTGTCTCTTCTCACACTTATTCAGAATCAGCAGCAGCAACCTCTCCCTAATGCTAATATCGGCAGAAGAAAGATGGCGGTCGGCGCGCATGCCCTTTTATAGTCCCTGTGACACCACACAAAGCAAGCTAATCACTTGTATGCCCTTCTCAAAGATGGTGGTGACCGATGCCCATGTCATCGCGTTGCCCACAGTGTGTGTCCTCCATCATTGGCTGAAAAAGTGCGCTGGAAGCATCATTTGAAACGCGACTTTGGCGCTCTGGTCGCCGACCTCGTGGCCGATATCACGTTATGGTCGGGTTTCGTTTCATGAAACCCGACTTCAGCGAAAGTCGGCGACTTATGAAATTGACCGACCCGTTTCGCTCAACTCTAGAGATCTATTTTGTGAGCCCCCGTTTGGCCATGTAATGCTCCTTTAATGGAGAAATCAACTTTAATCAATGTTTTCAACAGAACGTGAAGAAACTTTGAAGGATTTGTGACCTTGAGAAGATCATGGCATCACTTTATTTTTGACTTTCTATAGGGTATTTGAGTCTTTGTTGCTGCCTTTACATTACTTGCAGACCAATATCAGCAGCCAGCCTGAATATGATTATAATTACAATGGAGTGCAATTGAATGCATGGCACATGTGTCTGCGAGCTCTCCGCAGTGCCTCCCGCCTGCCGTTGCTATGGTTCTGTCTACCTCTAATGTCTATTTGAAGGTCAAACCGGCTTCTGATAAGAATCTCCTCTTGGATTGCATGGCCAAAAATCCCTCTGTTCTGCCAACTTCTTCAAAGTGTTAACAAATTGAGCTCCTGACATTTGCTCGTCCTGCTTCTGCTGATGAAAACAAAATTGTTCAGCAATGATTAATGGCTTTTGGTGAATAAACCTGTGACATGGCTCTCACTGTTGTAGCTTAAGTGGTGATGGGCATATTCATTGCAATGTGGAGGAAATCAGATTAAACGGGCAATGTTCTCTTTACGGACAGATAATCGGTGCACATGATGCAGATGAAAGCTCGGTGCCTTTCAAAATGTTTTTTAAAGACAGATCTCATTGAGACACAGCAATGTCCAACTGAAAAACTTGTATCTTTATCGTCGTGTTCGACGTACACCACCCATAGACCATGAAGGAACAGACGGCAGATTATAGGACAATTGCAAATTGTATATCTAAAGTTGGTTCACCTACAGGATGGATCAATATTTTACAATTTTAGAAACACAAGCAATGGCGACAAATTGACCAAGTGTTTTGTTTTTTTCCTTCTTATTTTTTTTGGGGGGTCCAATCCCTACTTTATGTCAAAATCAAATCACTCTGGCCGTACTAAAATTGTTTGGGAGCGAACAAGGGATTGTCTGCTTTAGAAAAGCCATTTTCATATACACAATTATGGAATTTGGAGTTGGGGTATGTGTACACAATGTCTTTTTTGGGTTGATTCAACCTAAAAAAACCCAAAAAACACTTTTATGAAAGCTAAAAAGAATGAACATATGCAGTGCAATGTCAAAACGACTTACCGTACATGTGTTGAGTCGTGTTTATTTATTTAGCTCACTTTATACAGCACCTTTATACAGTATCTACAGCGCTGTACAGACATTATCGGCACTGTCCCCATCTAACTATGTTCAGCTTCTTTTTACTGTTTGAAGCTTCCAAAGCCATGAAGAGGCAAAAAGTAGTGACTGGTCCATTATTTGGGTGAGTTACATAAAAAAATGACAAATAAAATAGTCGAAAAGATGCCAGAAAAAGACGTTTCAGGACTACCTGCCCGTTGTGCACAGCGCCATTCTTCTCTGGCACAGAGCGGTCAGAGACCGCTCCTGCCAGGGATTCAGCTGCTTCTGCTGATGTGACAGGGCGGGACTTCCAACATCATTCTGACTGACAGTCAGCTCCCCCAATTAGGCAGTGGGGATCCGGCTGTCAATCAGAATGACGTCGGAAGTCCCACCCCTTCGACAGAGCGGAAAAGCCTCTGTAGATGCAACATCAGCAGAGGCTTCTGAATCCCCGGCAGGAGTGGTCTATGACCGTTCTAAGCCGGAGAAGAACGGCGCCGTGAACAACAAGCAGGTAAGATGCAATTACCTGCCTGTTAGTGTTTAGGTACATTTTTTTTTTTTTTTATGAAGCCCCAGATATACCCTTTAATAGAGGGGCTTGTCTTCTGTTCAAAATCTTTATTTCTTTTTCAGAATTGAGAGAGGTTGTGAAAAGTGCCCTAGGTACAGGAAGACTTGTCCAGCATGAGGGCTCATTTAGATGAGCGTATGGTCGATCCATGTTCCCCACGGATCTCAGACAGAGAGCACAAGAACCCATTATAGCAAATGTGTCATTGCACATGGCTAGTTTTCAATGTGCAAGCAGTCCTTCCAGGATGGGTATGGTATAGAAGTTGTCAGTCACGTAGAAAGGTGTGATTGGAGGATCTGAGACAGGACTCGTTATGAAGGAAAAGACAAAATCTGCGTGGAAAAATTAATTGCAATATGCACAACTTTGGCATGATTTATGAACGGGAATAATGCATGCAATGAAAGATAGCTCCAGCACCTGTCTATAATGCCGACAGGAACACAGAGCTGCACACAGTCACAACTGACCAGATAGATAATATGGCCGCCTAAGCTTTACCCAGACAACCCACTGGAATGAAATGGCACTGTGTAATACCAAATCTCTTTGTGGTGGCAAGATCACTTATTGCCCAAACAAATCACACCTATTTGCTGGATGTCCCAGTAGGCAGACAATTTATGATCACCGTTTTGTCAAAGAACCCTTTGACCAAGTTGGGTTTTCCCAAAGCAGATCGCTCCATCGTCACAATGGTTAAGCATGACTTTTTCTGTTTAGTGTACATCATGGTCATGTATAAAAAGTGTCTTTCACACAATGAACTACTGTATAAATGTGTTTCCAGAGGTATAACGCGAAAATCCTAGATCAACAAGAGTTTCCCAGCCATCGTATGCAACTTACTTGTAGTTCTTGGTTTCAACAATTTTAGCAAAAAGCTCTTTAGACACCAGGGTCTGGGTCAAAAATGAAATTGATAAGAAAGCTCAAGTGTAGCCATATCTCAGGATTGGACACATGTTCTTCTAAGGAGATTGCTACCAGTGTGAACTGATCGAAGATGCAACAGCACACCAAGAGGTGTGTGGCCCATACATTCGGAAAGTTGAGAATAGCTGTGCGGGGCCAGAGGAACAGACTTCAACCCATGTGGACCTCACAAGGGAAGATCTAAGCCCCCATAGCAATGTGATTGTTTAAACCCTTCACGACCTATGACATATATATACATCATAGATCAAGTCCCTGCATTCTATGCGAGCTCCGGTGCTATATCCGCATGTTTTCTAGCACAAGTCAGCTGATTTCATCATCAGCTGACATGTGCCCCTAACAACCACGGGTGGAATTGCGATCCACCCGTGGCTGTTACCATGTTAAATGCCGCTGTCAATCTCCGACCCATCTCTGTGACACAGCGTATGCGTCATGAAAGTCGGTGCCAATCTGACCCATGACGCATACCCTGTGTCATGACTTCAAAGCCCCCCTGCGGGTCGGGTGACCGGGGTCAATGAAAGGTCACCTGACCCACAGATACAGGGGGCTTTGTAATTCACCACAGGGGGCGTGGCTTCGCTCCCACGAGGCTACGATCGCTCTGATTGGCTGTAAAAAGTGAAACAGCCAATCAGAGCGATAGTAATATTTCATCAATGAAAATTGATGAAATATTACAATCCAGCCATGGCCGATGCTGCAATAGCATCGGACATGGCTGGTGACACCGATCCGACCCCCCCCACGGCAATTGCCCCCCCGCCACTGAATGACAGCTGCGATCTGACGCCGCTGTCATAATCTGCCGCCCTTCCCTCCGCTCCCCACCAGCTTCCGATCGCCACCTCACCCCCCGGTACCTTCTGAGTCCCCCTGTCGCTCCCAGTGTCCTGCGGGTCCGGATCATGGGCGCCGCCATCTTGGAAAATGGCGGGCGCATGCTCAGTGCGCCCGCCCGAATCTGCCGGCTGCAGATTCCATTCTTTCATTTTGATCACTCTCACAGTGATCATAATGAAATAAAAAGTAAATAAACCCCCCGATTTTCACCCCATAGGTAGACACAACTGACAAAATAAAGAAAATATTTTTATTTTTATTTTTCCATTAGGGTTAGGGTTAGAATTAAGGTTAGGGTTGGAATTAGGGCTTAGGGTTGGAATTAGGGTTAGGGTTGGAATTAGGGTTAGGGTGAAATTAGGGTTAGGGTGAAATTAGGGTTAGGGTTGCAATTAGAGTTAGGGTGGAATTAGGGTTAGGATTGCAGTTAGGGTTAGGGTGGAATTAGGGTTAGGGTTGCAATTAGGGTTAGGGTGGAATTAGGGTTAGGGTTGCAATTAGGGTTAGGGTGGAATTAGGGTTAGGGTTAGAATTAGGGTTAGGGTTGGAATTAGGGTTAAGATTAGGGTTAGGGGTGTGTTAGGGTTAGGGTTGGGATTAGGGTTAGGCTTGTGGTTAGGGTTGGAATTAGGGTTAGGGGTGTGTTGGGGTTAGGGTTATGGCTAGGGTTGGGATTAGGGTTAGAGATGTGTTGGGGTTAGGGTTGTGGTTAGGGGTGTGTTGGGGATAGGGTTGGAGACAGAATTGAGGGGTTTCCACTGTTTAGGCACATCAGGGGGTCTCCAAACGTGACATGGTGCCACCATTGATTCCAGCCAATTTTGCGTTCAAAAAGTCAAACGGTGCTCCCTCCCTTCCAAGCCCCATGTGCCCAACCAGTGCTTTACCCCAACATATGGGGTATCAGCGTACTCATGAAAAATTGCTCAACAACTTTTGGGGACTAATTTCTCCTGTTACCCTTGGGAAAATAAAAAATTGGGGGCTAAAAAATTATTTTTGTGGAAAAATGATTTTTTCATTTTCACATCTCCGCATTATAAACTTCTGTGAAGCACTTGGGGGTTCAAAGTGCTCACAACACATCTAGATAAGTTCCTTGGAAGGTCTAGTTTCCAAAATGGGGTCACTTGTGGGGGTTTACACTGTTTAGGCACATCAGGGGCTCTGCAAACGCAACGACGACCGCAGACTATTCCATCAAAGTCTGCATTTCAAAACGTCACTACTTCCATTCCGAGCCCTGACGTGTGCCCAAACAATGGTTCCCCCCCACATATGGTGTAGCAGCGTATTCAGGACAAACTGGATTACAACTTTTGGGGTCCAATTTTCTGTTACCCTTGTGAAAATAAAAAATTGCGAGCTAAAACAATTTTTTGAGGAAAAAAATGATTTTTTATTTTCATGGCTCTGCGTTATAATCTTCTGTGAAGCACTTGGGGGTTCAAGGTGCTCACCATACATCTAGGCAAGTTCCTTATGGGGTCTAGTTTCCAAAATGGGGTCACTTGTGGGGGGTTTCCACAGTTTAGGTACATCAAGGGCTCTGCAAATGTAACATGATGCCCGCAGACCATTCCATCAAAGTCAGCATTTCAAAATGTCACTACTTCCCTTCCGAGCCCCGACGTGTGCCCAAACAGTGGTCCCCACCCACATATGGGGTACCAGCGTACTCAGGACAAACAGGACAACAACTTTTGGGGTCCAATTTATCCTGTTACCCTTGTGAAAAAAAAAATTGCTGGCTAAAAATCATTTTTTTTTAGGAAAAAAAATGATTTTTTTATTTTCACGGCTCTGCGTTATAAACTTCTGTGAAGCACTAGTGGGTTCAAGGTGCTCACCACACATCTAGATAAGTTCCTTGGGGGGGTCTAGTTTCCAAAATGAGGTCACATGTGGGGGGTTTCTACTGTTTAGGCACACAGGGGCTCAGCAAATGTAACATGACGCCCGCAGACCATGCCATCAAAGTCAGCATTTCAAAATGTCACTACTTCCCTTCTGAGCCCCTACGTGTGCCCAAACAGTGGTCCCCCCCCACATATGGGGTACCAGCGTACTCAGGACAAACTGTACAACAACTTTTGGGGTCCAATTTCTCCTGTTACCCTTGTGAAAATAAAAAATTGCTGGCTAAAAATCATTTTTTTTTAGGAAAAAAAATGATTTTTTTATTTTCACGGCTCTGCGTTATAAACTTCTGTGAAGCACTAGTGGGTTCAAGGTGCTCACCACACATCTAGATAAGTTCCTTGGGGGGGTCTAGTTTCCAAAATGAGGTCACATGTGGGTGGTTTCTACTGTTTAGGCACACAGGGGCTCAGCAAATGTAACATGACGCCCGCAGACCATGCCATCAAAGTCAGCATTTCAAAATGTCACTACTTCCCTTCTGAGCCCCTACGTGTGCCCAAACAGTGGTTCCCCCCCACATATGGGGTACCAGCGTACTCAGGACAAACTGTACAACAACTTTTGGGGTCCAATTTCTCCTGTTACCCTTGTGAAAATAAAAAATTGCGGACTAAAAAATATTTTTTTTTTTATTTTCACGGCTCTGCGTTGTAAACTTCTGTTGATTGGAGCTAATTTTTATTTCAAAAAGTCAAATAGCGCTCCTTCCCTTCTGAGCCCTGCCGTGTGCCCAAACAGTGGTTCCCCCCACATATGGGGTACCAGTGTACTCAGGACAAACTGGACAACAACTTTTGTGGTCCAATTTCTCCTGTTAGCGTGCTAAAAATAGCGTGCTAAAAAATCATTTTTGAGGAAAAAAATGATTATTTTCACTGCTCTAAGTTATAAACTTTTGTGAAGCACTTAGGGGTTCAAAGTGCTCACCACACATCTAGATAAGTTCCTTAAGGGGTCTAGTTTCCAAAATGGGGTCACTTGTAGGGGGTTTTCACTGTTTAGGCGCACATGGGCTCTCCAAACGCGACATGGTGTCCGATAACGATTGGAGCTAATTTTTCATTCAAAAAGTTAAATGGCGCTCCTTCCCTTCCAGGCCCTGCCGTGCCCCCAAACAGTGGTTTATGACCACATATGAGGTATCAGTGTACTCAGGAGAAGTTGACCAACAAATTTTAGGATCCATTTTATCCTGTTGCCCATGTGAAAATGAAAAAACTGAGGCTAAAAGAAAATTTTTGTGAAAAAAAAGTACTTTTTTTTTACGGATCAATTTGTGAAGCACCTGGGGGTTCAAAGTGCTCACTATGTATCTAGATATGTTCCTTGGAGGGTCTAGTTTCCAAAATGGGGTCACTTGTGGGGAAGCTCCAGTGTTTAGGCACACAGCGACTCTCCAAACGCGACATGGCAAGCGCTAAATATTCCAGCATATTTTCCATTCAAAAAGCCAAATGGCGCTCCTTCCCTTCTGAGCCCTACCGTGCGCCCAAACAGTGGTTTATGACCACATATGAGGTATCGGTGTACTCAGGGGAAATTGCCCAACAAATTTTACGATCCATTATATCCTGTTGCCCATGTGAAAATGAAAAAAATGATGCTAAAAGAAAATTTGTGTTGGAAAAATTAAAATGTCCATTTTTTCCTTCCACGTTGCTTTAGTTCTTGTGAAGCACCTGAAGGGTTAACAATCTTCTAGAATGTAGTTTTGAGTAGCTTGAGGGGTGCAGTTTTTAGAATGGTGTCACTTTTGGGTATTTTCTGCCATATAGACCCCTCAAAATGACTTCAAATGTGAGGTAGTCCCTAAAAAAAATAGTTTTGTAAATTTTGTTGTAAAAATGAGAAATCGCTGGTCAACTTTTAACCCTTATAACTTCCTAACAAAAAAAAAAATTGTTTCCAAAATTGTGCTCATGTAAAGTAGACATATGGGAAATGTTATTTAGTAACTATTTTGTGTCACATAACTCTCTGGTTTAACAGACTAAAATTTCAAAATTGCAAATTTTCAAAATTTTTGCCAAATTTCTGATTTTTTCACAAATAAATGCAAAAATTATCGACCTAAATTTACCACTGCCATGAAGCCCAATATGTCACAAAAAAACATTCTCAGAATTGCTAGGATACGTTGAGGCGTTCCAGAGTTATTACCTCATAAATGGACACTGGTCAGATTTGCAAAAAATGGCCTTGTCATTAAGGTCAAAATAGGCTGGGTCATGAAGGGGTTAACATAGCCGCATCTGAAGCACATCACTAATTCCACCCATCAGCGCCCCGTCACATGATTGCGAAGCACTTATGCTTTGGCATGACATGATCGCCGAAGCTCTGCTATGTGCAGAACAGGCGATCAGAGTATCGCAGCTTCAAGTCTCCTAAAGAGACTATTGAATCAAGTAAAAAGTAAAAAAAAAAGGTTTTTAAAAATATAAAAAAAATAAAAGTTCAAATATGGCAATCATTAATGAACCATTCAAAATAAAATATATTTTTTTAAATGCACATATTTGGTATCGCCGTGTTCAAGAATGCCCATTCTATCAAAATATAAAAATAATTAATCCGATCGGTAAACTATGTAACAAGAAAAAAATTAAAAACGCCAAAATTTCGTTTAGCCACTGTAACATTACAATAAAATGTAAGAACAGGCGATCAAAAGGTCATATCTACCCCAAAATGGTATAAATAAAAATGTCAGCTCAGCACGCAAAAAATAAGCCATCACCCAGCCCCAGATCCTGAAAAATGGTGACACTACGGGTCTCGGTAAATGGCGCTTTTTTTTTTTTTTTGCAAACTTTGGATTTTTTTCACCACTTTAGTGAAAAAGAACCTATACATGTTTGGTATCTACGAACTCATAATGACCTTGAGAATCACAATGGCAAGTGAGTTTTAGCATGTAGTGAACACAGTAAAAAAAAAAGAATTGCGGAATTGCTCTTTTTTTTGCTATTCCACTGCTCTTTGATCTTTTTCCAGTTTTTCAGTACATATGGTAAAACCAATGGTGTTGTTGAAAGTACTTGCCCTGCAAAAAACAAGCCCTCACACGGCCATATTGACAGAAAAATAAAAAAGTTATGGCTCTGAGAAAAAGGGGAGCAAAAAACGAAAATGCAAAAAGGGAAAATCCTAAGGTCGTGAAGGGGTTAACGCAATATGTAATAGAAGAAAAGTGCCACCACATGTAACTGTGAAGTGTGACGCTGAGTCACTTCTCATGGATTAGCCAAGATAGTCAAGGAGTTAGAAGTCAACAGCCAGGAGGGTAGTTCATAAATAGTCAGTCAGTTCATAAGTCAGGTAAGGTCCAAAGTCAGAATACCAGGAGGATAATGGATCAGAGTCGAAGGGTTAAACAGATGGATGATCATAACGAGGTCCAAGGTCAGGCAATCAAAGATCAAGAAATAAAACGCAAAGCACAGAGAGGGAAACCACACAGTGGCTGAATGTACATCTGACATAGGTTTGAAACAGCACAGTTAAGTAGCCTGGCAATCACCTGGGACAATGAACACCGGGAGACAACCAGTACCTCTCAATCTCTGATTGGTTGGCCGAGCAGTCAATCAACACACTGATAGCTTAGCTCAGCACGCCCCTGCACCAGACCGGACAACTGAGTTGTCAATTAAAGTACTGACAGCTTCAGTACTCCCTTGAACCAGATTGGATGGCTGAGCTGTCAGTAACTGCACCCCAGACACACTAAAGGGTGGAATCGTGACATGAAGATCCTGTCCCTGGATTGTGCAGCAGTAGATGTATTCTTTAAGGCTGCGTTCACACGTCGCTTTTTTCTGCGTTTTCGCGGCGGTTTTTAAAGAGCGATTTTGCCGCAAAAATGCAAAAAAACAGCATCCCATGCATTCCTATGGGATTACGCAATGCTGTGCTAATGCTGCGGATTTTCGCGTGGCGGAATCGCATCGCGGAAAAATATGCAGCATGCTCATTATTTTGTGGAATCGCGGCGATTCCGCCTACATAGGAATGCATTGTTCTACTTAATTTCCACATGTGGCTGTGCCCACAATGCGAAGAGTAAGCAGAACATTTGCGGATGGTACCCACGGTCCGGAGAAGAGGAGACTGTCCTCTGGGCTCTGGGTACCATATCCCTGTAATAAAAGGAATTAAAATAAAAAAAATCACCTTCCGATGTCCCCCGCAGCGTCACCAGGCTTCAGCGATACACACGGCACGTCCCGTTCCCAGTAATGCTTTGCGATAATGACCTTTGCTGACGTCGCTGTCTCGCAATAATGTAGCGGCCTTGCGAGATGCGACATCATCAGAGGTCATTGCCGCAATGCATCACTGGGAACGGGACCTGTCGGAGCATCGCAGAGGCCTGGTGACGCTGCGCGGGACATCGGAAGGTGAATATAACCCGATTTTTTATTATTTTTAACATTAGATCTTTTTACTACTGATGCCGCATAGGCAGCCTCAATAGTAAAAAGTTGGTCACACTCGTCAAACACTATGTTTGACGAGTGTGATCAACCTGTCAATCAGTTCTCCAAGCGATGCTACAGATCGCTTGGAAAACGCTAGCATTCTGCAAGATAATTCCGCTTGCAAATTGTTCGTTTTTCCGCGGGAAAATCGCAGGAATTTAAAATGTGATTTTCCCGCGGAATGGAATTACGGAATTCTAGCGGTAACTTCCGCGGGAATTCTGCAACGTGTGAACTTAGCCTAAGCGTCATGCCTGCTATCGGATGTATATATTTGACCAGTTCGTTTAGTAAAGAAAAGTTTATTTTTTGCACTCCAGTCTCTCATTCATTCTACTTTGTCGGGTCCTGGCCTGCCATGTCAAGCGGCATCGTGTGGTCTGCAGAGGTGAATGCTAAAGGCAACTGCACACCCAGACAGGAGAATCCCTTTTTATATAACGTGCCACTGCCGGGGCACAGACGCGACCTTTGACCCTCGTTTCCGGCATTACAGTTATGACAGTTCTCAAAAACAGGTGTAATAGGAACCTACCGTCGCTGCAATGCACTATCCAGTGTCAGCATTTTTCACGAGACGCAAGGTATGATACCTTATACCCTGCATTCAATATGTCATTTATCCACAGGCAGCTAGGGGAAAATTGAGAATCCTTCTGCAAACTGTTGCTAGGAAACTATATCCAGGATAAATAGTAATAATTTGAATTCAATGCATCGAGGTGACTTCATGATTTGTTTTAATAAGAGGCTATGGAAAATTTTCACACACACACAAAAAAATTGTTTTTACAATACAACCATATTTTCCAAGATCTACAAAGCCATTAGCTGGATAGACAGATGGAATGTTACAGCATGGAGTCTGACATGACGGGATGCGTAGGCAAAACAGTGTCACTTCAATAATACAATGCGAATCCAGTGCGATGGATACATGCTGATTTGTCAAGCAGACAGCGAGGGAAATCAAAGCAAAGACCGGGTCTCACATGATGTTATCCATCCTTCGTTGACGCACAGCCCTTTCCATGATTTATACAAAAAAACAGTTCACTGTGGTGAGATCAATTTCAACAGTTAAAACAAATCTCATTTTTCTGCATCAGACTAAGACGTTTTGTTGCATGTGTAAATGGGAAGATGAATATATATATATTTCCCCTCAGAGAATAAAACAATTAATTTATAACGAGATTTCCCAAGGCTAGGACGTATCACCAACCAAAGCCGCAACACAAATGACTTTTGGGTGTAAGTTGGAAGGAATCATTTGTAACCCAGCTTCGTCTTAAATCTTTTTCATAGCTGATTGCGACGTGAAACGATGTTTGTCTGAGTTTAGAACTGATTAAAAGGAACCATAAACAACACGATACAAAATCCTTGTAATTTAAAATGTTACTCATGATTCAGGAGAACTTGCAGTGGAATTTCTGTGAATTCCTCTAGCTCCACCCTCCTTCTAACTCCTCCGTCCTGCTATCCCCTCCCTTCTACATAGACTCTTACAAGCAGCAACTGTCATCTCTTAGCTCAGATTTTTCTTGTACATCGAGATTGAAAGATCCAATTCTGGAGGAGGAAGAACAGGAACAGATTTCTCTGATAAAACGTATTACACTCTTGCTTATTCTCACGTGTCTATTGATTTATTAAATAAAATTTGAAACGATGATTGCTCTTTAATTTTTGGATTTGTTTAAACTTTGCTTTCATGAAGAAGTTCAAGTCTCAGCTGGAGGGATAACGAGGGTCCTAAATCCTGCAGTGACTCAGCATGGGTACAACATATTTTGAAGAACATGGAACATCTTGGTAACTTTAGTTTATGTTAAAGTCATTACTAGTTCAACATGACCCAACATTTGGTGTAGTGTCATTACTTACAAGGTTGGTAATGCCATAAAACAAAACGTTGGTGTTGTGATACCAACCGTCATAGAGTTTTGCCTCAGCTTGTTGGTTGGAAGAGAAGCAGCAAATAAAGAAGATCAAGGGATTAACTCAACTTTGAAAGATTTTTTTCCCCAGTTAAATGAAAATCTGCACACAGGCAGCAATATAGCTTAAATAGGTAAATAATATTTACCAACTGCATCCCCGACCCAACCCATTGGTCTGCAGTAGCTAAGCTAAAGTCAATGATTGGCTGCAGCTTCCATGTGGGGGACACGGGAAATCACAGCTCTAGCCAAGGTAAACAGAAGACCCTCAGAGGGGCTCAGGAATTTAGAATGATCTGCATGGGTATACATTTTTTGCCTCTTTCAGCTTTTCAATAAACAAAACCTTGTAAAGGGGTATTCTCACATTGTACATTTATGGCATATCCATAGGATCTAGGATTGCTACTTCTAATAGGTGGCACTAGAGTTCTAGTCCTCTTCCTCTCTGAGTAGACAATTTGCATAAGTGTATAGCTGATACTGATAACTACAAAATTGAAGAGTTAGGATGGCATTCCCATTCATTTGTACGGGAATTCCAAACACTTCTCCACTGACGGTAGAGAACGATGACATCCCATTGACCCCATAGCCACATTCACTATACATTTCTGGCATTTCTGGTGGCTATGCTACAAATATATTAAATTGGAATACCACTTTTATAAATGCTGTCATTTTTTTCTAATTTGGAAAGCTGTTCATAAGCCATATTGTTGGCCGCTAAGTTGGCCATTCTTCGGAATGGCCAAATTATATGGTTCAAAAGGCTTCTGATATCCAAGTGCTCTTAAGGCAGTAGGTGGCTGGGCACACTAGGCATGTCAAAAGCATGCAAAAAGCTGCAATTAACTAGAAAGATATTGAATTTAGGTACGTCTTAATTACTTCAAGTTTAGCATGCAATATTTTGCAAAATTTTGCAAATCTACCAATTTAATCCTAGAATTATATATTCAGTCAAAATTACACGGTATGTTGTAGAGTCGCAGAGTAAAAACGTGCACAGGAGCTTTCATGCCAACGTATAATCATAGCAATATTAAAAAGGCACAAGAACAATAAATTCTATCATGAGAACCCTGCAGTGCCATTTGACCAAACGTACCTTTGCTAGATATTATTACCAAGGTGTTCCAAAATAGTCAATTGTCTCGCACCCCCAGCAGTGACATTCTCTTTTTTTTCTATTCAGGGTCTGACGTAATGCAAAGAATATTAATAGCAAGACAGGAGTCTTAAAACTTAAAAAATAGTCATGACTCACCAATATCAAAATAGAACAAGGAATGTCAGCAGCGTTCATGGCAAATAGGACAACCATCAGTCACAGAACAAAAAAGAAAAGGATGTTAAATGCCAGAGAACAAAGAAAAGAGCGCAATCTTTAATGAATTTAGAATCAAACGATAGTAACAGTACAGAACCGTGCATAAGTTTATCTATTTAAAGGGCATGTAATGTGAGAAAATGACAGTTCAAAGCATTTTCAAAGAAAAACAGATGATTTTTTTAAATTTTTCATGTCACTAATTTAAAAAATTCTGAAATGTAGCATTTTTCATAGTGCTTTTGTTACTTTTGAGCTCAGAGGTCTGCAGTCATCTAAACTCTTTATCATCAGGATTGCAATAAAATGCAATAACAGGATTGTGAATCAGCAGGCAGATTTAAAGGGGCTCACTTCCCCCCTTATAAATATACTGTATATATATATATATACAGGGTGGTCCAAAAGTGGGTGGGCAGAAAATAATAACATTTATTTTGATGTATATATAAAACTATATGTACTAACACAAGCATAACATTGACAATTAAATCTTATTCTGAACAATAATACAAAAGCCCTTAAATTTTATCAACGCAGGTGCTCAAACTGTTTTCCATCATAAAATTTCACAGCTTTGAAGTCTGCCTCTTAGGCTGTGTGCACACGTGTGGAATTCCCGTGGAAATATCTGCGGGAATTCCGGAATTCCATTCCGCTGGAAATATGCGAGAAATCCGCATTTTAAATTCCAGCGTAGTTCCCGCGGAAAAACTAGCGATTTGCAAGCGTAATTAGCTTGCTGAAAGCTAGCGTTTTCCAAGCGATCTGTAGCATTGCTTGGAAAACTGATTGACAGGTTGGTCACACTCGTCAAACATAGTGTTTGACGAGTGTGACCAACTTTTTACTATGATGATGCCTATGCTGCATCAGTAGTAAAAAGATATAAAGTTAAAAATTATAAAAAAAAATAAAAAATTGTGTTTTTCTCACCTTCCGGCGTCCCGCGCAGCGTTCCTGATCATCGCGATGCTCCCGGCAACTCCCGTTACCAGGGATGCTTTGTGACAATGACCGTTGATGACGTCCAAAGGTCATTGTCGCAAGGCATCCCTGGAAGCGGGAGCTGCCGGGAGCATCGCTGAGGCCTGGTGACCCTGCGAGGGACGCTGGAAGGTGAGAATAATATGATTTTTTTTTTTAATTCTTTTTTTTTTTAACAGGAATATGGTACCCTGAGCCTGGAGGGGAATCTCCTCTCCTCCAGACCGTGAGTACCATCCGCAAATGTTCCGCTTACTTTTCGCATGGTGGGCATAGCCACATGCAAAGTAAGCAGAACAATGCATTCCTATGTGTGCAGATTTTCCCGCGATTCTGCACAAAGAATGAACATGCTGCGTATTTTTCCATGATGCAATTCTGCTGCGGAAAAATACGCAGCATTAGCACAGCATGTGCGGAATGCCATAGGATTGCATGGGATGCTTTTGTTTGCGTTTACACAGCAAAATCGTGCGTTTAAAAACGCAGCGAAAACGCGAAAAAACGCTACGTGTGAACTCAGCCTTACGCTTCTACAAACATTTTTACACAAGTCTCTTTGGGTATTAATTTCTTGAAATGCATCTCTTATGTAATTTTTCAAATAACTGACACTTTTTGGTTTTCGACTATAAACTTTGTCCTTGAGTACTCCACAAAAGAAAAAATCCATTGGGTTCAAGTCTGGTGAACGTGCCGGCCAATCAAGTGGGCCTCTTCGGCCAATCCATTTATTAGGAAATGTTTCATCAAGATCCTCGCGGACTACTCTTAAATAATGTGGAGGGGCCTCATCTTGTTGGAAATAAAAGTCATTTGAATTAGGCTGTTGCTGTAACTGGGGAACAACTTGATTCATTAGAATTTCGAGATACGTATCTCCTGTGACTGTTCCATAAAAAAATGGTCCAAAAACACCAAAACTTGAAATACCACCCCAAATATTGACACCAGGCTCATTTAGTTGTTACTCTAATGTTAAATGCATGTTCTCATTATACCAGTAAATACAATTATGTCTGTTAATATGGCCAGATAATTTGAAAGAAGCTTCATCATTCCACATAATGTTATCTAAAAATTACTGGATTTTCTTCAATTTCGTTAAGCATAATCTCACTAAATTGCAGCCGCCTGTCTGGATCATCCTTCAATAAACCATGAATTTGACGTGGGCGATAAGCTTTCCACCCAATAGATTTCAGGATTCGCATGATGGAAGCTCGTGAAATTCCCAATTCTAAAGAGACTCTTCTGGTGGACTTTTTTGGACTCTGAACAAATGTTTCGGCAACAAGTTGTTTATTATTTTCTGTACAGGCTGTTTTGGGTCGACCAGTTTTTGGAGCCAGTGGCATCGAATCTGTCATGAATGTGGTAAATGGTTTGTCTCTTTGGGGGCTTGAGTGCCAAATGTTTCAACCCAATTTGCTCTAACTGTTTCAGCATTTTGAGATTTCCAATACTCTTTTAAAATCTATTTTCTTTGATCTGTATTTAAATTATTTGCCATTATGGGTTATCTTAATTACAAATTTGGGGGAGATTTATCTTTGAAAACAGGATCTGTGAAACTGACTCAGTTGCCCTTAGCAACCAATCAGATTCCACCTTTCATTTTCCAAAGAGTCTGTGTGTCAGGAACACTGCACTGCACTCGCTCACTGAGCCAGTGCGCATGTCCTGAGTACAAAAGCAGTGCTCAAAGATACCTGTGGAGCAGGGCAGCAGCGGTGACAATGCGTGCTTCAGACTATCAGGACCTGAAGCATGTGACAGCTAGGGGCGTGGCCAAAGCTCCACAGAGCAAGGAGCTGCAGGGAAACTCCTAGAAAGGTAACTACGGGACAGGTTACCAAGGGGAATAGACAGGGGCGGAAACCAGATCAAGCCGGGGTCAATGCACGAGATAGCAGGACAGAACCAAAGGGTTAGGCAGAGCGGATAGTCAGGACGTAGCAATAGATCAGAAAACCAAAACAGGCAATAGTCGGTACAATAGGGGCAAACGGTAGCGGAGCAACAATAGCCAAGCCAGGAGGTCAGAACCAGAGAAGACAATAGTACCTAAAATGTGAGACGTAGTTCAGAGTGAGGGGACAGGCCGGGTCATACACGGGAATCAAACAAGCAATGCAGTACTCGCACACCAGGGGGGTCAGACACACAGTCAGAATAACAGTATAGCTGACAGAGAATGCTAGTCTGAAGTGAGTATAAATACCCCTCCCAGATCCAAAGAGAGGCCAGCAAAAGTTAACCCTGTGAGAACAGGACATTAACCATGTCCTAACCATGACACTGTGAAGAATGAAAAGTGGAATCTTATTGGTTGCTAAGGGCAACTGAGTCAGTTTCACTTTACACCATGTTTGATAAATCTCCCCCTTCTTAACCCTATTACACATACTGTCCACCTACTTTTGGACCACCCTGTATATACAGCTCTGGCAAAAATTAAGAGACCACCACATGAAAACCCTGTCATGGCCAGCCCATTCTCCAGACCTGAACCCCAATGAAAACCTCTGGAATGTAATCAAGAGGATGATGGAGAGTCACAAGCCATCAAACAAAGAATAACTGCTTACATTTTTGTGCCAGAAGCAGTGTGAAAGACTGGTGGAAAGCAGCCAAGACGCATGAAAGCTGTGATTAAAAATCATGGTTATTCCACAAAATATTGATTTCTGAACTCTTCCTGAGTTAAAACATTAGTATTGCTGTTTATAAATGAGTATGACCTTGTTTTATTTGCATTATTTGAAGTCTGAAAGCACTTTTTATGAAAAAAATGTTTTGACCATTTCTCCTTTTCAGAAAAAAATTACAAAATTTATTGCTTGGAAACTTGGAGACAAGTTGTCAGAACAGTTTATAGAATAAAAGAGCAATTTACATTTTACTCAAAAATACACCTATAAAGAGAAAAATCAGACAAAATGAACATTTTTGAAAGTAGTCTCTTAATAATATATATATATATATACACACACACACACATTTGTTCTAGACTGCGCCATGCGGACGAGACTAGCCTCCATTACTTTTGCCATTCTTGAGAGGGGAATCCACTCTGCCCAATGTGGGCCTGTGTAGCCTGTGTATCCATACTATTTAAAGGGATATAACTGATCATCAAGTGCAGTGCTTGCATCGTGCTGTAATTTTCTGGATGCAACCTAGGGATGAGTGATATTTAGTAATGGCAGCCACCTCCACAGCAGCCTTTGCATCACCACTTGCTGTTATATGGAACAACAGCATATCTTATACTATGCAACAGACCTAATAAAGTGACATATGTGTGAGGGAGAGAGGTCCTGGAGATAGAAGCCCTGAGAAATCTAAGAGACTTACCAAGTCTTCATGTTGTCAAAAGCATCATTTACTCTCCAAGAGGTTCAGCATTGTGCTGTCCTGGTTACTCCACAGCCGGGTCAAAAGGACACTTAGCAGCTTGGACTATCTGAGAGTGAGTTTTGTAATTAGAGGAAGACAGGGAACATGTCTACAAGTGACGTAGCTCTTCTCCTACTCAGCGGTCTGCATATAGAAAAAGCTGTCAAGTTGAACTGTAAGTTAAAATTATATTTTTTAGTAGGACTCGTGACCAAGTCAGAAGAGGCCAGTGACTGCTCTTACTTTATTCATGCAGCTCTCCTGTGTATTCTGTTTTTTTTTTTTATTTTTGAGCTTGTTTTTAAATCTTGGACAAAGTAATTTTTATTTAGTGTTAATTTTTATGTCTTTTACTAAGGGGGCGGTGCTCACAAAGTAATTATGCAGAGCAGCCTCAAGACACGCCCCAGAGGATCATATGAGCCACGCCTCTTCATAAATACAGTAAAAATGAGTATATTGGGTGAACTAAATAAAAAGAACCATATTTCTGTAATCATATAAAAAAAGCAAACCAGAAGGAAACAGCTGGTTTAAGACATTATCCGAAATGTGCTATTTTTGACCTAGTGACAGATCCTTTTTAAAGAGATGGTATCCCAGTGTATAGACTGTGGGTTTGTATTTAAAAAAGGGCTGATTATATAAATTTTAAATAAAATGTATGTAAGTGAGTAAAATAGATAAATTATTGCAAGTCTGAATGGTGTGCACACTGCGAGCATTTACTATGGGTGGTCAAGAGTAAATTTGAAAACAAATGGTGGACTAATGATCGCAAAGATGCTCAGAGGAGCCAGGGCACTGTCCTGCAAGAGGTTACTTGTAGTTTTGCAGCATCTGGAGGTCCACAGGTTAAGGACCGCTGTTTTACACTCTTGGTCTGTCAGCGTGAAGGCTATAATTTAGTCTAGTTCATAAATATGTCAATAACAGGGCTTTTCACCTCTGACCACCCTCAGAGCCTGACTTTCAAAACTATATAAAAAATGAAATAAATTGTGACAGCCACAGTTTCTTAATACAATTCATATGCTATTTCATCCTAAAGTCCCAAAAGATTCAATGTCCTCCTCATTCGTGATTAAAATGACAGTCTAGAATTAACATGTCCTTGATGCCGTACTCTTTAGTCCTGGAGAAGTGATTAGCAGACAGAATTTCAACTTGACATAATACATTTTAAATCATGTTAAGGGGACTTAAATTGAAATGCAAATAGGGGAGAGAAGAAAAAAAAACAACTTCAAAACAACAAAGGTTTGATATTTTCCTCATTTTTACGTCACATCCGTATTATTCATCGTCACTTGAACCCTGTCATCTGCAAGAAGACTCATTTAAGAAAGTCAAAAAGGTCATTCAATAACACTGCTTTGTATTCATCTATGGGAAAAAAAATATTCAAAAGAAGTCAACAATTTATTCTGTTCTCTTTCCTCAGAATTCCACTTATTTTGTAAAAGACAATTCAATTCAACATCGGGTTTGGTGGATTCTTCTATAACAGGTTGATCGAATAGCTTCGGATAAGAGCTTATCCGAATAGTTACAGCGCTTACCGAATAGCTGCATCGGGAACCCGGATACATGGAGCGCTCCCGATGATCAGCTGTTCGGCGCCCCAGCTGCATGTGTAGCGGCTGTTTCACTATCACAACACATATATGGAGAGCCCAGCACACAGGCTCTCCATGCATGTGTTGTGACTGTCACACTGCCGTGACACATGCAGCTGCGGCGCCGAACAGCTGATCATCGGGAGCTCTCCAGGTATCCGGGTTCCAGATACAGCTATTCGGTAAGCGCTGTAGCTATTCGGTTAAGCTCTTATCCGAAGCTATTCGATCAACCCTCAAACCCATCAAAATTTTTGTCTCTAGAGGTCACGATCAACAAGGGATTGTATCTTCTGGCCCATCCATATCTACTGTCGTGGTTGGGGTTTGGGAATGTTCTTTAATCTTAAACCCACCAGTAATTACCGTCCTTTAAATCTTTAAGAAATTAAGATCATTGATTTCTAGCAGACTCATAAAATTGTTGATAAATCATGTAAAAAGTAAAGATGTTTTGGACTAGAGCTTAGTTTCAAGACTAGACTTCAAACATAGAAAACTAGCATCTAAAGAAGACATCTTTTGAGGATACTCATAGTCAAACATCCTTGTAAAGACATTTAAATCAAAAGAGGAATGTCCATCATAAATCATGACTGTCATCTACTAATCAACTTTTCTAACCGTGGACGACATACTGTATATCACAATCACAAGCTCAAACCACTGACTTAAAGAGAAACTGAACAATGCTTCATTTCCCTGTGGTGGCTTCTGGGGTTTGCCAGTTTAGAGCTGATTTCTGGGAGTACTATCAGTAGGATATTTTATGAGAAGCTTTTGAGACAAAAGAGAATTGGTACATTTGTAAGGTGAATTTTTGAGTAGTTGACATTAAAGTGATGGAAATGAACTTTCAGAAAATGTTTGGCATGCAAATGAGAAGCTTGGTGGTGGTCTAAGAACTGAAATCCCCACAGATTACCAAAACGAAAGGGCAGAAGCGTTCAGTGAAGCATTTCTCTCCCACAAGACTTAAGACATACTTATAATAGCCTTTCTATTGAGTCCGTCTTCAGTCTTCAGGACCTCACCAATATAACAGTTCAATACTTCTCTGAATGTACAGTTACACATCAGACAAAGAAGACAACTGCAGACTAAATAAAAGTCAACAGTTCAACTTTACTGCACACGGCTGCAGATAAGGTGGCACACAAAGAATTTTGGTTGCGAACACATTAAGAGGCACTGTATACTTAGTGGTTTCAACACTCTTTATGAGGGACAAATCTTGAGAGCTGTAGAACAAACCAAACAGATAGAAAGCAAAATAATTCGTATAAACTTCTCATTCATGTCTCTGTGCCTATACAATGACCACACCGATACGGTTACTTTACGCAGTCACACACCAATCTATCATTCTATGCCATGTGTCAGGTGGCAATCACTCAATCCGAGATTACAGTTAGGGATCTGCTTTTTTTTTTAGCTCAGACCATGTGTTACCTGTTTCATAATACTTTTTTTGTATGTTTGTTCAAGAATAGCTCCGTCTGTATAGGGTGTAGGGATGGTAGCATTCATACGGGCACATAGCTTCTGGGTCCAACAGGGAGGTTTATTGAAGTGTACAATCTTCCAGCAGAACGGAAAACAAACAACCTTTCTCTGGCATAAAGTTACAAAATAAACAGTTCAAATACAGGCACATGCGGGCTTACCTGTTTAGATAAAGGTCCACGTGTCTCTCAAGTTCTGTCAGAGAGACCAGCACCAAGAGGTCTTTTCACCTCTCTTCCCTAGCACAAACCACAGTCTCTCACCCTTGCGGCAATCCTGGCACTTCACCTGACTCAATTTAGTCTGCAACAGATCGTACTCTGCAGCTCCCAGAAGAATCTACACTCATCAAGTGAACTTATGTCCTGCTTCTAGTAAAAAGCTATGCAGGTGCCTCTAATCAAACCCTGCAAAGTTGGGATTTGACCCTGTCCTCTCTGGCTTTGGTAAATACTCTCCCCCTCTGCTCAATGCAGAGGACTGGTCATCACCTGCCAACCCAGATTGAACCCCGTCCTGACAAGGCTTAACCAAGCTGATACACATACTTGGTGGGTTTTCCTTTCCACTGATTGGTAAATTTTATAGTGGCCCTCATTGACCCTTTCCATCACTCCATAGGGCTCTTGCCACTTGGCGAGAAAGGTCATCTGCATTCTGAAGATCTCCTTGGACAACTCAGCTTTGCATGGATTTCTCAGGCCGCAGCCATTTTTGCACCAAGTGTAACAGGCCAAACGTCTGAAACCAGGGAGGTTTGTCTTTTGGGTAACGCCAGAGATGCACCTGTTGTGCTCGGACTGCCAGGGTTACACTCAAACATGACATGATCTCTGCCTTCGGCTTGTCTCACTCCTTGCCGCCCAGTAGGGCAACATCATAGTACGTCTTCTATGGTTCCCCAGTAAGATACGGTGCCAGGACCTCTGCCTATTGCTCAGGGGGAAGTATTTCCCTGTCTGCCAACCTCTCCAATACAGTCAGGAAAGCCTCAACATCATCATCCAGAGTAATTTTCTGCAACGGCTCCCATACTCTTCTCCTCACAAGGATACTGTCCCTTTGGCTGACGGAAACTGCAGCCACTCTGCCCTGAACAGCTTCCACCAAGAGAGCCATTTGCTGCTGATGCTCCTAAATTTGCTACTGATGCACCTTGACTTATTGCTTCACAAGTTTCTCCATACCTTCTGACCGTGTTTGCAATGCTGATGCTGCCTTTACCCAGGACATACAGACTTTATCATGCAATCATCTGTGCTTCTTGGGATTCAGTGCTCGCATCCAAAACACCAATTATAGGGATTTATTCGCTTTTAGGTAGCTGGTAGCATTCACACAGGCACATAGTTTCTAGATCAAACAGAGAGATTGATTGATGAGCCTTTATCTGGCATAAAGGTACAATATAAATGGCACATGAGGCACATGAGGGCTCAGATAAAGTTCTGTCAGAGAGATCAGCACAAAAAGGTCTTTTCACCTCTCTTCCCAGACTCAGAGGACAGTCTCTCACCCTTGCGGCAATCCTGACACTTCACCTGGCTCAGTTTAGCCTACAACAGATAATACTCTGCAGCTACCAGCAGAATCCACACTCTGCTCACTTCCCCAGCACACTGTAAATCAAGCAAAACCTACTTCCTGATTCTAGTGAAAAGCTATGCTGATACATCTAATCAAGCCCTGCAGAGTTGGAATTTAACCCTGTCCTACCTGGCTTTGCTACAATGGCTATTGGTAAATGAATGGTAATCAATAGAAATCAACAGCTTGGTCCTCAGACATTAATATTCTTCACTACTGTCTGTAAAGTTTTTTTGGTGTTTTATGGCTTTCGTTTATTTTTTCTATGGCTAAGCTGTGACATCCTTTCACTATCCAGACTCACCACAAACGACTGGTGCATTTCCTGCCTCTGCTTTTATAAAGGCTATGATAGACCCTCCTGATTGGCTGTGCTATACCATGTGATGTGAAACCTGCAAGACATTGTGTAAAAGCTTACCTGGCCGTGCCTGACATCATGTGAACCTTGTCAGTCTGATGCAATATTCTTCAATATGTAAAAAGGTGGTGGTCTTACAAAGTGAATCAAACTCGCAAGTTTCAGCAAATTCCTAAAAAATTCTACAGAAATTTGATTCACATTGAATCGGTTCAATCATCTCTGCTTTCGCGTCTAAATCTGCTTACTCTTTTGCAGGACTACCCTAACCACCAAGACTCCTATATTATATGATATCATAATTGAACCTATATACATGACATAACTGATAGTATCTACATAGTCCGTCAATAATTCATAGGCTGCAAATAAATTATCGTCTCACAGATCACCCTCGTCACAAATTGCATCTGAAAAAAGGGCAACAATTTGATTTTTTGTGGAAATTTGAATCTTCTAAATAAAACAGATAATATTATTACTCCAGCCTCTCACTCTATTCCTTAGAGAAATACCAAGGGTCAAAAACAAAATATGGAAGCTTTAAGATGATGCACCAATGGAACATAAAAATCAGATTATATGCCAAGCCATCTTCGCCTTCAGCTAAATCTTTGAAAGTCTAGTGATAATACTTTGATTCAATCATCAAATCTTGATGGCACTCGATGATGCAGGAAAACCATTATTTGCATGCTTGCTGCGATCTTAAGTATGATGCACCTGTATTTCAAATAGGGAAAGTGTGATTTTGGAATTAAAATAACACTTCTCTCCTACCTAGAGGGTTCTCACTTCAAGGACCTCTGACAGTTCAGACTCTTAATCTGTTCTTAGATCCCGAGAACCTACAGGACTCAATGTGGGAACGAAGTGATTGTGTTTACATGTTGAATATCAACATCTGATCGTTTATAATGAATGTAAAAAGTGTCTCAAAATTTGCTATTGATGTTAATCCTTGGCAAAAAAATTTTAAAAGTCAAGCCTAGGGATGAAAATAACATTATTTTGCTCAAGAATGTATCTGATTCAGTATCCTTAGATTTAGACGTCTTGCACTTATGCAGTTCTCCAAAGATCAGAGTCGTAATACAGCATCCATATGAGTCCACGAGACCCATATTCTACTTTTGTGTTTGACATATGGTAGAATCTATCTGATACAATATTGGTATTGCATCCATTGAAGAACATTTCCAAAATGTTTATGTCATGTGACGGCACAATGGAACCAAAGCCGGTTTCACACATCCATGAAATACAGACAGTTCTTGTATTGGAAGACTTGGTCCAACAGCAGGATCTACAGATCTGAGCTGTTTCATTTAAGAAGAGCTTAGGCATACTTGAAGCTGTAAGATCGTCAGAACAATATAATAATAATCTTTATTTTCAGAGGGGCGCTAACATATTCCGCAGCGCTTTACAGTTTGCACAAATTATCATCACTGTCCCCGATGGGGCTCAAAATCTAAATTCCCTATCAGTATGTCTTTGGAATGTGGGTGGAAACCGGAGAACCCAGAGGAAACCCACGCAAACACGGGGACAACTCCTTGCAGATGTTGTCCCTGGTGGGATTTGAACCCAGGACTCCAGCGCTGCAAGGCTGCAGTGCTATCCACTGAGCCACCGTGCTGTCCAGAACGAGCACAGTTGGGCGGAGTCTATCCTTGCGAGAGAGATCCACGTTTCACGGTTGTGTGAAACCAACCTAATATGGGGCTGTAGTTACTCAAACGATATCTAGGCTCTATATACATCTCCTTGTGTTGCTCAAGACATGAACATGGGTATGAGGGATTATTTTTTAGAAACTGCTGTGAGACAGTGACCGCCATTGTTGTGAGCTTAAGTCTGGAATGTTTCACTGGTACTTGTAGTTCCATGAGCCTTGCTTAGTGTATAAGGGGCTGGGCTTGCAGGGTTAGCCAGAAAGCTGGGCTGGTCTGGCTAACCACACACCTTCCATCAATGGGTGTGTCTCATACGTTATAATGAGACTATGGTTTGGTCACATGGTCTCTGTGTTGGAAGATCCTGCAGGAGGACCAGTTTCTATCACGGTCAACGTGTGTCTGGACGCAGATGTTACCGCAAGGCGAACCCATAAAACACGTGACCCTGGATACAGCGCCTCCAGTGGCGAATTTAAATAATAAGGGGGAACCTGGAAAACATTAACAATGGTGGGCCCTGCGATAGGGAATGGGGACGTGGAGACCTCCTAAGCTCCCCTGAGCCAGTGTCCCTGCACTCCTTACGTTCCCTATACAGGCTCCGCACCTGTCGCCGCACGCGAACCTTAAACCCTTGCTCGCCCTGACCCTAAACCCTCACTAGGGAATTGGTCGGTGCGGAAACTAATCCCACCACTGCACTAACAACACACGAGGAAAGAAGACAATACAGGGGAAACACCACTTAGCTTTAGGCTCTGTGCTTATGCTCCTGCAACAGAGCCCCACCACCTTCTCCTCCACCCAGATCCATCACCATCCTGGATCCTACACCAAAGTGCAGCCTTGGAGCAGAGTCCATCTCCAGTTGCAGCAGTCCAATAACAGAGTGCCAAGGATGAGTCAGCCTCTGCCAAAATTCTAAGCATGCTTGAGTCCAGCTCTCGGCCACCAAGTCGAGCATGCCGAGTGCAACTTTCTCCATAGTCGCCACTCCACAAAGCCATGCACGCACTTCCCGCCGACACCATAAACTGCGACTCCTCCACGCCATGCCAGCAATTCCTGCAGACACCATTAGCTGCCACTCGTCTCCTCTGGCTGACTGCGCAGGACTCCTCTTCAGCTCCATGTTCACCCAGGCTTCACAAACTCAAAATGAATGAATCAATCAATATCACCAGCCGTGATTGCACACCCTGAGACTCACTTATAGAGCCCCACACCTGATTCATAATTACGTGCACAGTAAACCTAAAGTGCGATACCACTAACCACCACCGGGGACAGTCAAGTCACTTGGCACTTGCCAAAGTAAAAAAAGTTCACCCTGTTCAATTTAAAACTGTCAGATCAAATTCAGATCATGACAGTTTCCTTGAAAGCTCATGGTGAGGCCATGTACCTGCAGAGTCTGTGATGGCTAACTGTGTTGGGGAAGCTACCATCCTTCTGAGGGTCTGGAACTGTCGGGTTTGACCTTGTTGAGTAAGTCATCGTCCAGAACAGTGATCCCAGTAAGGCAGCTTCTCTGGAAGCCAGGACTGGCAAAAAGTCAGTGTGTGGAGCGGTGCTCCTGGAAGGTAACCTCGGACAAGGGGGGCTGTAAGAAAGGCAGAGAGGAGTATCTGCTACATGAACAGACTGGTGTCATATTATGTTTCATGGATGTAATGAAATGGACTGTACTCTATCTGGTTTATGCGATGTCTAATTAAACCCGGATGGTCTGTTTAAGTGAGAAACCGTTCCTGTGTGCCTAAATCCCATTGCCAAGTGAGTGTCCCACAACACATTCAGTGAGCGCTATCTTGCACTGCATAGCTCTTAAGGGCCATTTACATATGCAGTTAATAAGCAAAGAAAGTTTGTAAAGACACATTCCCTTCTTGCAGGGTGGCATCTGCAACTTATAAACAGTAATGTTATTTAAATGACAGGTGCTAATCATAGTCCTGAGGGTGTGCATGGGTGTGCACTGGGGTTGACCAGCAAACCAAATAAAGGAAAATTTTGGTGGGAATTTACATCTATTTAAATTCTACATTCCAATTTGCTTAATTAACCATTAAATGCCCTTCTTAACTTTAGCTCTGGACTGCTGGATTACTCCCTTTGCCAAATGTCTCTGTTTGACTTTCCGGACCTAGACAAAATTGGATCCAATAGAGTAGAACATTTAGTTTTAACCACAACTGTTGACTTTTATTCCCTCAACTTTTTCCATCAGCAAGAAGCTACTCTGTGGACACAACCCAGAGGCCCCTGTACCAAAGATCAAATCTTCTTATTGCAGTGAATGAGTGATATCTAAAAAACTTTTTAGAGCTATTAAGTGGAATAGCTAGTACCAAGAATGTCTATGGTAGACTTTGAGTTGTTGAGTTCATTAGCCATTTGGTATTACAGCTCCCTCCTGCTCAAGTAAATTGTGCTGAGCTATAATACCATAGACAGCCCATAACAATAGAGGTGCTGTGTTTTAAAAAAAAATGAAGACCCTTATTTCTGATTTTGCACAACCCCCTTAAAAGGGATATTCAGCATTCTAAAAAACAAGCATGTTTAAAAAAAAAATACAGCGCCACACCTGTCTATGGGATGTGTCTGGAATTGCAGCTCAAGTGATTGTAGCAGAACTACAATACCATAGAGAAACTGTTGAAGGATAGCGGTCGTTATCTAAACTTAGACAACCCATTTATACACCCTACATCTGCTGGAAAAAAATACTCAACATCTGTAAAACACAAGTGACTCCGACAACAACCAAAGTCCACTCTTAAGTTAATGTCCATGACAACATCTGCCAAATAACAACAGAGTCAATGTTCTGTCCATATCAACAAACACTGACAGTCTCTAGTCCAGATCTCTTGCAAACCATAAGCTCCGGCAACAGATGTGTCAACCATCTTTCCCATCACTGCCAATTACGTTGCAATATGTCTTCCTTCAGGCTGTGCAAAAATAAAAAGGAAAAACAGATCTGTTCCCTCAATTGTAACATCAGTGAGCATCGGGTTCAGATGTTCCATGTCACATTGGGGATAGCAATTAGGATTTGAAAGTGTCACCGATGGAAAGTATTGTCACTATTAAGGGGAACTTTATGTTGTGAGAATTCAATTAGTCTTCAAATGTGAAAACGGAATCATATCAGATGTCAATAATGACTAGAAGCCTCATCTAACTTACAAAAAGTTAAGATTCCCATACCAGAGAGAACAGGGCTTTCAATAAGGAGTTGTCCTTACTTAGCCTGAACTATGGCCAATGTGTGTTTCCACAACATTAGGGAGGATTTACATGCAAAAATGGAAAAATTCAAAATTCAAAAATGCCAACAGGAAGTGGCTGCTACTATTAAGGTTGTCACCTACACATTCTCAGACTACTTTAATTCTAAATTTGAGTTTTTATGCGCTGCTCATTTTTGGTAAAATTAAGCCTTCTGCCATCAAGGTAATCAAAGTAGATAAGGAACTAAGCTAAACTTTAATAAAAAGTTTGGACATGTTGCAACCAGTGTCTAGTAATTTTCATCAGCTGCGCATTGGGTCTTAAGATACCCACAGATCGATCAAAGGAAAAGGTAAAAGAGCTCAGCTAGTCCTTCAGCAGGGTCAGAGCGATGTCTGGACTCATAGAGGGTCAGGCATTAAAGGTCCTTTACTTTGAGGCAGCGTTGCAGTTATTTGTTCCAAATTTATTGAAGGATTCTGTAAGAAAATTTTATATCTTAACTCTTCTGTCTAGTAATTTGATTCCCCTGTTCATGCTACCCCCTTACTGGAATGACGTTGCGACTTTTTGTAAAAGTTGCAAATCATGAATTTTTTCTAAAATACTAATTTTGCTTAATTAACAAAACCCCCTTTGAAAAGTGGTGAGAAAAATTGCAAAAAGTTGAGCATTTTGATTAAAACTGGTATGCACCAAAATTTGCTAAACTTGAATTTAGAAAACTTGTACGAAAGCCTTTTACGCAAGCTCCTCATAGACTTACTATTGAGCCAGTACGCAGCCCGTCCAGGTCCTGAAATTGCTTAATAATGACGTCAACATTTCAAAACTTTTATCCTAAATCATATGGCAAGGCTCGTTAAAGAGTCAATATTGATTTTTAGGATTGATATTTCGGATAGTTGGAACTAGAGTTCAAGTCCTTTACTTCTCTGAAGAGGCAATTTGAATATTTGATTTCCCAGAGGAGCATTCCATGGCCTAAAAGTCTCCTTACGTTGACATGTCAATCTTCACATTAACTGCTTAGAGCCCTAAACTTTTCTATAAATGTAGTCATTCTTTAAATAGAGCTATAGGAGTATCTTTGGGGTTGCAAGTATTGTAATCTGTAACGTCTCCCTAATTACAACCAGTCTAATGTCTTTTTATAGTGCAAAACTCCAGCCTGCCATGATAGGTGGTGAGTTCTCCTTCAATGGAAGTCTTCAAACAGAGGCAGGACAGACATCTGACTGAGATGGTTTAGTTAATCCTGTATTGAGCAGGGGGTTGGACACGATGACCCTGGAGGTCCCTTCCAACTCTAACATTCTATGATTCTATGATATATAACTGACCGCTGCACCTTCTGTAGTTACACCCATGTTTATCTTTATTTATATAAATTTTTCAGGGATTAGGACAACTTGAGAGTAAAACAGCATGACTATAATCCTCCTTTCACCTTCCTCCTGTCTTTTTTCTTGTTCCAACCACCCACTTCCTTTCATGATAGTTTCATTGTTTCCTTGCAGAAGATAAACATCTGTTCTGGTCAAGTGATAACTAACAGCAGCCCGGCTCCTTATAGTGACAGTGTTGTGTTATGTAATGTGTCCTCCACCTGTACGACCATCACATGACCACGACGGTTATATATTCATTAGGCAAGCAAACAATGAACGTTCCTACTGTATGACAACAAACAGAGGTCTTAAATGATTTTTAAATGTTTTTTTTCTCATCTTCATATAAGAGTATTGTTGGATAGTGCTTAAAAATATGAGCAATTTGTGCAATTTACCTCTTATTAAAATTTGCAGCTGTTCTTGAGATATTAACACTTTTCTTTTGTATACAGCAGCACACGAGCAGCACTTACAAGCTTTATACAATTGAGCCTATAAGCGCTGTTATGAAGCCGACCAGTATCGCTGGAGCACGCCATTACCTCCTACTCCTGGCTAGCTTCAGCATAGTGCTAATAAGCTAGACAGCAGCGGTGGTCGGTCTCCTAGGTAACAAGCTGTAAGCAAAAGAAAATGGTTAATATCTCAAGAACGACTGCAAATTTTAATAAGCAGTAAAGTGTAAAAATGCTTATTTTACAAGCACTATCCAACCGTAACTATCTATGAATATGGCAATAACCCTTTAAGAAAAGGTACAGAAGTTAAAGAGGTTGTCCACCACTTTATCATTAATGAACTATCCTTAAGGCCTCTTTCACATGTCCGTATATTTCCGGTACCGGAGAAAACAATACCGGAGATATCCGTGTCCGTGTGTCCGTGTGTGTACTACATGTGGCACACGTGTGGCAACCATGTGCCACCCATGTACCGCATCAGTACCACATGGACAGCCGCCGTGGAAGAAGCGCTACTGTAAACGCTATTCCCCGGCGGCTGGTGCTCAACCCGGCTGTCTTCATTCTCCCCTGCTCTGCTGGCGAGCAGAGGAGAATGATGAGTGTTATATTAATGTCTGAATGACAGCAGGGGGTGGCTGTGGAATACCGCAATCATCCGCACCTACTGTCACTGTTATTAGCGACATCAGATGTCGGATGATGGGGGTAAGAGTCCCAAAAGCCACCACCCTGCTGTCGTTCGGACTTTAATATAGCGCTCATCATTCTCCTCTGCTCGCTGGCAGACCAGGGTAGAATGACAGCCGGCTTAAGCACCAGCCGCCAGGGAACAGCGCTTACAGTAGCGCTTCTTCCCCAGCCGCTGCCCGTGTTACATGGAGGACATCAATGTGTGTTCTCCGTGTGCACATGTGCAGGACGTTTTGCCGTCCGTGTTGACGGCAAAAAACGGACATGTCAGCGTGTTTTGCCCACGGACACACAGTCCGTGGAAACACACTGACATGTGCACAGACCCATTCATTGGAATGGTTCTACATGTGTACGTGTCTTGGGTACGTGTGAAAACTGTCACCACACGTACCGGAGAAAAGGACATGTGAAAGGGGCAAAAGATAGGTCATCAATGTCTGCTTGGTCAAGGTCAAACACCTGGCAAATCTTCAGATCCGTTGCTCTCTGTGTAGGTGGCGGTGGCGCTGGCCGGAAATGCTCAACTCCGTAGCTACTCAGTCTTCTGATAGTGGCGGTGGCGGCAGGGTACTGCACATCCACCTCCTATTCAAATCAATAGGAGGTAGATGTGTAGAACCTCGCCACGGCCACTATGAGAGGACTGAGCAGCTCCACAGTTGGGCATTTTCGGCCAGCGGCCACCTACACCGACAACAGCTGATTGCCGGGTGTCGGACCCCGAACGGTCAGACATTGATGATCTATCCTCAGGATAGGTCATCAATGATAAAGTCCTGGACGACCTCTTTAAATTATTTGTTTCAATAACTTTTTTTCCAAAATGTTAACAACTAGAGTTGAGCGACTTTTGGTTTTTTAGGGTCGAGTTTCGTTTCGTGAAACCCGACTTTTCCAAAAGTCGGGTCGAGCAAGATCGTCCGATTATAGGGAAAAGTCGGGGTCGTCCCGAAACACGAAACCCAATGTAAGTCAATGGGGAATAAAAGTCGGCAGTGAGAGGAGGACAGGAAACACACCTACAGTGCCCATTTGAATGCCAAAAGCATCAATTCTTCTTACTTAAGCTTGTCAACCTTAATTAACTTCATAATACAAGTTACGCACTGAAAAATGGGGGTTATTTGGCTAAAGTTGTGGGGGGGAGGGCTGGCTGCAGGTTTTCATGTGCCCTGGGCGAAAGAGCGCCCCTTTAACACATACCACAACTCATCATGCTCCAATACGGCAGAGAAATAGCGGTATAGTACAATGAAAAATACTTCACTTTTTACATCTCATGACGAGGCCCATCTATTTCTCCATACAGAATCATTGGTCCCATATAATGTTTGAAACAGTATATGATGAGCTCCACATAATGCTACAGTATATGTTGGTCCCCATGGATGAAGCTCCACTGTCTTATGGGCCCAAATAATGCTCCAAACATAATGGGCCCCATTTCTAATGCTCTAGTGTATAATGGGCCCTGTAAATGCTGCTCCAGTGTCTGATGTCCACCTTTGGAAAGTTCCAGTGTATGGTGGGCCCCATCTATCATTCTCCAGAGTATAGTGCTCCCCAAAAATTTCTGTCCCAACATTGAAAACAATCAAATAAGTCTCCTCGCTAGGGAATCCCTGTACTTGTCTGGACTCCTCGTCGTCCCCATCTTCCATCTCACTGCACAGTATTTCAACTTTGCAAGTGCTGTGATCCTGAGCAAGCAGGGGGGGCCCACTCGTTGGCGACGGCACTGGCACAGGGCCCCTGATAGTACGGTGCTGAATAACGTTAGTGATGGGGATCACTGATTACAATTATTACCCGCGAACAATGATTTCCCAGTAAGTGCAGGTCAACCGCAGTTCCGGAATTAGGCCTAACCGTCATTCCTGAAAAAATGAAAAACTTACGTGTGCAAACCACAGGTGCTGTAGCTTGCTCAACAGCTCGCCAGCCGTTCTCACGCCCAGTATGGATTACACGTGATTGCACAAAGGTGAGAAAGGGTACCGTATCCCCAGATAACATGTATGGATAGCGTACACATTCAAAAGATATGTCTATACATCAGGAGGCAGGCTCAAACGGTGTCAGGCCCAGTATGGATTGCACGTGATTGCACAAAGGTGAGAAAGGGTACCGTATCCCCAGATAACATGTATGGATAGCGTACACATTCAAAATATATGTCTATACATCAGGAGGCAGGCTCAGACGGTATTAGGCCCAGTATGGATTGCACGTGATTGCACAAAGGTTAGAAAGGGTACCGTATCCCCAGATAACATGTATGGATAGCGTACACATTCAAAATATATGTCTATACATCAGGAGGCAGGCTTAGACGGTGTTAGGCCCAGTATGGATTGCACGTGATCGCACAAAGGTTGGAAAGGGTACCGTAACCCCAGATAACATGTATGGATAGCGTACACATTCAAAATATATGTCTATACATCAGGAGGCAGGCTCAGACGGTGTTAGGCCCAGTATGGATTGCACGTGATTGCACAAAGGTTAGAAAGGGTACCGTATCCCCAGATAACATGTATGGATAGCGTACACATTCAAAATATATGTCTATACATCAGGAGGCAGGCTCAGACGGTGTTAGGCCCAGTATGGATTGCACGTGATTGCACAAAGGTTAGAAAGGGTACCGTATCCCCAGATAACATGTATGGATAGCGTACACATTCAAAATATATGTCTATACATCAGGAGGCAGGCTCAGACGGTGTTAGGCCCAGTATGGATTGCACGTGATTGCACAAAGGTTAGAAAGGGTACCGTATCCCCAGATAACATGTATGGATAGCGTACACATTCAAAATATATGTCTATACATCAGGAGGCAGGCTCAGACGGTGTTAGACCCAGTATGGATTGCACATGATTGCACAAAGGTTAGAAAGGGTACCGTATCCCCGGATAACATGTATGGATAGCGTACACATTCAAAATATATGTCTATACATCAGGAGGCAGGCTCAGATGGTGTTAGGCCCAGTATGGATTGCACGTGATTGCACAAAGGTTAGAAAGGGTACCGTATCCCCAGATAACATGTATGGATAGCGTACACATTCAAAATATATGTCTATACATCAGGAGGCAGGCTCAGACGGTGTTAGGCCCAGTATGGATTGCACGTGATTGCACAAAGGTTAGAAAGGGTACCGTTTCCCTGGATAACATGTATGGATAGCGTACACATTCAAAATATATGTCTATACATCAGGAGGCAGGCTCAGACGGTGTTAGGCCCAGTATGGATTGCACGTGATTGCACAAAGGTTAGAAAGGGTACCGTATCCCCAGATAACATGTATGGATAGCGTACACATTCAAAATATATGTCTATACATCAGGAGGCAGGCTCAGACGGTGTTAGGCCCAGTATGGATTGCACATGACTGCACAAAGGTTAGAAAGGGTACCGTATCCCCAGATAACATGTATGGATAGCGTACACATTCAAAATATATGTCTATACATCAGGAGGCAGGCTCAGACGGTGTTAGGCCCAGTATGGATTGCACGTGATTGCACAAAGGTTAGAAAGGGTACCGTATCCCCAGATAACATGTATGGATAGCGTACACATTCAAAATATATGTCTATACATCAGGAGGCAGGCTCAGACGGTGTTAGGCCCAGTATGGATTGCACGTGATTGCACAAAGGTTAGAAAGGGTACCGTATCCCCGGATAACATGTATGGATAGCGTACACATTCAAAATATATGTCTATACATCAGGAGGCAGGCTCAGACGGTGTTAGGCCCAGTATGGATTGCACGTGATTGCACAAAGATTAGAAAGGGTACCGTATCCCCAGATAACATGTATGGATAGCGTACACATTCAAAATATATGTCTATACATCAGGAGGCAGGCTCAGATGGTGTCAGGCACAGTATGGATTTGACGGCCCAGACTACACAGCGGAGGAGCAGGGAGAGGTAAAGATTGCAAATGCTGGGGCCCTGCCCAAGCAAGGAGGGCCCACTCGTGGGCGTCGGTACTGGCACTGGGCCCCTCATAGTACGGCGGTGTGTCTGACGGCGGGTGTGCACCACCACCGTCAGAGACACTTGATTGCACTATGAGGGACCCTGTGCCAGTGCCCGCGCCCAAGAGTTGGCCTACCCACCTGTCCAGGGCAACGGCACTCGCATGGTGTCGTGCGCTAGGTGGTGACCCCGGCCATGGGGGGGAGGCAGCACAGTTAGGGAGTTTTAGAAAGTGGCATATGGTGATGTTGGACATTCAGCTGATGCAAAAGGTGAAATAGGTCAAGTCCCAGGAAGAGGTGGACCAAAGCAAGCCATTTTTCTGTCACCCTATGTGTCATCAGGGGAAGGTGGGACAAAATCCTTGGAAACCCATGCGTGGTTCATTTTAATGAAGGTTAGATCATCCACATTTTGGGTTGACAGACGGGTCCTTTTTTCTGTCAGGATTGATCCAGCTGCACTGCAGACTCTTTCCGATAGCACACTTGCAGCTGGGCAAGCGAGCTCCTGTAAGGCATATTGTGCCAATTCAGGCCAGGTGTCCAGTTTAGCGGCCCAATAGTCAAAGGGGAATGACCTGTGTGGGAGAACATTGATATGGGAGGAAAAGTAGTTTGTAACCATAGTTGACAACTGCTGTCTCATGTCACTTTCCATCGATGCAGTATTACCAGTTGTGTGAGCGGTACTTGAAAAATCAGTCCACAACATTGTCATGAAACCCCTGTCTCCAACGCCACTTCTGCTGTGTGCACCACGAACACCTCTGCCAAGCTGCCCCCGGCCCGTACGGCTCGTGTGAGAACCATCACCGCTGCTGTGTGCTGGGAATGCCTCAAGCAACCGATTTACCAGAGTTGCTTGTTTATTAGCCAATATTAGGTCAAGGTTCTCCTGTGGCATGATGTTTTGTAATTTGCCTTTATAGCGTGGATCCAGGATGCTGGCCAACCAGTAGTCATCATCGTTCATCATTTTGGCAATGCGTGGGTCCCTTTTTAGGATCTGCAAGGCATAATCTGACATGTGGGCCAATGTTCCCGGTGTCAATGATGCACTGCGAGTGCTGGTTGGAGGAGCACTTTCTGGCAAATTCACATCCCTCCAGTCACGCACAAACCCTGTACCAGACCTTGCCACGCCAACATTTTCACTTGCCCCACGAGATGCATCCTCCTCCCCTAAGTAATCATCCCCATCATCCTCCTCCTCCTCCTCTTCTTCCTCCACCTCGTCCAGGAGAGGTCCCTGAGCAGACAATGGCTGAATGTCATCAAGGATTCCCTCCTCCACTTCCTCCTCATCAACATTGGCTGCAGACGCCTGCTCCTTAAGGTGCGTCAAAGTTTGCATGAGCAGACGCATAAGTGGGATGCTCATGCTTAGGATGGCGTCGTCTGCGCTTACCAGCCGTGTGCATTCCTCAAAACACTGAAGGACTTTACAGAGGTCTTTCAGCTTCGACCACTGCACACCTGTCAACTCCATGTCTGCTCTCAAAGTGCCTGGCCGTGTATCCTCCCACAAATGCATTATGGCCTGCCTCTGCTCGCACAGCCGCTCCACCATGTGCAGGGTGGAGTTCCACCTTGTTGCAATGTCGATAATGAGGCGGTGGTTGGGACGGTGGAGCAATCGCTGCAGCTTCTGCATACGAACGGAGTGTACAGGCGACCGGCGGATGTGCGCGCACAGTCTTCGCACCTTCTGGAGCAGGGCTGTTAACTCCGGATAATTTTTGAGGAAGCACTGCACCACCAGGTTCAAGGTGTGAGCCAAGCAAGGTATATGGCTGAGTTTTGAAAGGGCTATGGCTGCCACAAAATTACAGCCGTTATCACTAACTACCTTGCCTGCCTCAAGATGTACACTGCCCAGCCATGACTCAGTTTGTAGCTTCAAGTACTCGGCCAGCACCTCGGCGGTGTGTCTGTTGCCCAAACACATCATCTGCAACACAGCCTGCTGACGCTTTCCACTAGCTGCTCGATAGGGGGACACATCGTGTGCAACAGTGGCAGCTGCAGATGGAGTGCTCATACGACTGTGCTCTGTGGACGAGCTTTCGCTTCTGGAGGAGGAGGAGGAGGAGGGTCAAACGCCTACAGCCAACTGTTTCCTATACCGTGGGCTAGGCAGCACTGTCCCACCACCGCTGTCCCCTGTGGACCCTGCATCCACCACATTAACCCAGTGCGCAGTGATGGACACGTAATGGCCCTGGCCATGCCGACTGGACCATGCATCAGTTGTGAGGTGCACCTTTCCGCTCACTGACTGCTTGAGTGCATGGACAATGCGGTCTTTCACATGATGGTGGAGGGCTGGGATGGCTTTGCGAGAGAAGAAGTGGCGACTGGGTAGGTCATAGCGTGGTACTGCATAGGCCATGAGTTCGCGGAAAGCTGTGCTTTCCACCAACCGAAAGGGCATCATCTCAAACGAGATTAGTTTGGCAATGTGGGCGTTCAAACCCAGTGTACGCGGATGAGAGACTGAGTACTTTCTTGACCTACTCATAGTGTCTGGGAGGGTGAGCTGGACTTGAGAGCTGCATATGGTGGAATTAGCGGTGGAAAGGGCGGACTGAGAGAGGGTTGATGATGGTGATGGAGTTGGTGTTCTTTCTGATGGCCTAGAATAAGTCTTTCGTTGATATAACAGTGGGATTCCCTGACAGCTGTGGCCTTGCAACGACACCATAACATTTGCTGCTGTGCTAACCGGTGGGCTTACAGTGGGGGAAACAATGTAGTGTTGCTGACTACCTTCGTTGTGATCAGTTGCACATGTGGCACTTGAGGTTTGGTGTTGTGTCCATGCTTGCAAGTGCATGCTGGTTAAATGTCTAAGCATGCAACTGGTATTCAAATTTTTCAGATTTTTCCCTCGGCTAAAGGTCTTTGCGCACTTCTTACAGATAACCTTGGCCTGATCATGAGGATTTTGGTCAAAAAAGTGCCACACTGCACTCTTCCTACTTTGGCAGACATTTTGCGGCCTAGCACGCTGTGATCTTTTGACCCTCTGGAAAAGCTGTCCAGCAACTCTTTTGATGTTTGGAACCTGTCTTTGGAGTGCTCCGGGCCTGCCAGATAACAGCTGTTGCGATGTCGATGTCTGCTGTGGATGCTCCTCATCTGAGCTATTGGAAGCAGCACCCTCTTCCCCCAATGGATGCCAATCTGGGTCAACAACTGGGTCATCCATCACCTCCTCTTCTATGTCATGTGCACCTTCCTCTGTGTCACCGTGTATGGTGGTATAGTGTGCGGGAAGGGGCACCTGAGTCTCATCAGGGTCAGAATCTGGCTCTGTACACTGCAAGGACAATGTAGTGCTCTGAGTGAATGTACCAGCAGAATCATCCATCAGCGGCTGTGCATCAGTGCACTCCATGTCAGATTCATCTTGGCCTGGGTAATTCACCATTTGACTTGATAATCCAGGCATGGTATGTGAAAACAGCTCCATGGAGTAATCAGTAGTATGGCCTGCGTCATCCTTCAATCTTGGTTGGGGTGAAGGACACAAGGAAAGGTGTGGTTCATGAACATGAGCCTCCAATGACGACTCTTTTTACAACTGAAGAAGAGGAGGCGATAGAGCTGGAGGCTGAGTCAGCAATGTAAGACAAAACTTTTTCATGAGGCTCGATGGCACAGCTGTGACCAAAGTGACTAGAGGATAAGGGAGATTTTGAATTTCTGCACACACTTGTGGACACTGGACACTTTTGGATTGTGTGAGGCCCAATGAATATCTGAGCGCTATGTGACAGGCTCGATGGCACAGCTGTGACCAAAGTGACTAGAGGATAAGGGAGATTTTGAATTTCTGCAGACACTTGTGGACACTGGACACTTTTGGATTGTGTGAGGGCCACTGATATCTGAGCGCTATGTCACAGGCTCGATGGCACAGCTGTGACAAAAGTGACGAGAGGATAAGGGAGATTTTGAATATCTGCACACACTTGTGGACACTGGACTCTTTTGGATTGTGTGAGACCCAATGAATATCTGAGCGCTAGGTGACAGGCTCGATGGCACAGCTGTGACCAAAGTGACTAGAGGATAAGGGAGATTTTGAATTTCTGCACACACTTGTGGACACTGGACACTTTTGGATTGTGTGAGGCCCAATGAATATCTGAGCGCTATGTGACAGGCTCGATGGCACAGCTGTGACCAAAGTGACTAGAGGATAAGGGAGATTTTGAATTTCTGCAGACACTTGTGGACACTGGACACTTTTGGATTGTGTGAGGGCCACTGATATCTGAGCGCTATGTCACAGGCTCGATGGCACAGCTGTGACAAAAGTGACGAGAGGATAAGGGAGATTTTGAATTTCTGCAGACACTTGTGGACACTGGACACTTTTGGATTGTGTGAGGCCCACTGATATCTGAGCGCTATGTCACAGGCTCGATGGCACAGCTGTGACAAAAGTGACTAGAGGATAAGGGAGATTGGATTGCTTTTAAAAAAGCAGTTTGCAGAGCAGTGGGTAAACAGCAATGCCAGCCTGTCAGGAAGCCTTAAAAGGCAGCCCAACAACCAACACCACTGATACACCACAATATAGCCTCCCCTTGCACTGCACACACAGTGACTGGTGTGTTGTGCAGGCCAAATCGCTAGCAGCAGAAGCAGTTTTTTTTTCTTCTCAGCAGGACAAAAAAAAAAAATTGGGATTGCTTTTAAAAAAGCAGTTTGCGGAGCAGTGGGTAAACAGCAATGCAGGAATGTCAGGAAGCCTTAGAAGGCAGCCCAACAACCAACACCACTGATACACCACTATATAGCCTCCCCTTGCACTGCACACACTGTGACTGGTGTGTTGTGCAGGCCAAATCGCTAGCAGCAGAAGCAGTTTTTTTGTCTTCTTCCCTGCCTAACGCTCTCCCTACAGAATCAGCAGCAACCTCTCCCTATACTGAGATCGGCAGAAGATGGCGGTCGGCGTGCATGCCCTTTTATACCCCCTGTGATGCCCACCAAAGCAAGCCAATCACTTGCATGCCCTTCTGAAAGATGGTGGTGACCCCTGCCTATGTCATCACGTTGCTCACAGTGTCCGTGGATCCTGATTGGCTGAAAAAGAGCGCAAAACAAACTTTTGAAACGCGACTTTGGCGCGTAAGTCGCCGACCTCATCCTAGGGTCGGGTTTCGTTTCATGAAACCCGACTTTGCCAAAAGTCGGGGACTTTTGAAATTTTTTGACCCGTTTCGCTCAACTCTAGTAACAACCTTTTATTAGAAGAATCTTACAATCTCCATATTGGGAAATATACAGGAACAATATGGGATTTACGGCTATTTCCCTTATGTAGCTCCAGCCTAGCTCATAAACTGGGGCTAGAAGGACCCTCTAAGGCTTCAGCAGAATCATGAATCATTACAAGCGGCTCTATCAGCAGGTATGCATTACATTACCTTTAATGTAGTAAATCTCATCTTAAACTCAAGTGCCCCAAAGGTTTTAAATTGTTTTCCTTGCGTTTACCAATAATTAGAAACATGCTCGGCTACATTTTTATGCCTGGCCCCCAAACTAAATGGCCTTTTTTTCCACGATACCAAAAAAAGATGCTGATAGACCGAAGTGATATCGCGTCCTCGTCCTTCAAGCCTCATTACCTCTCATTAACTTATATCAGTGATTATTCCATTATGCGAGCTGAATTAAAGGTGCAAGCTTGCTCGATAGCTGCCTCCATTTACTTGCTGCATAGGAATTATTACACTGAGAATTTCAATGTGCG
Source organism: Dendrobates tinctorius (assembly GCF_039654945.1). Taxonomy (NCBI): domain Eukaryota; kingdom Metazoa; phylum Chordata; class Amphibia; order Anura; family Dendrobatidae; genus Dendrobates; species Dendrobates tinctorius. Next base: position 874,845 of record NW_027361863.1, on the reverse strand, counting down.
GAAATAAAAAAAATGTAACTTCAGAGAAAGTTTACATCCAGCCGAGCACTAGATGCACAGAAAGCGATATAAATGATAGGCAACTTCACAAACTATTATTTTTATTATTCTGAGGTACTGAAAATGAAAAAAAAATTAAGTTTTCAAATGTGTCTCCGTGGTAATAGACCAGAAACAAAACCTGTGTAGTCTGATCCTACACTCACTTTTCTCTCTCTTTTACCACTTAAGCCAAATTCGTAAGTTTGTTATCTCATCTGCAAAAAAATTGGAATGATTTTCATCAGGGCTCTACATCTCTTTTCATATATTTTATGTGACCACTTTTACCAACCTCTTGCCACCTGTTTTTCACGTATGCAGAAAACAAATTCAAAAAATATTCAATGAAAAACAGACAGTATATGGATGTAACATGAATTGCATTAATTTGGTGGTTTATTTATTTATTTATTTTTTGCATACCCATTCCCCTTTTTTTAGTGTGGACTATTGGACAGCAAAGAAAAAAAAAATTGTGAATAGCCACATTGAAGAAGGGGCTATTCAAGGCAGCATATGTACAAAAAAACTGCCTGACTAGCATACATTCAATAGATAACCAAAAAGAAGGGATATTGAGGAAGTATGTCTGCTGGATACGACTACACTGGTTTTGTTTGTAGTCTGTTACCATGGAGATACATAGGCTTGCGTGAGCTTTACCGACAGCAAATGTGCCCCATGTATTCTGACCCTGTAGTCATATCTCTTTTCATCTGTCCTCTACTTCTTGCTCACATACATTTATTAGGAAACCAGTTATTCACAGATGAGAGTATGGCTGCCGTGTCAGACTACAAAGAGTTTGTTTGTAGTCTGTAACCATGGGAACAAATAGGTGCAGGTATTTGCTGTAGTTCCAGAAAGTGAAAAAGATTCTCAATTAGGTGTAAGTTTTTAGATTTTTCACTTTCTATTGACATGAAAATATGTTGGTTATGTTTCCATGCCCACAGAGTTGCTCCTTTAAGAAAAAAAACATGAAAAATTTTGTTAAGTACGTGTGTTTCATGCAAGTTTTGCACTAATATTTGCACATTTTTCTCTTCCATTGAGTCGCTCAAAAATTGAACACCGTGGGGGAGATTTACCAAGCAAAAAATGCTGCCCAATTATGTCTAAGTTTGAGGGAAAAATGGTGCATGTGTGTTATTGATACTTTTTACATCTCACAGTTTTTAAAAAAATTGTGTAGAAAATGAGTTATGGCTTAAGAGGAATCTTAAAATGCGCCAGATTTATTAATGGTATTTGCCATAATTTGGGTGCAAAATATCAGTTTAAAGACAAGCCAAAGAAATGATTAAAGGAAAATTCCAAAGTCTAACATACAGATGTGGGATTATGGAAGAGGTTAGGTTATAAATGTTATATCTGAGCCAAATTTGCTACACAGCATGTGCCAATGTGATTGATTTGGCATATCAACTGCCTGCCAGGTTAAGTTTTAACTACTTGGTGACACCGGGAGCTCAGCACACTCCATATACTGCAAGTGTAAGCGGTGGCAAAAAAAACAAACTGTGTAGTTGTAGGGAGGAGGACCCCCGCAGAGTGTCTGGGCCGTAACCAAGGGGACCGCCATCTGAGTTCCTAAGGAAACAATACCCGGGGAGCAGAGGAGGAGAGTGGACTGCTGAGAGGGACAGGACAGCAGGGGGAGGGGCGAGTATAAAAGGGACAGGGAGCGCGCAGGGGAGTCAGTTAGTGATACGTCAGACACGGAGCAGGAGACGGAGGAGGCATGAGAGAGCGGGAGGGACACTGACAGTTGAGAGAAGCGACCAGCAGGAGAGGGTAGATACGCAGTGGCCCTCAGGAAAGAGGCGCCGAGCCTACCGACAGGGGACTGTCTCTCCACCCCAATCCCGGGTTACGGCCTGCCCCCGGTCATCCTCGGCCGTTAACGCTGAGCTCGAGCCCTCCACGGCCTGTTCGTTCCCTCTCCCGGCTGCTGCCATTCCTCTTCAGCCCGCAGTTGCGGCCTGCCTGCTGCCACCCGCGGATGCTGCCGGTTCACGTCAGCCCGTGGTTGCGGCCTGTCTATCACCGCTCACAGCCACCTTCACCCCGCTGCAGTCGTTAGTGGGGGCTTGTTCCTCATCAACAGAGACACTATGCACACAGCCCCAGGCTGTGCACGGGGCCATTAAACCGCCACTCTTGAGCACTGCGACACCACCCTGCTTGGGGACAGGAGTCCCATTGAACTCGCTAACAAGCACAACCCCGCTGTTACTACAGGGGGTTACTGCATCTCAGGACTACATCAGGGCCTGTTGTGCCCCAACTCCTCCTGGGCGCTGGGGCGCCCGAAGACTACTCCAAATCTTCAGCAGCTGGGCCCAGCGGCTGCGACGCCAAGGCAGCCTCATCAAAGACTCCACAGCAGCCTCATCAAAGATGCCACAGCAGCCTCATCAAAGACGCCAAAGCAGCTTCATCAGCAACGCAGCTTCCACAGAGACGCCGAGGGACGTCAGGACGGATAAGTGACATTATAGAGTATAAGGACTCGTAGACGGCCATACCTTGGCCCCATAGTAACCGGCCTCGGCCAAGTTAGCCGTGTTCTTTCCAAATAGTGTTTGGTTGTACTGAGTCCCTGCGAGGACAACTGTTGTTACCACTTTTTGGTTGCTTAGTATAGCCCTAGCGGCTTTAAATTATAAAGTTTGCTTTTCAAAGTTCAACCAGTCTCGCGTCTCGTCACTGCATCCTGCGAACCTGCTGTTACCTACATAGTTGCTGCGATCGGCACTTGCTCCAACCGTAGAAGCTTAACCCCTTTGATGTTGCTATCCATCATGACAGCAGCATTTAGTCGGTTATAAATGAAGGGATCCATCCTTCCATTGCCCATCGCCCAGCTGTGTGACCATGAGGTGTTATCATGGCAGCTTGGAGCCAACTGAAGATGCCCCATGCATGCCATGTGTGTACCCCTGTAAAGCCTTATTACTGGGCTTCATAAGAAATCATCAATTTTTCAATACACTGCAATATTAGTGTGTTGCAGTTTATTGTATAAGCAACCGAGTGATCATAGGTTCTGCTATGGGTCATATAATACATATATGCCCCCTATATATATATATATATAAAGTAAAAACATTTTAAATAAATACCATAAAAATAAAGTTAAAGTCACACCTTTTAAAGGAAACCCAAAGAAAATTTAGAAAGTTAAAATAAAAATGGAATAAAAACAGATCAGAAAGTTCTACAGACCCCAAAATGATGCCCATGAAAAATACAGCTTGTATCTGTGATGCTAGTCACTACGGAATGTGATGCTAGTTACTAGTCACAGACTTACTGTGAGGCAGGATAGTCAAGAGGTCCGGGAGTCAGTACCAAGTGGGCTCATAATAGACTAAGGGAAAAGAAAAAAGCGTAATCAGGTAACAGCCTGAGGTCAGAGTATCAGGAAGGTAACGGATCAAGACAAAGGGGTAAGTCAATCGGATGGCCAAAGGTAAATCCAAGGTTGGCAATGGAGATCACAATACAACTCAGAGAACAGAGCAAATACAAACATAGACGACTTGACCAAAGCTACAATAGGCAATGGTTTGACAGTTGTCAGAGTGATAAATAGTGTGTCCTGGATTTCCTCATACCTTTCTGACCGCACATTCAGCGTTTCCCACTCCCACACTACCTCCTCATCTTGCCCCCTCTCTGCTGGAGTCCCCCAAGGCTCTGTCCTGGGGCCCCTACTTTTTTCCATCTATACTCTTGGCTTAGGACAACTCATAAAGTCCCATGGCTTCCAGTACCACCTGTATGCAGATGACAATCAGATCTACCTCTCTGGCCCAGATGTCACCTCTCTGCTGTCCAGAATCCCGGAGTGTCTGTGGTACTCGCAGGTACGCAGGATGCAGTGACGAGTCGCGAGACGGTTTGGTGCTTTTTATAATAACGTTTATAGGCCTAGAGGTAACTATCCTCAGTCACAGCCTGACCAACAAAAAGGGGTAACGAGGGTTGCCCTCACAGGGGCTCAATACAAGCAAACACAACCAGAGTAGAACACGACTACGTCCGGCGGAAGCCAGTCACTATAGGCCCGCGGTATGACCGACTACGGGTCCTTAACTATATAGTCAACTTAGCCGTCCTGACATCCCTTGGAGTCCTGAATGGTGGTTCTCCGGCGGAGCAGCCGCTGGGCCCAGCTGCTGAAGAGTCGACGTAGTCTTCGAGCGTTCCGATGCTCCTGTGACATTGGGGCACCTCCGGCCCCGGAGGAGTCCTTCGATGAGTGGGACGTGGCCCCCGGACTGGGGTAAGCGGTATCGGTGTGGGGTGGCGAGTGGCAGGCCACCTGTGCAGCTAGCAGCTGCGACGGGGAACCCACGGCAAGCAGAGGCTTGGCCCCTGCCGCGGATCAGAGTGGGACAATGGTGGCTGCCGACGGCACTGGGCTTTCCTGCTACCATGGGTGAGAGCAGAGCGGCTGCAGGTGGCGGGACACAGGCCGCAGCCGCGGGCTGGACCAAGGCGGCAACGGCCGCGAGCGACCGCGGGCAGGCCGCAGCCGCGGGCTGCGCCGAAGTGGCAACGGCCGCAAGCTGAGGAGAGGTGGCGGCTGCTGTGGGCTGAAGCGGGGCAGCAGGTCTCGGAAGGTCGTCTGGGCGCTGTCCCTCTGATGTCCTAGGTGAGCGTCTTCCCTGGCACTGGTGAGCCGCTGTTGCTCTCAGTAACACCCATGGTCTCCTGCTGCTTCTGTCCCGGTCTGCAGACTCATCGTGACTAGAACTCCCCGCCCCTTTTATACTGGCTCCTCCCCCAGTCCATCTGTCCATCTCAGCGGTCTGTCACTGAACTCTGTCCCCCGGAACAGTTTCCCCTGGAAGCTAGATGACGGTCCCCTTGGTTCCGGCCCGGACACGGGGGGGGGGGCCATTTCTCCCACATGTCTATCAGCCATATCCTTTTTCACCTCTCGCTTCCTAAAACGCAATGTAGACAAAATTGAACTCATTATCTTTCCTCCGTCTCACGTATCTGCCCTACCCGATCTATTACGGTAAACAGCATCACGCTCTCTCCTGCACCTGAAATCCGCTGCCTCAGAGTAACCAAACCACACGTCCAAACTCTTGCCACCTCCTGTCGCCTCCAACTCAAAAATATATCCAGAATCTGTCCCTTCCTCAGCCCTCAATCTACTAAAACTCTTGTAGATGTCCTCATCATCTCCTGCCTTGACTACTGCAACACACTCCTCTGTGGCCTCTCTGCTAACTCTTGCACCACTCCAGTCTGTCCTCAATTCTGCTGCCCGACTAATCCACCTCTTTCCTCGCTACTTCCCTGTCTCTCCCCTCTACAAATCCCTCCAATGGCTCCCAATTCCCCAACGAATCCGGTTCAAACTACTAACACTGACCTCCAAAGCCATCCACAACCTTTCCCCTCCCTATATCTCTGAACTAATCTCCCAATATCTTCCCTCACGTAATCTTCGATCCTCCCAAGACCTCCTACTCTCCTCCACACTTATTCATTCCTCACACAACCGCCTCCAAGATTTCTCCCGAATATCCCCTATCCTCTGGAATTCCACGCCTCAACACCACCGATTATCCACCACCCTCGGATCCTTCAAACGGAACTTGAAAACCCATCTTTTCAGGAAAGCTTACAGCCTGCAATAACCATTCTGCTGCCTCACCACCGCCCGAGCTGCCGCCTCATCACCACCAGAGCTGCTGCACCCCTGACCTTCTGTCTCTTCCCCACTATGCCGTAGAATGTAAGTCCGCAAGGACATGGTCCTCTTGCCTCTGTACCAGTCTGTCATTGTAAGTTTGTTTACTGTTAACGATATCTATAACTTTGTATGTAACCCCCTTCTCATGTACAGCACCATGGAATTAATGGTGCTATATAAATAAATAATAATAATAAATAGCCCTGTAATCACCCAGAATGGATGACACCTGGAGGAGATCCCACAGACCCAGCCAGAAAGGACGGCTGAGCTGTCACTCACACCTCTGCCTCAGCTTGGGCGGTAGAGCTCTCTCTCACAATCCTGACAGTCCAGCAAGCCCTCGATCCCATAGGGTGGCAGACCTGTCAATTATATCATCCATAGTATACTGTGAGTAGTGGAATTGTGACAGTATTGCAAAGTTTTCAAACAACTCTATCAACTGAAAAAAGTTATGGCACTGGGAATAATGACGCAGCATGGGCTACCATCACCAAGGGCAAGGTTAGTACTTTCCGCTCCTTAACCGGTGAACTCCTGGAGTTCCTTCCACCAGTCCAGAATTAAACCCCTTATCCTCAAAATTTTGCGTTCCTATTGACTGCAGCGCTGGGCCTATGGCTCTCTGACCACCTTACCGCCTACACTATATTACACTACACACTGAGAACATGGTGATAAAAAAACAATATTTTTTGTAAGATTTTTTTTAAGTAGTAAAAAATAAAAGCCATGTAAATTTGGTATCTCTATAATCGCACTGACCCATACAACAAAAGGTAACATGTCATTGTTGCTACATAAGAAGCTGCATATCTATGATGTCAAGTGACTGAAACACCCCAAAAAATGAGAGCATCAGCTACTTGATGCCCATTCTTCTTTTCAAAAGGAGTAGACAAGATGTCAAGTCAATAATTGCCGTAGACAACATTTTAGTTTTCAGGCATCTTACAAAATCTCAGTGGTTCTTACATGCTGTCCTCCCAACTTGTTAAGTCTTTTGACCAGCCTTTGATGTCACCAACTAGGACCGTTCAATAAATAAAGTGAAGGGCATCAACAATGCCCTCTATGGGAGAGCAGCCGCTGTTCTACTAAAATTGCAATAATAACAACCAGGCGGCTCACAGACAATGACAAATACACTTCACACGGCTCGCGTACTTTCAGGAGATCCAAGCGCTCGTCCGTCATTGTCAGATATGATTGGGAACCTCTCTAGATTTCTCTGTTTGGATATAAAAATAATGCTTTAAAAAAAAAAGCGATCTTTCTAGTTGACAAGACGCGTCCCCGAGGGGAGCCCGTGCCAGTCAGGGTGGCCGTCTTCTCCAAATCATTCAGTCTTTTTAGGAAACTTCTTTTGAAGTTGTGCCATTTCCTTTTACAGTTCTCAGTGGCACACTTAATCAGAACGGCTGCAATGACTTGAGTCTGTTGTGCTGGGCAAACTTTCTGCTTTTGATGAGAAGAACAATGAGAGTCGGTGAAGGAAACAACGGTCACGAGTAAGCTCTCCACTGTTGGCATTGTAGGTCAGGACTTTTATATCCATGTTTGGAATTCCTAAAGACTTTTACGGGTAAAATCACAGTGCTATACAAATTCTTACCTGTCCTCTGCAGTGGTGTTCTGCTTTTTTCTTATCGGGGCCAGATCTTTCATACCCACAAAAAGTTAAACCCCCAATTTGTATCGACTACTCGTATAATACCGATATGCCCTACAATGCTCAACAGTCCTAACAATCTAATTTACTTACGTAAGACATATGGAAACATATTGTTATGCTTGCAAATCATCAGTATTACCTGGGTAGACTCCTTTAAAAAGTGAAGCTCCTGCACCATACATGCAAAATTTCTATTATGGTCACCTTTGCCAATAGTCCAGAATTTGCCTGGATGGTGCCAAATATTTGGGAAAAATCCTGGCAAATTCTGTAATAGAAAAGCATTGTTCCTTGGGGGTGGTCATGGGGCAGGACTTAAATGTCTCTATTTTACCAATCTGAGATATTAGTAAGTATTTATGGCTCCCCTCTTTCATGTACTAATTTTAATGGTGATGTTTTCCAAAGTTGGGTGTAAACTGACCACATTTGAGCCACTAATTTACTGCAAAGGTTAGGTGATTAATGGATGAAAGTAATCACTTCTGAAAATGTTGATGACTATCACAGCTGTGGTACTGGAATGGCAGGTGGTTTAAAGGTTAAGTATTAATTATTTCTTTATTTTTGATCAGTGTTCCCCAACACCATTCCTAAAGAGCTACCATCAGATCATATTTTCTGGATTTTCAGGATTTCCCTAATATTGCACAGGTAATGAAATTATTGCCTGTGCAGCTGATGCAATTATTCAGCTGAGCAGGGGATATTTTGTATTTTGTGAATGCCCACGAGGAAGCTGATAACGGGCTCCGAAACCCAAACCTTCCTATCATTCAAAAAAAAAACCCAAGGCCCATAACATGAATTATGAAAGCCTTTAGTAAACTATATTTTGCTAAGCTCCGCCGTGCACATGGCTTCACCTGATCAGTAATTCAGGGAATGTAGGGAACATTTATACACGGGCAATTAATGCGATTGTTGTTTGAATTATTCACGTGAAAATAAATGGCAGCTATTTTATAATGTATAGCTCTTTTGAATGACATTTATAATTCATCAGGAACCTATACATGTAACTGTCTTAATATATGCACCAAGATGTGCAAGCTGTGTTTGTTAATAGATGCAAGCTGGACCTCCGCCAGTTCTAATCTTTGTGATGATAGAATCTATGAAGCATGCTTCCATTTAATATGTATTAACCAAAGCCACAGACCTTCTGCATTTTGCAGTTTGTTACTGTCAAATAACAACTATCTAATGAGTGAGGAATAAACATTTAGTATTTAAGGCAAATTCAGGGTAAAGAAAAGTTTGTCTTCTTCATTTATCAATTTTTAATTTGTTGAGGATCAGCTTCAGACAGGGTCATACTTGCAGCAGAATAACAAGACGCAGCCTCATCCTCCCTCTGAAAATGCACGATGACAAAGCGATGTCACAGAACATGCATAATGCACACAGTAATATCACAGCAAAGGGAAAATAAATACACTGATGTCACAGTACAGGGATAATAAACATAGGGATGAAACAGTACAGGGATAATAAACACAGTGATGTCACAGTACAGGGATAATAAACAGAGGGATGTCACAATACAGGGATAATAAACACAGGGATGTCACAGTACAGGGATAATAAACACAGGGATGTCACAATACAGGGATAATAAACACAGGGATGTCACAGTACAGTGATGATACACAGAGTGATGTCACAGTACAGGGATAATAAACACAGTGATGTCACAGTACAGGGATAATAAACACAGTGATGTCACAGTACAGGGATAATAAACACAGTGATGTCACAGTACAGTGATAATACACACAGGGATGTCACAGTACAGGGATAATAAACACAGTGATGTCACAGCACAGGGATAATACACATAGTGATGTCACAGTACAGGGATAATAAACACAGGGATGTCACAATACAGGGATAATAAACACAGTGATGTCACAGTACAGTGATAATACACACAGTGATGTCACAGTACAGGGATAATACACACAGTGATGTCACAGTACAGGGATAATAGACACAGAGAAGTCACAGTACAGGGGTATTACACACAGTGATGGCACAGTACAGGGATAATACACACAGTGATATCACAGTACAGAGATAATAAACACATTGATATCACAGTACAGTGATGATACACACAGTGATGTCACAGTACAGGGATAATACACACAGTGATGTCACAGTACAGGGATAATACACACAGTGATGTCACAGTACAGGGATAATAGACACAGAGATGTCACAGTACAGGGGTATTACACACAGTGATGGCACAGTACAGGGATAATACACACATTGATATCACAGTACAGAGATAATAAACACATTGATATCACAGTACAGTGATGATACACACAGTGATGTCACATTACAGGGATAATACAGAGATGTCACAGTGAAGGGGTATTACACACAGTGATGTCACAGTACAGGAATAGTACACAGTGATGTCACAGTACAGAGATAATGCGCTATTCTTGGTGTTACGCAGTGTAAATCTGCAAACAGATCACTGATGACGAAGTCAGACTCCCGCCTTCCTAATTTTGATGACTGATACTAATGATATGTAAGTCCGAGAGAACACTTGAAGCCCTGGGGGTCCAGATGTGACTTCACTCTCTGTACTCCTATAGCTGCACCTCTGCTGGGCCTCATATAGCTTTGTCCATGTGTATGCATTTTAGATCAGTATTATTACCAAACAGTGTACTTGCACGTGTCTGCTTTTCACATTTTACAGTTTTCCCTGCCGGGATTCCATCTTGTACAGTCAGAGCCAGGCTCCCAGTATCAGATTACAGCAGCATGAAGTTATGTACCACTTTCATCAGCAGAATGCATAGGGCAGACCAGGCTGTAGCCGTCATACCCACAGTATTCAGCTGTTGCCGGTAATGTTTTCTTATTTGCTAAATGACTTCCTCTGGGGTGATGCTGGGTAAGCCTTTGATGGAGTTGTACAGCCCCGAGGGATCTGTCCACATTTACTGCAGCATACACTTTTGACAAGAGAACACTGAACACTTCATTAGTCTGAGGACAAGAGTCATAGGAGGTCACATATTTAAGTGAAACAATCCAGCTCTACCCCATACGCCAAACATATTTGTCTTAGCAAATTAATAAACCGCAGTATCAGGCAAGAATATTTCTATAAAATAGTCAACTGATAATGAAAATATTTAATGCCCTAAACTGACCTCTAATTTTTATTCATTAAACCTAGAAACAGAATCATCTGAATTATATTGGGGCAGATTACCTAACACATTTGTGCTTAGCCTAGAACTTGCTGACATTTTGTTGATACACGATGTTGCATTTTTTTTTATAACAATTTATTATGCATTTTATTTTTACAGCCCAATCAACAAGGGGGTTGGCTTACAGGAAAATATGCAACTTTACAAATGCATAGCATGCCAAAATTGGCCAAAAGTATCTAAGCCAAAGTTAGAGAAAAGTGTTAAAAGTTGCACAGAATTTATCTACTATTTTCCGACTGTCTAGACTAATTTTGCATGGTCTAACAATTTGGCGGAATTAGTAAAAACTGCACCTGAAACCATTAGACTGGAGACACCTCATTGTCTTCTATGGGATAGTGTTCTGGGCATGCTTATGGAACTGCGCAGAGGTCACTTAGCAGTGTTCCGTCTGGCGACAGGGAAGGTAATCAGACAGTAAGCGATCAATCAAGCTGAAAAGACTGGTGTTGGGCGGGGAAACAACCTTGAGAGGCAAAGATGTGGGAAGTGCTCTGTCACACCCATCTAATATATAAAGCTGAATGTGTGTGTGTTTGCATGTATGTATGTATTTCCGGGATTGGCATCCGCAATTGGCAAAATTTTAACCCCGCGCGTTCCAAGTCACCAAACAATTTTGCCCCTATTTACATAATGGGGAAAAAGTGAAAGGAAAAGTGTTGGAGGCAAATTGACAGCTGCCAGATGTGAACAAGAGGGACTGAAAGAATGAGAGTGCTGGCGCCAAAGAGTATATACCGTACAGTTACTAAGGTGGGGCCCTGACATGGGATAATCACTACACACGGGGATATGAACACACACAAAATGCGCCACACACTACCACGTGCTTCAACACATATACCACCCTCAGCACACATTCACCACACACCAACCTCGCCACATAAAAGTCGAAGCACATAAGTCGCCACTCAAAACTCGCCACGCTGTCCCAGAGCTGTTTAAAAGATGAAAAATGAGCTGTGATTGGTTGCTATCAGCAACAGTTTTCTTTGTAGACAGTTGTGGTAACTGAGGCCTATTATTCTTATCATATCTATGGTGTTATCGTCCTTCTGTAAAGCTGGAAAGAACACAATTTATTACCGTGCCAACACAGACCACCCTCTGACACAGACAGCAGGGGGAGCCCAGTATCACACAGGATAGGATTAGATACATGGCTAAGCAGTCAGTATCACACAGGATAGGATTAGACACATGGCTCAGCAGGCAGTATCACACAGGATAGGATTAGATACACAACTCAACAGTCAGTATCACACAGGATAGGATTAGATACACTGCTCAGCAGTCAGTATCACACAGGATAGGATTAGATACACAGCTCAGTAGTCAGTATCACACAGGAGAGGATTAGACACATGGCTCAGCAGTCAGTATCACACAGGATAGGAATAGATACACAGCTCAGCAGTCAGTATCACACAGAATAGAATAAGATACACAGCTCAGCAGTCAGTATCACACAGAATAGTATTAGATACACGGCTCAGCAGACAGTACCACACAGGAGAGGATTAGACACATGGCTCAGCAGTCAGTATCACACGGGATAGGATTAGATACACAGCTCAGCAGTCAGTAACACACATGATAGGATTAGATACACAGCTCAGCAGATACACAGCTCAGCAGTCAGTATCACACAGGATAGGAATAAATACACGGGTCAGCAGACAGTATCACACAGGATAGGATTAGATACACAGCTCAGCACACAGTATCACACAGAATAGTATTAGATACACGGCTCAGCACACAGTATCACACAGGATAGGATTAGATACACTGCTGAGCAGTCAGTAACACATGTTAGGATTAGATACAAATCTCAGCAGAAAGTATCACACAGGAGAGGATTAGGTACACAACTCAGCAGACATTATCACACAGGATAGGGTTAGATACACAGCTCAGAAGCAGGATGTGCCAAAGGAGAGGACATTTTCATTCCAAGAATTCCACTCATTCCATCTGATTTGTTTTTTTTTATTTTAAACGCCTCCAGTTTCCAGTTCAACTGCTATTGGCAATGTCCATTAACAATGCTCAGGGACAGTCCTTGAAAGTAGTAGGGATCGATTTGCAATCTCCATGCTTTTCTCATGATCAGCTTTACGTGATCTGTTCAAGAGTTGGAACTGCCAAAAATCTGTTCATCTTTGCACCGAAAGGAAAAACTAAAAATGTGTTTTATCAAAAGGCTCATGAATGAGTAGAAAATAAAATACTATCAATACTTGGGTAATCGTTTAGTTAATTTGTGTTGCAAATCTGTTGTGTTGAATATATGATGTGAAATGTTTTTATGTGCAATATAATCATTATAATTTGTTATAACTAACCACAGTTGGTTACTATGCCCAGGCGACGCCGGGCTCTTCAGCTAGTATTAATTAAAATGCTAATTTGGCAATGCAGCTACAGATAGAAGATATAAAGGTGTTGTTTGATTAATTAAAACACTAATTTATCAGGAATGCAGCAGCAGATAGAAGATATAAAGGTTTAGACAGATTTTGCTTTGAAAGACCTGCATTCCCAGGTATGCAGTTTTTTTAGGGGGCAGAGAAGGGGGGGTTGAGCTTAATGACAGATTTCTATTAATAATCATCTACAACAGGATTATGTTATACGACCACATAGACTCTCAGCCTAGAGGAGGATTCTGGTGCAGATTTTACAATGGAGCCCACACTGGTCTGAACAGGATGAAGGACAGAACTGATCAACACCTGCTTATTCCCGTACGAGAGTGAGCAGATTGCTGCTATTATTTGTAATTACTTGTACAACCAGAAAAATGGTGGATGGCTGCCCAGTCATTATTCTGTCCTGATGCCCAGAGACTCCAGTCACTCAAAGCCAGCAGATCAAATTTCCGCAGGAAGCTGAATCCGGGCACTGAAGGGCTCCCCGCTGTCCAAACCTAAGCCTATTAGTAATGACTTGAAGGCTGGTGATGACTGATGATGCACGGCCAGTTAGACACCCGGCAGATATTCTTGCATACTGTCAAATAAGATTGTTTGCTAGGAGACCAAATCAATGCGAGTAGTATGCCGAGCCGGCTGTGCTCAGCTGCAGGGCGTATTAGCATGGACACTGGCAGTAACAAGCTTTATTACTCCAGCACTGAGGTTACAAATTACTCCAGTGTCTTTGTTATATAGCAAACAGGCATCGCGACAAGAAAAGATGGCACCCGGCGCCTCATCCGCCAGCGCAATACAATTGTGCCTTGACCCTTCCTAAATTTCAGCCAATGCAATCATATTTGCCTTCACCAAAGACCGGCACTTGCTTGAAATCACCTTGATATCAGCATTTTCCTGTACGGCGCTGACTTAATTAATTCTGATTGGCGCGCAATCAATATTGCATTGTAATTAAGCCGCAACCGAGAATGACAACAATGGAGGAAATGATTGTAGAAATGCTAATTCGCGAGAAGATTCACATCAATGTTAAATATATGATCATTTACCGATCGACTGGGCTCTGAAGCGGCATTCTTTGTTGCGCTTGGGACTAGAGGTGAGTGAATCTGCTGAAATTAGCTTTCGAGTAGATTTGCTTTATTCGATCCAGTTCAAATAAAATTGTTTAGATCGAAAATACGCAAATGCTGTGAAAATATGTTTACAATGCTCTGAGATCTCTCTATGCCTCAAAGCAACTCGACAGTCTGAGATCCTTATCTGTCCGATGCACCTCCCCTGTCCGATGCACCTCCCCTGTCCAATGCACCTCCCCTGTCCAATGCACCTCCCCTGTCCAATGCACCTCCCCTGTCCTCCAAGCTGGTCTTCAGTTCTTCTGGCGCTCTCTTCTAGTGGTTGCCCTTACATGGTCACATGACGGGATAATGTATTTCACCAATATACCAACCAATTACTAGCCTCAGTAGATAGTGCCAGAGGGAAGAGGGGACAATAGACATCATGGATATCAATGACTAGCATCGCTCCCCCATGTAACCACTTTACTACAATTACCAGCCTCAGTAGATAGTTCCAGAGGGAAGAGGGGACAATAGACACCATAGATGCAAATGACGTGTGTCGCTCCCCCATGTGACCACTATACTACAATTACTGTCCTCAGTCGATAGTGCCAGAGGGAAAAGGGGACAACGGACGTCATGGATGTCAATGACGTGCATCGCTCCCCCAGGTGACCAATTGAGTCTGATCACTGGCTACAGCACCAGAAAGGAGAGATGGAAAATATGGAGATCGCTGCAGAGGATCAGGGTGTGGCGCGCAGGTGAATACACTGCTCAAAAAAATAAAGGGAACACTTAAACAACAGAATGTAACTCCAAGTAAATCAAACTTCTGTGAAATCAAACTGTCCACTTAGGAAGCAACACTGATTGACAATCAATTTCACATGCTGTTGTGCAAATGGAATAGACAACAGATGGAAATTATTGGCAATTATCAAGACACACTCAATAAAGGAGTGGTTCTGCAGGTGGGGACCAAAGACCACATCTTAGTACAAATGCTTTCTGGCTGATGTTTTGGTCACTTTTGAATGTTGGTTGTGCTTTCACACTTGTGGTAGCATGAGACGGACTCTACAACCCACACAAGTGGCTCAGGTAGTGCAGCTCATCCAGAATGGCACATCAATGCGAGCTGGGGCAAGAAGGTTTGCCGTGTCTGTCAGTGTAGTGTCCAGTAGCTGGAGGCACAACCAGGAGACAGGCAAGTACACCAGGAGATGTGGAGGGGGCCGTAGGAGGGCAAGAACCCAGCAGTAGGACTGCTACCTCAGCCTTTGTGCAAGGAGGAACCGGAGGAGCACTGCCAGAGCTCTGCAAAATAACCTCCAGCATGCCACAGATGTGCATGTGTCTGCACAAACAATTAGAAACCGACTCCATGAGGATGGTCTGAGGGCCCGACATCCAGAATCCTATATTTTCAGGAAATTCATAAAGAATTCTTTTTACTATGGATACATTCACTCACTCGCTTTGTTGCTTTTTCTCATTCGGAGTTGTAATTTCCTAGCAGATGGAGCTCCGCAGGTTACAAACTATTGAATTTAGCTATAGGGGGTAGCAGTCATACAGTCATAAAGAAAGGCCTCTCTGCCACATAAGAAGACACCAGTGTTATAAATGGTACATGGTACTTGGGGGGTCCTACTACAAGGTTTGCATTGGGGCCCTGCAGCATCAAGTTACATTTAATGGGCAGTAGCTATTCCTTCTAATTAGTAACATGCACAGACAAATATAAGAAGAATATCATGTGTTACAGTGTACAGAATTATAAAAGCATGGCTGTTATCCAGTAGGAACAGCGCCCCAACGGACTATGGGCTGTGGCTGGTATTGCACCTCAACTTTACTAATGCAAACAATGCGCACAACCTGTGCCGTGTTTCGGAAAAAAATTAAATATTGCTTCTAAGGGTTCGTGCACATGGCCGCATTTTCGGTCTGAGTGCAATCCAACCAAACATTGGATCGCACTTGGACCAATGTTATTCTATGGGGCAGTGCACAAGTTCTGATTTTTTTTCTCAGACCGAATTGGAGCATGCCGGATTTTCATCCAATATTTGGATTAAGGCATGCGCGCTCATATGACTCTGGCCTAATTCTGTACAATATCTTCAAAGGTGATTTATATTGTTGGGTTTTTTTCCACTAGCTAAACTTAAATTTCATTTATTTAAAACTGTTTTTTTTGTTGCTATGAACTCAAGGAAAGTTATGCTCGGTGCAGAAACACTGAGGCAGATTTACTAATCCTGTGTCATTTTTACGGTGTAAATTTAGGGCGAGTTAATTTTTTTGTGTGTTTTTTTTATTATTTTAGTCCCAATTATCACATTATTATTTGTTGTGCTTCAGAAAGAGAACGTGGTAACATGAGAGTGACTTTTTTTCTGAATTTATCATTTGCGACATTTCAAAAAGTCACATAAAATGTAACAAATTCACTCCACTCAGTGGATGGTGTAAAAACTAGTGCAAAAAAAAAAAAATGCTGCAAAAGTGCTAAAAAAAAAATCGGTAAAACAATGAACATCTGTATGTCAATGTTCAGTGTTTTGAATGACTTTTAATAACGTAGGGTTCCCAAAGATATTAAGCTATTAAAAGAAGTGATCTGATTATTTCAGGCAACTTCTGCTTCGAAGCCGCTGACTTATTCACTCAATACATGTAAAAAAAAAAAGGAAACGGACGAAAAGTCGTCAAAAGACGCCGGAGTGTCCTGAAGTGTCTTCCATTGGAAAAACTCGCCAAGTTTTTTAAGACAGACACATAAGGAAACATTGATGTTATTTTTCAGCAGCGTCTTCTTTCGCATTTTTTTTTATAGTTCCCTGAATCATTTTTCAAAGTTTTCTACCTTCCAAGTTAAAATTGATGAGTATTTTATTTTTTGCCTTTTTTGTTTAAATTTTATTTTTATTTTTACAAATGTGGCAAGAAGCACAGTAACGACTCTCTGGTGACACAGCTGAGACCTGAGGCGCTTACTTTGTCAAGATCTAGGTGCATGAAAACAAGTTATATTTCTAAGATTATTATTTCTGCCTGCAAAATGCCAACATCTGCGATCTGAGTGCAGAAAAAAAAAATATTTTAGAAAGAAAAAGCGAATAAATATTTTTCCAGATTTCCCGTCTCAGCAATCCAAAACGAGCTTTGTGTATTAAAAGCCAGATCCACATCATGTACCTCAGTGATCATGAAGGAAACATATCTCTATTGTTAAAGAAGCACTCTTCCTTCTCCCTTCAAAAATGTTATTCTCTTAAAGGGAATCTGTCATCCCATTTTTTGACTATCAGCTGTGGCCACCACCATCAGGGGCTTATCTACAGCATTCTGTGATGCTGTAGATAGGCCCCCGATGTCACCTGAAAGAGAAGAAAAACTAGTTAAATTATACTCACCGGGGGGGCGGTCCGGCCTTGGTCCAATGGGTGTCGCGGTCCGGCGCCTCCCATCTTGTAGCGGTGACGTCCTCTTCTTTGCTTCCTGCCGCCGCTCAGGCGTACTTTACCTGCCCTGTTGAGGGCAGAGTAAAGTACTGCAGTGCGCAGGCGCCGGACCTCTCTGACCTGGTGACATGCACCCCAATAAGCTTTTTCAAGCCCCGTACTGGATGGCCACTGGAAAATCCACTTCACATTATTCATTTTGTACTCCCATTCTGTTTTCTTATGCATTGACTGCAAGGGTATGTGCACACGTTGTGGATCTGGCTGTGGATCCGCAGTGGATTTGACTCTGCGGATATGCAGCAGTTTTCCATGTGATGCACAGTACCATGTAAACCTATGGAAAACCAAATCCGCTGTGCACATGCTGTCGAAAATTCCACGCAGATTTGCTGCTGTTTATTTTCTACAGCATGTCAATTCTCTGTGCGGAATCCGCAGCGTTTTTACACCTCTTCCATGATAGGATTCCGCAGGTGTAAAAATGCAGGCGAAATCCGCACAAAATCTGCAGAAAATCCGCAGGAAATCTGCACTAAATCCGCAGGTAAAATGGAGGTCATTTTACCTGCGGATTCAGCAAAATCCGCGTGGAAAAATCCGCAACCAAATCCGCAACATGTGCACATACCCCAAGGCATGCCCTGCTGCCAATTTATATGCACCCCAATAAACCTCTGAACCCACATACTGGATGGGCACAGGAAAATCCACTTCACATTATTCATTTTGTACTCCCATTCTGTTTTCTTATGCATTGACTGCAAGGCCTGCCCTGATACCAAGTCATATGCACCCCAATAACTCCAATCCCCCCTTGGAAGAAACAGGGAAGAGGGCCTCTTAACAAAAAATGTCCCATTAAAAAGGAGCGGGTCTCATAGACTTGGAATGCTCATACACTTAGTGTATGGGCTGGCAAACAATTCCCCTGTGGGGTACACCTCAACCTTTTTCAGAACAAGTATTTTACTCACAGCCTAACCACCCACCCTTGTTAATAATGCGACACTGGCTGTAGCTGCATGGAACATGTAAACCCTTTAGATCTAGTGGTGGTGGATGATCAGACGTGGAGGAAGGCCTGATTAAAAAATAGGCCTAATTTCTAGGAGCGGGTTTCCTTGACTTGGAATGCCCTTACACTTAGTGTATGGGCTGGCAAACATTCCCCCTGTGGGGTACACCTCAACCTTTTTCAGAACAAGTATTTTACTCACAGCCTAACACCCCACCCTTGTTAATAATGCGACACTGGCTGTAGCTGCACTGAACATGTAAACCCTTTAGATCTAGTGGCGGTGGATGATCAGATGTGGAGGAAGGCCTGATTAAAAAATTGGCCCAATTTCTAGCAGCGGATCTCATAGACTTGGAATGCCCATACACTTTGTGTATGGGCTGGCAAACATTTCCCCTTTGGGGTGTACATATTTTTTGTATTTTGGTGATGGCATCATAACACCCTTGCCAAAACAGAGTGGCCAGAGCAAGACTGAAGAAGTTAACCCTGGTGTTCACGTGGTGGTGGACGCTTAGGATGAGGAGAAGGAGGAGGAGGACACCAAATAGCAAAAATCAGGAAGTGTATATCCATGTTTGGTTGTGAAGAGGTGCATGGGAATACACCTCCCAAAAGACCACTACATTGGAGTTTATGCTTCGCTGTCATCATTTGGTGGTGTCGAGAAGTCAGGCGCAATCCATCCCTTGTTCATTTTATAAGAGTCAGCCTGTCTGCATTTTCCGTAGAAAGGCAAATGCGCTTGTCTGTATAATGTCACCAGCAACACTAAAAACCCGCTGGGACAAAACACTAGCAGCAGGGCAGGCCTGGACCTCCAAGGCGTAGAGAACCAGGTCATCCCACGTGTCCAGCTTGGATACCCAATAATTAAAAGGCACAGAGGAATCACGGAGGACTGTTATGATTGAGTCACCGTAGGAGGCAAAAATAGAAATGCTAGCTAAGTCCAGAAAACCAGAGAAGTTGGCAGCTATCGGATTGCAGACCCCTGAACCTATCAACACAACTAGTAGTAGCCGTGGGGGGCTCCTACGATGCCCTAGGCCCCTCGATCACAGCCGGAGGACTACATAGCCTAAAGACAGAAAGGGAAATCTAAACTGCCCCAGAGCAGACCCCAAAGCAAAAGGCAGCCCCCCACATATAATGACGGTGAAGCAAGAAGAAAGAACAAAACACAGACAGAAAGATAGACTGAGCAAAGATGGGGCCCAAGCTAGCTTAGATAGGAAAGGACAGGAAGGCTGCTGTCTGCAATCCGTAAAAAACCCTATGAAAATAAGAGCCAACAAACTGACAGTAAAAAAGGCCCTGAAGACGCTAGGCTTCAAAAAAGGCTATGTCAGTACTCAGGAATATTCTGAAGACAGAGCAACAGGCAAAAGGAGATTCAGCTCACCCCAGCAGGGAATGGCAGAATCCAGAAAAGCAAGGAAAACAAAACACTAATGCAAAAAGGCAAAGCAGAAATCTTAGCTTTAGATGAGCAGGAATCAGACTGGTGTCCTAGAAGTCCACAGAGAAATCACCCGCAGGCCAGAAGGGCGTCGGCAGCCTTATATCCAGTCATTAACTCCACTCAGCCAGTCATCATCATCAGCCCCAGGTGTTTGACAATCAGGCTCACTACCTTTCTTCACCAGAAGAGGGAGTTCCTCGGGCAGGGGAAAATTAACTCACAACAGTACCTCCCCCTTGAGGAGGGGTCACCGAACCCTCAACCACGCCACCAGGGCGATCAGGGTGAGCCCGATGAAAGGCACACACCAATCTTTTGGCATGAATATCAGAGGCAGAGACCCAGGAATTATCCTCCTGACCATAACCCTTCCACTTAACCAAATACTGGAGTCTCCGTCTAGCCAGACGGGAATCCAGAACTTTCTCTACCTCATATTCCATGTTACCTTCAACCAATACAGGGTCTGGAGGTGCAACCCCCGGAACAACAGGTTCAACAAACCTCTTCAACAAAGATTTATGGAACACATTATGGATTTTAAATGTGACAGGAAGAGCCAAACGAAAAGAGACCGGATTAATAATCTCCAAAATCTTGTAAGGTCCAATAAATCTAGGCTTAAACTTAGGAGAAGCCAACTTCATAGCAATATTTTTTGATGATAACCACACCATATCACCAACCTTAAACTGGGGACCAATGGTCCTATGTCGGTTGGAAAACCGCTGGGCCTTTTCCTGGGAGAGAAATAACTTATCCACCACTTGGTCCCAGATCTGGTGCATTCTCTCCACCACAGTGTCAACACCTGGGCAGGCAGAGGGCTCCACCTGCCCTGAAGAAAATCGAGGATGAAACCCAAAGTTACAAAAAAAAGGTGACATCAAAGTGGCAGAACTAGCTCTATTATTTAAAGCAAATTCGGCCAAGGGCAAAAATGAAACCCAATCATCCTGATCAGCAGAAATAAAACATCTCAAATATGACTCCAAGGTCTGGTTTGTTCTCTCTGTCTGCCCATTGGTCTGAGGGTGAAAAGCAGAGGAGAAGGACAACTGAATTCCCAGCTTGGAACAGAAAGTTCTCCAAAATCTAGACACAAACTGGACTCCTCTGTCAGATACAATGTTCTCAGGAATCCCGTGCAAGCGAACCACCTGTTGTAAAAACAGGGGCACCAATTCAGAGGAAGACGGCAACTTAGGGAGTGGTACAAGATGAACCATCTTAGAGAACCTATCACAAATCACCCAAATAACAGTCATCCTTTGAGAGACAGGCATATCAGAGATGAAATCCATTGAAATATGGGTCCATGGCCTCTTGGGGACAGGCAAAGGCATCAACAACCCACTAGAGCGAGAACACGATTTAGACCGGGAGCACGTCCCACAGGACTGCACAAAATTCCTGACATCACGAGACAAGGAGGGCCACCAAAAAGACCGACTCACCAGATCTCTAGTACCAAAAATACCTGGATGACCAGCCAAAGCAGAGCAATGAACTTCAGATATCACTCTCTTCTTCCACTGGTCAGGAACATACAACTTTCCACTGGGACAACGCTCAGGTTTGTCCTTCTGGAACTCTTCCAGAGCACGTCTCAAATCGGGCGAGATGGCAGAAAGAACTACCCCTTCGCCTAAGATGGTAGCAGGCTTGGTCACCACAGGAGAATCAGCAAAGAAGCTCCTAGAGAGGGTGTCAGCCTTGACATTCTTAGTTCCAGGAAGAAAAGAAACCACAAAATCAAAACGTGTAAAAAACAAGGCCCACCTAGGCTGTCTAGGGTTCAAGCGCTTAGCCGACTCTAGGTAAATCAAATTTTTGTGGTCAGTGAGGACCACGACTTGATGCTTAGCTCCCTCCAACCAATGTCTCCACTCCTCAAATGCCCATTTCATGGCTAACAGTTCCCGATTCCCCACATCATAGTTACGTTCAGATGGAAAGAACTTTCGGGAAAAGAAAGCACAGGGATTCATTTTAGATGTTACAGGATCCTTTTGGGACAAAACAGCTCCTGCACCAATCTCAGAAGCATCCACCTCTACCTGGAACGGAAGTGAGACATCAGGTTGCCGCAAAACCGGGGCAGAGGTGAATCTTCGCTTCAGCTCCTGAAAGGAAGAAACAGCCTCCGGAGACCAATTTAACACATCAGCACCCTTCTTAGTCAAATCAGTCAATGGCTTGGCAATACTAGAAAATTTTGCTATAAATTTCCGATAAAAATTAGCAAAACCCAAAAACTTCTGGAGGGCCTTCAAAGAAGAGGGCTGAACCCAATCGTAAATGGCCTGTACCTTGGCCGGGTCCATTTCAATAGTTGACGGGGACAAAATAAATCCCAAAAAAGAAATCCTCTGTACTCCAAAAAGGCATTTAGATCCTTTGACATACAGGGAATTCTCCCTCAAGATCCGGAACACAGTCCGAATATGTTCCACATGAGAATCCCAATCCTTGGAGAAGATCAAAATATCATCCAGATAGATAATCAAAAATTTATCGACAAAATCTCGGAAAATATCGTTCATGAAGCACTGGAAGACAGAAGGGGCATTAGTGAGCCCAAAAGGCATCACCAGGTACTCAAAATGTCCCTCCGGAGTATTAAACGCCGTCTTCCATTCATCCCCATGCTTAATGCGAATAAGATTATACGCCCCCCTGAGGTCAAGCTTGGTAAACCAGCAAGCACCTTTAACTCTGGAGAATAGATCAGAAATCAGGGGTAACGGATACTGATATTTAACAGTAATTTTGTTGAGAGCACGATAATCAATACAAGGTCTTAATGATCCATCCTTTTGGCTACAAAAAAAAAAAACGGCACCTAAGGGTGACGAGGATGGTCTAATATGACCCTTCTCCAATGCCTCCTTAATATAGGATCGCATAGCCTCGTGCTCGGGTACAGATAAATTGAAGAGCCGACCCTTGGGAAATTTACACCCCGGGCTCAGTTCAATTGCACAGTCATAACTCCTATGAGCAGGCAGAGACGCAGACTCATTCTCACTAAATACATCATAAAAGTCCGCCAAATAATCAGGAACATCATGCGACTGAGGAGAGGTGGAAAACACCGGAGCCTCACTAAAGGCACACCGACAACCCCAACTCACCACAGACACAGATTTCCAATCCGAAACTGGATTATGAATTTGTAACCAGGGAAACCCCAGAACAATAGTATCATGCAGATTATGTAACACCAAAAACCTGCAATTTTCTTGATGGTCTGGGGCGACCCGCATTACCACCTGGGTCCAAAACTGAGGTTTATTTTTAGCCAAAGGAGTAGCATCAATCCCCCTCAAAGGGATAGGCGTCTGCAGAGGTGTCATCGGAAATCCACAACGTTTAGCAAAATCCAAGTCCATTAGGTTTAGAGCTGCTCCCGAATCCACAAAAGCCTTGGCGGAAAATGTGGACAGGGAGCAGATCAGAGTAATAGCCAGAAGAAACTTAGGTTGAACACCACCAACAGAAAACGTGTGTGCACGGCGTTTCTCGCGTTTAGGACAGACAGAAATAATATGCGAGGCATCTCCACAGAAAAAACACAACTTATTACGCCTTCTGAACTCCTGATGCTGCTCTCTGGAAAAAACTCTATCACATTGCATAGGTTCAGACATCTGTTCAACAGGTGGCAACACCTCTCGTGCAGCTCTGCGTTCGCGCAAACGCCGATCAACCTGAATGGCTAAAGACATAGAATCGTCAAGACCAGAGGGAACAGGAAATCCCACCATAGTACCTTTAACGGCTTCTGACAACCCCTTCCGAAAGAGAGCAGCCAAGGCATTATCATTCCAGGTAGTAAGGACCGCCCACTTTCGGAATTTTTGACAGTACAATTTTGCAGAATCACGACCCTGGTTCAATGCCAGCAGGGTCTTTTCAGCCTGATCAATGGCATTAGGTTCGTCATACAACAACCCCAAGGCCTGAAAAAATGCATTCACATTAGTCAGAATAGGATCATCTGGTTTCAAAGAAAACGCCCAATCCTGGGGAACGCCACGCAGCAAAGAGATGACAATTTTAACCTGCTGCGCGGAGCTCCCTGACGAGTTAGGCTTCAAGGCAAAAAATAATTTACAATTATTTTTGAAATTCAAAAATTTAGACCGATCCCCAAAAAATACATCAGGTAAAGGAATCTTTGGTTCAGCAGCATGTGAATGAGCAAGGTAGGTGGAAATTCCCCGAACTTCCGCAGCGAGCTGCTCCACACGATCAGACAATTGCTTTATCTCCATTGAGAGAAAAAAAAAATTCCCCCTACGGCCTCAGAGATATAGAGGAAAAAATATACACTTTTTTTTTTTTTTTTTTTTTTTATACAATTCTTTCCTGCAATTGAGTACCCTAGGATCTGCGGTATGGCGGCTGATTCTGTTATGATTGAGTCACCGTAGGAGGCAAAAATAGAAATGCTAGCTAAGTCCAGAAAACCAGAGAAGTTGGCAGCTATCGGATTGCAGACCCCTGAACCTATCAACACAACTAGCAGTAGCCGTGGGGGGCTCCTACGATGCCCTAGGCCCCTCGATCACAGCCGGAGGACTACATAGCCTAAAGACAGAAAGGGAAATCTAAACTGCCCCAGAGCAGACCCCAAAGCAAAAGGCAGCCCCCCACATATAATGACGGTGAAGCAAGAAGAAAGAACAAAACACAGACAGAAAGATAGACTGAGCAAAGATGGGGCCCAAGCTAGCTTAGATAGGAAAGGACAGGAAGGCTGCTGTCTGCAATCCGTAAAAAACCCTATGAAAATAAGAGCCAACAAACTGACAGTAAAAAAGGCCCTGAAGACGCTAGGCTTCAAAAAAGGCTATGTCAGTACTCAGGAATATTCTGAAGACAGAGCAACAGGCAAAAGGAGATTCAGCTCACCCCAGCAGGGAATGGCAGAATCCAGAAAAGCAAGGAAAACAAAACACTAATGCAAAAAGGCAAAGCAGAAATCTTAGCTTTAGATGAGCAGGAATCAGACTGGTTTCCTAGAAGTCCACAGAGAAATCACCCGCAGGCCAGAAGGGCGTCGGCAGCCTTATATCCAGTCATTAACTCCACTCAGCCAGTCATCATCATCAGCCCCAGGTGTTTGACAATCAGGCTCACTACCTTTCTTCACCAGAAGAGGGAGTTCCTCGGGCCTCAGTAGTGAAGGCGAAAATGAACTCACAACAGAGGACGTTGGTATGGTCAGCATCTTAGAGAAAATTGCATTCCTTGTGAGATTACCCCACGCCTCAGTGCATGGGCGATGGGAGGATCTTAGAAAACTGTCCCAGAACTTTGCCAGTGTTTCCCTGCCTCAGCTGGAGTGGACTGGGTCTGTCTCGCCTGTTGGTTGGCTAATCAACTGTTATCTCTGCTGCCAGCATTTTGAGATGAGAAATTTTTTTAATAATTCTGCAACAATGGCCCTATGCACCATTTTGGTACACCTGTCTGCCTCTGGAACAAGAGATTGAAAGTTATCCTTGTACCATGGATCTAAAAGTGTCACTAGCCAGTAATGACTGGTACCCAATATTTTGACAATACGAGCGGGAAAAGCAGTGCAACATAAAGACAGCCACACATGCCAGACTGGTAACAGGCAAGCCTTCCGTGTCCTCGCCAACAGGACGACTGACCAAGGTGTCCTCCTCCTCCTCCTCTTCCTCTTTTCCCCTGTCCTCAGGCCATCCATGCTGAACAGACGGTATGACAGTTGTGGCTGTAGTCCTGTCTATAGCGCATGAAAGTAGCTCCTGTTCTTCCTCCTCCTCTTCCTCATTGTCAACCAATCCATGTTATGATGACTCCAGGCTGGGCTGTGTGTAATCACCCTGTATGGTTCCTTGATCCATGTCCTCGTGCTCCGCATGCAATGCCTCCTCTTTCATTGTGAGCAGAGAGCTTTTCAGAATGCAGATGAGCGGGATGGTGACGTTAATTATGGCATCATTGCCGCTCACCATCTTGGTGGACTCCACAAATTTTTGGAGGATGCTACATGTGTCTGACATCCATGTCCACTCCTGAGGTCTTATATGTGGAGTCAAACCTGAAAAACGATGGCCTTGTTAATGCTGGTATTCAACAACTGCCCGCTTCTGCTCAAAAATTTTTTCTAACATATGCAGTGTAGAGTTCCAATGCGTGGGGACATCACACACCAGTCAGTGAGCCGGAATCTGCATTCGCTGCTGAAGCACGGCAAGGGCGGCTGAAGCTGTAGCTGACTTTCTAAAATGTGGACACAGGCGGCGTACTTTAACTAGCAGATCTGGCAGCTCTGGATAGCTTTTCAGAAAACATTGAACAACGAGGTTCAGCACATGGGCCAGGCATGGTATGTGTGTCAGTTCGCCTCGTCTCAAAGCAGCCACCAGGTTCCTGCCGTTGTCACACACAACCATGCCTGGCTGGAGATTCAGCGGTGTCAGCCACACATCTGCCTGCTCTTTCAGAGCTGTCAACAACTCTTCAGCATTGTGTAGTTTGTCACCTAAGCAAATTAGCTTCAGCACAGCCTGTTGCCGCTTTGCTTTGGCAGTGCTGCAGTGCTTCCAGCTTGTGACTGATGTGCTCATTTCGAACATGGAGGCTGAAGAGGAGGAGGTGCAGGAGCTGTACACAGTGGGGGCAACACTGATTGACATAGGGACCGCAATCCTTGGCGTTGGGAGGGCGTTTTCCGTCCCAAGGTCTGACTGAGTCCCGGCTTCCACTATGTTAACCCAGTGTGCCGTCAGCGAGATGTACCATCCCTGGCCACAAGCAGTTGTCCACGTGTCCGTGGTTAGGTGTACTTTCCCTGTAACTGCATTGTTGATGGCACAGGTAATGTTGTGGGACACGTGCTTGTGTAATGCTGGGATGGCACAGCGGGAGAAATAGTGGCCGCTGGGGACAGAGTACCTTGGGACGGCCACCGACATCAGGTTGGGTAAAGCTTCTGTCTCTACGAGCCTAAAAGACAACATTTCGACCGCAAGCAGACGAGAAATATGAGAATTGAGTACTGTGGTCTGTGGGGCTTTGGCTGCGTATTTCCACTTACATTCCAATGACTGGGGTATGGACAACTGAAGTCTGTGCTGGGACAAGGACGTGGATGTGTTTGATGATGGTGCTATTTGACTGTGAGCAATGGCAGATGCAGGGCAGGAGGCATCTTTGCATGCAAAGTGGACAGGGGATTTGCTTGCACGCACAATAGTGGAAGAAGCTGTGGTGTCACCCACAGACACTGTTCCTGCAGCATGAGGTTTGCCCACAAAGTTGGGTGCTTTGCTGCCATGTGCCTGATCATGCTGGTGGTGGTAAGGCTAGTAATTTTGCTACCCCTGCTGATGCTGGCATGACAGGTGTTGCAAATGGCCTGTTTGGGGTTACTGATAGAGTCTTTAAAAAATAACCAGACTCGGGAAGACCTAACAGTTGGACTGGCAACTTCCGTCAAGTTGGTGTTACGGGGAACGGTTGCGCGCCTTCTGTCTGCAGCCACCACACTGCTTCTTTCTGCCTGAAGTGGTGGGATGCCTACCTCCCCCTGTGTGCTGCTGTCCTTGCTCTGCATGGCCTCCTGCCAGGTTGAGTCTGTTACTACATCATCCATCACCTCATCTTCCCCTTCCCCACCCTGGTCCTCCTCCTGACTTTCTGGCAATTGTGTCTCATCATCGTCCACCTCTTGTGACCGTGGCTGCTCAAAAATTTGTGCATTGCTACATGGAATATCATCTTACCCCTATTCAAGTGGACCGGGCGAGAGGCACGAATCTCCAAATGGAAAACTGAACAGCTCTTCGGAGTGTCCGAGTGTGGGATCAGTTGTCTCAGGGCACTCAGCATAGTGGGAGGAAGGAGGTTCAGGGTTAGGAATATGCGGTCCAGATTCACGGCTACTGTGACTTGACCGTGTTGAAGACAGGGTGCTGGTGGTGGTGGATAAGTAACTGGAAGTATTATCCGCTATCCAACTAACAATCTTTTCACACTGCTAGGGCTTCAATAGTGCTGTCTTGCCACTTTCCCCTGGTACTTTGGACACTAAGGTCCAGCGAGAAGATGTGGGTGTTTTTTGTGGGTCAATTTCAGCTTGCCCACGGCCTCAGCCTGCACCATCACCATCACCATCACGTCCACTTCCCCGTCCCTTGCCATGCACCTTGCCCATTGTAAATGGATTAGAATATTATACACGTTTACTACAAAAGGGTGATTTGGAAGGCAACTTGTATGTGATACGTTTGCTTGAAAACCACACTTTTACCTATCTGGACTTTAGGTAAAAATGTTTTTTGCCTTATCAGATTTACGGTAATAAGTACATTAACAGACTGCAAAAAAAATACAATGTTTTGGCCTAAACTGGGCAAACTTTGAGCAAGCACAGATATCAGCTGATACGGCGACACCACTACGACAAATGTGTGCCCTTTTTTTTTATTTTTGGGCTAACTAGTGCTGTATATCAGTACAGTGACACCCAGGACAAAAAAAGAAAACCGTCGTAAACTGGCCAAATTTTGAGCACACATAGATATCAGCTGGAATGGCGATACCACTACGACAAATGTGTGCCCTGTCTTTTTTTTAATTTTTGGGCTAACTAGTGCTGTATATCAGTACTGTGACACCAAGGACAAAAAAAGAAAACTGCCGTAAACTGGCCAAACTTTGAGCCTGCATACCAATTACACCTGGGGCTAGGTATATACGGACAATATATCCTACAGGTAGCAGTAGCACCAGAACACAGGAAGGGAATGTACCCTCTTGATGTATGCAATGATCTGTATACACACATACAGTGCCTACAGGCCTTGCACTGATGTGTATAGCGTGACATACACTACCCTGTCTACCTAACACTGGAACCTATATACTTCGGAATTAGTCCTTAGAAGGACTGTTGTTTTATCTGGATTTGAGTAGTTTACGATGGTAGACCCACACTAACTAATAAATCCCGAGTTCTGACCCTATCTTGGCAGCAGCTCTCCATACACTATCTAAATCCAGAGCTGAATGCGCCGAGCAGGGTTGCTTCCGGTTTCTTATACCCCTGATGATGCTGTGTGGCCAGCCAATCAGAGCATAACCATAACAAAGATGGCTGCGGCTTTTCATTGCCTGGCAGACAATCCCTGCATCATGATTGGGTCTCTAAAGTCCGCCAAAAAAAGCTGTCGAGTAATCCCGGAAATGCTCGGTGCTCGCCGAGTACATCAAGTACCGTGATACTCGGGCGAGTAACGAGTAGTGGCGAGCACGTTCGCTCATCACTAATGTTAAACTGTTAGACATGTTAGATATATTATTATTCCTTATGCCACCATGGAAGAAATTTATTAAACTGTCTAAAAGAAAAACAAATTGCAACCAATGAGCGCAGCATTATGTTCCTTAAGCATTTCAGAAAATGAAATCTAAGCTCTGATTAGTTCCTATGAACAATAGGTTCATACAGACGCACACACTGATACCAGACCTCTAAATCAAATTAAGACCCCTCTAGACCTCATAAATAAATACAGAATGTAACAAAAATACAAATATTTCCAGAATACTGAAAAAAATACAAAAGCACTAAAATAAGAGACTACAGCCTTAAAAACCATCTTATGCATCCAAACTAGATTCCCCTTCAAACAAACCCAGTACCAGATTCTCAATAATACAGAACCCAAAACAAATAAATCCCATCCTCCCTTTTAAGAGGATTTTTCACTGGATTTTTTTGCATTTAACTTAAATTGAGCACCTCCTCCAATTGCCGTTGCTCCACTGATTCTTGAACAGTTTTTCTTTTTCTTCTGCGCCCCTCCATTCCAAATTTATGTCCCCTGGAAATAATGGTACAAATTTCCCCTTTAACCAGCTGGAGGTAAACACCAGGAGTTCCTCAGGGGTGTTTGCTTTATTCTCCTAGGATGTTAGCCTATCAAAACATGACCACACCCAGAGAAGTTCTGTGGGAAACGCCCAGTTGACTGTAAGAAAAACAAACAACTTGCACCATTATTACTGAGTGGCATAACTTTGGAATGGTGGGACACAGAAGAAAAAGAAAAACTGTTCCCGAATCACTGGAGCAGCAGCAATTGGAGGAGGGAAATTGAAAAATCCAATGAAAGGTTCCTTTAAAAGGTAGATAGTACAGTTTTAAACATCTTTGATGTGTATTTTACAGCCTGTAGGTACTGAGACCCTCACTGATTTTTCAAACCAAGGGTTAAAAGCGCTTAACTTTAAGCACGAGGAGAGCAGTGTATGGACTCACAGTTTACCTTGAGCCTGACAAATACTTATGTGAAGATACAAAGTTACCCCAAAGGCAACTGATTTATGAACATTTTCTATTTAGAAAGTAGCAGGAATTAATGTAAGGTTGGGGTCTTCTATGGGGCCCATTCCTGGCTGATCCATATGGTTGTGACGTCAACTTGACCTGATCAATGCTCAACTACACAAAAGAAAAGCCATCAACGATATCCAGCATCTGGAAAATATATCGAGAAGGATCTCAGCATGAGTAGCTCAAGTCAAGGGGGACCCAACGGGGTCGTTTGCGTGTGACTGCGACTTGTTTTCACCATACAGAAGACCTCGCATGGATTTATGTTCCGACACATGTAAATATATTTCCACAGACAGAGATCTGTACAGTACGGAGCCAGTTCATGACACTCGGAGGAATTCTCTTCATAGCTTTAGGTTTTAGATAACAGATCCTACTTGAACTGCAACTCAATGTAATTATTCAAAACAATGAAAAAGAGCAAAAAGAATAAGACTTGAAAGACTTAAAAAACATATGTCCTATGTCATTTTCTACAGGAGGAAAACCATACAGAACTAAGAGAACTTGAAAAGCAACGTCGACTCTTTTCGCATTATTTATAGCAACTTATTATAGGGGTTGTCCACCTCTGGAAAAATTTATTTTTTTACTTAAATGCATGCATTTTGAGTACAATCATTTTTGCATTTGATTTCATTGGCTTTCTCAGACTTTTACAGGCACCTTCAACTTTGATGTGGTTTGAGGTCATAATAAATCATCAGCTGAGAGGAGCTCAGAAAAAGACAGGTAAAAAGTGCAATATTTTTTAAAAAAATCATTATTATTATTTTTATTATTATTATTTAATTAAACCCAATTACAAAAAAATAATTTTAGCCAAAAATATATGGATTTGAACAAAAAAAAAATTGCTGCCAAAGTGCATGACTCTTTATGCTCTGCTTACTCCAAGTGACTTAGGCTGGTTTCACAATAGGTCAAGCTTATCGCAGGGTCACGTCTGTCACTCGTGATGATCTTCTGAAGCCTACCCCGCGTGTTGTGAATGATCAGATTAGATTTATCACTATGTTTCATAACCAGTGGGACAGGGTTAAAAAACTTTTTGAAACCCATTGGCCTATTCGGAAAACGGATGTGCGTATTTCAAATTTGCTACCAGAGAGACCTTTACTCACTGGCCGGAGGGCCCCGAATCTTCGTGACTCTCTCATGAGAAGTCACTTTGTGAAACCAACGGTTAGAACCCAGTCAGATGATCGCATACGGGGCTCTTTTCCGTGTGGGGAGTGTAATGTGTGTGGCTTTATGGTACGTACCAATTGCTTTACAAATCCACAGGATGGGCGTGAATATAAGTTGAAGGATTACATCAACTGTAAAACCCATAATGTTGTTTATGCATTGGTGTGTCCATGTCCTAAATTATACATTGTCAGACCTCTCAAGAATTGCGCAAGCGTGTGCAGCAGCACACTTCCAATGTCAATTTGGCAAGGACAGAGTTGGCTAAGGGTAAGACCTTGACCTCAGTGGTCTCCCATTTTTTGGAGTGCCACAATGGACAGCTCAGGGGTCTCACAGTTGTGGGATTACAGAGGGTCAAACCGAATATTCGAAAGTCAGATCGCCAGGGGGAACTTTTGCGCATGGAATCCAGGTGGATCTTTCAACTGAATTTGTTCACACCTGGGGGAATAAATGAGGTTTTGTCTTCTACTGGTTTTCTCATGACTTAAAAAGAAAAATAAAAAAAAATTTTAAAAGGTTTTTTTTCCCTCCATTTCTATTGTTGATCATGTTTTTTGAAAATATTCTACCTTTTGGCTCCTCATTAAGATACATTGTGCTGTGTTTGCAATTAATAATAATCTAATAATAATAATAATCTTTATTTATATAGCGCCAACATATTCCGCAGCGCTTTACAGTTGAACAGTTTCAAACACAATTAACGTGTCTCTCACTGATTTTAATGTGGTACTTGGATCATTATATTGGTATGTGACCTTAGTTTAGAGTTTTTCAATTGCACATATATATGGGGGGTAATTTCCATAGGTGTGTTTTAGGTTTGAATACGCTAATCCATCTTTGTATGGACAGACTTGTTTATGTGACTACACATGGGTTTTGCATATTGAAATGATAAAGTAGTGTGTCCCCCTATTTGTGATGTGGGACTTTGGCATTATTATGTGTAGAGTTTAGAGTTGAGCGAAACGGGTCGAAAAATTTCAAAAGTCGCCGACTTTTGGCAAAGTCGGGTTTCATGAAACGAAACCCGACCCTAGGATGAGGTCGGCCACGAGGTCGGCGACTTACGCGCCAAAGTCGCGTTTCAAAAGTTTGTTTTGCGCTCTTTTTCAGCCAATCAGGATCCACGGACACTGTGGGCAACGTGATGACATAGGCACGGGTCACCACCATCTTTCAGAAGGGCATGCAAGTGATTGGCTTGCTTTGGTGGGCGTCACAGGGGGTATAAAAGGGCGTGCACGCCGACCGCCATCTTACTTCTGCCGATCTTAGCATAGGGAGAGGTTGCTGCTGATTCTGTAGGGAGAGCGTTAGGCAGGGAAGAAGGAAAAAAAACTGTTTCTGCTGCTAGCGATTTTGCCTGTACAACACACCAGTCACTGTGTGCAGTGCAAGGGGAGGCTATATAGTGGTGTATCAGTGGTGTTGGTTGTTGGGCTGCCTTCTAAGGCTTCCTGACATTCCTGCATTGCTGTTTACCCACTGCTCCGCAAACTGCTTTTTTAAAAGCAATCTCAATTTTTTTTTTTTGTCCTGCTGAGGTACTGAGCGTGCATTTTTTCACACCATACAGCGGTGTACGCTCCTCACACAGTACCGTGTAACGGCTGTTATCATAGCCACAGTGACATCTTACTTCTGCCGAACTTAGCATAGGGAGAGGTTGCTGCTGATTCTGTAGGGAGAGCGTTAGGCAGGGAAGAAGGAAAAAAAACTGCTTCTGCTGCTAGCGATTTTGCCTGTACAACACACCAGTCACTGTGTGCAGTGCAAGGGGAGGCTATATAGTGGTGTATCAGTGGTGTTGGTTGTTGGGCTGCCTTCTAAGGCTTCCTGACATTCCTGCATTGCTGTTTAACCACTGCTCCGCAAACTGCTTTTTTAAAAGCAATCCCAATTTTTTTTTTTGTCCTGCTGAGGTACTGAGCGTGCATTTTTTCACACCATACAGCGGTGTACGCTCCTCACACAGTACCGTGTAACGGCTGTTATCATAGCCACAGTGAAGCTATCAGTGTGTCACTCTGTGAGAATAAGTCGAGGACATGTTCCGTTCTTACAGACCTGCACTCTAGGGAGATTCCTATTCTGCCCAATTCTACATACACCTTGTAGTTTGTGATACACTAGCCAATTTCTGCCTGTGACAGCGCTCAGATATTCAGTGGGCCTCACACAATCCAAAAGTGTCCAGTGTCCACTAGTGTGTGCAGAAATTCAAAATCTCCCTTATCCTCTAGTCACTTTGGTCACAGCTGTGCCATCGAGCCTGTGACAGCGCTCAGATATTCAGTGGGCCTCACACAATCCAAAAGTGTCCAGTGTCCACTAGTGTGTGCAGAAATTCAAAATCTCCCTTATCCTCTAGTCACTTTGGTCACAGCTGTGCCATCGAGCCTGTGACAGCGCTCAGATATTCAGTGGGCCTCACACAATCCAAAAGTGTCCAGTGTCCACTAGTGTGTGCAGAAATTCAAAATCTCCCTTATCCTCTAGTCACTTTGGTCACAGCTGTGCCATCGAGCCTGTGACAGCGCTCAGATATTCAGTGGGCCTCACACAATCCAAAAGTGTCCAGTGTCCACTAGTGTGTGCAGAAATTCAAAATCTCCCTTATCCTCTAGTCACTTTGGTCACAGCTGTGCCATCGAGCCTGTGACAGCGCTCAGATATTCAGTGGGCCTCACACAATCCAAAAGTGTCCAGTGTCCACAAGTGTCTGCAGAAATTCAAAATCTCCCTTATCCTCTAGTCACTTTGGTCACAGCTGTGCCATCGAGCCTGTGACAGTGCTCAGATATTCAGTGGGCCTCACACAATCCAAAAGTGTCCAGTGTCCACAAGTGTCTGCAGAAATTCAAAATCTCCCTTATCCTCTAGTCACTTTGGTCACAGCTGTGCCATCGAGCCTGTGACAGTGCTCAGATATTCAGTGGGCCTCACACAATCCAAAAGTGTCCAGTGTCCACTAGTGTGTGCAGAAATTCAAAATCTCCCTTATCCTCTAGTCACTTTGGTCACAGCTGTGCCATCGAGCCTGTGACAGCGCTCAGATATTCAGTGGGCCTCACACAATCCAAAAGTGTCCAGTGTCCACTAGTGTGTGCAGAAATTCAAAATCTCCCTTATCCTCTAGTCACTTTGGTCACAGCTGTGCCATCAAGCCTGTGACAGCGCTCAGATATTCAGTGGGCCTCACACAATCCAAAAGTGTCCAGTGTCCACAAGTGTCTGCAGAAATTCAAAATCTCCCTTATCCTCTAGTCACTTTGGTCACAGCTGTGCCATCGAGCCTGTGACAGCGCTCAGATATTCAGTGGGCCTCACACAATCTAAAAGTGTCCAGTGTCCACTAGTGTGTGCAGAAATTCAAAATCTCCCTTATCCTCTAGTCACTTTGGTCACAGCTGTGCCATCGAACCTGTGACAGCGCTCAGATATTCAGTGGGCCTCACACAATCCAAAAGTGTCCAGTGTCCACAAGTGTCTGCAGAAATTCAAAATCTCCCTTATCCTCTAGTCACTTTGGTCACAGCTGTGCCATCGAGCCTGTGACAGCGCTCAGATATTCAGTGGGCCTCACACAATCCAAAAGTGTCCAGTGTCCACTAGTGTGTGCAGAAATTCAAAATCTCCCTTATCCTCTAGTCACTTTGGTCACAGCTGTGCCATCGAGCCTGTGACAGCGCTCAGATATTCAGTGGGCCTCACACAATCCAAAAGTGTCCAGTGTCCACAAGTGTCTGCAGAAATTCAAAATCTCCCTTATCCTCTAGTCACTTTGGTCACAGCTGTGCCATCAAGCCTGTGACAGCGCTCAGATATTCAGTGGGCCTCACACAATCCAAAAGTGTCCAGTGTCCACTAGTGTGTGCAGAAATTCAAAATCTCCCCTGTCCTATAGACACCTTGTACCTTGTTTTACATTACTATATAGTTTGTTGGATTTTGTCTACATTTCTACCAAAAATGAGGAAGGCTGGTGGAAGAGGCAGTGGAATTGGGCGGGGGTTGGCAGCTGGTAATGATGGTGTTGGTGGTGGATCAGATGGTAGTGGCAAGAGCAAAATAGGACCGAATGCAGGAGGTGTTGAGCCTGCGTCATCGTCTGGCTCCATAAGGCTTCGAAGGCTTAGTTTTCTAGGAGTTGGCAAACCGCTTTTAAAGCCAGAGCATCAGGAAAAAGTTTTGTCTTACATTGCTGACTCAGCCTCCAGCTCTATCGCCTCCTCTTCTTCAGTTGTAAAAAGTAAAAGCACTGAGTCGTCATTGGAGGCTCATGTTCATGAACCACACCTTTCCTTGTGTCCTTCACCACAACCAAGATTGAAGGATGACGCAGGCCATACTACTGATTACTCCATGGAGCTGTTTTCACATACCATGCCTGGATTATCAAGTGAAATGGTGAATTACCCAGGCCAAGATGAATCTGACATGGAGTGCACTGATGCACAGCCGCTGATGGATGATTCTGCTGGTACATTCAATCAGAGCACTACATTGTCCTCGTAGTGTACAGAGCCAAATTCTGACCCTGATGAGACTCAGGTGCCCCTTCCCGCACACTATACCACCATACACGGTGACACAGAGGAAGGTGCACATGACAAAGAAGAGGAGGTGATGGATGACCCAGTTGTTGACCCAGATTGGCATCCATTGGGGGAAGAGGGTGCTGCTTCCAATAGCTCAGATGAGGAGCATCCACAGCAGACATCGACATCGCAACAGCTGTTATCTGGCAGGCCCGGAGCACTCCAAAGACAGGTTCCAAACATCAAAAGAGTTGCTGGACAGCTTGTCCAGAGGGTCAAAAGATCACAGCGTGCTAGGCCGCAAAATGTCTTCCAAAGTAGGAAGAGTGCAGTGTGGCACTTTTTTGAACAAAATCCTCATGATCAGGCCAAGGTTATCTGTAAGAAGTGCGCAAAGACCTTTAGCCGAGGGAAATATCTGAAAAATTTGAATACCAGTTGCATGCTTAGACATTTAACCAGCATGCACTTGCAAGCGTGGACACAACACCAAACCTCAAGTGCCACATGTGCAACTGATCACAACGAAGGTAGTCAGCAACGCTACATTGTTTCCCCCACTGTAAGCCCACAGGTTAGCACAGCAGCAAATGTTGAGGTGTCGTTGCAAGGCCACAGCAGTCAGGGAATCCCACTGTTATATCAACGAAAGACTGATTCTAGGCCATCAGAAAGAACACCAACTCCATCACCATCATCAACCCTCTCTCAGTCCGCCCTGTCCACCGCTACTTCCACCATATGCAGCTTTCAAGTCCAGCTCACCCTCCCAGACACTATGAGTAGGTCAAGAAAGTACTCAGTCTCTCATCCGCGTACACTGGGTTTGAACGCCCACATTGCCAAACTAATCTCGTTTGAGATGATGCCCTTTCGGTTGGTGGAAAGCACAGCTTTCCGCGAACTCATGGCCTATGCAGTACCACGCTATGACCTACCCAGTCGCCACTTCTTCTCTCGCAAAGCCATCCCAGCCCTCCACCATCATGTGAAAGACCGCATTGTCCATGCACTCAAGCAGTCAGTGAGCGGAAAGTTGCACCTCACAACTGATGCATGGTCCAGTCGGCATGGCCAGGGCCGTTACGTGTCCATCACTGCGCACTGGGTTAATGTGGTGGATGCAGGGTCCACAGGGGACAGCGGTGGTGGGACAGTGCTGCCTAGCCCACGGTATAGGAAACAGTTGGCTGTAGGCGTTCGACCCTCCTCCTCCTCCTCCTCCAGAAGCGAAAGCTCGTCCACAGAGCAGCTGCCACTGTTGCACACGATGTGTCCCCCTATCGAGCAGCTAGTGGAAAGCGTCAGCAGGCTGTGTTGCAGATGATGTGTTTGGGCGACAGACACACCGCCGAGGTGCTGGCCGAGTACTTTCAGTGACAAACTGAGTCATGGCTGGGCAGTGTACATCTTGAGGCAGGCAAGGTAGTTAGTGATAACGGCCATAATTTTGTGGCAGCCATAGCCCTTTCAAAACTCAGCCACATACCTTGCTTGGCTCACACCTTGAACCTGGTGGTGCAGTGCTTCCTCAAAAATTATCCGGAGTTAACAGCCCTGCTCCAGAAGGTGCGAAGACTGTGCGCGCACATCCACCGGTCGCCTGTACACTCCGTTCGTATGCAGAAGCTGCAGAGATTGCTCCACCCTCCCAACCACCGCCTCATTATCAACATTGCAACAAGGTGGAACTCCACCCTGCACATGGTGGAGCGGCTGTGCGAGCAGAGGCAGGCCATAATGCATTTGTGGGAGGATACACGGCCAGGCACTTTGAGAGCAGACATGGAGTTGACAGGTGTGCAGTGGTCGAAGCTGAAAGACCTCTGTAAAGTCCTTCAGTGTTTTGAGGAATGCACACGGCTGGTAAGCGCAGACGACGCCATCCTAAGCATGAGCATCCCACTTATGCGTCTGCTCATGCAAACTTTGACGCACCTTAAGGAGCAGGCGTCTGCAGCCAATGTTGACGAGGAGGGAATCCTTGATGACATTCAGCCATTGTCTGCTCAGGGACCTCTCCTGGATGAGGTGGATGAAGAAGAGGAGGAGGAGGAGGATGATGGGGATGATTACTTAGGGGAGGAGAATGCATCTCGTGGGGGAAGTGAAAATGTTGGCATGGCAAGGTCTGGTACAGGGTTTGTGCGTGACTGGAGGGATGTGGATTTGCCAGAAAGTGCTCCTCCAATCAGCACTCGCAGTGCATCATTGACACCGGGAACATTGGCCCACATGTCAGATTATGCCTTGCAGATCCTAAAAAGGGACCCCCGCATTGCCAAAATGATGAACGATGACGACTACTGGTTGGCCAGCATCCTGGATCCACGCTATAAAGGCAAATTACAAAACATCATGCCACAGGAGAACCTTGACCTAATATTGGCTAATAAACAAGCAACTCTGGTAAATCGGTTGCTTGAGGCATTCCCAGCACACAGCAGCGGTGATGGTTCTCACACGAGCCATACGGGCCAGGGGCAGCTTGGCAGAGGTGTTCGTGGTGCACACAGCAGAAGTGGCGTTGGAGACAGGGGTTTCATGACAATGTTGTGGACTGATTTTTCAAGTACCGCTCACTCAACTTGTAATACTGCATCGATGTAAAGTGACAGGAGACAGCAGTTGTCAACTATGGTTACAAACTACTTTTCCTCCCATATCGATGTTCTCCCACACAGGTCATTCCCCTTTGACTATTGGGCCGCTAAACTGGACACCTGGCCTGAATTGGCACAATATGCCTTACAGGAGCTCGCTTGCCCAGCTGCAAGTGTGCTATCGGAAAGAGTCTTCAGTGCAGCTGGATCAATCCTGACAGAAAAAAGGACCCGTCTGTCAACCCAAAATGTGGATGATCTATCCTTCATTAAAATGAACCACGCATGGGTTTGTCCCACCTTCCCCTGATGACACATAGGGTGACAGAAAAATGGCTTGCTTTGGTCCACCTCTTCCTGGGACTTGACCTATTTCACCTTTTGCATCAGCTGAATGTCCAACATCAACATATGCCACTTTCTAAAACTCCCTAACTGTGCTGCCTCCCCCCCCCCATGGCCGGGGTCACCACCTAGCGCACGACACCGTGCGAGTGCCGTTGCCCTGGACAGGTGGGTAGGCCGACTCTTGGGCGCGGACACTGGCACAGGGTCCCTCATAGTGCAATCAAGTGTCTCTGACGGTGGTGGTGCACAACCGCCGTCAGACACACCGCCGTACTATGAGGGGCCCAGTGCCAGTACCGACGCCCACGAGTGGGCCCCCTTGCTTGGGCAGGGCCCCAGCATTTGCAATCTTTACCTCTCCCTGCTCCTCCGCTGTGTAGTCTGGGCCGTCAAATCCATACTGTGCCTGACACCATTTGAGCCTGCCTCCTGATGTATAGACATATATTTTGAATGTGTACGCTATCCATACATGTTATCTGGGGATACGGTACCCTTTCTCACCTTTGTGCAATCACGTGTAATCCATACTGGGCCTAACACCGTCTGAGCCTGCCTCCTGATGTATAGACATATATTTTGAATGTGTACGCTATCCATACATGTTATCTGGGGATACGGTACCCTTTCTCACCTTTGTGCAATCACGTGCAAGCCATACTGGGCCTAACACCGTCTGAGCCTGCCTCCTGATGTATAGACATATATTTTGAATGTGTACGCTATCCATACATGTTATCTGGGGATACCGTACCCTTTCTCACCTTTGTGCAATCACGTGCAAGCCATACTGGGCCTAACACCGTCTGAGCCTGCCTCCTGATGTATAGATATATATTTTGAATGTGTACGCTATCCATACATGTTATCTGGGGATACTGTACCCTTTCTCACCTTTGTGCAATCACGTGCAAGCCATACTGGGCCTAACACCGTCTGAGCCTGCCTCCTGATGTATAGACATATATTTTGAATGTGTACGCTATCCATACATGTTATCTGGGGATACGGTACCCTTTCTCACCTTTGTGCAATCACGTGCAAGCCATACTGGGCCTATACCGTCTGAGACTGCCTTCTGATGTATAGACATATATTTTGAATGTGTACGCTATCCATACATGTTATCCGGGGATACGGTACCCTTTCTCACCTTTGTGCAATCACGTGTAATCCATACTGGGCCTAACACCGTCTGAGCCTGCCTCCTGATGTGTAGACATATATTTTGAATGTGTACGCTATCCATACATGTTATCTGGGGATACGGTACCCTTTCTCACCTTTGTGCAATCACGTGCAAGCCATACTGGGCCTAACACCGTCTGAGCCTGCCTCCTGATGTATAGACATATATTTTGAATGTGTACGCTATCCATACATGTTATCTGGGGATACGGTACCCTTTCTCACCTTTGTGCAATCACGTGTAATCCATACTAGGCCTAACACCGTCTGAGCCTGCCTCCTGATGTATAGACATATATTTTGAATGTGTACGCTATCCATACATGTTATCTGGGGATACGGTACCCTTTCTCACCTTTGTGCAATCACGTGCAATCCATACTGGGCCTAACACCGTCTGAGCCTGCCTCCTGATGTATAGACATATATTTTGAATGTGTACGCTATCCATACATGTTATCCGGGGATACGGTACCCTTTCTCACCTTTGTGCAATCACGTGCAAGCCATACTGGGCCTATACCGTCTGAGCCTGCCTCCTGATGTATAGACATATATTTTGAATGTGTACGCTATCCATACATGTTATCTGGGGATACGGTACCCTTTCTCACCTTCGTGCAATCACGTGCAAGCCATACTGGGCCTATACCATCTGAGCCTGCCTCCTGATGTATAGACATATATTTTGAATGTGTACGCTATCCATACATGCTATCTGGGGATACGGTACCCTTTCTCACCTTTGTGCAATCACGTGTAATCCATACTGGGCTTAACACCGTCTGAGCCTGCCTCCTGATGTATAGACATATATTTTGAATGTGTACGCTCTCCATACATGTTATCCGGGGATACGGTACCCTTTCTCACCTTTGTGCAATCACGTGCAAGCCATACTGGGCTTATACCGTCTGAGCCTGCCTCCTGATGTATAGACATATATTTTGAATGTGTACGCTATCCATACATGTTATCTGGGGATACGGTACCCTTTCTCACCTTTGTGCAATCACGTGTAATCCATACTGGGCCTGAGAACGGCTGGCGAGCTGTTAAGCAAGCTACAGCACCTGTGGTTTGCACACGTAAGTTTTTCATTTTTTCAGGAATGACGGTTAGGCCTAATTCCGGAACTGCGGTTGACCTGCACT
The DNA here is from genome assembly GCF_039654945.1 of Dendrobates tinctorius. NCBI lineage: Eukaryota > Metazoa > Chordata > Amphibia > Anura > Dendrobatidae > Dendrobates > Dendrobates tinctorius. Next base: position 833,255 of record NW_027361863.1, on the reverse strand, counting down.
TACTGGGAAATCATCGTTCGCGGGTAATAATTGTAATCACAGATCCCCATCACTAATGTTGTTCAGCGGGTTATCTGCACCTGTAAGTGACAAACGCTGGCCTTTTCAGTGTAGCGCACATGCAGCCACGGACATGTAAGGGCATGACCCACCAGTTATTGGCCAATATCATGTGCCAGAGCCTCACGTGTCCCTCTAGTAAGCCGGACTCGGACCGCGGGGCATGACGGAGTCTCGTTCGTTAACGGAATTAAGCTTGCAATGTGTGCATCTTTTCTGTAGCTGGCATGGTTGAGGTTCCCAGGTGGAGTCGAATTAAACCGTAGGCTCCACTCCTGGTGGTGCCCTTCTGGACATTCCTTTAAGGTTCAGCTTTGCAACCATACTGCCCACGTAAAACAAACACTTTGCCTTCATGAACGCTGTTTGGAGGGTCATGACTCGTGGGAATAACGCCGCCCAATCAGTTAACCTGCTAGAGAGATCCTTCGTTGCTCCCAAGCATGACATCACACTCCCTAGGAGGAAGGTAATGCCACTGTGGCGACCGTACTCCTGGGGGCGACACAAGTGCACTGATGCCCAGCCACTGCTCGTTGAATCTGCTGGTACATTGACCCAGACCACTACATTCCCCTCGCACGCTACACGGCCTGAATCTGACCCTGAGGAAACTCAGGTTACCCTTCCCATATACAGTTCCATCTTACACGGTGACAAAGAGGAAGCTGCAGATGAAAGTGCAGGTTCGGCCCACCCGCCATCAGACACACCACCGTACTATCAGGGGCCCTGTGCCAGTGCCGTCGCCAACGAGTGGGCCCCCCCTGCTTGCTCAGGATCACAGCACTTGCAAGGTTGAAATACTGTGCAGTGAGATGGAAGATGGGAACGACGAGGAGTCCAGACTGGTACAGGGATTCCCTAGCGAGGAGACTTATTTCATTGTTTTCAATGTTGGGACAGCAATTTTTGGGGAGCACTATACTCTGGAGAATGATAGATGGGTCCCACCATACACTGGAACATTCCAAAGGTGGACATCAGACACTGGAGCAGCATTTACAGGGCCCATTATACACTAGAGCATTAGAAATGGGGCCCATTATGTTTGGAGCATTATTTGGGCCCATAAGACAGTGGAGCTTCATCCATGGGGACCAACATATACTGTAGCATTATGTGGAGCTCATCATATGCTGTTTCAAACATTATATGGGACCAATGATTCTGTATGGAGAAATAGATGGGCCTCGTCATGAGATGTAAAAAGTGAAGTATTTTTCATTGTACTATACCGCTTTTTCTCTGCCGTATCGGAGCATGATGAGTTGTGGTATGTGTTAAAGGGGCGCTCTTTCGCCCAGGGCACATGAAAACCTGGAGCCAGCCCACCCCCCACAACTTTAGCCAAATAACCCCCATTTTTCAGTGCGTAACTTGTATTATGAAGTTAATTAAGGTTGACAAGCTTAAGTAAGAAGAATTGATGCTTTTGGCATTCAAATGGGCACTGTAGGTGTGTTTCCTGTCCTCCTCTCACTGCCGACTTTTATTCCCCATTGACTTACATTGGGTTTCGTGTTTCGGGACGACCCCGACTTTTCCCTATAATCGGCCGATCTTGCTCGACCCGACTTTTGGAAAAGTCGGGTTTCACGAAACGAAACTCGACCCTAAAAAACCAAAAGTCGCTCAACTCTAGTAGCGTTATGTGTGGACATGTCATTGCATTTGTTGGAATATATGGCCTCCTGCTTATTTGTATTGCAAGCATACTATAAACTCATGATTTGACGCGCAGGTTTGTCCTTTGCACATGCGCAATAACTCTGTAAGCACGTCATCGTTTTATTCTTGGATTTCAAGCGCTTTATTTATTATTATTTTTTAAGGCTTGATACTGTATGTGGGTTTGTCTTCTGCGTTTGCGCAATAATTCGCTGCCTGTATCTATTGCTTTTATTATGCAAGCGCGTCATCTTTCAGGGCCTGTTTGTTTACCGCGCATGCGCAGCGATTTAGTACCTACATATATTGCTTTCATTATTTAAGCGCGTCATCCTCCTGTGCTTGGAACCTGATTCTATTCTCTGCGTATGCGCAGCAACCTGATACAGTGGGGAAAAAAAGTATTTAGTCAGTCAGCAATAGTGCAAGTTCCACCACTTAAAAAGATGAGAGGCGTCTGTAATTTACATCATAGGTAGACCTCAACTATGGGAGACAAACTGAGAAAAAAAAATCCAGAAAATCACATTGTCTGTTTTGTTTTCATTTTATTTGCATATTATGGTGGAAAATAAGTATTTGGTCAGAAACAAGCAATCAAGATTTCTGTCTCTCACAGACCTGTAACTTCTTCTTTAAGAGACTCCTCTTTCCTCCACTCATTACCTGTAGTAATGGCACCTGTTTAAACTTGTTATCAGTATAAAAAGACACCTGTGCACACCCTCAAACAGTCTGACTCCAAACTCCACTATGGTGAAGACCAAAGAGCTGTCAAAGGACACCAGAAACAAAATTGTAGCCCTGCACCAGGCTGGGAAGACTGAATCTGCAATAGCCAACCAGCTTGGAGTGAAGAAATCAACTGTGGGAGCAATAATTAGAAAATGGAAGACATACAAGACCACTGATAATCTCCCTCGATCTGGTGCTCCACGCAAAATCCCACCCCGTGGGGTCAGAATGATCACAAGAACGGTGAGCAAAAATCCCAGAACCACGCGGGGGGACCTAGTGAATGAACTGCAGAGAGCTGGGACCAATGTAACAAGGCCTACCATAAGTAACACACTACGCCACCATGGACTCAGATCCTGCAGTGCCAGACGTGTCCCACTGCTTAAGCCTGTACATGTCCGGGCCCGTCTGAAGTTTGCTAGAGAGCATTTGGATGATCCAGAGGAGTTTTGGGAGAATGTCCTATGGTCTGATGAAACCAAACTGGAACTGTTTGGTAGAAACACAACTTGTCGTGTTTGGAGGAAAAAGAATACTGAGTTGCATCCATCAAACACCATACCTACTGTAAAGCATGGTGGTGGAAACATCATGCTTTGGGGCTGTTTCTCTGCAAAGGGGCCAGGACGACTGATCCGGGTACATGAAAGAATGAATGGGGCCATGTATCGTGAGATTTTGAGTGCAAACCTCCTTCCATCAGCAAGGGCATTGAAGATGAAACGTGGCTGGGTCTTTCAACATGACAATGATCCAAAGCACACCGCCAGGGCAACGAAGGAGTGGCTTCGTAAGAAGCATTTCAAGGTCCTGGAGTGGCCTAGCCAGTCTCCAGATCTCAACCCTATAGAAAACCTTTGGAGGGAGTTGAAAGTCCGTGTTGCCAAGCGAAAAGCCAAAAACATCACTGCTCTAGAGGAGATCTGCATGGAGGAATGGGCCAACATACCAACAACAGTGTGTGGCAACCTTGTGAAGACTTACAGAAAACGTTTGACCTCTGTCATTGCCAACAAAGGATATATCACAAAGTATTGAGATGAAATTTTGTTTCTGACCAAATACTTATTTTCCACCATAATATGCAAATAAAATGAAAACAAAACAGACAATGTGATTTTCTGGATTTTTTTTTCTCAGTTTGTCTCCCATACTTGAGGTCTACCTATGATGTAAATTACAGACGCCTCTCATCTTTTTAAGTGGTGGAACTTGCACTATTGCTGACTGACTAAATACTTTTTTTCCCCACTGTACATACACACATTACCCTCATCACACAGCAGACGCCGCACTCACTCACTATTATGTGATTCTTATTGATTGCTTTTTGTTCTCTCCCTCCATTTTTTTTTTTTTACATGGATGGAATGATTTTTGTTCATTACATGGCTCTGTCTGAGCACATTATTACTATGTAAAATTGACATTGTCTCTTTTCACCCACATATGAGTATCAGGCACATTGCCTCTCGTGTATTAAGGTTCAGGTCCACTTGGCATAATTGTTCACTTTATTGTGACATCATATATTATATATTGGCCATAGTTTGGACCTTCTTTTGGAGATAAGAGACAAATAAATAAATTAAGTAATCCAATATATCAACTTTCACACTTGCTGGGAGAAAAGAGCATTGTTGAGATTTAATATTACTTGTTACATGATGTCTTTTATGCTTTATTTACATATGCATGCTCTTATTCCACCTGCCCACCCTCTCCATTTTGGTGTTTTTTAATTGTTTTTATCATGTATTCGACCTTCCTGGCATTTGTTTGATTAATAAAAGTCCTTTTTGCATATCCACATCTGGCTGTGAGTGCGTTTTTTCTGTGCTTTTTTTTTTGTTTTTCCCGTGGTATCTTTGGCACTGTGTGCACCCAGCTAAGTCATTCATGTGTTAAATACTGTGGTGCCCACCTAACACGCATATTATTTTTATTATTTAATTAAACCCAATTACAAAAAAAGAATTTTAGCCAAAAATATATGCATTTGAACAAAAAAAAAATTGCTGCCAAAGTGCATGACTCTTTATGCTCTGCTTACTCCAAGTGACTTAGGCTGGTTTCACATTAGCGTTTGGAGGAGCGGCGGACACTCACCGTGAAGCTCCGCCTCCTCCGGTAAGCTCCGCTATGGGCGCATGCCCCTGCATGCGGCCTGCGTACCCTATCTTTCGCATTGGGTACGCAGGCTGTGCGCAAGTATGCTTTTGCAGCCAGATGCGTCTTTTTGACGATGCGGTGACGTGCGCCAAACGCAACGTGTTGCATTTTGGTGCGATCGCCGCACCGTCAAAAAGATGCATGCGGCGGCAAAAGCATACCTGCGCACGGCCTGGGTATCCAATGCTAAAGATAGGGTACGCATGCGCCCATAGGCGGAGCTGACCGGAGGAGGCGTGACAGGGGGTGGAGCTTCACGGTGAACGTCCACTGCGCCTCCAAACGCTAATGTGAAACTAGCCTTATTAGGTTCTATGCCCATAATCAGGAAAGAGCAGCACTTTGGACGCAGCGGACTTTCATCCACTGTGTTTGTATCATAGTTACATGTGAGCTGCATCTAAAAACACTGTTATTCCTGGTCATGGGGACGTACCCTTAAACACTACCCTCATTTTTTTTAACATGCAACCTTCCCCCTTTTTATAGGGCACACATCCAACCTAAGGCATTTGAATGATAAGTGGTGCATATAAAGAAGGCCAAGAAAAAACATATAAAGAAGGCCAAGCTATGCAGATTCAGACCAATCCCTACAGATGCCAGTCTAGACCCTCTAAATACAGAATAAAAATATCCCCATTAAAGAGGTTGTCCACTATCCTTAGGATAGGTCATCAATGTCTGATCGGCCGGGGTCCGCCTCTTGGCACCCCCGCCAATCAGCTGATATCAGTGATGGCGTTGTCCGTCTACCGGAAGTACTTACTTGCGCAGCTTGGCCATCTACTTGGAGTGGCCAGGGCTTTTTACTGCACATCCACCTCCTATTGATATGAATAGCTTGTGGCGGTGGATGCCGGCCAGAAGTACTTGCTTATTAGCTTGGCCCCATATCACCTGATCGGCAGGGGTGTCCGACCCTGGCCGATCAGACATTGATGACCTATTCTAATTAGTGGGCAAACTTTTTAGATGCAGATCCTTAAACAAAAACAGACCAATCCATCCCAATAAACAATGGCTCAGTGGTTAGCATGGTGGCTCAGTAGTTAGCATGGTGGATCAGTGGTTAGCACGGTGGCTCAGTAGTTAGCACTGTTGCTTTGCAGAATTGGGGTCCTGGGTTCAAATCCCATCAAGGACAACATCTGCAATGGGTTTGTATGTGCATGATTAAGGGTGCGTAGCCACCTGAAATGCATCGATGTCGCTTATCATGTAATTGTCTACGCTGATGTTGTTTTATCCTCTGCTGAGCACTTTTTGGTGAATAAAGAAGAAGTTTTTTCACTAGTTCGTTGAGCTGGATTTCTCATGTTTGTATGTCCCCCCCCCCCCCGTGTTTCCGTGGGTTTCCTCTATGCACTCCGGTTTCCTCCCACACTCTAAAGACATACTTATAGGGAATCTAGATTGTGAGCTACAATGGGGACAGCAATGATAATGTCTGTAAAGCGCTGCGGAATATGACGGTGCTACATAAGCGCCCCCTCTTAAATACAGTCAACAGACCACATAAATACAAATGCTATTCTAGACCAGTCCCTGTAAAGAAATACAGGCAAAGAACGGACCCCCTAAACAAATACAGACAGAAGAGAGAATAGATGGATATAAATAATCAGTGCAAAGTGTCATGAGATAGAGAAGCAGAGATAAAAAGCTGGAACCACTGTTATTGCAGCTTGCACCTTGTTCACACTATGTGGAGGTGCTGGTCAGGTTTTTTTTTTTCAGTCGGTTATAACTATTCTCATCCTCTATAGATCTGCACCGCGCTTCTGTGCACATAATAATATATACCAGTACCAGCCATTAGAAGCTCAGACGTATTTCCATATACAGCTGGAAGTCGCTGTGATGAAACACTTGGAAATTATGATTAGTTACAAAACGTCACATTTTCTCATTCGGGGCAGACTTAAGCACCTGTTGCTGTTTCACTGGAGCTCGGCGTTACTCAGTAAACATAAAGAAGAAACATCAGATTTATGCTGGAAATGTAACGCGGTAACAATGTATCGCTCCGGCACAGCTGCCGTGTCTGCGCCCGCAGAATACTAATCTCTGGTTTCTTACATTAGTCCAGTTTGTGGGCAACTACCTCCCTGTGCCACCATTGTTTTCGATAATGGCTTTCATTAATGAGTGGGGATTGGGGAGCAATAGTCAGATGTCTACCAGCGTGCGAATGTTTAGGTCTAATACCTTTAATATAACCTTATATGCAAAAGTGATGAAATTCGAGATCGATAGTTCTATGATCAAATGTGGCCAGGACTAACATTCACATCAAATGCATTCAATGCAAATTGAATGTCCATTATTATGGTCCCCAAAGCATAGTAAAAAAAAGTCCCTCGCCTGTCCCACTTCCGTACAATCGTCTTCTTCAGTCCAATCCCCGGTGCGTCTTTGCTGGGTGACCTTCTATGTCTTTTGGTGCCCATTGCCATTGGTGGGAGATGCCGAAGACAGCAAGGGTAGACATCATTGGTGGGAGATGCCAAGGGTAGACGTCATTGGTGGTAGATGCCGAAGACAACCAAGGGTAGACGTCATTGGTGGTAGATGCCGAAGACAGCCAAGGGTAGACGTCATTGGTGGTAAATGCCGAAGACAACCGAGGGTAGACGTCATTGGTGGGAGATGCCGAAGACAGCCAAGGGTAGACGTCATTGGTGGGAGATACCGAAGACAGCCAAGGGTAGACGCCATTGGTGGGAGATGCCGAAGACAGCCAAGGGTAGACGTCATTGGTGGGAGATGCCGAAGACAGCCAAAGGTAGACATCATTGGTGGGAGATGCCGAAGACAGCCAAGGGTAGACGTCATTGGTGGGAGATGCCGAAGACAGCCAAGGGTAGACGTCATTGGTGGGAGATGCCGAAGACAGCCAAGGGTAGACGTCATTGGTGGGAGATGCCGAAGACAGCCAAAGGTAGACGTCATTGGTGACCACTGCTAGGCTGAACAGCAGGATAGGAGATAGGTATGTCCTTTTTTAACCCATTCCTGACCCCTTATAATATAGCAAAATGTTTTTCACGAATCCAGCAATATGGCCAGTTAAATTTGTAAAAAGTAAATGTAAAAAAAATTCCAGATTTTGGCTTATTTCAAAATTTTGGGGAATTTCGAAGATAACTTTAGAAAGAAATAAACAGCTAAGAAAATGATCTGCTAAATATCGTTTATACACTGACATGCTATGCCACTACCTTCTTCTTTAAGCAGCAGCATAGCTAGGCTCCAAATTGTCTGAACTTATACTTTTACAGGGGACTATGCAACTCTTTAAAGGGATTGTCCAGGCTTGAAGCTCAAGTCACTGTAAGTGACTGCAGACTTGTAAATCTTCACATTGTGCACAGGATTCTTCGGGAGGTCATGTGACTGCAAGTATGCGATTTGCATACTCCCAGCCACATTCCGACTAGACATGTCCAGTCTCACTCAATTCACTTGCATTGAGCGAGACCGGGCACATCTAGTCTGCATGTGACCTCATGTATGCAAATCACATACTTACAGTCATACGTCTACCAGGTCTCGGCACTGGAGAATCCTGACAGTGCGTGATGTGCATATTGTGACTATTCACAAGTCTGCAATCACATTCTGACTGAAGACTTGAGCCCCAAGCTTAGATAACCCATTTAGCATTTTTAAGGGCTAAGAAAATGTGCCAGTTGCTCGGAGATCCTCTCTTTTCTACATTATTTTCAAAGGCTCAAAGCCGAGTGTTTCATAAAATCATAAACGTGTCAGGAACCTGTCAATTGAAAAACACTCTATGGGCATAATCTGCAGGTTAATAGCGTTCTGAACCTGCCCGATGCCCCCCGTACTTAGACCCCCGCTGCCGGGATGAAATTAACTTTATTCCTCCCTGTAGCATTTGAGTTTCAGTCATGGCTCTGTGTATAGAAAATCCGCCACCGTAATTGAAACCTGAACCCAAGTTTATTTTTTGCATAATTTCTCTGAGAGATGGTAAAGCATGCATACTGTTTGTGGGCTTGGGGGGCATATAATGTCATGCTGAGTGAGGGACAAGCAAGGTGCATCACAACTGGAAGAGGGACAGGAAGCTCAAACACTAGGGAATGAGAAACTGGAGTCCTCTAGGCAGATCTAACAACACCCCTGTCTCGCCTGACATCCCTATATAGGTTCCGCGTCTATCGCCGAACAGCAACCTAATCCCTGCCTGACCCTAGCGATAGACCTTGGATAGAGAGGGGAAGTTGTGACACTAGTCATCCCCCACTACAACTAAAGAAAGAGAGGGTATACAAACTAGGGGATACACTTAGCATGAGAAGGCCACCGAGATATCATGCCAGAAATCCTCCAAGAGTACTCCAAGAAGGCACTAGCCGACTGCTAGTACTTCCAACCAGACAGAGGGAAATTGAGCTAACACCAGCACCTTACTGAAGAGACTGAAGGTATTTAAACCTTCAGCAAGGGTGTGTTAATTAGCAGTAACAGGTGGAGGTAACTGTTGGGTCCTAGAGAGAGAAGAATATCACTCCATAACAGAGATGCAAAAATCAAGAAGGTGCTTGTTGAGCTAATCGCAATGACATTCTACAGCCGGATCCAGGATGATTATCTGTCACACCAGACACACCCATCATAAATGCCACGATAGAATTATTATTTAGTATTGTATGTCAGTATTTAAATGTAAACTTTTAGGAAAAATGTGACTATGGATCTGTGCATCATATGCAGACTTTAAAAGGATGGCAAGCATTGGCGCCAAATTTACTTGCCGCCCAAGTGCCCCTATCTATAAAACCAGCTCTGTGCAAAGGAACCATATAAGACATTTATTGGAGACCCACCTGCAGAGGATAACATGGCTTTACTGATGTTCGATGACTATATAAGTAAAACAATAAAACTTCTGTTATGTTTCAATGTTTGCCCATCGCAAAAAAAAGAAAGCTGCATGTCGAGATTTATTTTCGGAAAGACATAATAAAACTTGCTCTTGTTTGGCAAATATGAAATGCAATTATAGTGTAGTTATAAAACGAAATCTGTGGGGGATGCCTTCATAAGAATAAACATTTTGGTTTTTCAACCATCTCAAATAACCCAGCAATTATCCTGCAAATTCAGGGGTAAGAATTCATAAATTGTTCATCTAAATGAATCTTTTACCTGCCGATAAAACACAATGTCACCAGATGGATTAGACTCAGAGCCAGATCCTCGTTCTTCCTAAAGCTCATTATTTCACCGCATTTACCAACATATACAACATCGAGAGGCATCCAAATGTCAGCTAATAACCTGCCCATTTCAGGCTTCCCCCTGAATCATGGAGCATTAAAAGGCCTATGTAATGATAGCTGCCGACACTCTCATGGCCTGGCGGACGGCCATTTCTCTGCAGCAGACTTGTTCTTCAAATATGAGGCATAGGAATAAAAAACAGATGTTGCTCTTGGAAATAGCAGTGTCATATATGTGGCGAGTGGCCAGTTACAGCAAGAAAAAAGATAAATATTTTACAGACGGGCTGAAGACTTACTAAAGAAACTTGTTAATAAAAGGCAACATTGTCGCTGCTGTTTTCAGGATCCGAAGTCACAGGAAGAGGAATAAAAAGGAAAAAAAATAAGATAACGAAATGTCACAAGCGATGAGTAGAGTTGAGCGAAACGGGTCGAAAAAATTCAAAAGTCGCCGACTTTTGGCAAAGTCGGGTTTCATGAAACGAAACCCGACCCTAGGATGAGGTCGGCCACGAGGTCGGCGACTTACGCGCCAAAGTCGCGTTTCAAAAGTTTGTTTTGCGCTCTTTTTCAGCCAATCAGGATCCACGGACACTGTGGGCAACGTGATGACATAGGCACGGGTCACCACCATCTTTCAGAAGGGCATGCAAGTGATTGGCTTGCTTTGGTGGGCGTCACAGGGGGTATAAAAGGGCGTGCACGCCGACCGCCATCTTACTTCTGCCGATCTCAGTATAGGGAGAGGTTGCTGCTGATTCTGTAGGGAGAGCGTTAGGCAGGGAAGAAGACAAAAAAACTGCTTCTGCTGCTAGCGATTTGGCCTGCACAACACACCAGTCACTGTGTGTGCAGTGCAATGGGAGGCTATATAGTGGTGTATCAGTGGTGTTGGTTGTTGGGCTGCCTTCTAAGGCTTCCTGACAGGCTGGCATTGCTGTTTACCCACTGCTCCGCAAACTGCTTTTTTAAAAGCAATCCAATCTCCCTTATCCTCTAGTCACTTTGGTCACAGCTGCGCCATCGAGCCTGTCACATAGCGCTCAGATATTCATTGGGCCTCAAACTGCTTTTTTAAAAGCAATCCCAATTTTTTTTTTTTGTCCTGCTGAGAAGAAAAAAAAACTGCTTCTGCTGCTGATAGCAATTTGGCCTGCACAACACACCAGTCAATGTGTGTGCAGTGCAAGGGGAGGCTATATTGTGGTGTATCAGTAGTGTTGGTTGTTGGGCTGCCTTTTAAGGCTTCCTGACAGGCTGGCATTGCTGTTTACCCACTGCTCCGCAAACTGCTTTTTTAAAAGCAATCCAATCTCCCTTATCCTCTAGTCACTTTGGTCACAGCTGTGCCATCGAGCCTGTCACATAGCGCTCAGATATTCATTGGGCCTCACACAATCCAAAAGTGCCCAGTGTCCAAAAGTGTGTGCAGAGATTCAAAATCTCCCTTATCCTCTAGTCACTTAGGTCACAGCTGTGTCATCGAGCCTGTCTCATAGTGCTCAGATATTCATTGGGCCTCACACAATCCAAAAGTGTCCAGTGTCCAAAAGTGTGTGCAGAGATTCAAAATCTCCCTTATCCTCTAGTCACTTAGGTCACAGCTGTGCCATCGAGCCTGTCACATAGCGCTCAGATATTCATTGGGCCTCACACAATCCAAAAGTGTCCAGTGTCCAAAAGTGTGTGCAGAGATTCAAAATCTCACTTATCCTCTAGTCACTTAGGTCACAGCTGTGCCATCGAGCCTGTCACATAGCGCTCAGATATCAGTGGGCCTCACACAATCCAAAAGTGTCCAGTGTCCAAAAGTGTGTGCAGAGATTCAAAATCTCACTTATCCTCTAGTCACTTAGGTCACAGCTGTGCCATCGAGCCTGTCTCATAGTGCTCAGATATTCATTGGGCCTCACACAATCCAAAAGTGTCCAGTGTCCAAAAGTGTGTGCAGAGATTCAAAATCTCCCTTATCCTCTAGTCACTTAGGTCACAGCTGTGCCATCGAGCCTGTCACATAGCGCTCAGATATTCATTGGGCCTCACACAATCCAAAAGTGTCCAGTGTCCAAAAGTGTGTGCAGAGATTCAAAATCTCACTTATCCTCTAGTCACTTAGGTCACAGCTGTGCCATCGAGCCTGTCACATAGCGCTCAGATATTCATTGGGCCTCACACAATCCAAAAGTGTCCAGTGTCCAAAAGTGTGTGCAGAGATTCAAAATCTCACTTATCCTCTAGTCACTTAGGTCACATCTGTGCCATCGAGCCTGTCTCATAGTGCTCAGATATTCATTGGGCCTCACACAATCCAAAAGTGTCCAGTGTCCAAAAGTGTGTGCAGAGATTCAAAATCTCCCTTATCCTCTAGTCACTTAGGTCACAGCTGTGCCATCGAGCCTGTCACATAGCGCTCAGATATTCATTGGGCCTCACACAATCCAAAAGTGTCCAGTGTCCAAAAGTGTGTGCAGAGATTCAAAATCTCACTTATCCTCTAGTCACTTAGGTCACAGCTGTGCCATCGAGCCTGTCACATAGCGCTCAGATATCAGTGGGCCTCACACAATCCAAAAGTGTCCAGTGTCCAAAAGTGTGTGCAGAAATTCAAAATCTCCCCTGTCCTATAGACACCTTGTACCTTGTTTTACATACTATATAGTTTGTTGGATTTTGTCTACATTTCTACCAAAAATGAGGAAGGCTGGTGGAAGAGGCCGTGGAATTGGGCGGGGGTTGGCAGCTGGTAATGATGGTGTTGGTGGTGGATCTGATGGTAGTGGCAAGAGCAAAATAGGACCGAATGCAGGAGGTGTTGAGCCTGCGTCATCGTCTGGCTACATAAGGCCTCGAACGCTTAGTTTTCTAGGAGTTGGCAAACTGCTTTTAAAGCCAGAGCATCAGGAAAAAGTTTTGTCTTACATTGCTGACTCAGCCTCCAGCTCTATCGCCTCCTCTTCTTCAGTTGTAAAAAGTAAAAGCACTGAGTCGTCATTGGAGGCTCATGTTCATGAACCACACCTTTCCTTGTGTCCTTCACCCCAACCAAGATTGAAGGATGACGCAGGCCATACTACTGATTACTCCATGGAGCTGTTTTCACATACCATGCCTGGATTATCAAGTGAAATGGTGAATTACCCAGGCCAAGATGAATCTGACATGGAGTGCACTGATGCACAGCCGCTGATGGATGATTCTGCTGGTACATTCACTCAGAGCACTACATTGTCCTCGCAGTGTACAAAGCCAGATTCTGACCCTGATGAGACTCAGGTGCCCCTTCCCGCACACTATACCACCATACACGGTGACACAGAGGAAGGTGCACATGACAAAGAAGAGGAGGTGATGGATGACCCAGTTGTTGACCCAGATTGGCATCCATTGGGGGAAGAGGGTGCTGCTTCCAATAGCTCAGATGAGGAGCATCCACAGCAGACATCGACATCGCAACAGCTGTTATCTGGCAGGCCCGGAGCACTCCAAAGACAGGTTCCAAACATCAAAAGAGTTGCTGGACAGCTTGTCCAGAGGGTCAAAAGATCACAGCGTGCTAGGCCGCAAAATGTCTGCCAAAGTAGGAAGAGTGCAGTGTGGCACTTTTTTGAACAAAATCCTCATGATCAGGCCAAGGTTATCTGTAAGAAGTGCGCAAAGACCTTTAGCCGAGGGAAAAATCTGAAAAATTTGAATACCAGTTGCATGCTTAGACATTTAACCAGCATGCACTTGCAAGCGTGGACACAACACCAAACCTCAAGTGCCACATGTGCAACTGATCACAACGAAGGTAGTCAGCAACGCTGCATTGTTTCCCCCACTGTAAGCCCACCGGTTAGCACAGCAGCAAATGTTGAGGTGTCGTTGCAAGGCCACAGCAGTCAGGGAATCCCACTGTTATATCAACGAAAGACTGATTCTAGGCCATCAGAAAGAACACCAACTCCATCACCATCATCAACCCTCTCTCAGTCCGCCCTGTCCACCGCTACTTCCACCATATGCAGCTCTCAAGTCCAGCTCACCCTCCCAGACACTATGAGTAGGTCAAGAAAGTACTCAGTCTCTCATCCGCGTACACTGGGTTTGAACGCCCACATTGCCAAACTAATCTCGTTTGAGATGATGCCCTTTCGGTTGGTGGAAAGCACAGCTTTCTCATGGCCTATGCAGTACCACGCTATGACCTACCCAGTCGCCACTTCTTCTCTCGCAAAGCCATCCCAGCCCTCCACCATCATGTGAAAGACCGCATTGTCCATGCACTCAAGCAGTCAGTGAGCGGAAAGGTGCACCTCACTACTGATGCATGGTCCAGTCGGCATGGCCAGGGCCGTTACGTGTCCATCACTGCGCACTGGGTTAATGTGGTGGATGCAGGGTCCACAGGGGACAGCGGTGGTGGGACAGTGCTGCCTAGCCCACGGTATAGGAAACAGTTGGCTGTAGGCGTTCCACCCTCCTCCTCCTCCTCCTCCTCCTCCAGAAGCGAAAGCTCGTCCACAGAGCGCAGTCGTACGAGCACTCCATCTGCAGCTGCCACTGTTGCACACGATGTGTCCCCCTATCGAGCAGCTAGTGGAAAGCGTCAGCAGGCTGTGTTGCAGATGATGTGTTTGGGCGACAGACATACCGCCGAGGTGCTGGCCGAGTACTTGAAGCGACAAACTGAGTCATGGCTGGGCAGTGTACATCTTGAGGCAGGCAAGGTAGTTAGTGATAACAGCCGTAATTTTGTGGCAGCCATAGCCCTTTCAAAACTCAGCCACATACCTTGCTTGGCTCACACCTTGAACCTGGTGGTGCAGTGCTTCCTCAAAAATTATCCGGAGTTAACAGCCCTGCTCCAGAAGGTGCGAAGACTGTGCGCGCACATCCGCCGGTCGCCTGTACACTCCGTTCGTATGCAGAAGCTGCAGCGATTGCTCCACCTTCCCAACCACCGCCTCATTATCGACATTGCAACAAGGTGGAACTCCACCCTGCACATGGTGGAGCGGCTGTGCGAGCAGAGGCAGGCCATAATGCATTTGTGGGAGGATACACGGCCAGGCACTTTGAGAGCAGACATGGAGTTGACAGGTGTGCAGTGGTCGAAGCTGAAAGACCTCTGTAAAGTCCTTCAGTGTTTTGAGGAATGCACACGGCTGGTAAGCGCAGACGACGCCATCCTAAGCATGAGCATCCCACTTATGCGTCTGCTCATGCAAACTTTGACGCACCTTAAGGAGCAGGCGTCTGCAGCCAATGTTGAGGAGGAGGAAGAGGAGGAGGGAATCCTTGATGACATTCAGCCATTGTCTGCTCAGGGACCTCTCCTGGACGAGGTGGAGGAAGAAGAGGAGGAGGAGGATGATGATGGGGATGATTACTTAGGGGAGGAGGATGCATCTCGTGGGGCAAGTGAAAATGTTGGCGTGGCAAGGTCTGGTACAGGGTTTGTGCGTGACTGGAGGGATGTGGATTTGCCAGAAAGTGCTCCTCCAACCAGCACTCGCAGTGCATCATTGACACCGGGAACATTGGCCCACATGTCAGATTATGCCTTGCGGATCCTAAAAAGGGACCCCCGCATTGCCAAAATGATGAACGATGACGACTACTGGTTGGCCAGCATCCTGGATCCACGCTATAAAGGCAAATTACAAAACATCATGCCACAGGAGAACCTTGACCTAATATTGGCTAATAAACAAGCAACTCTGGTAAATCGGTTGCTTGAGGCATTCCCAGCACACAGCAGCGGTGATGGTTCTCACACGAGCCGTACGGGCCGGGGTCAGCTTGGCAGAGGTGTTCGTGGTGCACACAGCAGAAGTGGCGTTGGAGACAGGGGTTTCATGACAATGTTGTGGACTGATTTTTCAAATACCGCTCACACAACTGGTAATACTGCATCGATGGAAAGTGACAGGAGACAGCAGTTGTCAACCATGGTTACAAACTACTTTTCCTCCCATATCGATGTTCTCCCACACAGGTCATTCCCCTTTGACTATTGGGCCGCTAAACTGGACACCTGGCCTGAATTGGCCCAATATGCCTTACAGGAGCTCGCTTGCCCAGCTGCAAGTGTGCTATCGGAAAGAGTCTTCAGTGCAGCTGGATCAATCCTGACAGAAAAAAGGACCCGTCTGTCAACCCAAAATGTGGATGATCTAACCTTCATTAAAATGAACCATGCATGGGTTTCCAAGGATTTTGTCCCACCTTCCCCTGATGACACATAGGGTGACAGAAAAATGGCTTGCTTTGGTCCACCTCTTCCTGGGACTTGACCTATTTCGCCTTTTGCATCAGCTGAATGTCCAACATCAACATATGCCACTTTCTAAAACTCCCTAACTGTGCTGCCTCCCCCCCCATGGCCGGGGTCACCACCTAGCGCACGACACCGTGCGAGTGCCGTTGCCCTGGACAGGTGGGTAGGCCGACTCTTGGGCGCGGGCACTGGCACAGGGTCCCTCATAGTGCAATCAAGTGTCTCTGACGGTGGTGGTGCACACCCGCCGTCAGACACACCGCTGTACTATGAGGGGCCCAGTGCCAGTACCGACGCCCACGAGTGGGCCCCCCTTGCTTGGGCAGGGCCCCAGCATTTGCAATCTTTACCTCTCCCTGCTCCTCCGCTGTGTAATCTGGGCCGTCAAATCCATACTGTGCCTGACACCGTCTGAGCCTGCCTCCTGAGTCATATATTTTGAATGTGTACGCTATCCATACATGTTATCCGGGGATACGGTACCCTTTCTAACCGTTGTGCAATCACGTGCAATCCATACTGGGCCTAACACCGTCTGAGTCTGCCTCCTGAGACATATATTTTGAATGTGTACGCTATCCATACATGTTATCCGGGGATACGGTTCCCTTTCTAACCTTTGTGCAATCACGTGCAATCCATACTGGGCCTAACACCGTCTGAGCCTGCCTCCTGAGACATATATTTTGAATGTGTACGCTATCCATACATGTTTTCCAGGGATACGGTACCCTTTTTAACCTTTGTGCAATCACGTGCAATCCATACTGGGCCTAACACCGTCTGAGCCTGCCTCCTGAGACATATATTTTGAATGTGTACGCTATCCATACATGTTATCCGGGGATACGGTACCCTTTCTAACCTTTGTGCAATCACGTGCAATCCATACTGGGCCTAACACCGTCTGAGCCTGCCTCCTGAGACATATATTTTGAATGTGTACGCTATCCATACATGTTATCCGGGGATACGGTACCCTTTCTAACCTTTGTGCAATCACGTGCAATCCATACTGGGCCTAACACCGTCTGAGCCTGCCTCCTGAGACATATATTTTGAATGTGTACGCTATCCATACATGTTATCCGGGGATACGGTACCCTTTCTAACCTTTGTGCAATCACGTGCAATCCATACTGGGCCTAACACCGTCTGAGCCTGCCTCCTGAGACATATATTTTGAATGTGTACGCTATCCATACATGTTATCCGGGGATACGGTACCCTTTCTAACCTTTGTGCAATCACGTGCAATCCATACTGGGCCTAACACCGTCTGAGCCTGCCTCCTGAGACATATATTTTGAATGTGTACGCTATCCATACATGTTATCCGGGGATACGGTACCCTTTCTAACCTTTGTGCAATCACGTGCAATCCATACTGGGCCTAACACCGTCTGAGCCTGCCTCCTGAGACATATATTTTGAATGTGTACGCTATCCATACATGTTATCTGGGGATACGGTACCCTTTCTAACCTTTGTGCAATCACGTGTAATCCATACTGGGCGTGAGAACGGCTGGCGAGCTGTTAAGCAAGCTACAGCACCTGTGGTTTGCACACGTAAGTTTTTCATTTTTTCAGGAATGACGGTTAGGCCTAATTCCGGAACTGCAGTTGACCTGCACTTACTGGGAAATCATTGTTCGCGGGTAATAATTGTAATCAGTGATCCCCATCACTAACGTTGTTCAGCGGGTTATCTGCACCTGTAAGCGACAAACGCTGGCCTTTTCAGTGTAGCGCACATGCAGCCACGGACATGTAAGGGCATGACACACCAGTTATTGGCCAATCTCATGTTCCAGAGCCTCACCTGTCCCTCTAGTAAGCCGGACTCGGACCGCGGGGCATGACGGAGTCTCGTTCGTTAACGGAATTAAGCTTGCAATGTGTGCATCTGTTCTGTAGCTGGCATGGTTGAGGTTTCCCAGGTGGAGTCGAATTTAACCGTAGGCTCCACTCCTGGTGGTGCCCTTCTGGACATTCCTTTAAGGTTCAGCTTTGCAACCATACTACCCACGTAAAACAAACAATTTGCCTTCATGAACGCTGTTTGGAGGGTCATGACTCGTGGGAATAACGCCGCCCAATCAGTTAACCTGCTAGAGAGATCCTTCGTTGCTCCCAAGCATGACATCACACTCCCTAGGAGGAAGGTAATGCCACTGTGGCGACCGTACTCCTGGGGGCGACACAAGTGCACTGATGCCCAGCCACTGCTCGATGAATCTGCTGGTACATTGACCCAGACCACTACGTTCCCCTCGCACGCTACACGGCCTGAATCTGACCCTGATGAAACTCAGGTTACCCTTCCCATATACAGTTCCATCTTACACGGTGACAAAGAGGAAGCTGCAGATGAAAGTGCAGGTTCGGCCCACCCGCCATCAGACACACCACCGTACTATCAGGGGCCCTGTGCCAGTGCCGTCGCCAACGAGTGGGCCCCCCCTGCTTGCTCAGGATCACAGCACTTGCAAGGTTGAAATACTGTGCAGTGAGATGGAAGATGGGGACGACGAGGAGTCCAGACTAGTACAGGGATTCCCTAGCGAGGAGACTTATTTGATTGTTTTCAATGTTGGGACAGCAATTTTTGGGGAGCACGTTACTCTGGAGAATGATAGATGGGGCCCACCATACACTGGAACATTCCAAAGGTGGACATCAGACACTGGAGCAGCATTTACAGGGCCCATTATACACTAGAGCATTAGAAATGGGGCCCATTATGTTTGGAGCATTATTTGGGCCCATAAGACAGTGGAGCTTCATCCATGGGGACCAACATATACTGTAGCATTATGTGGAGCTCATCATATACTGTTTCAAACATTATATGGGACCAATGATTCTGTATGGAGAAATAGATGGGCCTCGTCATGAGATGTAAAAAGTGAAGTATTTTTCATTGTACTATACCGCTATTTCTCTGCCGTATCGGAGCATGATGAGTTTTGGTATGTGTTAAAGGGGCGCTCTTTCGCCCAGGGCACATGAAAACCTGGAGCCAGCCCCCCCCCACAACTTTAGCCAAATAACCCCCATTTTTCAGTGCGTAACTTGTATTATGAAGTTAATTAAGGTTGACAAGCTTAAGTAAGAAGAATTGATGCTTTTGGCATTCAAATGGGCACTGTAGGTGTGTTTCCTGTCCTCCTCTCACTGCCGACTTTTATTCCCTATTGACTTACATTGGGTTTCGTGTTTCGGGACGACCCCGACTTTTCCCTAGAATCGGACGATCTTGCTCGACCCGACTTTTGGAAAAGTCGGGTTTCACGAAACGAAACGCGACCCTAAAAAACCAAAAGTCGCTCAACTCTAGCGATGAGCAAATCTGGCAAAATTCGCATTTGGCGATTCACTATAATTTAGCCAATTTGCGTCAAATCTTAGCAGTCTCATATGACTTATTACTGTATGTTCCGGGGCCCTTCCAGACCATGATAAACGTAAGGGTTTGAAATAACAAAAAAAGAGTATATTCACCACAACGTTCACCTGTCCGACTGCCGCAGGTCCTCTACTGGTTCTCCCTGGTTCCAGTCTTCCTCTACTATGTGCAATCTCTTCCAGTGTGGACCAGGTAACGAATCGCAGTCCTCTTTGGAGATGGTGTGAGTCATGTCCTGTTTTAAATGGATTTCCTTTCCTTCAGTGCTGAGAGGGTTAATCACCCTTTCCATGCTGTCTGAGACCATACAGCCTGGTTGTTCTCAGCTGCAACTGCTTAGCATTTACTTCCTCTATGTATACTGGCCCTGGGCGTTTGGTCCTTGCCGGTGAAAGATTTATCTTCATGTGCTAAGTGATAAAACTGAGAAGTTGGAGTGGGAGTTGTAATAGTAGTAGTAGTGATCTGTTATTTGCTGTAGTACATGAGAGTTTACCTCCTTGTCCCTATTCCTATTTAGTTTGTTCCTCCCTGTCCCTTTCCTCCTCCCTATTTTTGGTGAATGCTTTTGTATGATAGTGGTTTTCTGTTATCCCTGTTTCATCCTTGTGTTTTGTTTACCTTACATTTCTGTCCCATGCCCCATGAGTTGGAGGAGGGCACACATCAGGGTTTCACAGGAGAGATCCAGGCTTTTCTACCTTCAAGAGTACCACCAGGACAGGGATAGTTAGGGTCCCAGTTCCAGGGACAGTTTGATCCCCTCTACTTTACTTAAGACCATCACAGCAAGACACTTGGCAGTTGAAACATACTTCTTTGAATGAGTTTACAAATACATGGCTGCCTTGAACAGCACCATTGGCATTGCAGCTTAGCCCCTTAAACTTGTATTGTGCAAAACCAATCAGATATAACACATGGGTGGTGCGGTTACTTATTGAAATAGTCATATCTTCTAACCTCATGCCCTCCCTTTCTCTGCAGCCCTTCAAAGATTCACATCAGTCTCTGTTCACAGTCTCAATTTCCTATGTCGCATGTGCACAATACAAATTTCAATGGAACTCGATTGACATATTTGTATATTTTTGTAAGGAAATGGAAATCACCTGGATAATGTACAAAGTCAAGGTTCCAACCCAGCCCCTACCAATTTATTGCAAGTCAACCAGACTCTCCATGGGCTGCATTGTTGCCACCCTTCAGGTCCAGAGAACCAAAGGGTAAAACTCTGGTTGATTTGACCTCCTTAAGCCTCGTACAATCAGCTGTTACCAAGCCAAATGACCACAAAAAACTGATTGTATATAAAAGCTGAGTTCCAGTACCCCAGAATGGCCACTATGTAATGTACTGTCATGTCGGACGCTGTTCACACCACAGCATCCGGCAGGCAGAGGTAGTTCCACCTCCAGCCACTATAGCCTCAGTGGCGCCGGCCTGATCTTCAGGCTCTCGGGGGTTAATCCTGCTGGAGACCAGGTTGGATGGTTAGTCACGCCCACGGTCTTTAAATAGTCATGCTGGCCTATGGGCGTCGCCGATTATAGCTTGTGTTTCATACCAAGTGGTTCCGGTCTGGAGTGGAGGTGTTCAAGAGAGAGAGATTCATATCTGGTGTCGTATGATCCGTCGTTATCCTTTCTCCTTCCCATATTTGTGTTTAGTTGTGCCCTGTTCACATTACTGTTTATTCCTGTGTGTGTGCGGCGCAGTGCAGTTTAAGTTCTCCCTGTCTGTCATTATTTGTGTGGGAGCTTTGGTGGTGACTTCTCACTGGGTGGAGGGTGGAGGGTTAAGTGCAGGGCTGAGCAGGAGATAAGGAAAGGTCGGAGGCTCAGGCATTTGCACCTTCAGCAAAAACCCTGGGTTGAGGGTCAGACAGGGTTTCCCCTAGTAAAGGGACACCACAGGGGCCCCGGGTCTTTCAGCCTTAGTTGAACTAAGCCCCCGTGACATTATAATCGGCCCACATTTTTTCAGGAGTCCATGGATCCATTAGATTCCATAACCCGCCAGTTGGCGGCGCTGTCCATACAGGTCTCCGAGTTGAATGGGGCAGTTCAGCAGCAGGGCCTGGTAGTAGCAAAGGTGCAAACGGCATCTGCAGGTATCGGTGCAGAGCCGAAGTTTCCACTGCCAGAACGATTTTCAGGCGATCGCAGCAAATTTGTCGTATTTCGGGAGGCCTGCAAATTATACTTCCGCATGCGGCCAATATCCTCAGGTAATGAGGCCCAGCGAGTAGGGCTGGTGTTGTCATTACTGAGTGGTGACCCCCAAGCATGGGCATTTTCCTTACCACCTGACTCTGCTACATTTCATTCGGTCGATAATGTTTTTTCTGCCCTCGGGCTCATTTACGATGACCCTGACCGACTGGCTCTAGCGGAATCTAAAATCCGCGCCCTCCGCCAGGGGGAGCGCTTGGCAGAAGACTATTGTTCGGAATTTCGCCGCTGGGCTGTAGACACACAGTGGAATGACCCAGCACTGCGGAGCCAGTTTATTCATGGGGTATCAGGGAGGGTGAAACAAGCCCTCCTGATGTATGAGACTCCGGCATCATTGGAGTCTGCCATGAGTTTGGTGATACGTATTGATCGCCGTTTTCGTCAGGGGGCACAGGAGATGCTACCTCTGGGGGAAAACAGAGGTGCAGGTGTGGTTGAAGTAGATGAGTCCCCTGAACCTATGCAGATTGCTGGCGTGGCACAGGTTCAGCCTCGCGCTCCGGGAGTCCGGAAGTCCGGAGCATGTTTCTACTGTGGTAAAGGTGGTCATTATGTTAACGTTTGCCCGGTACTACCTAAGAGGGTCACACCGGCGGAAAACTGTTAAGCTCAGAGGGTATGGAGGAGACCCAACTGAGCGTATGCATATCCTCCATGATGGTATCTCAATGTATGCTCCCTGCCAAGGTTATTGTCGCCGGCAGAGAGCTACCTATATCAGTGTTTGTGGATAGCGGTTCCGCCACCAATCTCATAGATGAGGAGTTTGCACACACCGCCGGGTTTAAGATTGAAAAACTTCCTCACCCCATACAGGTGGTGACCATTAATGCTGTTCCCCTCCCTCAAGGGGAGATTACTGAGTTTGTGGCAGAGGTGAAACTCCACATTGGGGTCCTACATTCTGAGTCGGTTACATGTAGGGTCCTCCGTAATCTCCCAGCTCAAATGGTCCTGGGTTTTCCATGGCTGTCCAGGCACAACCCGGTAATTGATTGGAAAACTCAGGACATAGTACAATGGAGTGGTTTCTGCCAAGACAATTGCTTGGCCACATGTGTGTCCGCCGTGACGCCCAGCCTGCCGGAGGCTTTGCAGGATTTCGCGGATGTTTTCTCTGAGAAGGGTTGCTCAGAACTGCCTCCACATAGAGCCTATGACTGTGCTATTAGGCTAAAACCCGGGGCCAAATTACCTAAGGCCAGGATGTTTAATATTTCTGGTCCTGAGAGACAAGCTCTGAAAGACTACATCGCGGAGAGTCTGAGCAAAGGTCACATCCGGCCTTCGTCCTCGCCTGTAGCCGCGGGGTTTTTCTTCATTAAGAAGAAAGATGGGGGGTTACGCCCGTGTCTGGATTTCCGAGAGTTAAACCAGATTACTATCCGTGATCCCTACCCAATGCCGTTGATCCCGGATTTGTTCAACCAGGTAGCGGGGGCAAAATGGTTTTCCAAGCTGGACCTCAGGGGGGCGTATAACCTCATAAGGGTCCGTCAGGGGGATGAGTGGAAGACGGCATTTAACACTCCTGAGGGTCATTTTGAGAGTCTGGTTATGCCGTTTGGGTTGACCACCGCGCCTGCCGTTTTCCAACATTTTATTAATGATGTCTTTGCTCATGTCCTGGGGAGATTTGTGATTGTATACCTGGATGATATCCTCATTTATTCTAGCGATCGGGACACTCATTTGCAGCATGTTAGGCAGGTGTTACAGTTGCTCCGGGAGAACCAGCTCTATGCTAAGCTGGAAAAATGTTTATTTTTTGTCCAGGAGTTGCCCTTTTTGGGATATATTGTGTCCGCAGCTGGTTTTAAAATGGACACCGCTAAGGTGCAAGCGGTGTTGCAATGGGAGAGGCCGGAGAGTCTGAAAGCACTCCAGCGGTTCCTGGGGTTTGCGAATTATTATAGGAAATTTATAAAACACTTTTCGACTGTCGCCAAACCGCTCACGGACATGACAAAAAAGGGTGCCGATCTGGCGAACTGGCCTGAGGTGGCTATACGTGCATTTGAGCGTCTGAAGAATAGTTTTGCTTCAGCCCCCATTCTGGTGCAACCAGACGTGTCTAAACCTTTTGTGGTAGAGGTTGATGCGTCGGAGGTGGGAGTGGGGGCAGTACTGTCTCAAGGCTCGTCCTTGAGCGAGATGCATCCATGCGCCTACTTCTCCAAGAAGTTGTCGCCGGCCGAACGGAATTATGATATCGGCAACAGGGAGTTGTTGGCCATCAAACTGGCTTTTGAGGAATGGCGACACTTCTTGGAGGGGGCGGCTCACCAGGTCACAGTTATCACCGACCATAAGAATCTGCTCTACCTGGAGTCGGCCAAGTGTCTGTCTCCTAGGCAGGCTCGCTGGGCATTGTTTTTTACTCGTTTCAATTTTCTTGTGACGTACCGTCCCGGGGCTAAAAACACCATGGCGGATGCTTTGTCTAGGTGTTTTCCGGGGGGAGAACCTCGGGAAGAGCCGGTACCCATCCTCCAGAAACGGGTAGTGGTCTCGGCTCTCACGACTGAGGTAGAGGCGGAGATTGCCGAGGCCCAAGAGGAGGTACCACCAGGACTTCCCGCCAACAAATCATTTGTACCCCGGCATCTTCGGCCTAAGGTGTTGAAGGAACACCACGATTCGGTACTGGCTGGTCACCCAGGGGTGAAGGGCACCTTAGAGCTGGTATCGCGTCGTTTCTGGTGGCCCAAAATCCGGCAGGACGTGGTCTCGTACGTGGCAGCTTGCATCACGTGCGCTAGGGCTAAGTCACCCCGAACCCGTCCTGCTGGCACGCTACAGCCTCTGGGGGTACCCAATAGGCCATGGACAGAAATCTCCATGGATTTTATCACTGACTTGCCAGCCTCGGCAGGGAACACGGTCATCCTGGTGGTGGTTGACCGTTTTTCAAAGATGGCGCATTTTGTGGCGTTGTCCTCTTTGCCTGATGCTAAGACGTTGGCTCAGGTATTTGTGAAGGAGGTGGTCAGACTCCACGGAGTACCGTCTGACATAGTATCTGATAGGGGTACGCAATTTGTGGCGAGGTTTTGGAAAGCTTTTTGCTCAAGGTTGGGGATCAAGTTGTCACATTCATCGGCGTTTCATCCACAGTCTAATGGACAAACTGAGCGCATGAACCAAAATCTTGAACAGTATTTACGATGCTTTGTGTCCGACAACCAGGAGGAGTGGTCTACTTTCCTTCCTCTGGCCGAATTCGCATTAAATAATCACCGCCAAGAGTCATCAGGAGAGTCTCCATTCTTTTGTGTGTACGGTCAACATCCTCAGTTTTGTACCTTACGTCAGGGTGACTCCGTGGGTGTCCTGGAGAAGGATCAGCTAGGAGCCCAATTGTCATCAGTCCGGAGGCGGGTGAAACAGCGTTTGTTGAGCATGAGTGCCAGGTACAAACGGGTGGCTGACAGTAGACGCGTGCCAGGTCCGGACCTGTGTGTGGGTGAATGGGTGTGGTTAGCTACGAAGAACATAAAACTCAAAATCCCTTCTTTAAAACTGGGTCCAAGGTTTATTGGGCCTTTTAGGATTTCTGCCATCATTAACCCAGTGGCTTATCGGTTGGAACTTCCCGCAGTGTACAAGATACACAACGTGTTTCACAGGGCTTTATTGAAAAAGGTGGTAGGCTCTGTGGACACAACGCCGATGCCACCTCCAGTCATGGTGGATGGCGAGTTAGAGTTCGAGGTCGCCAAGGTAGTGGACTCTCGAGTAGTACGCCGTACTCTTCAGTATTTGGTGCACTGGCGGGGGTATGGTCCAGAGGAGAGGTCTTGGGTTCCAGCCTCAGACATACATGCGGATCGGCTGGTCAGTTCTTTTCAACGTCGTCATCCGGACAAGCCGGGTCCTATGAGTCTTGAGGGCCCTGGGGTCCCTCGTAGAAGACGGGGTACTGTCATGTCGGACGCTGTTCACACCACAGCATCCGGCAGGCAGAGGTAGTTCCACCTCCAGCCACTATAGCCTCAGTGGCGCCGGCCTGATCTTCAGGCTCTCGGGGGTTAATCCTGCTGGAGACCAGGTTGGATGGTTAGTCACGCCCACGGTCTTTAAATAGTCATGCTGGCCTATGGGCGTCGCCGATTATAGCTTGTGTTTCATACCAAGTGGTTCCGGTCTGGAGTGGAGGTGTTCAAGAGAGAGAGATTCATATCTGGTGTCGTATGATCCGTCGTTATCCTTTCTCCTTCCCATATTTGTGTTTAGTTGTGCCCTGTTCACATTACTGTTTATTCCTGTGTGTGTGCGGCGCAGTGCAGTTTAAGTTCTCCCTGTCTGTCATTATTTGTGTGGGAGCTTTGGTGGTGACTTCTCACTGGGTGGAGGGTGGAGGGTTAAGTGCAGGGCTGAGCAGGAGATAAGGAAAGGTCGGAGGCTCAGGCATTTGCACCTTCAGCAAAAACCCTGGGTTGAGGGTCAGACAGGGTTTCCCCTAGTAAAGGGACACCACAGGGGCCCCGGGTCTTTCAGCCTTAGTTGAACTAAGCCCCCGTGACATGTACGGAGCTCTGCTGTTCTGCTCTATTCTATGCTTTATCTGGCCACAGCATGACCGGAACAAGGAAAATCCTTTTACTGGTGTGTTACATGGCAGTCAATTAAAAAAATCATGGCATATGGGATTGTTGTGCTATTTTAGAGCACACTGTTAGGATTCTGATCTATTTGCCTACTAACTGCTCATATGCAAGTTGTATACTTGGGCTCACATGCTAACTTGCTTTTATTCCTTCTTATATGACTGTTCCAATGTTCTATTGAGTGGTAGTCTTGTAACCAATCGCTCCAATAGGCAAAGAGGGCGGGATCCTGACAGTTCGCATGCTGCACACTGTTAGGATTCAGCGAGTGGCTGCAGAAAAACATGGTCGGCCTGGAAAGCCCCTTTAAGCTACACCCCTTTTGCCCTATAACAGTAAACAATGGAAAGGATCGGGAGGAAATGATAATTGTGTTTTCTGCAAGATTCTTTACTGATTTTCTATTTTAAGCTGTTTGTTTCACGGACATGGCTAATTAGAAGCAATTATCAGAACAAGCAAAGCAAAAGTAGAAACTAGAAAAAAAATAACCTAAAGCACACTAAGTATTATGCCAATAATAACATAAAACAAAGATGTGCGTCCCAGCGTTACACTGCTGGACAGATATGCTGTGAATACTGTAATCCTCGGTGTTTGCTGTAGGATTTCCTAGGGTCTCATGTTAAATCAGATTAAATTTCCTGATGGAATACAATGGTCGAAAAGTCAGTTATGATCTAGAAAATGGAGAATGATTTCTGTCCCCTGCGAGGCTCTTTAATCAAATCAAAATGTGCTTTGGTGTCATCCAAGAATACTATTATTTCATGCCACAGAATATATTGACGTTTCCTTTTTTTTTTTTTTTGGAACACATATAAGATAAGCAGAGGCATAGCTATAGGGGGTGCAGAGCCAGCAATCGCATCTCCATTGCCTGATGGGAGCCCGAAGGCCCTTGGCTTCAAAGGGGAAAATCCTACTTAGAAATAGCACAAAGTAGGCAGGAGGGCCCAGTTGCAGATTTTATCCTGGGTTCGAGATAAAGAATTCAAAACTGAATAAAAATTAAAATGACGAGATGGGAATCTGGTCGTAGACATTGATTTAGCACCAATTAACATCATGATTTCATAAAAATTATGACATACTTGCCAACAGTCCTAAATTTAGAAAGACAGTCCTGCCAACTAGATTGTAAAGGACATGGTTTAAAGAATTAGGGGTTATGCAAATGTAACTAGAAAAGTGAACATGTTAAAGGCATTTTTGGATATTCCCAATAACAGGGCATAAAGAGAACCAAATTTTGTTAAATAACTTGTTAAAATCCCTGAGCTCCCAGATTCTGCCGCTTTTTTCCATTTTGCGCTGCGTCGTTCCTTTGCAGAGATCTTCACATTTTTTCTTCAGGAGTACAATATGTGAAATCTCTGCTTGTAGCACAACTGGGTGTTTCTTCAGAGTTTTCTCTGCGGCCGTGCGCTTTTACCCCTCCCTCACAGATGCTGCCGATCACAACTCAGCACCGTCTAAGACTGCTAAACTGCTAGATCAGCTGCCAAGCTGTGACTTGCGGCATCAGGGAGGGAGGAGTGAAAGCGCGCACACCCTCAGAGAAGACACTGAAGAAATACTCAGTTGGACTTCAATTAGTGATTTCACACACTGCCCTCCTGGAGAAAAGAATGTGAATATCTCTGCAATGGAACGACACAGCACAAAACAGAAAAGAGCGGCAGAATCAGGGGAGCTCAGAGATTTTTACATGGGATTTAACTTCTTTATTTTTGAGCAAGTGACGTGTTCTCTTTAAGGGAGTTGTCTATCTTGCGGACCATTTATTTTTTCTGTATCGTTTACCTTCTATAGCCTGTATGTTGGCTGCAGAATGAGTAATTGAAAATCATCCATCAGTGTGCTTTTTCAGAAAGTTTGTAACTCTTATCTCTTTTTTTTTACCTACTTTTCTAAGCTGAATTATGAGCACAGACCACATAAAAGTTCAGTGTGCAGGAACACAAGGATTCTGTAAATGCCAAACAGTGAAAAATTTCTATTGAAGCCCGACTGCAAAAATGATTTTTATGAAAAAATTAAATTAATTCAAGCAAAAAAAAAATTGTATCCAAAGTTGGAAAAACCTTCCACTGTTCAAATTTGGGGGATTAAGAAAAGTTTTCTCCCATGAAAGAACTTCATAAACTGTCTACTAGAGAGGCGATAAATGTCTGAGCGGTTCTTTTTGTTGGGACTTACATGTTGTATTGAGGACCTGATTCTCCTCACTTGGGATTGACTAGATCCACATGTTCAATCATGACCACTGCTGTTCCATTTGTGTCTACGGGACTGACAGAGCTAGCTGAGTCA
Organism: Dendrobates tinctorius; assembly: GCF_039654945.1. Lineage (NCBI taxonomy): Eukaryota > Metazoa > Chordata > Amphibia > Anura > Dendrobatidae > Dendrobates > Dendrobates tinctorius. The sequence continues at coordinate 804,520 of NW_027361863.1, read as the reverse complement.
TGTAATTGCAAAGTTTGGACAGCCAAGCCATACTCCAGCAACAGGCTAATCCAAGGGCTGTGATAAGTATTGGGGCGTCAAATGAATGAGGCACATCTGAAATACCAGGCACAGCCTATGGACAAGAGTGGCACTGGTTCTTTTTTTTCGATTTTGGATAACTCCTTTAAATTCCGGTTTCTGTCGAAAAAACACAATTATTTTTTCACATACAATTCCCCCCTTATATTCAGTTTGATCCACAAGGGCTCAGTAAACGGCTTCGTTTCAGACTCCCACGGTGCTTCAAGTTATGATGTCGGAGACGTTGATCAATCTTTCTCATATTACGTCTTGCTTTCCGCTTTTAGGCTATTCCGCAAGTTGATCAACAAGTCGAAAGTATTTTAATTCTGCCACAAGATAAGAGTTACGTGTCAAGGTTTCGACAAGAGGCTTACAAAGTAGTAAGGGACGTAAAAGACATAATAACAAGGCGATAGTGGCACCATAGAAAGGAAAGATAAACAGGGCGTCGTGGGTGAGTGTGCTGCGTAGTGACAATCTATCATGTGCCCTCCTTTGCATTATTGTTACTGGTACCAGTATTGGGCCACTGGCACTGGGAATTCTGATATTTATTGACTAGTGCTATAAAAATGGTGATGTCAAAGGACACATTATGATCCATTATCCATACGTAGTACTTCATGCTTTTTTCCATGGAGCTTGTGGCCTCTGGCATACATTGCCAGTACATTGACTTTGGACACGACGTTTAACATTTTCAATATCATCTACGGCTGGAATGACCAAATTTGATGGTTACCCATCTGCTGCATATTTTTGGGTTGGAAACTGCAATTTCATTTGCATTAATGAGAACTCACCTACTACATCTTCCCCATGTCAGGTTAGGAGAAGCCTGCAGAGTGCTGGGATCTTGGGGTTTTCATGGTGCACATTGTTGCAAGCAGTGGGGGGCATTGTGGCTGACATGAGGCACATTGTTGCCGACATGGGGGACAAGGTAATTTGTGGTGGCTAAAGCAGGGCACATGGCAGAAGATTAATTGTGCATATGCTAAACCCCTCACAACTCAAGGTCAACTCTTCCAAAGCTAGTCCAACTTGGCCACTTCAATGTTTTCTACAATCTAGCATTGCTCCCGGTGGTACCAGTTTCCCAGTTTATTGCTCCACTTTCCCATGGCTAATAGAGTTGAGACAAAACGATTTGGAGACCTGTGAATAGTCCATGGCTGCAAGGCTAGAAAGAACACTGTGAACCTCATACTACCTGGACATCCACGGCACCTCTTCTGATTAGTCATATGTGCAGAACTTACTATTAGAAGAAGTGCCAGGAATGCCAACAGGTGCTCTGATCTGATCTGGTGACTACGGATTACTGACATGACTCTTGTGGCTCTTGGACCAGGGTCCTGCAAATTGTTTTGCTCAGCTCTAATGGTTACATATCTGCAGGCGCATGGACATATAGTAGCTTGCATTTCCTATTTCAATACAGCTTTGGACAACCTGTCACCTCTCCGGTTACATGTCATTATTTTTAGTAAGTACTTGTATTCGCCATTAAATACCAATTCTGGAGCATCTTAAATGCTAGAAATTTCTGAATACATTGAAAACTGGATGTTACTATTCTCCTTGCCAACGGACTATGTCCCGGCGCTGTCTGATACTATGAGCAATGACTGTATGGAGTCAAAATGCATAGGGACATTCCCCCAACTGGTGATACTTAATTGGCAATTTATTAATAAAATATCCAAAATAAACAACATTGAGGAATAAAAACAGAAGTTTTAGAATTGTTATTTTATGGTTAATTGTAAAGTGCTTTACTGTATTCCATTTTTTACATTGTAACTCACTTGCCATGTTACCGCGAGAAAGAGGAGCCTGAAGACTGCAGCGTGTGATTTCTCCTACTACTGCACTGATTAGAAGCAACTTAACCTTTATACTGTATATAAACTAGCTGAAGAGCCCGGTGTTGCCTGGGCATAGTAACCAACTGTGGTTAGTTATAACAAATTATAATGATTATATTGCACATTAAAACCGTGCATCTAATCCTATCCTGTGTGATACTGACTGCTGAGCCGTGTATCTAATCCTATTCTGTGTGATACTGTCTGCTGAGCCGTGTATCTAATCCTATCCTGTGTGATACTTTCTGCTGAGCTGTGTATCTAATCCTATCCTGTGTGATACTGACTGCTGAGCTGTGTATCTATTCCTATCCTGTGTGATACTGACTGCTGAGCCGTGTATCTAATCCTATTCTGTGTGATACTGTCTGCTGAGCCGTGTATCTAATCCTATCCTGTGTGATACTTTCTGCTGAGCTGTGTATCTAATCCTATCCTGTGTGATACTGACTGCTGAGCTGTGTATCTAATCCTATCCTGTGTGATACTGACTGCTGAGCCGTGTATCTAATCCTCTCCTGTGTGATACTGACTGCTGAGCCGTGTATCTAATCCTATTCTGTGTGATACTGACTGCTGAGTCATGTATCTAATCCTATCCTGTGTGATACTGACTGATTAGCTGTGTATCTAATCCTATCCTGTGTGATACTGACTGCTGAGCCGTGTATCTAATCCTCTCCTGTGTGATACTGACTGCTGAGCCATGTGTCTAATCCTCTCCTGTGTGATACTGACTGCTGAGTTGTGTATCTAATCCTATCCTGTGTGATACTGACTGCTGAGCCGTGTATCTAATCCTCTCCTGTGTGATACTGATTGCTGAGCCCTGTATCTAATCCTCTCCTGTGTGATACTGACTGCTAAGCCATGTGTCTAATCCTCTCCTGTGTGATACTGACTGCTGAGCTGTGTATCTAATCCTATCCTGTGTGATACTGACTGCTGAGCTGTGTATCTAATCCTATCCTGTGTGATACTGGGCTCCCCCTGCAGTCTGTGTCAGAGGGTGGTCTGTGTTGGCACGGTAATAAATTGTGTTATTTCCAGCTTTACAGAAGGATGATAACACCATAGATATGATAAGAATAATAGGCCTCTGTTACCACAACTGTCTACAAAGAAAACTGTTGCTGATAGCGACCAATCACAGCTCATTTTTCATCTTTTAAACATCTCTGGGACAGCGTGGCGAGTTTTGATTGGCGACTTTTGTGTTTCGACTTTTATGTGGCGAGGTTGGTGTATGTGTGGTGAATGTGTGCTGAGGGTGGTATATGTGTTGAAGCACGTGGTAGTGTGTGGCGCATTTTGTGTGTGTTCATATCCCCATGTGTGGTGAGTATCCCATGTCAGGGCCCCACCTTAGCAACTGTACGGTATATACTCTTTAGCGCCATCGCTCTCATTCTTTAAGTCCCCCTTGTTCACATCTGGCAGCTGTCAATTTGCCTCCAACACTTTTCCTTTCACTTTTCCCCATTATGTAGATAGGGGCAAAATTGTTTGGTGAATTGGAACGCGCGGAGTTCAAATTTTGCCTCACAACATAACCTATGGCGCTCTCGGGGTCCAGTCATGTGAATGTGCCAAATTTTGTGGCTGTAGCTGCGACGGTGCGGATGCCAATCCCGGACATACATACATACAAACATACACACACACACACACACACACACACTTTTATGCTTTATATATTAGATGGTGCAAGTTTCATTTAGCAGTGCATGGGTTAATCTGCTCAGTTGATAGCTCCTGGAGCTAAGTCTCTCAGCTGTGCACTGTTAGCCACTCCCATCTCCTATGTAATCTGGGTCCTGGCTAGCGCTCATTGCCAGAGATAGCTTATGCTGCATGGCTGGAGGTTGGTGTTGGTTGTTATTGGAGAAGGCATTTGGTGGATTTATCTGTGACTGTTGCTAGGTTTTGAGTGTGTGATAATTTCCTATTTTCTTCTACTTTGGTTTAACCCCATCCTCCACTCCCTGGTGTTTACCTCTGTTGTTTGTGTGAGTGTATTTGTATAATTGGTATTTTCCTTTATCCCTATTCATATTACCTTGTTAGTCTGGTTGGTGTATTACGGTACACCACTACTCCCTCCTTCCCTGGACAGGGCAAGGGTATAGACTGAGGGCAGATTCAGGAGCTAAGGCAAGGTACATGGCCCCGGCATCTTCACATAAAATTTTTTTCATAAAAATGAAAAAAGCATATACAGAATGGGAGGAATAGAGCTAAGCAACAGCACATGTGAAAAAGACTTGGGTATACTAATAGATCACAGACTGAATATGAGTCAACAGTGTGATGCAGCAGCAAAAAAGGCAAATGCAATTCTAGGATGTATTAACAGAAGCATACAGTCTAGATCACGTGAAGTCATTATTGCCCTCTACTCCTCTTTGGTAAGACCTCATCTGGAATACCAGAATGGTGACCGGTCTGCAAACCCTGTCTTATGAGGAAAGGTTGCAGGATTTGGGAATGTTTAGCTTGCAGAAGAGAAGACTGAGAGGAGACTTAATAGCTGTCTACAAATATCTCAAGGGCTTTCACATTGTAGAAGGATCATCTTTATTCTCATTTGCACAAGGAAAGACTAGAAGCAATGGGACGAGACACAGATTAGATATTAGAAAAAACTTTTTGACAGAGTGATCAATGAGTGGAACAGGCTGCCACGAGAGATGGTGAGTTCTCCTTCAATAGAAGTCTTCAAACAGAGGCTGGACAGACATCTGTCTGGGATGATTTAGCGAATCCTGCTTTGAGCAGGGGGTTGGACCAGATGGCCCAGGAGGTCCCTTCCAACTCTACGTTTCTATGATTCTAGATGCAAGGTTTTTTACAGATCTGAAGCCAAATAGTTTAAAACGGACCAAAATGTTTTATATTGAAATGGACCCATGAGGTAAAAAAAGGCTACAGAGCAGAATAAACCATTCTTTTTTTAATTATTGCGCAGGTTTTGTTTTTTTTTTTTTTAACAGGCTGAAGCCAAATACTTTACAAGAGTATTCTCATGTTATTAAATTGCTTTACTTCGATAGCATGAAAATAAGCAAGTTTGCAATTGACTTGCTTTTTCTATCTGCTGTCATCCTTTTGCTGTAAAAACGTCTTATCTTGTCTAGGGTATGGCTTGTTTTCAAGGAGCTTAGGCTAGTTTCACACTAGCGTTTTTTTGCGCTGCGCCTCGTGCGCATACCAAACGCATGCAAAAAACGCATCATGCTGTTTTTTGCGCATGCAATTTAACCAGTTTGTCACCATGTTAACTGAAAAAACGCATGCGATTTTAAACGCGTGCGTGCACATGTCCTAGCGCATGCGTGCGTTCCCATAGACTGTAATGCTGTTTTTTGCGCATTCCGTGCGCTAATGTGCGCATGCGTTTTTTAGAGACAGGTCGGACGGACCAAAAATGCAACAGGTTGCGTCCGGGGCGCCTAGGTGCACACTACAAAAAAGCGCATGCGCACGAAAACGCATTTGAATGCGTGCATGCGCTAGACCATGCGCACCCATGCTAAATATAGGGGAGCAATGCGCATGCGCACGATAGCGCACAGGGCGCAGCGCTAAAAAACGCAAGTGTGAAACCAGCCTTAGCCACCAGAGCCTGGCCAAGTGTGCATGATAGTTACATTCTGGATGAGGAGTTAACTCCTAACATCCCAGTTGGCCATCTCCAGCCAATTGATTTCTCGGTCTTATCAGGGTTGTAGAGCCACAATCCCCCCAGCACTGGCAGTTTCCAGAGCAGTTATCCTAATCAATACTCTCACTTTCCTGAGTTTTGTGCTTTTTCAAATGCCTTGCTATCCCTATGTGCAAATATAGTGATAACAGTGTAGACCCATAGCAAACATTGTATTACCATTAATGTGTATTAGCAGAGTGTAAAAGGCAACCAGAAAGTAAGAAAACTTTCATGAGGCTACAGAGCATTGAGCTGCTTAAGAGACAATTATATAATATCCCTTTAATAAAGTTTAGTGATTTGCAAAGTAAAATTAATTTTAATGCTAGATAAAATTAGCAACAAAAATATGATCGTTTATTTACCGTACTCTTCAAGTATTTAGTAAAACAGACATGTCAGGAGAGGTGACAGAGCCCCTTTAAACATGTTTTCAATGGTAAATGTGAAATTTAATAAAAAAGTAAAAAAATATAGTAAAATCAAATATTTTATACAAGGGAATAGCAGATGACTTTTAAGCCTCTTGAACCTTCCTGTGATCCAGCAATTTTGTGCTATCTCTTTGCACGGCACCGCACATCTCCAGCATCTTAAGTGTATGACTTTACAAGGTTCATAATTTAGAACTACAACCTACAACAAAGACTTTAATCTTAAAGAAAAAAAAAAAAAGAATAGAAGCGCATACACAAAAGTAATTGCGGCTCATATCTCCTACTTTTCTTGAAGGTGCATTGGAAATAAAGAGGAAATCCGGATATGCATTGATGTAAAGTGCCCACAGTAAAGTAATATATCATTGCTTACTTGAAAGACTCGAAATTAAGCTGGAGAGCGCACGGCTTGTTTAGTAGTAAAAAGCTGGCGTATGGCACAAAGCTGAAATAAAACAAACTGTAAAGCTAAATATGCCCCGGGTTTAATTGGTTTCTTGTGACTCCTCTCTGGTATTCTGTCCGCGGGATCAGACAGGTTGTATACATATATATTAGATTTCCGTTTAGCATACTCAGGCATATTTTCTTCATGCTTGCTGAAGCGAACCATTGATTAGGAGCGAGCACCAGAGAAACCACCCACAACGAACCGCAGAACCAGATCAAATCATGACACAAAGACGTGCATAATGGCTTATCAGAGACGGCGCTCAGCAGTGATCATACCAACAATACGGGGCAAATTCTAGTCTTACTGCTTGGAGTGGTAAAACCAACCTAACAATGGATATGTTAACGCTACAAATATTGGCTCAAATTATAGAGCAAATCTAGACTTATTTAATGACTTCTATCCCCGTAAAGTTCCGGGGCATTTCCACTTTCTGAAAAGTTTTTCCTTAAAGTTCCATAAGAATATGTTCATACAACAACGTCCGTGTAAAAAAGCATCACAAATCTGCTGCAAAAAATGCACAGCACTGTAAAAACGTCATTGCTGTGCACACGTTCAGTCTTCTGTTACTTCTTTTAATGGCTTCAGGGTATATCTATCTATCTATATATATATATAGGAGTATATATAAGTATAGATATAGGAGAGTCTCCGCAAGAGAAATTTCACCCATAGGATGTATTGGACGCAGTTAAACCATGCGGTTCAGTGAACACATGCGGATTTACATGCGTTCAATAGCCGGCAGCGCTTTGGACACAGCGAACATGCGCTGCTTCCAAAGCGCTGCCAGTTCCAGATCGTCAACACATACCTGTCACACACAATGTTTGACAGACTAAGTGAAAAACAAAGGGATAAGGGAAAGGGAACCAAACACTAGGGAAGGGGGAAGTGGAGACCCCTAGACAGATCTAACGTCACCCTGTCTCTCCTACCATACCTATATAGGTTTTGCACCTATCACCGAGCAGGATACCTAATCCCTGTGTGACCCTGGTGATAAGCCCTGCATCGGGAAGGACAGGATAAGCACTAGTCAATCCCACTAACACTAAAGACAGCAAGGATAAATGACACAAGGAGGGACACTTAGCTTGAGTAGACTCAGAGAGAAACTTCAACGCCCTCCAAACTCCACAAGGACGCTAGCAGACTGCTACAGCTCTAAAGCCCCCGTCACACACAGCAAGATTGCTAGCGAGATCGCTGCTGAGTCACAAGTTTTGTGACGCAACAGCAATCTCAACAGCAAAATCGCTGTGTGTGACATATATCAGCGACTGGCCCCCCCGCCGGGTATCGCTGATCATGCTCGAAAGCCCTGGACATTTTTTTGATTGTTGGTCTCCCGCTAGCCAGCACGAATCGCTGCGTGTGGCAGGCGGGACACCAGCGATCAGCGAGCTGGAGCCTGGTATCCAAGGTAAACCGCGGGTAACTAAGGGCGCGCGTCACTTAGTTACCCACAGTGTACCTTAGATACCAGCATGCTGGTGCCTTGGATACCAGCTCCCTGCACCAGCACGCTGGTATCTAAGGTAAACTGCGGGTAACTAAGCGATGCACGCACTTGTTGCCCGCGTCGTCGCTGGTCCTGATCGCTGCTGAGATCTGCCTGTTTGGCAGCTCACTAGCGATCATGTAGCGACTCACCAGCGATCCTGACAAGGTCATATAGTTGTCGGGATCGCTGGTGTGTTGCTATGTGTGATGGGAGCCTAATCCTCAACAGAGAAGTGCAAATAGTAAATATCACCCGCAACTCCAAACAGGAAGTTGGGTCTTAGGTGAGGCCACTAGCACCTGGGGAGGTGGTCACTAGTCTGCAAAGCGAACAACTGAGACCTTCTGCATACAGCTGCAGTGCTACGTTCTGCACCCTCTGACATACCCATGACAATACCCTTACACAGCCGCTACCTGTGCTGTATGAAGAGCTCTCAGCTTCCTGAGCCTGCTCCATACATGTAATAAAAACATGCATGGTCGATGTTGACAATGGAATTCTGGGCCAAGTGGACCCCCCCAAGGCACAGTGGGAAACCGGAGCTTGCTGGGTTGGCAGGATGATTACGCTGCCCCTAACAGGACAGGTCTGAGATCTTCAAGACATTTAATCAATTGTTGCCTCTTTGTAATTTAACTATTACTCTAATGAAGAAAATCCAGAAGAAGTAGCAGAAGCTGCCGCTCTCGTAAGGCTAAAATACTAATGACAAGGACCTTCACCTAATCAGTCGGCTAATAAGCTGGGTGACTGTATTCCTTATGTAAAGAAAAATGAAAGGTCAGGCCAAGTAGAGATCATGTTGGAGTCTATGAAGTAGACTTAATCCCACAGGCAGTAAAATGCAAATAACCAAGAAACCATAAAGCTTATGATTTAGACAAAAGTCTTTAGAGGAGCGTTACTTAACCATCCACAGAGCTGTGTCCTATCAATTAGGGCAAGGATAACAGATACACAGCTTTAATGAAGTATTCCAGCTGAGGCAATGAAAAAATAATAAACAGCTCCTTCCACATAAAGCAAATGAACCCATCCTTCCCATAAATTCATGCGAACTGTGGATCTGTTCACAAGTTCACAACCACTTCATATTATCCCATTGATCAAAACTTTGTCACGTCCCCTTGCCTGACATTGCTGCATTGACTCTTGGGTGACCGGACCATTCGACAGTCACCCAAGCAGTTTGTGGAGAAAGTATTAGATGTTCCTTACAAACTTAAAGCGGTTGTTCACCAGTGATCGACTGATTTTTGAGAGAATGTGGAAGTGTTCACTTTTCCTGCAGCGCCACCACAGGAGAATCAAAGCATTACACAGTTTGCACTTCAATCAAGCAGCTGTCTGTGTATTGCTTGGACATGCTGAGTCCTCCAGAAGAAGAATAGACCAAACTCAGATGGCTGATGGAGACTGTTGCAATTAAGGCTATAATCTACCAGAATGGACACATTATTTGTTTTTACTCACTTACATGGTGACATTAATTTCTCAGCGCTTTACAGACATCATCATCAGAGGGAGAGCTAAAGGAGGAGGAAAGAGGAGAGGGAGAAAAGAAAAAGAGAACTGAAACAGTCAGGAATAGTGTGACCTATGTTATAAACAGCAGCACAACCGGCTATGTAATAGAGTTAGACAGACTCTACAGCAGCAAATAGGCAAGATTATTTTTAATAAGGGAAAATATGAAAAGTAGCTTAAAGGGAATCTGTCAGCAGAATTTCACACCCCATAAGATTTATATATGTATATACAGTATATATATATTTGTGCCTCTTTCAAAGACAAGTTCAGCAATACCTGTACATGCCCAGTCCGTCCCTCAATTCCTAAGAAATCCGTGTTTGAAATGATTTGCAAATGAGACTCTTCTAGCCTCTGTCACTCCAGCTCTATTCTCCGCCCATTGCCGCCTCCTTCCATTGCCTGAAGTCACACAGCATAAAGCCTGTCAGTCAAGTAGGAGGAGGAGACTCTTCAGCCTTATTTGAATATCAATTCAAACACTGATTTCTAGGTATTGGAGGAACGGACTGGGCACATAACGGTATTTCTGGACTTTTAAATGTAGATATAAATAGTTTGTGGTTGGAAATCGTGCTGACAGTTTCCCTTTATAAAGCAAACTTGTATGTTACACCTTCAGTATGAAAAGAGGGCAGCAGGTTATACAGCAGGAGAAGTTACACAAATTGATATTAAGCTTTTCAGGATACAGATTCCATATACCTTGTATTTTATCCATTTAATTAGTGCTCACTCAACTCTTATGCAGTGCCTTATTAATGATTGACAGTCTTTCCGGAATAAGTATGTGATTGCAGTCAGTTACTGCATGAGATGGCCCATCGGACTTCTATGCCTTCCATGGGTGCTTGGAAATAATCAGATTGCGCTCGGATGACACCTGAGTGCAGTCGGATTTCCGTGGACTCACATAATGGAGAAATATTGTTCTTCATCTCCTCCTCACAGTGTGCTATGGTGCTCTCATCTGAGAGAATCAAATGACAGTAAGCTGACACTCTGATTAGAGTTTGATCGGAGTGTCATTAGCATAACTAATCCAGTTCTCTTGCAAAAGAGAATCTACGCTCATGTAAGCGAGCCCTCACACGGAGTCTTTTCCCACAAAACAATATATAAATTTACTCAGTTACTCCTCTATAATAAGCTGCCCACAGAGCACGGAAAGTTCCCTTTAATTTTGGATTTAGGAAGCAAACGATATAAAAAAAACTAGATCAAAGTATACATGGCCTTTAATATACTGTAACATATCAGTATCTAGTGATGGTAGATGTTGAGATGTGTTCAAGAGCATTTACTATATCTAGTGTGCACTTAAAGGGCATATCCGGGAATTTGTGATAAAGTGCCTGCCTGTTGTGCTTTGCTCAGTTCTTCACAACGGAATTACAGACCGCTCCTGTCAGCGATTCAGCTGTCGCTGCGGACGTCACGTCGAGAGTGTGGTGGCTTCTTTTCCGCTCTGCTCTGTTGATAGGGCGGGATAACAATCATTTTGATTGACAGCTGGATTCCAGCTTCCTTAGACCCTCCCTTCAATCGGCATGATGTCGGCAGTCATGCCCTGTTGACAGCAAGGCTGAAAAGGAGCCGAAGTGTCATCAGCAGAGGCAGTAGAAACTCTGGCAGGAGCAGTTTGTGTCTCCTCCACACCGACAAAGATCAGTTTCGGGCACAACAGGCAGATAGGTAGCAACTACCTGTCTGTTAGTGCTTAGGCACATTGTAGAAAAAGACAATGTAACGGATATCCCCTTTAGAGGTGGTCTGTTATAATTAAAACTGTTCACACCAAGCACAGGCATATGGTGCAGCCCTGGCATGGCCAAACAGTTCAACGTACCAACCTTTATTAGTGTTGAGCGAACGTGCTTGGATAAGGTGTTATCTGAGCATGCTCGTGTGCTAACCGAGTGACTTCGGCGTGATCGAAAACTATAATTTGAGTCGCCATGGCTCTATGTCTATAACACAGGCAGGGACTGCCTAGGAAACAAGCCATCCCCGAATGTGTTTCAGCTGTTGAACAACCGCGAAACATGCATCAGCGCCGACTCGAACATAGTAGTCAAGCACGCCGAAGACACTCGGTTAGCACCCGAGCATGCTCAGATAGCACCTTATCCGAGTACGTTCACTCATCACTATTGTTTATGCTTTATCTCTGCCTCCCTCTTCCTTGATTGACAGCTTTGCCAAGAGAGATAAGACAAGTAGGTGGGAAGGTGTACTTGATTGTTTGATGACGCCAAGAGTGTAACAAGCTCCCGTGCTTGGTTTGAAAAGTCATTTTGATCACTTTCTTTTACTTTGAAGTTTCTGATTTTGGTTGACTTTAGGATTTGGGCACTGAATTTGTGCTGGCGTCCTCAACAAACCCTGAACATGTGAACTTAGCTAACGTTACGGAACAGTTTTTGAACATCTGCGTACAAGT